>NC_045561.1:68101843-68848718 GCF_009819795.1 Aythya fuligula | reverse complement strand
AGTTCAAAGTATGTTCACTCTGATCCTTGAGCACTGTTGATTTTATTTTTTTTTCAAGGCAGAATAAAACTTCCTTTTGAAAAATTAATAGGGAGAAATATAACAGAACTGTCAGAGTTGCTTCAGACCAGGAGCATGGATGTATTAGACAAAGAGAGAGAGCTAAAAACATATCTCTAAGTCTGGACACTTTATTACAGAGAAATTCCAGCAACTCAGCCTTAAGGAAATGCAGGTAGGAGTCAAGTAGAAATAACTGCTCCACAGAGAATAGAAATGGATGCTGAGGAAACTGTAATCGATGGTCTTTTAGTTTAGAGACATTGTTGAGAGTCAGCATAAATCATGTAGGTATTGAAAATAAATAATAACATTTTAACCTCATGTTATTACAGAAATAGTTCTAAATAGAATTAAAACAAATTAGGAAAGGTCTGTTTTTGCTGTATTTTGCACAGAAAGAGAAGGGGTTAGTAAAGTTTGTATAGCACAGCAGAAAAAAAAAATAGAAAGAATTCAATAGCTCAAGAGTGCAGATAGATAAAATAAAAACTGAAAAAAATGAGTGGGGTTTTCTCTGCTGTCCTGACCCGCAGCTACTTACTTGCCACTTGGCAGAACCAAAGCAACTGCAGTGCTTTCAGAACCTTCTCTGAGGAAATCTCCCTCCTCAGTGAATCTCTTTACAGTAAAATGAAAAGAAACACAGTCAAAATATACACAATTTGTGATTTTCTAGACCATAGCTTTCAGTATTGTTGGGGAACTTAGTTAATCCATTAAAAAAAAATATTAAAAGGGGTTTAAGGAATCCAATTAAGTGAAATATAAAACCATTTATTTATTTATTTATTTTTCCATAGGACAATGTTCCTCAAAAATAAGATAAGATATAGAAATAATATACCTTATTTTGTAAAATATGCTACATGTTATTATTATTGCTATTACTACAACCATTATTATTATCACTTTTTCACCTATAACACGAACAGCGAGGCTCAAAACTCAAACATGAACACAGCCAAATTCACACTTCATTTGGCAGTGGACATAAAAATGTAGACAAAATCCATATTATTACTATTTTCTTATAAATCCCAACAACAAAAAAGTAAGGCTGCATTGATTGTTTTTAAGATGGATATGCAAATGAAATGATTGATTTCCCGTCAAGGTAACAGACAAAAGTGAAACAACTCAATGCTCCATTTTCTTATTCTCAATACTATTGGCAAGAAAGCTAAAGATAGATTTTTGTGATAGAAAAGCATCTGGAAAAGCAATGATTCATTTATATGGATTCATTTATATAAAAATATTCATTTATATTTATAAAGCCTATCTACCCCATGATACACAGCTATTAGATCCCAATTAAGTTTCTGTAAGTCTAACCGTAGCAGTGTTTTACACAGCCAGATGTACTAAAAAGTGGTGGCATGAATTCTTGTATCGTACAGACATGCAGCAGTGGGATTCCCAGAGGTCCATATGGGTTCGTCACCACCTCCACCACTGGGGTTAGGCGTGGTTCTGTGTCTGGAGCGGTCTGAGATGGTTTCCTCAGTCCCCTATGGACTTGCTTCCATGAGTGTCTTATATTCCCTGGCAGCACCGCAGGAATGAGGAAGGAGCAGGTCTCTGAGTTAAGCTGCCCTCAGCTATCATTCTGTGAGCCCTTCGTCTTTAGTAGGAGATGCAGGCAGTTTCCAACCTCGGGCTGTGGCACAGCCTGCAGGGAGCACATGGCTGTTGGGGAAAGTGGCTCCAAGCCACATTCAGATGTGCTGGCTCCCAACACGGCAATACAGCAGGCAAGAACATCTCTGCTGGCAGAGCTTGAAGTGAACCAAGGCCAATGGAGCTGCAGGGGAGAAGCATATCCAATCATGCCTCCATATCCAGAGTATCCTTTAAAAATACCATATTCCTCTGGTTTATTCCTTGATGAAATGTGACAAATCACACTATCTGCTTCTTCAGTATGAGTGCCAGACAAAAAATAAAAAATTATCCTACTGTTTTACTTATTTTTAAAGATTTTATTTTAAAGATTTTATAATATTTTCTCTCTGAAGAGATCTGACATTTCTCTTAAGTAGTCCTGTCTCGTAGTTTGCCAATAATTAAAGAGGGTGAAGTGAAGCTGAACTTTAGAAGGCTCTCCTTCTATATATATATATATTTTTTAATATTTTTTGGTAAAAGGAGAAAAGATAATATAGTTGAAATGCATTTACTCACACTTTAATTTTTTGTATCCGGTAGATGCCAGAAAGGTCCAGTTTAGGATTGGACATTAGGGCTTAGCACTGTCCAGAGAAGTCTCTTTGTGAGGACCTAACAATCCAGTGACATTCAAGATATAATAAAAATGAGATGCAAGGTTCACTGAAGTCACACCGAAGTCATAGTGCCACAGATTTGTCTGGGGATTTAGAAACAGAAATATCAATTTCTCTCTTTCTTCTATGCTGTAGGCCAACTAGCTTAGAGATTTAATAATTTGGTATATCTGTGTCAAGAATGTACAGAGGAAAAACAGACCAAAAGAGCAGAAGGTTTTTATTTTTATTTAGTTTTGCATTCCCTTTCTGACAACAATTTGTAATCCTCCAAATCCTGAAAAGAAAAAAAAAAATCTCTGAAGAAAGCCTGGCAAAATAAATGCTGTGAGCTCCACAGCTTTAATTGTTGTGATGCTATTATCTTTTGGGAAAGGAACATAGCCTGGCTCTGCTCTCCCCGGGGAATGCTGAAGACTACCGGCAGTCAGTTTCCTGTAAAATTCAGGGACACTGCTTCTCTCACGGGAGTAATAATTGATTTGATTTCATTTGCTGTGAAAGACAAATTTCACCAACTGCTTTTAGGACTGAACATGGCATCCGTAGATATGTGAGTGCATGCGATAGATATGCTCGTGCCTGCTTATCTCAGCATTGATGGGAACTCTGCTGACTGCATTCAGTGAATAAATGACTCGAAGGCTTTCAGTAAGCTGGGAAACTTAAAATTTCCTTGGAATGGTGTATCTTGCTTGGCACCAAGGAAATTAATAAAACACAGAAACATTATTGATGACAGCTGTTATGGTGTAACTACTTTTAGCTAATATTACTACTTTCAAGTAATTTCAGCTACTTGATAGTTCTGGTTTTGAGACCTAGGCTTACTATAGAAAGAATCAGACACCCCCAGAAGGTGCTTCTTCCTCGTATAACACCAATTTCTACACCAGATGGAGTTAATTACCACCCGGAGGTTCCTAATTGACCTTTCTATGGCAGTCAATATAGGCTGGACAGTAGTGGTACCACTGGCAAAGCACACTGTTCAGTTAGTTATTTCCCAGGACACACTAATAGCTTGTAGGGCTGAGACGAGTCTTATTTGGGGGGATGAGGTCTACTGAAGAAGTTCACAAGAAAAGGGAAGGGAAGGGAAGGGAAGGGAAGGGAAGGGAAGGGAAGGGAAGGGAAGGGAAGGGAAGGGAAGGGAAGGGAAGGGAAGGGAAGGGAAGGGAAGGGAAGGGAAGGGAAGGGAAGGGAAGGGAAGGGAAGGGAAGGGAAGGGAAGGGAAGGGAAGGGAAGGGAAGGGAAGGGAAGGGAAGGGAAGGGAAGGGAAGGGAAGGGAAGGGAAGGGAAGGGAAGGGAAGGGAAGGGAAGGGAAGGGAAGGGAAGGGAAGGGAAGGGAAGGGAAGGGAAGGGAAGGGAAGGGAAGGGAAGGGAAGGGAAGGAAAGGAAAGGAAAGGAAAGGAAAGGAAAGGAAAGGAAAGGAAAGGAAAGGAAAGGAAAGGAAAGGAAAGGAAAGGAAAGGAAAGGAAAGGAAAGGAAAGGAAAGGAAAGGAAAGGAAAGGAAAGGAAAGGAAAGGAAAGGAAAGGAAAGGAAGACCCTGAGGCCATTTACGCACCCTTCAAAACAGCTGGGTGAATCTAGAGTCTAAGGCAGCCTCTGAAAGTGATACTGAAATTTGTGATCGCTGATGCTGAACACTGAGATCACATTACTACTGTCTGGTTTGCTCTGGATTTTCCTTCCTTGAGTTTTTATAGTCAGCCAAAGGAGATGTTAGACTTCAGGAGATGCTTTTCCTGATATACTTCTTCCTGCTGTGGTGGAAAGAGCAAGGCTTAAAAGCTGCAATACGTCCTATCAGTTTGGGAGTGTCTTGGCAAGTAGAATGATTTTGTGTAAGAAAACATGAAACAGAGACAAAAAAATGCAGGAGCAAAATTAAAGTCAGGGTAGCTTGGCTTGTGATCTTCCCTGATGAGTCAGGGAAAAGGGTCTTGTTCTTCCTACCCTGATGAGGTCCAAGTCACCAAGCTGGATGGCAGGTATCATTAAATAGGTAGCAGAAGACCCTGTATTTAAGTCACTGAACCCATTGAGGGTCTCCAAAGATAAGATAAAGATAAAAGATTTATTTAGAAAGGATATATATTCTCAAGTTACCTTGCTTCAATTACTATGATGAGCAAAGGAAAACATTGGTTGTTCACGTGTCCTCATTCTATAATGAGGTATATCCAGAATCACATGCACAAGGGAAGGGTCCTCAAGAGGTCATTTAATTCATTCTTTACCTAGAAATTGGAGAAAGTTCTAAACGTAGAATGACCTTAGACCTGAAGTTCTATGAAACTCAGAATAAAAGGAAAAAGCTTTGGACTTACATCATCACCACATCATCACTGTTTAATGGCACGCTGATACTGTTTGTTTCTATTAACACCATCAGCAGCCTTTGGCAAAGCTGAATGATTGGTGTTGCTGACTTCTCTACAGAATAAGACTGAGGGTAAAATTGCCTTATACTGTTTATTTTACTTAGAAAGAACTCCCATGTGATTCTTTTTCGAAGAAACACTTGAGCATGAAGACATTCTGTATTTGATCCTTTTTAACACCAACTAAATAAGAAAGAGAAAAGGTCAATTATAACCCATTTTGAACCAGCAGAGGTAGACTGTGACATAGGATGGATTTCAATTCTATGAATAATGTGATGACACCTCTTTTATATCCTATTGCTTGGTCCATCATCTCTCTCTCTCCTTGGCCAGAAGAAACTTGATAAAGTCAAGCTGGGGTAACATACTTGTTGAAAGGGCTCCTCTACTCCATGAAGTATTTGCAGCAAAACAAAACACATTTCTCACATAATATTTTTAAAAAGCATTTAGTTTTTGTGCTCTAAAAAGTGGGCATAGGAATCATTTTTCATCTTACACCTAAGCCTCCTCACTTAGACAAACTGCTCTGAACGAGTGTTGCAGGCGAATATTGTCCTGGCAACGATGGCATGCAGGCATGGAAGGGAAGAAGGAGGAAAGCGCAGAAAGACCTAAGTGCCTGAACCCTATGAACAAGGGAAGAACAAAGTATTGTTTCTAGAACACAACAATAGGCTCATTTGCTCGTCTGTGGAGGATAGGAAAAACACCCACACAGATTTAAAAATGCTGGGTGAGAGCACATGCTATCCCAGGTGGGAACCTTCATGCCATGTAAGACCATGGCTCTGTCTGGCTTCTTGTGTCTGACCATGGTGAGTATGATGGCTTCTTGTGTCCGACGATGATGAATATGTTCTCCTACCAACCCTCGTGTACTCTGATGGAGTTTATGGAGCAAGGTGTGTACATTGTGATTCTTTACTTGGTTTCCTCTCCCATTCATAGTTCAGTGACTGAGTCAGATTGCACCGAAACCCATCATGCAAAAAATCTGCTGATGGCCCAGCACTCCATGAACTGCTTAATCTTTGTTGGAATCCACTTGACACACTGGTCTCCACAGTTCATTTGTTTTAAGCTTGTTGCCTGTTAACTTCATTTCCTAGTCCCCTTCCCCATGCTGTGTATCTTTATCACATCCACTTTAGCCTACTCTTTTCACATGAAAGTGTCCTAGACTTGTCTGCTGTTTCTTACAGACAGGCCATTCCACATAACTGGCCATTCTTCTTGCTTCTTTGTAGCTTCTCAGAAGGAATAAAACCTTTCTGCTGAACCAGATTGTGCTGACCCAGAAATGTCCACGGTATTCAATATATGTACCATTTTTCTGCTAATTCATTTCCTGGTAATCTCTAGAGCAGTCATCTTTTCCTTTCTTCTTTCCTATATTTTATATTTTTTTCCTGGATGTTTACACGTTGATATACTTCTCAAACTGTCTAGAAAACAATACTGATATGCCTGGCTTCTGAGATTCTGCTTAAACCACAGGACGTTATGTCACAATTTTCAGTCCCTGGTTCTGATTTCTGTTTTTTGCCTCTCTTTGTGTGTGTGAATCCTGGTAATATAACAAGAAGTTTGCAGCAAAAAATAGAGAATATATTAGAAAATGGGAGTAGAGTTGGTGAAATAAATAAATAAATAAATTCTTGAGCCTCTGTGTATGTATGAAAGATCTCTAGCAGACATTGTCCAGGTATTAAAATAATGGGAACTGAAGTTGAAGTGCCACCTTTGTGTTCACAGGGCACTTTAGGACAACTAATTGTACTAGGGAAATTGCTGTGCCAGGTGGTGTCAGTGTGAGCCCTGAGGTATAGATTATAAATTACATATCCTAGAACATAGCAGCACATCCTGAGTGCTGCCTGTGCCTCACTGTAAGCACTTCTCAAAGAACCGAGACTGTACTGATTTTACAGTAATAATTGGGAACTGCTGTGGTTGTGACATTCCCTAGCTGAAGCATCTCCAGGATGTTTTGGCTCGATTACCAGACCATCCAATAATATTTCCAGACAAAACTTGTAGTTTTCCACTGCATTAGAGAATCCTTTTAAGTCTGAGCTTTATTTATTAATTACATTTGAGTAAACATTAAACAACAGTATATGGAACAATGAACTTTGTCTCGCTTTTCTCCTTCAAACATTCAGGCTTTCAAGAGATGCCCATTGCACTTAAGAATTAAAACTGATACTGCTTTTAGTCTCTGCATCCTGCATCATGAATGCCTGCAAGTGAGTTAATTGGAGAATACAACCTAAGTTTAATCTTCATATTTAGTTCATATTTAATTCTGAAATAAGAGTTGGTGTGCCTAGAACAGATAGTCCTATTATTACATTTTGGATAGATTTGCACTACTGTTACTTGTACTTTCCTTATGCAGTCGCTGCTAATATTGTGTATAATTCACATATTACTTTAATATAGAACTATACTCTTTTTCTTTTCTAAGTTCTTAAAGTCTTAAATCCAGAGACACTTCCATCAGAGGTGGATTTGTTTTTCATTAACTCACTTTTTTTAGTATCTCATAATCTCTGTCACATACCTCATAGCCTGTATCACCTATCTCTGATCTGCAACTTGTATCTTCTGCTTTCACAGTCTTGAGTGCTGGAGTTTTACTGTCTTTCATTTAAGTAAGCATTACCTTTGTATTTTGTAAACATAGATGAATTCAATCAGGAAGTCTTGCAAGTGAAAGGAATCAACATCAGGTTAGTACCTACACCACTGAATCAGTTTTCATCTCCCAAGTTTCATCACCCAAGTGTTCTGAGAAAATTGGCAGTGTTAATTGCCAAGAAACTGGCACTTGATATAAATAACCCTGCAGAAAGCCCCAAAGCATTTTTTTTTCTGAGATAAGATGAAACACATCTAATAAGCAACTGTCACTGAAGTAGAGATACCCAGTAAGTTACCTACAAAATGACACCCCCCAGAAGCCAAAAATAAAGTAAACATGTAAATATTTGTACAACTCACAGCTGAAGAAAGAAATCATCTCAAACCATGAACAATTACAATGTCAGTATTCATATTATGTAGAAATAACATTTTTTCATGTTACAGAGTTGTAAAACCAACAGATTCAAATACTGTCATTCCTAATTAAAACTGAAAAATACTCTTTCCGTCACCAATAAAAAAAAGCTTGAGAACCAGATGGGCTTTGCAAGACTCTTGAAGGTTGATATGCAGACTATTAGACCAATGCAGCCAACGAATGCCAACGATTAAGGTCTTTCCATCTAAATGCCCTCAAAAATCTTAACTTTCTCACTTTTAGATGGAATACCTCAACAGCTATCACCTGCCAGAGGAGTTCAAGCTGTCATCTGGGTAGCTAGAAGATTTTTGAAGACCAGACAGTGCCACTGTATCTTTTTTTTTAAGATAATTTGGCAAGTTAGCAATCAGTAAATCTGAACTTACATTTGATTTGTTTTATTTATTTTTTTCCTCTTGTTGAAGGCTGTCTTCAGAATTTAAACAACCACCCTGTTTTCATCTGCTAGCTGTAAACTAAGACTGATTTTGATGAAGTGCAAACTTTCATTTATCATCAGGGTGTATTCAATTCATAAGTCTTGTCTGCACATTTAACATCCCAATTGCCTTTTAAAAATCTGTGAAATATGAATCTGATAAAGGAACTGTTAATCTAATAATTTCTTAGAGTAGACTGGAGTTGAATGACCGCATTAGTTTGAGATGGGATCTTACTACCGCAGGACACAGCTTTTTTTTTTTTTTTTTTTTTTTTTTTTTTTTTTTTTTTTCCCAGCTAGCAGAGTTCTAACTCAGTTATCATTACATGGAAGCCAATTGATGTCTGACTGTCTTTGCTACCCCTTCTGAACCTTTTTCAATGCCTAGAGATTTTTTTCGCCAACTTATCATGGTGGAGTCATTGGAACATGTAACAGGTATTTTGCTCCATTATCTTAGAATCATAGAATCATAGAATATCCTGAGTTGGAAGGGACCCTTAAGGATCATCAAGTCCAACTCTCGACACCGCACAGGTCTACCCAAAAGTTCAGACCATGTGCCTAAGTTCACAGTCCAATCTCTTCTTAAATTCAGACAGGCTCGGTGCAGTGACCACTTCCCTGGGGAGCCTGTTCCAGTGTGCAACCACCCTCTCTGTGAAGAACCCCCTCCTGACGTCCAGCCTAAATTTCCCCTGCCTCAGCTTAACCCCGTTCCCGCGGGTCCTGTCACTAGTGTTAATGGAGAAAAGGTCTCCTGCCTCTTGACAACCCCTTACGAGGAAGTTGTAGACTGCGATGAGGTCTCCCCTCAGCCTCCTCTTCTCCAGGCTGAACAGGCCCAGTGACCTCAGCCGTTCCTCGTACGTCTTCCCCTCAAGGCCTTTCACCATCTTCGTAGCCCTCCTCTGGACACTTTCCAACAGTTTCATGTCCTTTTTATACTGTGGTGCCCAGAACTGCACACAGTACTCGAGGTGAGGCCGCACCAGCGCAGAGTAGAGCGGGACAATCACCTCCCTTGACCTACTAGCGATGCCGTGCTTGATGCACCCCAGGATACGATTGGCCCTCCTGGCTGCCAGGGCACACTGCTGGCTCATATTCAACTTGCTGTCTATCACGACCCCCAGATCCCTCTCTTCTAGGCTGCTCTCCAGCGTCTCATCGCCCAGTCTGTACGTGCAGCCAGGGTTTCCCCGTCCCAGGTGCAGGACCCGGCACTTGCTCTTATTGAACTTCATGCGGTTGGTGATCGCCCAGCTCTCCAACCTGTCCAGATCCCTCTGTAAGGCCTTTACGCCCTCACTTGAGTCCACAACTCCTCCAAGTTTGGTGTCATCAGCAAACTTGCTCAAAATACCCTCTATTCCTACATCCAGATCATTTATAAAAATATTGAAAAGTACCGGCCCTAAAATGGAGCCTTGAGGGACCCCACTGGTGACCGCCCGCCAGCCTGACGCAGCTCCATTTACCATAACCCTTTGGGCCCTGCCCGTTAGCCAATTGCTCACCCATCGTATGATGTTTTTATTTAGCTCTATGGTGGACATTTTGTCCAGTAGGATCCTATGGGAAACCGTGTCAAAAGCCTTGCTGAAGTCCAAAAAAATCACATCAGCTGGTTTCCCTTGGTCCACCATACGGGTGATCTTATCATAAAGTGTTTCTTAATGAAACACTGTACAGAATGAAACAATAAAAAAATTACACAGAATCAGATGATAGATCCCTGTGGATTCCCATACACTTCCTTGCATATGGAAGTTAGTCATTAATAACAACTTGCTGGGGTGTGATTACCTCACCTTTTAGGATAATGTATGTCATGGCATTTTCACGTAACACAGTTCCTTTGTTTGTCAAGATTACATTAAATAACACCTGAAGCATTAGTAAGGGTGAAATACTTAACTTTTAATGCTTCTGCACATTTGATAGCAGGTATTGTCCTGCCAGAAATAAGTAATAAAGTGCAGTGATGAAATGCCACCGCCTGTTACTGACGGACTCGTGCTGCAGGTGTTTCCCTGTGGAGGCTCCGGTGCCCACAAGCAGCTTGTTCTGCCACTTCTGCTGGGACCGAAGTTACATGGACTTGTTTTACCCGGTGTTCATCTGTCGTTGCAGCTGGCAGCGACAACTGAAACTAAAAAGGAAGGCACAGTAACTTATGCACACTTGTTTATTGCTTCTGATGTCTTGGTCTACGTTATCGATAGCATTAAATGACGATTATTGTTATCATTTTTAAGTTTACAGCGCCTAGATCTCCCTTTCCCCGCGTTTACTCCAGGCGGGCTAACGAATCCCACCACACCTCCACCCTCCCCTCAGCCCCTCGGCCCTCCCCGCGCCGCCATTTCCCTGCGTGCCCCGGCCCGCCCCGCATGCGCAGAGGGTCGGGGGCCGGCAGCGGCCCGGGCAGCCTGGGCGCCGGCACCGGCACCGCCGCCATGGGCTGAGGGCGGCGGGGTGGCGGCAGGGGGGGGGGGGCTGTCGGCGGCGGCTCCGAGGATGGAGAGAGCCATGGAGCAGCTCAACCGCCTCACCAGGTCCCTGCGCCGCGCCCGCACCGTGGAGCTGCCGGACGGTAGGAGGAGGAGGAGGAAGGGAAGGGGAAGGGAGCGGCCGCCTCTCGCTGCCCGCAGCCCGGGCACCGCAGCCTGGAGCCCGGCTGTGGCGGGGGGCGCCCCGCGGGGCTGAGCCCGGGGACGTGGCTCGGGAGGACGGGAGCCGGCTCCCTCCGGGGAGGTCTCGCTTTGAGCTAACCGGGGCCGTTTCCCCGTTTCCTTCTCCTTTTCTTATCGCCGCTGCTCGCCCCCAGCGCCCTGGGTCCCGGGCAGCCGCTGCTCGGTGGCACCGGGCCTCGGCTTTCAGCCGGGATTTGTGTCCTGGGCTAGGTGCTGGCTGGCTGGCGATGGCAAACCTCTTCTCTTCTTCTTTGTCTGACGCCGAGTTTCGCCTGAAAAGCTGCCCCAGGTCGCTGCCACCAGTAACAGCCCCGCTGGTGTGGCTCCAAACTTCTCAGGCGTACCAGGGTGGACGTGGAAAAAAAAAAACACAAAAAAACAAAAACATCTGCAGGCTGCTGGGACAGCTGGGTCAGCCTGCCAGCTGTGTCCGGCTGCCGAAAGCTCTGGGAAATGCAGAGGTTCAGTTCTTGTGAGTCATGTCCTGACGCTGGGGGAACTTCCTTCGGGGACTTGTTCCTGCAGATGAGCCTGCCGGCTTTCATTTCCAGCCTTGGAGAGGGAGGAATAATTCCCTGTTTTCTCCCTGCTTTCCCCATTCAGACTTCCTGGCCTGGCTGCTGTGCCCTGCCCTCGTTGTCCACTGAGGACGGGTTTGATGCCTGCTGTGTGGTTACTCATACATAACCCAGAATGACAGGCATGTTTTGGATGGATTTTACAGCTTCTCATAAATCCTTGAATAGCAGCAGTGAAAATTGTTAACATAAGTTCAGACATCCAGGGATAACATAGTAGCACCCGCTCAACTAATTGATGATGGCAATACAAATAATACTTAGCACAACCTACACCAGTTGAAACTATTTTAAATTCTGTACCAGTGCAGGCAAATTCATGCTGAATTTGGGTTCGTAAGTTTTCTTCCTGTCTTGGGCGTTATTATCTTACTCTTCAGAGGTAATTACGTCTGTGGCAGTGCAAGTGCAAGCCCTGTGACCTTCAAAACAGATAATTCCCTTGCCTTGTAGTGCAGAAGGAACTTCTTCTCTATTTATTCTGTAGGAACTACATGAAACAAACCATGGCTGGACTGAAATAAGGAGATAGCTGGATTTCAGGCATGAAAGGTCCAAATTGCATTCCAAGTAAACCTATGTTCAGTGCAATCTGGCTCTGTGTACACCTTATTAGATCTCTTCTCTTTTGACCTGTTCCCTGGGTTTGTGCAGGCCTGCCCAAATGGTTCTTGAGAAACGACTCTTGTGAGAGTGGGTTTGGGACATAGTGTTTTGCTCCAAATGTGTACTGACATGGTCAGCTTAGTAAATGTCACTCCTGGTCTAGTATGGCATGTGGTTTGGTGGCTTCATGTGTGCTGTGTCTGGCCGCTTCAATTAGGATTCTTTGAATAACTTTAATTGGAAAGATGAGAATGCCACCTCTGCTCTCCATCCTTAAGCTAAGAGTTGTAGTGCTCTCTTAGGAAGTGAAGAGGTATCTTTGAACTTGCTTGTGCTGAAGGTGCTAAATCTAGTTATTTGGCTTCCTTTGCATGTGCTCTAGCCATTAGGGAGTTGTTACATGGATAGTGCAGACACTTCTTTGAGATTGTGATCTCTGCCAGATTGAAGCCACTGCCTGTTACGAAATAAAATAATACGTGCGTCTTGTCAGGACGGGATTCTGGATGATGAAATTTCAAGGGAATTTTTTTTTTTTTTTTTTTTTTTTTCAAAGAAGAGTTCTGGAGTCTGATGCCAGTGAATACACTGAGCTAACCTTGCCAACATGACATAGCATTTGTTTGTTCATCATTCTTCTTAACTATCCTTCAGCAGACAATCTCTGGGCACTTAAGAGCTCAACACAGGGTTCTGGATTCTGCTCTCAAGGCTCAGTGCCTGAAACCTAGTCTTTGCCACCTGAAGTTGAAAGTCTTAGGCCCTTCAGTATTTGTGACTGGAGATGCAAACAACTTAAATAATGATCTCTCTAAGTTCATGAGGCATATGATGCTTTTTCTCTCCCTTGTATGATGTACTTTACTTTGAATGACTAGGAGTTTGCTTATGAATAGGGATAATATTTACCAAAAATAGACACAAAAGCTCTTTAGTCCCAAACCCTTTTAATTAGCTCTCTACAGAAATTGTACAGAATGTGCACTTTGTAAAGTGGTAATACTGACAGAAACAGTATCATTCAATTTCTAATATCATTCTGTGCTGTTCATTTCAGTCTGTTTCTGTCACTGATCTGTATGATTGTGTCCTAGCCTTTTTTCATTGTATTCAAACATGGACTATGAAACAGATTACAGGTGAAAATGAAATGTATTATATTCAGGTATTCAAGCTGAGAGACAAAAAATATGAATGATTGCAGACTAACCTAGATTAAAGAAATTACTTTTCCACTGTCGTTATTCCTGCGAGTTTGTTAGTCACCTTGGGACACAGGAAATTTCCTTTTTTTAAAAATAAGTGTGTTCTATTTTGGTTAATGCACATTTCTTAAATACTTTAACTTAATTAACAGAATTAACCATTAAAAGAATTGATGGAAAGCACTCTGTATTGAAAATTCTGTAATTATTACTTTGTAAAAGAGAAGCATGTTAAAATTTCGTGTATTACAGTCATATTCATTACCTCTTCTAAGTATGGAGTATTTTTCTTTATAAAGTAACTTTAGGTACCTTTAACCTATGTAATAATAATAAGCTATTGAACAATGGACACTTCAAAAAGTGTATTATTGTTGCTATATGAACTTATTTTTCTTTAAAGGTTGATTTATTTTAATGGGGCAATTCAATTTCTTTACAGATAATGAAACTGCTGTTTATACACTAATGCCAATGGTGATGGCTGACCAGCACAGGTGAGAGATTCTTTACATTTCCTGGTTTTTTGTTTTAAGATCATAGAAAACAGCATGTTTTCTGCAGCTACTAGAGCACTCTCAGGAGTTCTGCTGCTGAACTGAGATACCTTTTGTAGCCGACTGTATCCTTAACTGAGAAACCTGTTTTATTTTATACCTTAGACTAGAACTGGGATTTGTTCTATAGATGCATAGAGAGGAATTTGTGCTCAGATAAGAAAAGCATTGTTTTATAACTAGGTTATAGATTCAAATGTGTGTTTTTTGATGATGTAAAAGCTGTTAGTCTCGTGTAGACAATGAGGGTGATACTTCTGGGATTCCTTAGATGAGCAGCTCTTTCTCTTACTTGGTTGTCCTCAGTGTGTTTGGAACCTGGGTGCTATGCAGTGCCAGTGAAGTGGTATTGCCACTGGTTTGTAGGCAAGCAGATAGCGTGCCTCCTGCTGAAAATGTAAATTGCTTATCTAATCAGGATAAACATTTGTTCTGCATAATACCATGTTGATACCGTGTGCATAGGCTTTAAATTATGTGATCAGCTCATTGCTGGAGGTTGGAATGACTGGTTCACTTGTAGTCTGACTTATTTTGAGATATTTTATCTTAACTAATTGTTAGGACTTGAAGGGTTTTATTTGAATTTCTTAGCCTATTATCATGAGTCTTCCTACATTATCATAGTGATCTTGTGTACAAGTCTGCCTTCTGAACTTTATGTTTAGGAAATCTGCTAGATATCTGGATAGGATGCTTGTGTTGAGTTAAGAAGATGTGAGTTTGTGGATTTTTCAAACCAAAGCTAGTGTTACATTTGTTTTCTGTCTGCGAAGACGTGATTTGGCCATCCAGTGTAATGGTAAGTAGTTCATATTTGAAGCTTCTGCCCCATCACAGTTCATTTTTTTTACGTGCAAGTCAGAAGTGGAAAAGTGTTAATGTGCAGATGCTTACAAGCTTTTGGAACTTTTCTTCAGAAATCAGTCAAAGGAGAAACAAATTGTGATCAAGTAAGAAATAGAGTACTCGCGTACAAGTTGCAGTAAATACTTTGGATTCTGTGAACTATTTTTTATTAACATTTTATATCTCTTTTTGAAGGTCTGTCTCGGAGCTACTATCAAATTCAAAATTTGATGTGAATTATGCATTTGGACGTGTGAAGAGAAGTTTGCTTCATATTGCAGCAAAGTAAGACTTATTAGAGTCCAGACCAGAAGTTTACAATGAAAGTAATACCACAAATCTAAGGCACCAATGTAAGCTGGAAAACTCTGTAGTATCAGTTAACATTTGTTTTTGCACTACTTTTGATTTTTTTTTTTTGTTCTTTTTACCAAGAAAAATGTCTGTCCGTTGAGAGGACAAGTTTTACACATGATATCAAATGGCTTTCCAAATTCTAGTGATTTCTAGCACCTCGGTGGATACTTTTTTCCTTTCTCACTTGGGAAGCAGCTGTTCCAAATTTCTTCATGGACTGTAACAGAAGGGGAGATAACTTGGTCGTTCTCTTCTAATGTATTTTTAAATAATATTTATCTCAGTTAAAGGACTTGAATGCAAGTTTCAGATGTGTGACCTGGATTTATTATTTATGTTGCTATTCTATGTGATAAATATTCATTGCCAAGAAACAATTGAATTAACATCCTTAACAGAAATGAACCAGTTTACTGAAAGGCCATTGCAAAAACTAAACTTCAATGAAAAAATGCATTGCATTTGGGTCCTGTTTTAAATGTTAAAAAAAAAAAAAAAAAAAAAAAAAAAAAGCAGTGATATTGCATATAAGTAGAAGGTGTTTGGGCACAATAAAGTTAGAAATTCTGTGTTTCTAAGCAGGCTGTTTAAGAAATATTTTTCCCAAGCTTTACATCTCCAAATGACATGCTTCTTTTGTAAAATTTACTTAAAGAAGTGCTTAAAAAATGCAAGCAAATCTTTGTATGTGTCTTAAAAGTTTCTTTGAAATGTTAGGTCTGTTGATTACAAAACCCAGCAAATTATGTTATGCTGTTTGTGGATTCTCCTATATCTTGCCTGTTTATTGGATCATTGGGAGGTCATCAAGATGCCGTTTTTGCAACTTACTGTACAGTTAGGCTACAGTTTTTTTGTGTTGGTGTTTAGTGGTTCTGGCATTGAGGAGACCGGTAACAGTAGATAAACTGGTCAGGACAAATACAAAAATATTATGCTTTTATCCTCCTTCTCATCTCTTCTTCTTGTTCAGAAGTTAAATAAATGTACATTCTAAATTATCTATATTCGTGGTGACATCAATTGTCCAGAGGAGCTATCCTATTATGAAAAGTAAAAAAGAGTTACAGATTTAAATTGAATAGCAAAGAAGCATTTGTGTGAGTTTTAGATATTTTTCTCTAATATTTAAACATTTTTTTTTGATATTTAAACTTCCAGTTGCAACTTTCAGATGCTGAAGTGTAAGAAAAAATGATATTAGAATTATTATTTAATGGCAAGTTCAGTCCTGTGAATAGACAAGAGATGAAGGAGATGAAATTGTAAACAAAACACTGAAGGGATAAAGCACATTTTGATTTATATTTTAAATAACTGGTAATCTTAAAGATTGACTGTTGGATTTTAAAGTCACTGAAGGCTATCATGAATTCATTTATACAACTTACGATCAGTCTGTTCTCACTATATTTAAGCATCTTTCCTTTAGCTTTGTGTACCTTGGAAATATGAAGGTGTAAAAACCATTTAGTGAGTTTTATCTGATTGCGATCTGTGTATAGTACTACTTTTTTTATATTGATATAAATTTGGTTTGTAAATATCCTTCTTATCTTGTTCTTAGCTGTGGATCAGTTGAATGCCTTGTTCTACTATTAAAAAAAGGAGCAAATCCAAACTATCAGGACATTTCAGGATGTACACCTCTCCATTTAGCAGCAAGGAATGGGTAAGAAAAAATCTTTAAAACTTAAATAGGTGTTCTACATAATGCACTTGAGCTGCCATGTTCTGTAATATTTTTGCATGGTTCAGTAAAATACTTTGCCTTTCACTCCTGAAAATAGGGATGGCAAGCAGGGAACTTGAAGGTTAAAATCCTTACTTTAATATTCAAGAAATAATGTCAGAAGTGCTAGTTTCAGTGGCAGGCATTTTATTGTTTTCCTTTAAGCAGGTTCTTAGTTACTTAACACCTCTACGATCCTTACAACAGTTGTCAAATAAAGAGTGCATTTATGGTCCTCTTAGCTATATAAGGTAAGATTTCAAAGATGATACTGTAAGGGGTTTGAAGGGTTCAGAGATTTCAAGTTTTTGCTCAGCTAATGTCTTCGAGGTAAGTTTTACTGCAAGGAAAGGAATACAAAGTTTGCACAAACCATATTAAGCAGGGTGAATTAAACAAACACCTTTTTGTATTTGGTAATGAGCTTCAGTTATACTGTGATATCTAAAAAAAAAAAAAAAAAAAAGTGTTTTAGAGTAAAAATTATTTACTTGCTCTTTTGTAATTGTAGTGCCTTTGTTCCAAGTTGTAAGGGCTCCTGTGGGACATCTCCAGTGTTATAGGAAAATAACACTTCTCATGAATCAGGGTAGTATGTGCAAGTTGTTAGTGTGCATGTATCTGACAAGCGGTTGACCTGATTGTTGGCGAAGGAATGGAATACAATTTAAGCATGAAGCCCAGTACAAAAGAATTAGAAGTGCAGGAAAACTTTGCTGCAGAAGATGATGGTGGCAGATGATCTTCAATATTATCTTCAGTGCATCAGATAGTTCTAGGACTTGATTTATATTTCTTTTAAAAATAATTTTAGTATTTAGCGACTTAGGAGTTAAAGTGGCATGCACAGTTCACCACTCTTATACCACCCAGCGTCTATTTTTTTCCTTTGTAAGTTATTTGTGATTTGGAGTGTTACCTATACCTTTATCTCACATATAGGATACTGCTTTTCACTTGCAAGGACTTTCCACAAATAGTCTTATTACATTGCTGTTTCTCAGATGACTTGGTGAATGTAGGTGAAATAGAACAGATGGAAGAATAAGTATTCAGCCTTTCTCAAAATTTTAGTTGCATACATAATTTAAGGGAAAAAAGTCACTGAGAGATACTTACTGTTGACAAATGGTAGCACAGAAACTGTAAACTCTTTCTAGAAGTATACTGAATTTGACATAGTCTAGCTGGAGTCCCTTAGCTCATATTTAGAGTATACCACTGCTGCAAATCAATTTAGGAGCAAAGTATCTGAGTTGGAGCAGTTTGTCAGCTGAAGCAACTACTGATGTTGTTTCGCATAGGTTAATTATATAAGAGATCATATATGAAAAGAGACAATGTTTAATAAAATGTTTTTCAGGGGAGGTAATTTGCTGTTTACTGTGGAAAGTATTTTTTTTTATATACCATTAGAACACTTAGTGTTGATAGAATGTGCCTTTACTGTTATCTCTAATTGCTTTTTGTGAAAAATGTCAACTTCTTGTTTTGCCTTATTAAAGATTCTTTTCTCATTTCTTGTGAGAAAATAACATTAGCCTGAATAAACTGTCTCCCAGTTGTGTAATTTTTATTTTGAAAGTAAAGTTTTGCAGTGCTGGAAGTAAACCAGGTTCCATCTCTGAGGCCAGTGATGGCTTTTTCCCTCCAATCTTTAGGAAAATTTCTTAAAGTGTATTTTTGGTAACACGTGAAATTCCCTTGCAGTAAAACTTGTCAAAATTACCACGCTTTTTTTTTTTTTTTTTAAATCTTTTAATATAATTCTCAACCTGTAGTATGTGGAAGCACACATATGGTAATAGTTTTAATTTTTCTTTTTAAAGAACCTGTAAGTTATGAGTAACTGAATTGTATCATAGCTGGTACTGCAAGTGAGTGGGAGTGTAGTGTTTAGTACACAGAAGGAATATCTGTAGGAGAAAGGAGAAATGGCCAAGGGGCACATAATGAAATGCAGAAATAGACACAGGAGACAGTTATGTGGAAGAGAAACATGAGAAAGTTGTGAGAGGTACTAAATAAAAAGGAGTGAGAATAAGCTATTAAGGGTTAAGCACTTAGAACATTAGAGAGCAGTAAAAGACCAACAAAACATGAAGTAGGAAAAACACTCCTACTTTCATTAAGGAAGTTTATGTACTTGCCAAAGATTTACATAGTGTTACAATGAGCACCTCATTAAATAATGATTTAGTGGTATACTATAAATGTGTTCACTGAAGTGTACAGATGATGATGAACTTCATGGATTTCCATTAGCTGGACTCCAGTGTCTTGTCTCGAGAGTGTGGTTCATGCTGAACTGAAGCTGTTAGCGTGGTAGTTGAGTACTTCTACACTTTCCATAAAAGCCTTCAGCTGCACAGGTTTTTTTGTCCCTATGTGTCATGTGTCACAGTTTTGTGAATCTCTAGTGCTATTGATAATCACTTCTCTCTTTCAGATGCTCAGTACCATAGTCTTTATAAAATAAAACTACCTGCTTTGATTTTTACAGTGATGAATTAGATTGAGTGAGCGGACCTTAGGAAGAATTTGGTCTCTAAATGATTTTGCGTGGCTCAATTGTAATGTTTTATTTTGTTTATAGCCAGAAGAAATGTATGAGCAAGCTGCTGGAATACAGTGCGGATGTCAACATATGTAATAATGAAGGCTTGACTGCAGTAAGTACTATTAATTCTCATGGTGATCTTGAAATGAACGCAGAATTCGAAGGTTATGATTTCTTGGGCTTTTGCCATCTTACGTGTAACTAACTAAAGCTACTGTGTCCAGTTCTCTTAAGAATCAAAAGGTGAACAAAGTATCTAGGTGTATGACCTACAAAGCTTCTATTTGTGAATATCTTGACAATAATGCAGTCCAATTTAAAATCTTATTTTTGAAATACTTGCATCAGTGCTTAAGGAAATATATAATCATTTTGAACTTAGATTCATTGGTTGGCTGTCAATGGACGAACAGAATTGCTTCATGATCTTGTGCAGCATGTCAGTAACGTAGATGTTGAAGATGCAATGGGACAGACAGCCCTTCACGTAGCTTGTCAAAATGGACACAAGACAGTAAGTTTCTAAACTTTATTAACTCATTAAAGGCACAAAGAATTGGGTAGTGCTTCAGTGTTATTGTGTATCTTTTTTTAAACCTCAAGCTAGTCATGCGTATGGTGATGGTTAGAAATGTGAAGAATTCTATTGTTTCTCTTAGTATTGACTGTGTACCCATCCATGGGAATAACTCATTTATTCTTATAGCAATGATTGTTGCTGTTTATTAGTTTAAGTGACTTGCTATGTATGGCTCAGATGTTCTGTAGTAGTATTATTGCCTTGTTGACTGCTGTTTTTATACAATGTTAAAAACTTCAAATTTTTTCTTGTTCTTTGTAATGTTTCAGAATTGTAATAGCTATTCTGAGCTTTTGAACTCTGAAATTATCTTAATATACTCCGAATAAGAAATTAACAGAGTTGAATTTGATAACTATTTAAGATGAGAAGTAAACAAGTTCACATATATTCACACAGATCAATAAATGAAATCTAAATTTTAGTTTTGGCCTTCCTTTAGGACTGAGTATTCTTAGACTAGACGTCTGGATGCTGTACTTGAACTATATTACAGCCATGTAGAGTCTTGATCTTGAATTATTATCTCTGGGACTACTTACAGTTTGCAAAATTATATATATATATTTTTTTTTTCTGCTCAGCTCCTTTCTGTTGCAGATCTTGACTTTGGAAGACCAAATTCTGAGAAGTTGATATCTGTAGAAATGTGAACAGAATACAGCAAAAGTTGTTTGATAGTTTGCTCAATATTTTCATATTTTAAATTATGCTTGCTTCCTTTTTACTTCTGTGTGTTTAAATTTAAGGTTGTGATAAGCCTGTTCATGTCTGTCATTATCTAGAGGTTTACTTCTGTTCAAAAAGTATTTTTTGGTTTTTGTTTTGTTTTGAAGTGCTGGTATATGTTACTGGAAATTAAATCCTTCAGTGTAATGAGACATGCATGACACGAACTAGTTGCAAGCCATTAGACTTCTCCACTGCTGACTTTCTAATGCTGGTATTTTCTTCTGTTACAGACAGTGCAGTGTTTGCTGGACAGCGGTGCAGATATAAACAGGCCCAATGTCTCAGGGGCAACTCCACTCTATTTTGCTTGCAGGTATGTATTAGTAACATTAGACTGTTACACTAGAAGTGAAATTGTGGTGTGTGTGTTTTTTTTTTTTTCCGTTTATTTGTTTGTTTTTTCCCCCCCTGCAGTAACAGTGATGAGAAGGCACAGAAATTAGGAAACAGAAAAGCTGACTTGTATTAATCTTGCCTTGTGTTTGAATGTAGTTTGGAGCTATGTCTAAATGCTTATTTCAGTACTGCAGGCTTATATACCTCTTTCTTCCAGACTTTATAAACACATAGCTCTGCATGTTATAGCCCAAGTGATAAATCCATGACTACTGAACTTTTTAAAAAAAATAAAAATAAAAAAATTAGAACTACCAGCTTAGGTTCCTTTGAGGAATATTTTTTTTTCCTCTTTTCAATAGCTTTTTAAAACAGTGTATTTTATGGTAGTAATTTGAGTAGCTCTTTCTACTGGGCCAATTTTTGCAGTTCTTGTGGGTGGCTGAGCACCGATAATCTTCCCAGGCCGTTGGTAGACCACCAGTCTGCCAGGCAGATCACTTCAGTGACATTTTAAAGATGTTATCTAAATTTATACTTTTTTCTTTCGTGGGAAGACCCCATAGGTTGAGATCTAGGAGTAGTTAAGCTAATGATAGTTACATTTATCACTTTCCAGAAGTGGACGTTTTTGTAAGGCGATTTTGACTACTTGATAATGTGTATTATGATAGTGTACATGAAAAGTGCATATATACCGTAAGATTATAGTGTTGGATTGAAATTATATTATTGCTTTGATTGATTCTGCTTTGTTTGCTGTTCAGTGTTATTTCAAAACTAATTGCATATGATAAATGACTTCATGTTCTAATTGGAGCATTTCTGCTATTTGTTAGAATATTTTGCAGTTCTGTAATCCCTGTGCTTTGGTTATAGGTTAACTAGTTCATTTAGGATTAAATGTTAATATAAACAAAAGGAGAAACGGATGGACCTGGTGGCCTGCCAAGAGTTATGTTGTGGGAGCCTTGGTCTCTGGAGTTAGAGTATGCTGACTCTTGGCAGTTGAGGAGGAAAGCAGGCAATAAATAGCTGCTAGTTAATTGAACGCCTTGGTATTTCCTTCAGGGATGAGTATTGGCACCCACTTTAAAAGAAGTAAGCAACCTTGCTTGGAGCTTTTCCATGAGAGAAATACATCACCAGTGCAGTGGTGATATTCTTGCAGAAATGAACAACAGGAGCAACTGGAAGGGTGGAGTGAATGGGGTGCATTGTAGAAGTAGACGTGTCTCACTATCAGAAGTGCCAGCTGATGGTGCTGCCACCCAGGAAGAAAGGACCCTGATAACAGGGTGAGCAGTGATAGCAGTGGTTGGTTAAGGCATGAGAAAGGGTATCCGTGCTCAGAGTCTGACTCTAATTCTTTTTTGAGGTGTTAAGTGGATGGGCTGTGTCTAAAGAGACTTACAGTGAAGAATTGCTTCATAAGGCAATTAGTCTTAGCCTAGGTGAGATTTGGTAGCTGACTCGAGCAATAGTACTGGGGCAAAGCAGTATGTTAGAATAACCTGTTGGCTCCATGGTCTGCAAAGATAAGGAAGAGGAGAGCTCAGCTGGGGGCTGTTGAATGACCAATAAAGTTATCCTTTCCTCATCAGCTGTTAATTTTTGCTTTTCTTCTGCCTTTCTCAACTGCTACCCCAGTCATGGTGTATTCTGTTACAGCAAACATAAATACAAATTTCTGTAAGAGGCAAGTAGCAAACTAGTTCATGACCTAAAACTTAATAGAAAAACTTCTATCTGTAGCTTTAATTGCTGTCTCTTGTACTGGTCTTTTGCCCATTAGATACTTCTGTATTACATTTTGTTAGTATGTGCACTAAATATTGTTGAAGGCAACAGTCAACTAGACTTCCAATGTTTTTAAGTCAAAATCTAATCACTGGTACTTCTTTTTTCCCCTGAAGAAAATGGAAAAAAAAAAAAAGTTATGCGAAGTAATACACAAAGTGTTGAGGGATATAAATAGTCTTTGGTATTAATTTTTTGTAGTTAGTGATGTTTATGATAGTTGTTTATGAAATACTTGACTTGAGCAGACATAACTGGCCTATATACCATATACAGAGACCAGTAACACTATGAAATAGACTCTGAATAGAAAAGAAAAAATCATTACTCTTCACATTTAAAAGCTAAACATCCACATTGGTTAGAAAAAGAAGTAAGTTCAATAGATCACTCTTGGTTCTCTCTTGTGCAAAACATGGTTTATCAATATCAGTAAACCATTAGTAAGATTTGTTCATTAAAGCACAACCAGATAATGGATTAATAATTAGCATTTCTCATTTTCCCCTCCTCCCCCCAATCTGGTAGGAGTGAGCAAAGATCTCATTTAGCTAAGAAAACTTCCTCTGAAGTAAACCAGGGTTTTGAATTGAGAAAGCATTCTTCTTGTGCAGGAAGTGCAGCTCATAGATATTCATGAGGCTAGGCAAAGATTATTCACTTCTGAATGATGAGGATGACTCTGGCTGCATAAATGGACCATATCTAATTTTGTACTGTGCTTCTGCACTGGCCTGGAAGGGTAGTAGCAGGAATGTGAGCAGCATTATTTTCTGTCTTGTGTTTCTGCTTAGTTTTGTACAATGTAGCTATTTGTTTCCTCCTAGTTTATGTTGATTGTATTTGTGAAATGCAATAAAATGGAACTTATCACTTGTAATAAAACAAAAGTGCTGTATCAACTCACTTCTCTTCTTTTGGATAGCCACGGTCAAAGGGACACTGCACAAATTCTTCTGATGAGAGGAGCCAAATATTTACCAGACAAAAATGGCGTTACTCCACTGGATCTTTGTGTACAGGTATTGATACCAATACTTTTTTTTCCCTGTGAAATTCTATCAGTTACTACAATGTCAATTGATCAGTGTTATCTTTTCAGTTTTAGGCTGAAGGACTTTAGGTAGTCCTTTGGCAAAACAGAATTGCAAAATATATCTTTTTTTTTTTTTTTTCAATTAAATTACAAATAATGTTTTTGCAGGTTCCCCGTTGGTACTCAGTGCAAAAGTCTTTAGTAGATATCATTAGCATCTTTGAAAACTTTGCAGGATTGGAGATGACAAGAAGCAAACAGTTTGCGGAAATCTGTTTTACTAGAAAGTTTGGAATCCTTGGTCCTAGACTCCGTTTAGGTGTTAGTGTGTTTAAATCTTAACAAGTAAGAGGTAAAGGCATTCAGAAAGGAGTGAGTTTCATTACCTCAACTAACGTGTTCTCTTTTCTCTCAAAGAGACACTATTTAAAAAAGGCAAACAAAACTTATATGGTGCTGTGCTGCCTTTCTTAATATTCAAAGGTATTCCAAATGCTATATCTGGATGATGAAAAAGAACAAAGCTGTAAAATCTGATGTATTTTCCACTGCTGTACACTTCTGGTTTGATACAGTGTTGTTTATACTGCTTGATAGTGTCTTTTTTTTTTTTTTTTTGTGAATACTTACATGGTTTTCTGTAGAATTAAATAGAGGTTACTATGTAAATGGTATGTAAGGAAGGAAAGGAAGATTTTGAACCCTTTGCTAGTATCAGAAGACTAGAAACTATAAACTGGAAAATTAAAAAAAAATCACTACACTTAATGACAAATAAGGATAATGCACCTTTGTTGAAGTAACAGTTTTGAATTTATTTCAAGTCTTAATTATCCTGTATTGTGTAAGAACAACTGGGCAGTAGATCCAATTGCGCTTAAAGTGATCATTTTCTAAAGAGGAGATCTCTAGAAAATTGTGAGGTTTGTTTGAGGAGATCCCTCGCTCTTGCCTTCTGTAACCCAAAGCTTTAAAAGCAATGTAAGTCATCAAAAATAAATGAGGTATATTTATTTGTCTGAGAACTGTTCAGAAGTACCAGGTCACTACGTTGTCTCACTACTGTCTCTGCTATAAAGCTCAGAGTTAGTTTTTTTTTGCTTCATTATGCCGTAATGACTTACCATTACCATAAAACCACATGAAGTCTGCTCAATTTCGAGGCTTCCTGCAGTGACAGACCTGTAAGAAAGTATAACAGTATGTACTTAATGGTACTATTCTTAATTTTTTTTGTGATCAGAGTTTCAAATATCTTCTTTAGTATTTAGTTTTATGATCCCTAGGGAACTAGAGAGATGGGAACCACTTCATAGATCAAGATTCTGTTTTTCTTTTTTTAAGCTGTGAGTAGTGACACCTGGTGTTTGCTGTTTTGTAGTGATGATTTTTATAGCGTGTTCAAGATCATCTTGTGAAGACAAGCTTGTGATACTGAGTAAAAAGGGAGAAAATGTTTTCTTTTATATCAATGATCTTATTATTTGTTTATGGGTTTGCTTTTCGGAGTAGATGTGTGCTTGTGGAAGATTGAGATTATAGATTGATATATTTCTTGCCAATATGGTATAACTTTTCATTTGAAGAGCTGAAATTCATTAATTCTTGAGGATTATGGATGGTTTCAATTGTAATACTTAAGTTCTTGGCAACAGGAGCAGTTTAATGAATCTGTTATCACTGAAGGGAGTTATAGACTGTCATGCAAAGAGAAGGATCCTCTGGAGTTATAGCATTTAATAAATTGCATCTTTCCAGTGTAAAATTTGATGTGTATTCAGCTGCTATGTTCTGGCTTAAAAATGCAGCTGTGTTAAGTAAAATTTGATACAGAGAAACCACAATTTCAAGTTCTGTTCTTCCCAAAGGATGTTTTTTTCAAAAGGTTTTAGTTTAAGTTAATTTGAGCTGTTGATTTAGGGCACATGTGGAATCAAACTTATGTATTAATTTTGAAGTTAAATAACCTTTTCATGTATTTATCCTCTTTTTCCTTTAACAAATCAGATTTGTATCTTATGAAACCTCTGGGGAAAAATTTGTTTTGAAGGGTTGGTTTCTGGATGTAATTCGGTGGGCTGGTGTCATCCATCACTAGTAGAATGAGAAGCTAAATGTTGTATTGTGTTTAAGTACTCTGGTAAGTTGCTGGGGAACTGTTGTTCAAGTGTATGCTAACTTAGTTTTTTCAGGTAGGAAAGTGTTCCAAAAACATAAGGAAGGGTTTAGGTATGTTTGAGTAGACATACTGACAGAATTTGATTCTGTCTTCTCCCAAACTCTTTATGATGTCTAATGTTGATACAGTATTGACTTTCAGTTTATTTTAGGACTGGATTTCTGCATTGTTTTTCTTTAAATGTTTGTAATCCTCAATAGGTTTTAATGCCTATAATAGTATAAACCCCAATTTTAATATTTCTTTTTAATTAAAAATGTTTTTTGATCAATCACTTTTTAGGGTGGGTATGGAGAGACCTGTGAAGTCTTAATCCAGTACCATCCTCGACTTTTTCAGACAATAATTCAAATGACGCAGAATGAAGATCTACGGGAAAACATGGTAATACAGTATTAGGTGTTGTATAGCTACCAAACTGTCTGTGTTGTGGAGATATTATTGCTTAATAGGAGCATTCGGATTATAAAAAACTATCAGCAGTTGACTACTGATAAAGTAATTGACTGCTGTGTAATTTTTTCCCACCCTATGGAGGATTTACTGTGTTCACGTAGTTTTCAACAAAAAAAAAAGGGTTTAAATGTAGAATCCATCTTAATTTAGTCTCCTCACTTCGTGCGTTTGGAAAAGTAGTCTAGAGAGTGTGAGAAATTAAAAAAAAAAAAAACAAAACAACAACAACAACAACAAAAAAAAAACCAAACAATTGTTGCAAGCTTCGTTAGAGTGGTGCTGGTAGAGCATTTTATACGTGCAATTTCTTTGTGTGATGATGCCTGTTTTACTTTAATAGTTACCAACGCATACCTGTTCTAGGATATGTCTCAAGGCTTGAATAGTCTAGGATTAACTGGACATTAAGAATGTGAGTGCTCACTCATATGAAGTTGCCACATACAATTAGTGTAAAAAGGCTGCAGCCACAATTTCATTTGGTTCCTATTGGTATAGATGAAATTATTTCTAAGCTGTTCCTTTTTCAGTGTTTTTTCTATACCTTGTTTCTTTTATTATTGCTGTGGGGTAGTGCAATCTAAAGCAAGGAAAAAGCAAGCAAACTTTTTTTCTTGATTATATAGTGGGAAGGAAGCATGAGATGACTTTTTCAATTCTAATCTAGCTAGCTTTTTTAATATACTGTTTGCTTGAAAATAGCTGCAAACAATCTTACAGACTGTAAGCTTAAAAAAAAAAAAAAAAGAAATATTTAGTAAGGTATTGGCTGCTGCTTTACTGAACTTGGCTTGCTAGATTTTTGAAGTTCTTATTGTTCTCAGTAATCCCATTACTTCCAATACAAGATTGAGGACCTATAAGTCTATATAGAAACTGTTTAAATTTCTTAGGATTGAGTAAAATGATTCAGAGATCAAATTCTCAAAGCATATATTAGAAACGTGGGTAGATGGTGTAGATGATTTCAAATAGAGGAGGAGGTTAAAGGATTACACCTATGGAACAAAAACGACCGCAGAAAGGTAAATGGCACAGCACACTCATATATTGCAGAAGTAAAGACAATCAGGAAGGAGAATGGATGTTTTGTCTGAATAATGGTGTCTGTGTGCAAAAGTCAGTTCTGAAAGAAAGTGCATGCAAAATATATTCAGAAACTCGTGGAACAATTATACTTTACTGTAAAAAATGAAAGCATATTTTAAGTATGGTTTTCTGTGGCCAAGTCTGAGCTGTTCTGTCTAGAGACTTGGATAATGACTAGTTCATACGATCTAAAAGTGGTGACATGAAGAGACTGGATGTATATTAGAAGTCAGGACTGTCATTTTTATTGTCAGTGAACTGGAAAAACTATTGACAGGCTGCAGGGAGAAAGGATGGATTTCACTAGGGACAAGTACAATGCTACTGTGCTTAGATTGGAACAATCAGAGTCCAAACAGAAATGCAGGAAGCTGCTGCCTGTGGATCAGCTCTGTAGAAAAGGATCTGAAGTTCATTGCAGGTTACAAGTGCCTGTAAGACACTCCAATCAATCCTTCTGCAGTAGTTCTCATTGGCTATCTTAGTTGAAAAGTTGCATCCACCTTTGGAGATGATGTTCAGAGAAAGATATCATTCTTCCAATCCTTTCCAAAGACTGTATGCCTTCCAAAGACTGTAATTCTTCCAGTCTTTTCATAGCATGCATTTCTTGCATTATAGTAAACACAAGGAAAGCATGCTGTCATAAGATTGGAAGAATTGCAGTTACCTAGCTTAAAGAAATTTGGGATAGGAAGAAGCTTACTGACCATCTAAAATATGTCAAAGACTGCTCAATATTTTTATTTTTTTTTTTACAGAAAACAGTACAGATGTTTTGCCTTAGACACTTGTAGCTAGTGATGCAACTTAGCCCTGACAAAAACTTTCACATAGTTAATGATAGAGAAGTTGCACAAGAAAGCTCGCTGAAGCTGCAGGGACTCCAAACTTAAAGGAGTTTAAAAAGCAACCAGGCAAATTGGACAAACTATATTGGATCACAGATGTAATTAGTAGCTCCTGTCTTGGGGCAGAATGTTGGGTTAGATCACCTCTATATGAGGTTCTTTTTTGTTTTACCCTTCTACAATTCTGGGAAGGATTGCTGAACTTCCTGAAAGTGAGAGTGACAAAAGGGAAGCAGATGACGAGACAGTAGGAAAGCATGATGAACAGTGTCACTGAAGAGTTAATTCATCTGCCAAAAAATAGGCAGGAGAGAGAAAAGCATATTACAAAGGAGTTGAAGACAGGACAGTATTTGTAACACCTAGGCTTTGTGAGCCAGGTGATGATGGTACTAGCAAGAAAAAAGGGCAATTTTGCAGAGAGGGTAAATGAGTATTGATTCACAGGTTATGACTTCTTCCCCAAAGGAGGATGTTCGGTGTCTTGAGCAGAAATATAGCAGTGAGAGCAAACTCTAGGATCCAGGTTTCATCTACACTTTCATAAACAATGAAATGAACTGAAGAGAGAGGTAAATTACGAATTAGCTTTCAGAAGTTGCAATTGCATCCTCTTTGTTTTTCAGATGAAAATAAGTTGTTCTTAAGAATTAATACCTGGTTAAGCAATCTGCATTCATAGCACTCATAATATTATATATCCTGTAGTGCATAAATAGAATATATAAATTTTCAGTAGGCTTTGTAATTTGTAATGAAACTTTAACTGCTGTTAGATTAGACATTGGGCAGCGCAGAGGCACATACGTTATCACTTACAGAAATTGCAGCTAGCTTGCATGATGATAAACTAAATTAAATTTTGGTCTGACACTCCATGATTGTGTTGTGTTTTTTTTAATAACCCAGTTGCGCCAAGTTCTGGAACATTTGTCTCAGCAGAGCGAGAGCCAGTATCTTAAAATCCTGACAAGTCTTGCTGAAGTTGCTACAACAAATGGTCATAAATTGCTTAGGTAAGTGTGAGAGGATCATAAATTGATTGATAAGCTTCCAGGTAGTTAGTGCCACTTAATAATTTTAATAATCTAAACCATCTGATGTTGAGCACATGCTGGAATAGATGGATCTCAAATCTGATTCTGTATGACAGGTTCCGATTAGATCACTGTCTTCACAAGGATTTCAGGAGAGAAAATTGGTGTCCTCCTTATATAGCTGCTAGCACCTAGAAGATTGAGTTGCAGAGAAGTGTTTTTGATTAGTTTGACATGGGTATGTCAGCTCTTGGAAGGGAAGCTTTTTAGCCATCTGTCAGTCATTACTTCCCAGCTCCCCTCCTTTCTTCTTCCACATCTTTACATTCTCCATGCTTTCCTAATGTGCCTGAGAAGGATTTATTTTTTTCCAGACATTTATATAATATCATGTTTGCTGTCTCTAATTGTCTTCTGTGGTTACTGATGTATGTGTAGGAGCATTTGTATTGCACTAGACCAAAAATTGTGTCTAGCTGTGCTGTCTCAGCAGTGCAATCACCAGTTACTTGGAAAAGCACATAAAAAATGAAAGATTATTTTCCTAGTATGCTTTCCTAATTCTTACGGTATCTGCTTGAGGGAGTTTGTGCAAAACACATCATCTGTAATGTGTTGGAACTCCGGTCACATTTTACCGGTTTCAATAGCCAGCAGAACTGACTCTAACCTTTATGCTTTACTAGAAGCCAAGGAATTACTTTCTGAAAGAGCTCAAGAGCATGAAAACGTGAATCCCATTTTGTTGCTGCAAAGATAACTTTTAGAGAACTTTAGCTGTTGTTGGGCCTCGGGGTGTAATCAACTTAACTTACTGTAACACATTCCTTTTGTCTCCAGATTTCATTAGAGCCAATAGATCTCCAATACGTAAACTATGATAAAGTGCAAAACCATTCTGCAGGAAAGGGCTTCAGACTTGCTTTGTATGTAGATGTTAGCAGAAGTCATAACAGCTGGATTAAATCATGAGGCAATGTTTGTTTCTATTTTAGTATCTTCAAAGATAAATAAACTGATTATTTTGAGTTTCTGTTTAATTTATTACTGTCATTGCTTCTTTATATTGAGTAACGTTCTCTCAGTATGGCTGTAGAGTCAGACTGTAGAAACAACCTGTACAGTTTCTGAATGTGATCTGTACTTCCTGAGTGTGGATTGTCTAGCTCAGACAGAAGACAAATTAGAAGCTTTGCATTGCATTGGATGGGCACTGGATTGGAGATGCCTGTCCTTAAGGTGTTCTGAGGGCTCTTACTGGCCCACTTCTGTTTGGTACATTGTCACAAGGGATATGGAATTACTTTGTTTTTCTGTTAAAAGATGTGGTTTTGAAAACTGCACCTCTGGTTGTTCTAATTCTGTTGTGTGTCAGAGGGTTCAGTCTCTGCTCCAGCTAGGTACTTCTCAGTTGTTCATAGCATTGACATAAAATCATAGAATGGCTCAGGTTGGGAGGGACCTTAAAGATCATCATCAGAATGAGGATGAAGATAGTACTTGGTGCGTATGCACATCTGAGCATGGGCCTCTTTCCTCTCTTTCCTGTCCAGCAAATAGTATGTAAAATGCATTCCCTACATTTAAACCTCTGACTCTTGTATGGCTGAGGTAGGAGCATGGGAGTGTTAGTTTCTTGGGCGTTAACCATCAGACCACTGCTGTTGGATCTGTTCGTTGTTTAGTTTGGAAGTGTCTATAGTAAATTTCTGTAATGCTTCTAGCAGGAAGCCTGGAGTGATAAGCTTCTGTCAGAGGACTTCTGCCTTGAACACCAGCAGTGAGCCTGTTAAGTTAGCTTTACCTACACTGCCTGTTTCCTCTTTCCAAGAAATAATTGTAATGTGACATGATTTGGTCTTGCTGGTGAAGGCTGGGCTTAGTGAAATATGCTAATATGCTAGTAAACACTTCAGTAAACTAACAGGGATTTTTTTCTATTTATGAGTCGTCTTCCCAGAGAACAGGGAAGTTTACACCAAGAAAACACTGTTGCTGATGATAAACCTGAATTCAAATGTTTATTTTTTTTCCAATACTTAGTTTCTTGAGTTAATTTCCTGTATTTATAGATTCTTTTGGACTGTAAGCAAAGATTTTTCCAAACATTAATTTGAAGTTGTGAGCACAGCTTCTGGTAATGTAATTAAGGCCCACTCAGAATTTACGTTACCTAATTAAAAATTAAACTTTCCTATTCTTGCCATTTTTACTCTTTGTATTTCTTTCTCATCCAGATTTATTGAAAGCTTTTCTGGTTTAAGTCTAAATCATGACAAGAATGTTGTATTTTGTATGTTAGTTTGGTAATGAATATACAAATATTAGCAGCCGTGACGGTCTATTTTTTTTTTTTTTTAATTTTAATACCTCTTTGGCAGTCATTTAAAATGTGGTGCTGTAAGCAAGTCTTTTTTTTATCCCATGCCATAGGGAGAGCGAAGTCATGGTAAAGGTACTGTGACGTTACAGTTGTCCTAGGGACTGTCCAGCAACACTATGCATAACTAATCTAATGTTAAAAATCTCTAATGCCATCTAAACTTAAAGGCACTACATTAGGTGTTCGTGTTTTCTTTTTTTTTTTTTGAGGTCTGAGTTGCTTCTGTAAATGTGCCTGTAGAGCACTGAGGGAAGAGCTTTATTCAGAAGTATAAATAGTTGATTGACTTTAGGTAGATTAAAACCAGTTGTATTTCACATTTGTGAATTACCACGTTAGTAATTGCATCAGAGTTGTAAAGCATCCTCTGAGGTGTCTGTCTTCTGGTTTGTAGTGGTATTATAGTTAGAAAGAGTGCATTTAAATTGTGAGTACTTTAAGGATAGAATTGAATATATACACCCTTATGAATATCATGTATGTGTATAATAGAATCACAGAATAGTTTGTGTTGGAAACGACCTGAAAGACCATCTAGTTCCAACCCCTCTGCCATGGGCAGGGACACCTTCCACCAGAGCAGGTTGCCCAAAGCTTTTGATGCAGTCCAGGACATAGCATGCTTTATGGGCTCCAAGTGCCCTTTGCTGGCTCATGTCGAGTTTTTCATCATCGAACACCCCCAAGTCCTTTGCCTCAGAGCTGCTCTCAGAACTGCGCAGAGTTGAGTAGAAGTAGTTTTAATTTCTTACAGATTTTATTATGTGTTTAGGATTGAAGAATTGTTACCTTTTGGGATTTAAAGAAAGAAAACTAAGATAAATTTGAGAATGTTTTGCCTGTGCATGAACTCATGAATATCTCAGATTCTTTACTGTATTTGTGGTAAAGGAATTCTTAGGGATTTCATTCTTGGCCAGTTCAGTTAATAAGGCATAAAACTTCTAATATATTTATTAAATTAGAAATAAAAGATACTCTTAAATAATATCTTCTAGGTCATTTGTTTTTCCTTGAGTAAAGCAACAACATCTTTATCATCCTGACCCCTTATCTGATTAAGGTAGTTAATGAGTGTTTAGGACAGTCGTTAGATCAGGATGGGCTGTGGCAGCGTATCTGATTAATCAGTACAATTTATCATTGCATGCGGTCTTTTCTGAATTGAAAAATGATTTCAACTGGATATCCCAATTTGTTTCATGTATCGAGATCCTTACTGTAGTAAGCTGAATTTCTTAATAGTGGCTCATAAGCAGTGTACATATGCATTAAAACTAATAAAATACTTTGCAAGATCTGGAATTTGCTGGTCTTATTTAACTTTGAGTTAAAATTTTGAGTACATGTTCATAAAATTATAGTGCTTGTATTTGATTTTGGGGGCTGGTTCAGGACGTAAAAGTGCAAATTTAATGGGGTTTAAAGAACAGGGTTTTTTTCAGCATGTGATCAGACCCTAACATTAGATTGCTTACTCCTTAATATACTACGTTGTTTCATCTAGGAAAAGAAACTTAAATATTCCATTTTTTCCCCCAGCTTGTCAAGTAATTATGAAGCTCAAATGAAGAGTCTCTTAAGGATCGTGAGGATATTTTGCCATGTCTTTCGCATTGGCCCATCCTCTCCCAGTAATGGAAATGACATGGGCTACAATGGAAATAAAACTCCAAGAAGTCAGGTGTTCAAGGTCAGAAAAGTATATGATGTTGTTAGGAAGATAGACGTTAAAGAGATGAATTTCACAAAGCATGCATTCATTAATCAGACATCTCATGAACAGGAAGTAAGTTTGGTTGATGTCCCTACCCCTTCTTAAGTTAAGCCTACCTCTTTCCTTCTCTTTAGTTATATTTTCCATTGGATTCATTTAACCGTTGATGCACGTTTCATCTTATGGTTTCTTTTTATTTCTTGTTTAATTTTCATGTATTGTTTATCAGATGTTAAAGGTTTAGTTGCTCAGCTGATTTTGGTAAGATTTTTAAAAGTTGTAGTATTTTATTTAAGAATGTAGTAATCTCAGAATGTGGTAATATTAAGCAATATAAAATATTGTATTACTGTAACTTCAAAACGCTATTTATTGGTAGTTCTTATCATTCAGTTTTATCTAGCTTCGGAAAATAGACTGAAATAATTGAATTCTTAATCTCTTTGTTTTTCTTACCGATGATGATTTTTTTCCCCAAGTTATTCTTGATTTTATTACTATATGCTTTAAAATGTGCCAGCTTACTATTACCCTCACAAGATTCTTGTTTTTTAGCTGCTTTCAAACATGTGCCTTAGGCTTTAGTCATTTAGACATTTAATTTTTGAAGGTTGTTTTTAAATTTAGATGCCAGTTCTTATATAGTTCATATAGGTTGGACTAGGTGATCTTGGAGGTCTCTTCCAACCTAATGATTCTGTGGTTCTTAGTTTACATGATAACAATTTTCCTTAACATTCACATTTCTTTCAGGGTGTTCTGAAAACAGGGTATTTTGAAATTTCTGCAGTTATTTGGTGGTCCGGTGTGTTTATCAGATTATTTCTAATGATTTTTAAAACAGAGCAGTATTGATAAGTTCATGAAAGATGATGCTCTAATTCCAGCTGTGTTTAGTTAAGAAGCTCAATTTTTGTTTAAACTTCTTCCCTTGGAAAGAAGGAAGAAAATGTGGTACTGGTGATTCCCTTTTCCTTTTGGGAGAAGGGAAAACTCCCCACTGTATCTCTGGATTATTATGTTGGTAAATATTACAATGGTACTGTAAGACCTGGTTGTTGTATGCCTTCATTGGTGCTAGTATTTGCATGTGCGACATGCAGGTCAGTGGAACAGAGATACTTTTTAAGCACAGTCTGGTAGAGAAACCATAGAGGTTGCTGACCCAGACCAGAAGTTAAATCTGTATTTAAACAAAAGTCAGTGCAGAACTTAAAGATTTGAACTTAAGATCTGTATTGAAAATTGTAAAGGGAAGTAGTTTTAAATTGGATTTACTGTTAATCTTAGGATTCAGTTGTGGGATGTATGTCCTAGACAATCTCAGTTTTGATAGTTTTTACTGGGAGAAAACAAGTCTTTCAGACTGCTGGTTCATGTCTCATGTAAAGTTTTCTGTCAGTACTTTCCAAAGTGAGATACACAGCGAAACATTAGTCAGGCGTTACTGGCTTTTTTTTCTTGACTAAACTGCTGAATGAGTTTGCGATCAGAATCAGTGAAAAACTAGCTTTGAAAAAAAAAATGAATTGCAAGTTCTGAAATGCATACTAAGTCTGTAGGAAAATTAGCAGTAAAAGCTGGGATATCAGCAGCAAAACAGTATCTGACAAGATTGGGAGAAGAAAATACATTTTGGAGAGGTGGGATATTCTAGTAGAAAACTACCTAGTTTCTCTACCTAGTTGTCATACATTAAGAACAGCTGTATCTTCATTTTTCCATATATTCAGTGAATCTTATTTTCCCTTGGAAAATAAGGGAAATTCTTCTGTGTTGTGTCTTGTGGCATATATGCCAGATAGGTCTAAGACAGAAGCCAACTTGATCTTGTATGGCAGATGTTTATGTAGAAAATGGTACCTATGCTGGAGTTATTCAAATCATCACCTAGATTAACAGGAGGTCACTAGGAGTACAAGCAAAAGGTAGTCCGATATATTTAGAGCAAAACCTACTAGTCTTGGAGATCAGGCTGTCTTTCTTTCCTCAAATTTCTTATTGGAGAAAATGGAAGCATTCCATTTAATGGAAGCATTTAACAGTAAATTTCCAGTGGAAGCATTTAACAGTAAATTTCAACACAGCTTTTATGGGAAGTCGTTTATTGTGTACTGAAAACATATGGTTGGTTATTAGGTATACTGATAATTCTCCAAATACTGTATACTTAAATTTCTCTATGCTGCAAATAGCTCCTACTATTAAAGGCAGGTTTAGAAGATATTTTTTCCAATACCTGATAAGTCCTTAAATTCTTTCATTGATGTAAAATGTTGATGCAGCAGTAATATATAAAAAAGGGATTGTGTTAATGTTCACTTTTGCTTCTGAAATGCTGTTGAAGACTACAGTTAGAAGTCTCCCTGTACTCAAAATGTATGCTTGTGAAATGTCCCCTTAAGCAGTGTTAAGGAGCAGCACAGTCAGTCCTCATGGCTTTTGAAATGCTTATAAGAAAGCCGCAGGTCTTGCAGTCTGTAGTAGGTCTGCACCTGAGAGCAGATGTGTAACAATGCAGTTGGGCTAGGTTTCATTTATATTGGTTATAAGATGGTGCTAGTGAGTAAGGAGTGACTTTGTTCAAATGAAAGGCATAACTTTAAAAATGGCTCTGAGATTCTATTAATAATTCTTTTTATTTCATGAAGCTAGGTATTAGTGACCCCCCAACCTGAGATATCTGGGATGCTATCAAAAAGAGCTGTATGATCTTATTCTACACATAAAGCACAACTTAGTGAACATGTGCATGAATCTGAATCTCAGTGGCTTTGTCTAGGGTTTGCTCCATCCATCCACCTTGTGGGGTGAACTTCTTTGACCAGGACCTTAAAAAAAAAAAAAACAAAACAACAAAAAAAACCTGATAAGCTCTTATTCTTAAAACTAGATGTGTATATTACTGTCTCTGCTTGAATGCAACTGTCTGGCAGTACTGTGCTGTGTAACAGCAGTGAGACCAAACTGTGTTAAGCAGTTCGGTGTTTCACTCTTCCTAAATTATTTTACCTTTACTACATCTCTACCTTGTTTTCAGTATATATGAAATTCTCTGTGCTCTGTGGCTACAAGAAGATTTTTTAATGAATATTTGAGTCTTATCTCTAACTTGACTTCTGAAATATCATTTAAAGCTTTTAAATGTGCGTGAAATTTATTTGCCTTAATATTAATGACATCATAATCGTCTTAACAAATGTGAACATGCTCCTTTTTGTCTTTTTTTTTTGCATGTATTTATTGCAGCCACTGGAACTGCTCTGGCACTCTTTGGATGAATGGCTAGTTCTTATAGCCACAGAGCTGATGAAAAACAAAAGGGACTCTGCCAACATTACTTCTATTTTGCTGAAGCAAAAAGGACCAGATCACCAGGATGCTACTCCTACTCCTTCCTTTGCCACTGCAGGAACTGAGAGCACAAAAGAGCTATCCACTGACACAGGGGACTCGAAAACATATGAAGTTGCCGGGAAGCAGGAAGCTTGTGCTGATTGCCAGGATGTTATCTCCATGACAGCAAACAGGCTAAGTGCTGTCATTCAAGCATTTTATATGTGCTGCTCCTGTCAGATGCCTCAGGGGTAAGGAAGATCTTGTTTGTTAACTAAACTATTACAATTTTAGAATCAGATGTACTTTCTTGGAAGAACGTTTGTGCTGACCAGATGATATTAATGGCACTCAAGGATGAACTTCCTAATGCATTCACTAGGTCTATTTTTTTCTCTGCTTTAATGGCACCGAACAGCACAGCAAATTTTGCATATTGCTGCTACCTATGAAAGTAACAGCATTGGAGCAGTATACATATTGAATGTCTAATAGCTCTTTTTAATCATGTGGGATACATGCAGGAAATGTAATTTTGGTCACCTGAAACTGAGCTGTTTCCGCTATTGGTTATTAAAATGAAAATATCCCTAAGTTTAATGTGATTATTCAACAATAGCTATCATTGAGCTCAGAAAACATGCAGATTATCATTGTATATGAAAATGACAGCTGAGACAGAACTCATTTGCCTGTATTGCAGAAGTTTATAATAAGCAGCCCTTCATCTCTAACACTGGCTTGGAATTCTGCAACACGTTGGCAAATGTTATATTGTGTGGAGCAAACATCACAGCTTACGTAAGTTTGATACCATCAGTGTCTGGTTTAAAAGGAAAAAAAAAAAAAAGTAGTGTCTACTGTAGCTGAGGTCTTAGTCTGTCCAGGTTAGTTAGGGATTATATTTGTCAAGTGAATGAAAACATCCTTTGACCCTCTTGAGTGGAGGAGTAGGAAGGTGTGGAGGTGTGATCAGCTACCTGAGGAATCTTGAAGTGAGGTACCTGCAACATGACAACTCTTGGTTATTGCCTGCTGCTAAAAGGATTTTACTTTCTCTGCCACATGTAGTGAAATAAAAGTTTTCAAATCAGCCAGTGCTGTCTGTCTGGTGTATGCCCTTCCGTGGGCATTCTGGAAGATGCTCTGGAAATTGCACATTTAAGGAACAGCTCAGTGCGTTGACTTCTAATTTTACTCCACCTTAAATAAGAAACTGCTTGTAATCTATTTCTGTTGACATCTCTATCAAACTGTACTAAGATAAAATGACAATAAAGGCTTATTTATGACAGCCAAATGAAAAGCAGAAACGTTTATGGAAGTGAATAAATACATTTTTCCCCTTGATTTATCTGTTTATACCAAGATTAAATTTGAGGCTGTCTTCCTGTACCTTGCTGACTTGCTAAAGGGCTTTGCCCACTAGTTCTGTCCCTCTGTGTGCTTTACACTCAGATTAGAGAAAAAAACACATGAATGCTATGTAGGCTTAATTGAGAGTTGTTATTCGTAGAAGCCAGGAGAGTAAGAACTGTTTCAGTGACTGATTGATAACTGGGATGACTCCTTGGGATGCAGGAAAGTAAGGTAGAGCACACCAAAATTCTGAGTTTCTTTAGGGTTTTTCAGAACTTTGTAGGGAAGCGTAGAAGTGTGAGAATTATTCTGCTTTACTGAAGTTTTCATAGTAATAGGACTAAATGGCACAACACTGCAAGTCGTTCCTGCTGTCATCTTCAAATAACTTTTGAAATTCCAACAAATGACTTTTTCAGATAGAAAATGGCTCTATTGTTAAGTTCGAGCGTCTTGTTTTAATCGAGGAGAATAAACAGAGCCCATAGTTTTCCATTGTTCTTAATATTCATAAAATAAAGAAGACATTTCATGCTTAAATGGAAAATTAGCTGGCTGACGAGTTACTGAATGTAAATAGAGGGTTAGCACTTGAGCTTTGAAAGCATTAGAAACATTAAGGTTATTTTCTTGTTATGATTGTTTTGCTGGTGCTATTGAATCTAGGCATTCTTTGTCAGTATACTGAAAAGGAATGTTTTCAGCATCAAACCCTAAGAATGCATACAAAGTTTTTCCTCTTTGTAAATTGCATCTCAACCATCAATCGCCATACAGGCTGTAAAGAGAGTTCATCTCCTTTCAGGGAAGACCCCTCTCTTAGTTGTTCAATACTTTCAGACCATCTCTCACACCAGAAGTGGTGTCTGTAAAATGTTCATACTCTGTCTCTGCCTGGAAGATTTTCTTTACTTGTTTGTTGTTTGTTTTTTTTTTGGAGTTAGGGGAGAGTTGTGCTGAGTTTTGTTTTTTCAAAACAGGATAAGGGAGAAAAGGAAAATAGCTCTTTTTTGGATGTAGGAATAGAGGGTATTTTGAGCAAGTTTGCTGATGACACCAAACTTGGAGGAGTTGTGGACTCAAATGAGGGCGTAAAGGCCTTGCAGAGGGATCTGGACAGGTTGGAGAGCTGGGCGATCACCAACCGCATGAAGTTCAATAAGAGCAAGTGCCGGGTCCTGCACCTGGGACGGGGAAACCCTGGCTGCACGTACAGACTGGGCGATGAGACGCTGGAGAGCAGCCTAGAAGAGAGGGATCTGGGGGTCGTGGTAGACAGCAAGTTGAATATGAGCCAGCAGTGTGCCCTGGCAGCCAGGAGGGCCAATCGTATCCTGGGGTGCATCAAGAACGGCATCGCTAGTAGGTCAAGGGAGGTGATTGTCCCGCTCTACTCTGCGCTGGTGCGGCCTCACCTCGAGTACTGTGTGCAGTTCTGGGCACCACAGTATAAAAAGGACATGAAACTGTTGGAAAGTGTCCAGAGGAGGGCTACGAAGATGGTGAAAGGCCTTGAGGGGAAGACGTACGAGGAACGGCTGAGGTCACTGGGCCTGTTCAGCCTGGAGAAGAGGAGGCTGAGGGGAGACCTCATCGCAGTCTACAACTTCCTCGTAAGGGGGTGTCGAGAGGCAGGAGACCTTTTCTCCATTAACACTAGTGACAGGACCCGCGGGAACGGGGTTAAGCTGAGGCAGGGGAAATTTAGGCTGGACGTCAGGAGGGGGTTCTTCACAGAGAGGGTGGTTGCACACTGGAACAGGCTCCCCAGGGAAGTGGTCACTGCACCGAGCCTGTCTGAATTTAAGAAGAGATTGGACTGTGAACTTAGGCACATGGTCTGAACTTTTGGGTAGACCTGTGCGGTGTCGAGAGTTGGACTTGATGATCCTTAAGGGTCCCTTCCAACTCAGGATATTCTATGATTCTATGATTCTATGATTCTATGATTTTTTTTTTTTAATACAAAAGAGCTGCTCGTTTTATCTTAATTGATGTGTGGAACAGTTATTTTCAGACTTTTTGGTTTAGTAGTCAATTTTTTTTAATAACTTGCAGAGCTCTAGTAATTTTTCAGAGGTTTTCTAGGGTTGCTATCTTGTACTTTTTAAAGTGCCATTTTTCACAACCTTTCTAGGCACTGGATGGATGAGAGGGTTTTAGCATTGGCTGCAAGTATTCGTTAGCTCATGCACACACACTAAAGGACCTAATTAAGTATTTCTTTCTGAAAAGCACAGAACACAGATGTAAACAAATGGTGTAAAGTTTGCAACCAAGTTCTCCAAACATAGGAGGAGAAAATGAACTCCTCTACTAGTGTACAAGATGCTTACATGGCAAGCAGTTTTATTCCCTTAAGAAACCATTAAACTCCACCTTGCCCCCCATTATTAATGAGTTCACTGTAATTTTATTTCTTCCTCGCTCTTTTCCTCATTTACTATAATTACAAGGTGTGTGGTGGGAGTTTTACCCAATGAACAAGAATATAGAACAATGTATAATGTGTATTGTGCATATAATATTAGTCCTTCCATATATGTTTCAATACAACATTTCCCTTGTTGTACTGAAAGCTGGAATGATTCAATGCAAAGCTGTGCATCTCCATTACTTTGAACTTTGTACTTGGCAGGTTGCTTGATTGTCTTGATCATTGGCATTTTTGCCTTTTCCATTGGTTTATGAAATCTTAATGCTGCCGAGTATTTAATTTAATGATTGACTAGTTAAAACCATCAGTTTTTATTTGCATAGCATTTTATTAAAAAGGAGAATGCAACACTGTATGTAATTCAAATTCTTCTCAATTTCTCTAAACAGAAGTATCTTATGATTTTCTTTGAACAGGATGACATCGCCTCGCTTTATAGAATTTGTTTGTAAGCATGATGATGTCCTTAAGTGTTTTGTTAACCGGTAAGTTTCAAGGAATGGAGAGTTTCTTTTTTTGTGTGTGTCCAAAGTACTTCAAACTTCATAATCAAATTATTTCTTTTTCTTTGTTCCAAATAAAGTCTTCTATTTCGAGGCAGATAAAAACTTTGATTCTTCCTCATGTATTTTATGACTTCTTAGAGAAGTCACCATCTTAGCACACTTGGCTGTTCTCAGTTTCTCAGGGACCTACCCAGTTTATAACCATGTCTTCTATTTGGAGAGCTGCTTATATCCTCCGTGTACAGAGGATGAGGTAGTACAAGTCATTTGGAAACAAGAAAACATTACAAGATAGTCTGTTGGAACTGTTCTATAGGACTAGTTGCATTGGCTCTTTATGTAGACTTAATGTATCATGAAGCATTATTATTAGATCTCTGACTAATAGGCTTCTAACCTCAACTATTTTTCTTTCAGAAATCCCAAAATAATTTTTGATCACTTCCATTTCCTTCTCGAGTGTCCTGAACTAATGTCCAGATTTATGCACATCATAAAGGCTCAGGTAAATGTCAATAGATATTTAGTTAAAATTTCTGTGAATATAAAGAGAGTAATTTGGTTTAAAAACAAGTAAATACATCCACTTGGGGGGGATGGAAGAACAAAATCTGGCCTCCAGTGCTTCTGAATCTGGGATGCTGAAAGATCAGATTAAATAGACATGGGGCATACAGACTTCTCTACTTTAAATTCTTAAAAATTTATGTGCAAGTTCATTTTAGATTACCAGTGTTAAATGTGTCTCAAAAGTCCAATTTGTACATAAATTTCATAATCGAAAGTTAACTTCACTTAATTACATCTAATAAATTGAGCTTTAAAACACTCTTCTTTAAGTGACTTCAATTTTGAGACAAACCACAGGGTGAATACACCATTATTAGTTGATTATGCCATAATTAATTAGTGGCAGCTCCTTCAGTGAAAAATGTTGTACTATTACACTTCGTACTGTTTCATTGGTTAATTGTGGATGTTTTTTTTTTTTGTTTTTTTTTTTTAAGTAAAATATTGATGTATTGATAACCTAAATTCACTTTTTGATTTAATGTGGGAAAGTTTTGTGGTCTTTTTCTTAGGGGTTTTGTAGTCTGACAGCCACTTCTGTATAGCTGATGGTCCAGTTTTTCTGCATCCCAGATTTCAGTAAGCACTTCGCCTTTCTTCAGCAAGTCTAGTCCTTTCCACTTCCCAAAAAACTGTATGGCTTATTAAGGTAGTACTGAGGAACTCTCTGCACATCTCAGAATGCATCAATGGTGTGCATAACCATTTTCACAGAATCACAGGATGGCTGTGGTGGGAAAGGGCCTCTGGAGTTGAGGCTATCTGGTCCAACCCTCTGCTCAAGCAGGGACACCCAGAGCTGCTTGCCCAGGACCATTTCTAGGTGGTTTTTGAGCATCTCCACAGCCTCTCAGGGCAACCTGTACCAGTGCTCTGTCACTCATGCAGTAAAAAGTCCTTCCTGATGCGTAGATGGAACGGTGTTTTCTAGCTGTGCTTAGGAGGTAGGAATTATGCATTTGAATGCATCTGTGTAATGTGGTTTATCTCTTGTTTTGCAGCCATTTAAAGATCGCTGTGAATGGTTCTATGAACATCTGCATTCGGGGCAGCCAGATTCAGACATGGTGCACAGGCCTGTCAATGAAAATGACATCCTTCTGGTTCACAGAGGTATTGTGCTAGAAACAGAGTAGTGTCTCTTAAAAAATACAGAAATATATTGAAATAAAATGAATTAAGACATAAAATTAATTGGCTCTTTGTATTCAGATTCTATTTTTAGGAGTAGCTGTGAAGTTGTCTCTAAAGCAAATTGTGCAAAACTAAAGCAAGGGATTGCTGTGCGATTTCATGGAGAAGAGGGCATGGTAGGTAAAATGTCATGGTTTTCCTTTATTGCTATATATGGCAATACTAATTTTGTTTTTCAAGAGTATTGTTTTGAATTAAATCCATGCTCAAAATAACTTTTATGCTTTATTAAGAAATGTAGTTACCTAGCTTAACTACCCAGTGGAAGTTCTAGATACTAATATATTTTATTTTTTTGACATGCAGGGGCAGGGTGTGGTGCGTGAGTGGTTTGATATTTTATCCAGTGAAATAGTTAACCCAGATTATGCCTTATTTACCCAGTCAGCTGATGGTATGTCCTTTTTTTCTCTGATTTTAGAGCATCTTTCATAAAAGCATCTTAATAATGTGAGACTCACTTAATTGATTGCAGGATGTAACATTGCTACTTAAAAAAAAAAAAAAAAAAAAAGTGAGACTGACAGAATTGTTTTCATATATAGAGAAATGATCTGTTCAACATACATTTTTATAAATAGGAATGATTTTTAATTTGAGGATTCCATAATTTTGCTCTTCTTTCACAAGAGGACAGTGAGTTGTTAGTTTTAATGAGTCCATGCTGTTTAATGATTCCATTCTATTTCTGCCTGGTATTAGAGGGACATAACACTTTGATAGCAGTATAGAAAATGTTTTCCTTTCTTTTGCAGTTGTAACGGAACTGTGGAGATATTACTTTATTTCTTTTTAGAACCACAAAGTCAAGCAGTTCACTTTTGTGGTAAAACCAGATGTTGATCTCCATGCATCTACCTTTTATTTGACTTTTTGTCTTTTGGGTGCTTCATGCACAGCAAATCTTTATCGATAAAAGATTTCACATCAGCAGCAGTGATAAATGTTTTGCTCTCTACCTTACAGAGTCTTAGGAAGTGGTAAGGATATCAGTCAACTGCAGAAGCATAGATCAGTTTCTGAAAGTTAAAAGTTCAGGGATGTCTCTTCCAAGGAGACCAGGACAGGATGATCTCTTGTCTGCATCTGGCTGGAGCCAGGTGGAAGAAAGTGAATATAGTCTGATCCTTTGTTTGAGCACGTGTACAAATTGGTAAAAGTGTGGGCCATTAGAGTGAGCAAAAAATGCATGTAAAAATACAACAAGATGGAAGACAAGTTTAGCAGATCGTGACTGTTATCCTTGTGCTGATGATAATTAATTCAGTGTTGCCTTGGAGAGTGGCTAAGCAGTGTCATTGTGACAGTATGATGGCATTGCATTCTAATACATTTCCTTCTGATGTCTTTTTGACAAACAAACAAACAAAAAACCCCACCAATTTTCCAGAACTGCAAAATAAAACTTTGTGCTTTTAGATGGTTAGCTTATTCAACAAATATAAACTTCAGTTTAATAATAACGATGATGATGATGAAGAAACGAGTAATATTTTTATTTTACAGGAACAACTTTCCAGCCAAACAGCAACTCTTCTGTAAATCCAGATCATTTGAACTACTTCCGTTTTGCAGGCCAGATCCTGGGACTAGCTCTGAATCACAGGCAGTTGGTGAACATTTACTTCACAAGGTCATTCTACAAACATATTCTTGGTATGGTTTTATTTTAAGCCTGTTTATTAGTCATAACAATCATCTGAGCAGTAAACTTCCTTTTTAACTTGTGTGTGTGTGCTTGAAAGTGGAAAAAGTCTTGGAAATAAATAAAAGTTTTGCTAATCTTTTATGAACATCAGAGTTACAGCATGATATGGCAGTGATTGCTATTTCAGTCTGAGCCTCTCATGAACTGCCACAGCATGCAAAATTTCCTTTCTCTTTAAGTGCTATTCCTTAATCTCCTTTGGAGGTGTAAGATAGTGTGGTGTTTTACTTTTCCTGAAGAACATGGATAAAGAGTCTTGCTTTTCCTCAAGAGCCACTCTTTAAGTCTTAGCAAGGCTTTCAAGGGATTGGATCTCAGTCCGTTTTTTTTTTTTAATATATTTATAATCTCTCTGTTTATCTGCAATCTTTTTTCTTGATGTTTGCTGAGTCTGGAACAGATCAAGGAGTTTCAGATTTACTGTTTCTCTTCCGTGAAAGTGTTCAGGTAACAGTGTTGCAGTCTCATGATGCAGCTGCAGTAATTTTTGTCAAGATCTTGCATAAGACTAGGGATATGTTTACTTGCCTCCCTCAGCACTGCTTTCTGCTGTGGGACAGTGACTCTTGTACTGGGCAAGAAGAGATGAAGGACACCAGTATGAAGCAGCACTACATTGGCAGTGACCCATCAGGATCCCGTAGTCATTGATCCTTCATGTAAGAGAAGGGTTCCAAAGCAGACATTTCTTTGTGTAACACAACTTGGCATTGACTTAAGAGTTGGCCTCTCATCAAGAGATTTCTCTGTATGAGCAGAAGAACGATCACAGCCTAATCTTTATGTGATGTATTCACAAATGAAAGTATTTTTTTTGCTGTTTACTTACACGCTTTGAGAATAGTCAAGTGTTGCTCTTGTGACCTCTTTTGGAGATGACTGCTAATTAATTTTGGTTCTTTTGTAGTTTGAATTCTCATTACATACTAGGTTTTGTGGTATCTGAATTAACAAGATGATGCACTGTTTCCTTTTTTTTTTTTTTCATTTTGCTAAAACAACCTATTCTTATTTTCCCCATTTAAAGATGTCTGCCACTTCTGAAATTTAAGGCTGTCACCTCCGGTTACCAGATATGTTCTTTTGCTTCTTACTCACGTCGCAGAATGATATTTTTGCTGAAGTGAGAAATCAGCACAATATGTAAATCAGCAGTTGGCAGCTGAGAGGAAAGAGAGTGTGTCTTCTAACAGAGCATATCACCATTCCAAACCAAACATTAGTGATTAGTCTCTGTTAATAAGATCTCTCTCTGTTAATAAGTCCCTCTTAATAAGGCCTTGCTGTTCTGTTGAGCAGACATCCTGGAATTCTCCAGAGGTTTGTGTACATTCAGTTTGTTTTCTTTATTTTTTGGTTCAGGCTCAGCTATGGATTATACTTACTGTTGCTCATGCCAAATATAAGTTACCAGGTTTCAGACATAGTAGAGGTTCCCTTCAGCTATCTGTGAGGCCCTGAGTAACCAAATATTAGATCTCCTCTTGAAGCCTGAGACCAGTTTCCTTCCTTTGGTTTCTTACCATACACTGAGATCCTTGATTTTTACTTGCTTTTCCTGATGATAGCACTGAATCCACTTGTTGTGTGGTAAGACCTCTACCCAAGGAGTACTATGAACTTTCAAAGGAACTCTTCTCTCTCTGTGTCTAGAGAAGGTGTGAAGTGGAATTGCTGTAAGTAGAAGCTGAAACCTACATGAACAAATGTGGCCTGCTTTTTGAGACTTAGCACCTTTTCTCACCCTGATGAGATCTTTCCACAATAGCTTGTAGGCAAGGAGAGATCTCCAGCTTCAGTGATAACCCAGCTAATATGGTTTATAACTTTACATATGTCGTTGGTGCGATTTCTGTTTGAGAACTTAAACATTACTTTTTAGCTTCTTTTGCTTATAAGGATTGCACTCTACTACAGATCTAGAACTAAGGCAGAAATATAGGCAGAAATTATTAAGGCCTCTTAGGTTTCCTGTTCTGTGTCTATATGCTCCCTACTTAAATGGGAAGAGAAGATAGTTTCACTAGTGTTGTTATCCAGTTACTTTGTTGTTTCTCTAAGGAGAGAGCTCCATTTCCTTTTTGGAAGAGAAACTTCCATATCCAGCCTATGAAGACACATAGGAACCTAACTGGTAAATTCCTAACCGTGCTATCTCCTGGTAGAATCAAGTATATTAAGAAATACCCTGTGAAGTATTATGAGCAAAAGTGAAAATTATTTTCTGGGTCAGTGGACTTTGAGTTAGGGACCTTATAAATCCTTGAATGCTTAATGCATGTATCTCAGGGGGACTAGAATCTTGTCCTGATGAAACTGATGGAGCTTCTTTATAGCTGTCTGACTTGAGTCTTTATTGATTGGTAAAATATCTGTCAAGCAGTTGAGGGAGCTTAGTGCTTTGGTATCACAACTTGCTGACTACGAGTGTAGTTTCCTCTTGACACTGTACTTAGTTTTGTTTTTTTTTTTTTTTGTCTAAAGGAGTCTGATTCCTGCTTTTCAGTCTGTTTTGTTACCTATGGTTTGCTTATGTTCCCCAGAGATGATACTATTTTCACATTTCATATGTGAAATGCACATATGCTTAATAATAGGGAAAAGTGAAAGTCCTTTAGAAACTACTAGACAGCCATTTAGAAGCTACTAGACAGCTATTAAACTTTTTTTTTTTGAGAGATAACAGTGAAAATCCATTAGTAAATTATCTGCCCATCTCTTAAACTGGAGTGCTGCAAACTTTTATCAGAAAAAAACAATGCCTTACAGTTCTTGTGTGCAACATTTCAGCACAAGTTAGAACTTCCAGTGAAATCCTGTAACATGGTTTTTGCATTTACATGTTTGCACCAGCTGTTAACCTTTGACTTATGTGTAATTGTTGTGGGTGCTGCTTCTGCTGCCCATAGCATGTGAACACCTCTACGGATAGAACATTTGTGTAACGCTTCACAAATGGATGGAAGGTGGTGAAGCAGAGGGAGTACTTCCCAGTAATTTGCTTTTCTCTTTACCTACTAATACCTGCACCCCCTAACCTCTTTCCAAGTATTTATCTATCTTGATAGTTATCTAAACTATCTGCCTTCATAAAGGCATTTGGATTTGCTTTCTTGTGTAGTGAAGAGGCAGTTCTTCGGTGCAAACTTAGGCAACTTGTTCTGGACATGTTTGCTCAAATTTGTTCTTGAGTGCTGTGTTTGTGAAGGGCATATAAATAGGCAGTTTCCATACTTGGTTGGAAACCAAACTTCTAGCAGCTCTGAATTTATTTATTTTTTTATAATCGAAAAAATAAAATTTATTTATTTGCTTCTCACTGACTTGCAAATTCAGCTTGAAAACGTGAAATTTCTGTAAATATTTTTTTTTCTCAACTGAATAGTAGATCTCATAGCAAAGGATTAAAAAGAAAGCTGAAGGGTGAAAGAATTTGCAAAGTACAGAAAGATTGTCTTTTTTTCCAGATCCTTTTCTGGGAGGAAAAGATAATGTATAGCAAAACATTATGTTTGAGTTTCTAGAAGTCGCATAGAAAACTTGAGTTTATTTAGGGTAATGTATTTAACCTTGTATGTTCTGTATGGTTAGATGTTTCTACTGATGTCCATTAGTTATGTAAAATTGTGCAAACTGTTGTTGCCTGAATGGTATGCCATTTGCTTCACTGGAAAGAAAAACATACAGAGGAAACTTTAATGCTTTTAAAATGTAGTAAGTACAGGTCTCTTACAGTTAATGGTGAATCCCTTTTCCCTTTTTCTAATACTGCATTATTCTGGTTCCTCTCTAGAGGGCAATCTTCTACCATAAATTAAGTTAGAATACCTTTCACTTTATCCTATTTATTTGGAGGATTTGTCTTTTTTTTTTTTTTCTAGGTATACCTGTAAATTATCAGGATGTAGCATCTATTGATCCAGAGTATGCGAAGAACTTGCAGTGGATTTTAGATAATGATATCAGTGATCTGGGTTTAGAGCTGACCTTCTCTGTTGAAACTGATGTGTTTGGAGCAATGGAAGAAGTGCCGTTAAAGCCAGGGGGTGCAAGTATACTTGTTACACAGGAAAACAAGGTGAGTATACAGGTTTAGTCAGAAGCTGACAGTATAAGAAAAATAATTGGATGACTTTGTGAATAACTGGAAACATAAATGATACACCACTTTTGAAGGAAGTACATAAAAAAAGTTGCCAACATGTTTTAGCCCCCTTTTTCTAGCTTAATGTGTTATCGAAGTAGTAATCTCCATTAAGTGTTCAGCTTTGATATTCTTCTTTCTGTCAGAACTCTCAGAAGGAAAATAAAGTGTTTATTTCAAAAAATTCAGATATGGGTAAATAGCAGGAGAGTAAAACTATAACAATTGCTTTAAAAAAATAAAACCACAGGTAACATCGCAAAGCATCCTGCCTGCTAGGGCAGTCTATGGCCCTAGATTGCAGTGCAGTAATATACAGAATAACTGGCAGAGTAAAAAGCTGCAGGAAGCTTTTCAGCCATTTGCAATTTTCTCGGAATGTATCTGTATCAGTAGTATATATCTTATTTTTTTTAATATAGTTCAATAGCAACAGCTTGGAAAGCCCTTGAATTCTCTGCAGCTTTAACTCAAAAACAAAAATGGGAAAACACAGCCAGATTTTGACTCATGTAGAAAATGAAGATGGACATTATTCTAATTGAAATCTGCAGCTCGTAACTAGGTATTTTTGAGTAACCAAAGCAGTGTCATGCATAAACCTGTATTTTTTTTGTATCGTTGATTCTTCTGTTCCTTGTCTGTTTTATGTGTTGGTTTTCTTAAGTGTGGATCTAGTCTAACTTGCTTTGTGTATGCAGTATTCCTGCAGCTTCATCGCTAGCATGGACAGCTGTCGTAATGGTACATGACCACTTGGTGTCAGCATTTGTTCTAACAAAATTTTAGTTTCTTTTGGCGCAATTGGCACTGGCTTCTTGTGTTCTTAATCCTCATTTTCATTAAGGCAGAGTGCCATCGCAATAACTGAAATACATGTTATTAGCCTGATTCTGCACTGTCTCCTGCAATATAATCATTCATGAAAGAGTAAAGATGATAAAACAAGTCTAATTGTGAAGGGAGTGGATGATTAATTTCTTTATTACCTATCAGAGAAAGCAAAGATGTTGATTTTTGTTTCTGGTCTTAATTTCAGTATATAAAACAGATGTACTTGAAATAAATTGTGGTTTCGTAACAACCATTTGAAAACCAGTTGGCAGCTATCAGCATGAAATTAGAAGTTTGCCTACGCGAGGATATCCTCAGACATCTTTAGCTCACATTGTTCCCTTAACTTCTGCCTGGGCAACACTGTGTAGAACAGATGCACCCATGCTAGCTCATCAGCCTTCCTCTGGGGTGACAGGAGAGGACTAGAGTTTGTGTAGCTTTTATTTGAAGGGTGGTAAAAAAAACAGCTAGCTGTTAGGGTGGCTCTTAAACTGTTAATATTCATTGAGTTTTGAATTTGCAGGCTGCAAAATGTAAAGTCAACAAACATCTGTAAGAATGACACTGTCTCTATACTGCTGATTTTGACACAACGAACTGAGTTGTTGAAAATTGTAGATCTGTGTTTTAGTGGGTTTTAGTGCTGTTGGGAAATTTTTTTTGGATTTCTCTAACGTGCAGCTCTAGTAGGCTAAACAGAAAAGAGTATCCTCTGATTTATGCATCTCTCTTTTCTGCAACAGATATCTTTTTCTTCTGCCTTTACTTGAGGAATAAAAGACTTCTGTTTAAAACTCATTGTATTCGCAATACCTCTGGGAGAAGGAAATATAGCTCCTAAAAGAACTTGGTGTGTATGCACACCAGCAGATTACCTGTTTGAAGACAGCATATTTTTAAAGGAAATTGAACAAATCTTTATTCCTTAAAAATAAATTAAAAAACAGCAACAAATAAAAAAGCCGATAAAAAAAAAAACAAACCCAAAGCAACAGAAACCATCCAAACAATCCATTTCCCTCTTACTGAAAAGCAAAAAAAAAAAAAAAAAAAAAAAAAAAGCCACCAGCCCCATTGAGAAGTGGTAATAACAGCTGTTTGTAAGAAGCTGTTTTCTTTGAGCGAACAAATTTTCTCTTTTTACATCAACTGTCTAATAGGTGAATGCTTGTGGGTTTGTGCAATGTAAATGTTCCAATCTTACAATTGGACTGTCTGTGTAGTTCCAGATGAAGTATCCATTATAGCAGTGGTTCAACTGCCTTTTATCATGATAATGGGGAGACCTCAAACAGAAGTCTTGCTTTTTCGAGTACCTTGCTATATGTTTTTCTTTGTTCTTTGCTGTATATGTTCCTGCAGCTTTCGACTTACTTTTTAGGAAAAATGAGAGAGAGACAAAGTATGACCATATGTTGTTTTTAAAAGTAGTCCAAAACTCCACAGTCATATGGCTTCGGGACTTGTGTGTCTGTGACCTGGCTGTGCTGTTAGGCAATAAAAAAAAAAAAAAAAAAACACAACTTTTTCAAACAGTGTTAGAATATGGCTGCCCCCTAAACCTGAACATCATAATGGACATTAATCATAGCCTCACCCCAGTGTTTGGGGTTGTGAAATCAGGGAGGTGTGATCTTTGCTTGCTTCACCTCAAAGGAAAGTACAAAACGAGCCCTTACCCAAGCTAGACGTTTTTGTCAGATTTGTGATGTGCATCTTGCTGAATGCAGAATGAGTTGTACCTTTTATGCACTGTGGAGGACTGTGCATGAAATTCTGGAGGTATTTGTTTTTTTAATGTGTTCCTAAGGCTTCTAAGAGGGAATAAAATGCAAATGAAGTGAACAGAGGGAAAAACAAATTGACCATTTTTTTTTCTATCATACATTACGTAAATTTTATAGTAAAGGTCTCGCAGCATGCACCAGTTCTGATAGTCAATACGCGCTGCTGTACCAGGCTGTTTAAAGATTTCTTGTTATACCTAAAGCATAGCAACCGTTTTTCATAATGCAAGTGTTTAATGTAAATATATTTGTAATGCAGAAAATAGGTACTTAGGTATGTAATAATTTTTTCTAATGGATTTTTCAAAATAAGATTGTGAAATTTTCTCCCTACAACCCTGCTTTCTCAATAGCCTAACATAAGTAACAGAGACTTAAAAACAAATATTTCTGATCTGATCATTGAAGACCATTGTTAACACTGCTTTTAATCCTAGCTAATGTTTCTTATTTCTTCCCAGAGCTATAAAATGTAGATGCAGAGGCTGACTTTGGTCTAGTGCAGTTAATCTCCTTTGGCTGCTCATCTAATTCGTTAGAAAAGGGAGGTACTAAAAGCAACCCAGGGAGATTGCTAGATTGAAACTAGATATTTGGGAACAGCTTGGCAGTTGAAGACATGCTTAGGTATGTCTTCATAAATTATTTGTCCTCTCACTCTAATAAAATGTTATTAATGCATTTAAAAATATCTTCCAACCGTGAGGCAGTTGACTAACCCCTGTATACTTTGGGAATGTAAGGAGCTGTCTTTGCTGCTGCCTTTTTTTGTTTGTTTTTTTATTCAGAAAGGGAGGAGAGAAAGAATACTTACCTGGGCTTTTGTGCAGGTTCAAAGCCCAAACGTTAATCAAAGGTTTTTTTTAATTTAAAAATCCACGTGGTGTTTTTGTAAGGTTGTTGTCTTGAAGCATGATGATGGTTAAGATGGTTAAGAATTGGGAGGTATATTTTATGATTCCATTATTAGAAATCACAATTAGGAAGTAAAAGCATTACTTTGAAACTGTATACTTCAAATAATCCAGGAATAGATTTCTATTTGAGGACAAATTTTCTTTTCTGGAGTAAAGAAACTTTATTAGACTTGCAAAGTTCTGTCAAGTTAAATGAGATGTGTTTGTACAGCTTTAATGCAGGCACTTTTAAGTCTGTCTTTTTCTAAAAGCCTTCCTTTAACTGCCTCCTAGGCTTTTGTGTTTTCAACAGCCGAGCCCTAGTGGATTCCTTTTCAAACTGGAGTCCTTTAAAGGGGACAGAGTACCCAAATCTCTCAAGCGTGCAAACTATTTTATCGTCTTTTTGCATGTTTACCGTATAAATGCTTTTGTTTTTTCCCCTTTTTTAAAAACTGAGAAGACTTTTAAGACCTTACAAAAAAAAAAAAAAAAAAAAAAGGGGGGGTGGTGGTGGTGAAGGGTTTATTACAACAAAATTTGCAGGGGTAGTTAGTATATTCAGTTAGGCTTCCAGAGACAGTGGGAACGCAAGCAAGCCCTTTTGGCTCACAAATGTTGCTTTGGAATTTTACTTTTTTTCTGAGTTCAGTTGGCTTAACTGTGCAACAACAAATGCCAGTGGTGGCTGTATTAGATGCAGGCACGACAAACCAAGTTCTATTCATTTCCTTGGGCTTGATCCAGGTCTGTTTTGGCTGGCCTCTGAACCCTGCTTTTTGGGAATTGTCTTGGTGGAAGGAAGGAAGGGAAATAGCAGAAAGGGCTCTGGATTCTGAAGGGTCTTCTGAATTATCTCAGGTGGCTTCAGTGGGTGGAAAGTTCATAGGGGGACTCTTAACACCTTACAGTAAATAATATTTGTGATGTATGGAGGACTGCATTTATGCGTATTTGTGTATGCGTGAGCATGATGTATTTTTGCTGTTGTATGTCTTAATGTCATTTTCTTAATTACAGGCTGAGTATGTCCAGCTTGTCACTGAACTTAGAATGACAAGAGCCATTCAACCTCAGATAAATGCCTTTTTACAAGGTTTCCATATGTTCATTCCACCGTCTTTGATTCAGCTGTTTGATGAATATGAACTGGTAAGCAGATACGCCTGTACTTTGTTCAGCACCCTTCATCAGTAATGTAATGATGTAGAAGTAAAGCTCAGTACCCACAAAATATTAATTGTGTATCTTTCATTTCAGTCTTTCTTTGTGCATCAATCAATGGGGTTTTCAATCTGAGTATTCCTGCTTATCCTACTTATTTAGAATAGCCATCTTTCTGGCATTTCTTTAAAAAAAAAATCTTTAAAAGTCAGGAGATGCTGTCTACTGTCTTTGAGACACACTTTTGAGTTTGAGAATCAAATTGAAATAAGTTTTTGGAGTAGTTGGATCTTTTGTAACTAAGATATCTCAAGTTTTGTCTCTAGTCATGCTAAAAGTCAGATATTTTTTTTTCTAAGTTCCTTCATCATAATTTCTACCCTTTGATACTCTGTGTTTAAATTGGATGGATCATGTAACATTATCCGAATTCAAGTTGTTTTTTTTTTTTTTTTTTTTTTTTTTTTTGTATTAAAAGTTAGTCATGGTAATAATAATCCAAGACTGTAAGGTTGAAACTAAACAGAAAATGCACAGCATTTTTTTTAAAGCAATAACTTTTTAAAATAGCATAGACGCTTGAAATTAATGGTTAGTCAGCACTAATCAAAAGCTATGTGCTTTTTCTGAAGGAGCTTTTGTTGTCTGGCATGCCAGAAATTGATGTGAATGATTGGTTAAAAAATACAGAATACACCAGCGGCTATGAGAGAGGAGACCAAGTTATTCAGGTAAAATTCTTTTTTTTTTTTTTAATAATATAGATTATTGCAATTTAATCCACAAAAAGTTTTTTTTTGTTGTCATTTTCTGTCTTTTCATGGAAGCTGACTGACTAAAATTTGTGGAGCTTTTTTATGCTATATTTCTATATTAAATGACTTCTTGTATATTAAATGATTTGGTTATGTATTAATTTGGTCTGAAAATATCCATAATTTAAGATACAAACACAAACTTATTGTTTTACCATTATCCTTTCAAGTACTGTAAGTAGTAAAAAATGAAAACTAACATTTTTTTTTTCTTATTTCATTTAGTGGTTCTGGGATGTTGTGGAAGAACTAACTCAGGAAGAGAGAGTATTACTATTGCAGTTTGTTACTGGCAGGTGAGAAACTCTAGTGTAATAACAAATGTGCTAGATACTCTGAAATAAGTTAACAGACTTCAGACTGCCATACAAACCACCTACGTAGAAACAAGTTGCTGTTTCAGGCAGTTTTTAAACAAGGAAGTAGTGAATTTAACTGCACTTTATATTCTTCTTTCTATTGCATATTTATGTGGCTCTTAGCTCCTCCAGGAATCATCGTTTGGTTTGGAAGGAACTTGAAAGGTCATCTAGTTCTAACCCTCCTGCTGTGGGCAGGGCCACCTTCCACTGTAAGGTGGAATCAATAAAGGCTTTAATACATGAGATATAACCGGGTATCATTTTAGTCAGTGTAAATAGAATATCCTTCTACTAAAGCTCATTTGGATTTAACGTTAGTGCAGTATGTCAAGATCAAATGAAAGAGTAACCTTATGCAAGACCATTTGTCTTATGTAGTATTTCTGCCCTAAATTCAAGCTGGTCTTCAGGGAAAGCCACTTCAATTTCCTTTATGGTTTGGTGGCAGTGCAGGGCAGGGATGGGACAGGTTGAGCAGTAAATGCCACTTTGAGCTGGGTGAGTTGCCAGATACCTGTATATAGGTACTTTGCAGAGTGACACACATGGGCTGTCTTGGTTTTGTTGTCCTTTTTTTTTTTTTTTTTTTTTTTCTCCTTTTTTCCTGGTAGCAGATAGAGATCATGCCGTCTTCTTAATTTGGTGTTTCTTTCTTACTCTGGGATCAGTGGAGCAGTTGACCTTTCCTTTGTTTATAGGTTTTGTGATTAAGCGGTGGTAAAATGCAAATTTAGATCATCAAACCTTGGCTTTTATAGGAAGGAATTTCACAGTCATGGATGTATCATCAAATGGCACAGTCTTCAAATTCTGTTAGTTTCACTTGATTTATTACAAATTTCATTGTTTTTAGGGATCGCAGACAATTAAAAAAGCTAATTCTGTGCACATCCATCTTTTTCTGTCTGTCCTCTACAGAAACGAGTCTGTAACTCTGATTGCACATCTGTTGCGTGTCAGCTGCTGGTCTTCCATCTTTTAATGGACTAATCCATTTCTAAATCTAGATAGCAAATAAGGATACTTAAGATACAAAGTCATTTTTCAAATTCTGCTTAAAACATTCTAAATGATGCTGATGTGACATTCACTATGTGCATGGCATTTGGGATAATCTGGATTCTCTGGGATGCTTTCTATCAAGTAAACAGTTACGTGGTCTGATTGAATAGTGCTCAAACATGTATTATTTTGCTCACAAATCACGTGCCAACTTTGTTAGTAGGATTTCTTGTTAGTAGGAAATACATTTTTTTTTTTTTTTTTAAGAACTCTGCGTTGGAATTTAGAAACAAATTGCTATTATTTTTTTCTTCTATCACCTAGCAAGAACCTGTTGTGTTTTTTCTCCAGTGAGGTAAACACAACAGATATTTCTCCGCAAACATTTAGATTTCAGAAATTACCTCTAATAGTGGTGTGCATCTAGCATTTTTGCACATAAATCCAGCAATGCCTTAGAAAGTCCTAGTTTCTGGGCATGGAAGATCTAGATGCTGAGTTGTCTGTGAGCTAAAATTCCAGTTTGTCTAGTACAGGCTGGTATTTCAAGTCAAACTTTACACTAAAAGTATACCTGATTTCAAACTTGAATCTTTTTCTAACTGAATGCTCCATATTTATTTAATGAGGAATTTCTTTTAAGATTCTGTGTGTGCTGCTTGGTAGTCTGCATTCAAATTTTTCATTATTTTTTCCTTTAGTCTCTTCTACATATCCAGTTAATTGATTTTTTTTTTTTTTATGAAGTAGTACTATTCTTTCCTTCCAATTAAAGGCTATAAAATTAATTTAGTGAGTCGAATAACATTAATTACATTTATGGCAATGTCTTCAGTGTTTCTCTGACATTTCTAAATATTTCTCAAGTGTTACCTTTCATCTTCTCCCAGTCCTAAAGATTTTTTTCTTCCATGTAATAAAGTCTTACTTTAGTAGTTCAGAGCATACAGCATTGCGTTCAGCAGTAATACTAATTCTGAGACATCTTTTTTTAACAGCACACTTTCCATATCGCATGTAAAGTTTGAGTAGCAGATGCTATGTGTTTGGAGGTCTTAGCACTCTGAAAGCCTAAATATAGCCTATGGAAAAATAGGTAGACAAGATTCAGATGCAAGTTTAAATGTTTTTATATCATTGAAGTTTCCAAAGCTATGAAATTGTATTGTTGCTCTTGCTCAAGGCTGTATGTACATGTAGAGTGAAAGGTAGGATCTCGTGATCTTATTTACACATATTTGAAAGGCCCTCTTTCTGTTATTGGCAGTGTTTTGTTTTGAAATAAAACCTCATACTCAGAGCCTTGTACTCATGCTGCAGCCATCTGTTACTTTCAAGCTTTGAAATCCACGACCATTCTGTATGATTTTAACCTATTGTATGAAAAGCATTCTAATAAGTTAAATTGTAAAAATGTTAGTTAATAGTGGGCTGAATAGGAAATATTCAACAGAGTGAAGTCTGTATTTTATTGCTTATTTGAATGTAGAATTCTCCTGGCTCACAGAACAAAAGATCACTGCAGGGGAGGCAGCACTGTAGTAGAAATGCAAGCCAAAAACATCATATAAAAGAGGGTACCATTGTAAAATCTTTACAACTGTTTTGAACTGTGGCTGTGAACATAATCACATTTGTGTGTCAGAAATAGTATGCTGCAAATAATCAGTACTTCGCTTCTTGATGGTTGAGTTATACACCAGTGCTAGAACTGCCTGCTGAATAATGCTGTCATTAAGACAGGTGGTATAGCTTTTTCTTGGACACTATAGCTAGCTCTTACAGGTATATTTAAAAAGTATTGTTGCGACCTCTGTCATAGCTCCTTAACATCTGGCAATAGTAACCTTTGCTCTGCTGCATTTTTATCAAGTAATTTTACTGTGAGTGGAAGCATTACTTCATTCTGATTTTCCCTTGCTCCTGCTTTTTGCAGTCATTTTGTTTTTTCATAATCTTTAATGTAAGTATCTGAAATCTGGAATGCTAACAGCTTTTTAATATTTGCTGGAAGGTTTATTTTGTTTTATCGATTTCTTTGCTAGATACAGGATCATAAAATAGACAAGGTTGGAGGGGGACCTGTGGGGACTGCCTAATCCAACCCCATGCTCAAAGCAGGGTCAGCTAAAGCTGTGTGCTCGTGGTCTTGTCCAGTCTCCAAGGATGATGACCCCATGACTTCTCTGGGCAACTTAATCCAGTGTCTAACTGCCCTTGCAGGAAAAAAAAAAATAAAAAAAAATCTCAAGTTTAAATGGATTTTCCTGGGCTTCATTTTGAGCCCATTGTCTCCTGTCTTCTCACTGGGCATTACTGAGAAAACTTGGGCTCCATCTTACTCATTTTCCCCTTCAGGCATTTAAAAGTATTGATCGCATTTCCCTGAGTCTTCCACTCTCCAGGTTGAACAGTCCCAGCTCTATCTCCTCATGTCAGGTGCTCTAATCTCTTTGTGGCCCTGTGCTCATCTTGCTGCAGTGTGCCCTTGTCTCTCTTCTACTGGAGAGTTTGGAGTCAGTTCTTCTTCACCAGGACTGAGTACAGGGGAAGGATTACCTCCCTTCACCTCATGCCAGTGTTCTTCCTGATGCAACCAAGGAGGCTGTTCTTTGCAAGAATGCATTATTGGCTCACATTCAACTTCTTTAGTCCTTCTTCTAATAGTTTCTTGCCTGTCTTTTTCCTATTTATGAGGGCTGTAGTAACAACAGGTATGACGTTGTAACATATACTAACTTCCATTGATGTTATATCTAAATTTTACTCTATTCCTCTCTGTTTAGAATTTGTGAGGGGTGCTGAAGATTGCAGGTCTATTATCTATTTATATTTAAAGTAATCCTTGAATAATACATTGATAAAAGCAAAAAAAATCTGAATAATATGATTAAGTGAGAATGCATTCCTGAATGTGTTAGTGATTTTGTGTGTGTGTGTGTGGCTTTGCTATAGAATGTCCCTAGATGAGGATTTAACTGATATGTTGGTTTTATTAGTAAACTGAAAACCTATATGAAAAGATGCATCAAAACACTATAGTCAGTTGTCCCACAGGTAGTAACTGGAGAACAAAATTTTTGATAATGCAGTTATTTCTTAAACTGTAAATGTAAATAAATTAATAAGGTAAAATTACTGTAGTAAACTGAGATGACGTTCTGTTCTAAAAACTGGTCAAAGGAATGAGTTCTCTTTGCAGACAGGGTTCTCTTAACCTTCAAAGAATTTTATGTCTAACATAAATAAATGCATTATTCGATATTGTAATTAAAAGTATTTAGACAGTGAAAATTTTGATTCTGGTGAGACATGGAGAACCTGTATGAAAGCTGGTCACATGTAACAGTAAAAAAGTATGTGCAGGGTCAAATATGTTTTATTTTGTTATGTTATGTTTTAGATGTCCTTACAATGATCTAACTTCTGTGAGTATTCTCAGTTCCAGGGTGCCTCATGGTGGCTTTGCCCATATAATGGGTGGAAGTGGATTGCAAAATTTTACAATTGCTGCTGTGCCGTATACTGCAAATCTTTTACCAACATCAAGCACATGGTATGTTAACTAGGTCTTATTAAAATACTCTGACATAAGGCGTTTTTTCAAATAATTGTCAGTCAAAAATACAATCTGTTTGAACGCTTTTATTAAAAAGCTCAAAAAACTCTATAGACAGTTTATGGAGTATTCTCTAGCCAACAAAATGTTGGGTTTTTACTTAGAGGTAGTTGCATTGTTTTGCTCATTTGCTTAACCACAACGAGTGGGATCAATAAGGGAATATCCAAGTTAAATTATTGTATTAAATTTTATTAGAATGAAAAAAACTTACTTTTCTGCAATATGCATGAATACTTTATGGGGTTGTAATGGAACACTGATTTTATTTGTTTGCTTTTTGTTCCATAAATGTGACATCTTCAGGATTCTCAATCAGAAAACTACTGTTGAGTTTCTTCCTGTGATGTTTTCTTTTTTTTATTTTTTTCTTTTCAGCATCAATATGCTCAAGTTACCTGAATACCCAAGTAAAGAAATCCTAAAGGACAGGCTTCTTGTGGCATTACACTGTGGAAGCTATGGTTACACAATGGCATAATGAAGTCCAGGAAACTCATCTGTCTACTGATGTGCAATTCAAAGTGGCAGAAGTAATTTTGGAAACTGTCAATAGAAAAGCAGCTTAGGTGCTGCAGCCCATTGGCAGGGCTGGTTTTCAGAATTCACACAGGATCATCAGGTTTTTCTTTCCATTATATGTTGTCAAAGTAACTTTGATACTGTCAAAGAACTTACATTTCTCAGTATTCTGTATTTTCATTTATTTAAATGTCAGGACTGTATGGAAATCAGTTTACATGCTTTTCATTATTACTTCAGTCTGAATCAGAAAGTTTGTCAGAATCTCTTTCTACAGTCTTATTTTTGATTTTCAACTAGATGGTTGAATGACATTTGTGTCATAGTTTATTTTACATTCAGATGGCATACTGGTAATGGACAGACGTGTACTTTTTGCCTTGTTGCATGTGAAAGTGCCATTTATTTTTTCAGAGAACACTATAGAAAGTTCAATTTGGATATTGTACAGTAAGACAGATCTGATGTATTTTCCATTTCTTTGCATAGCAACAAATAAAGTTTTATAACTTTTTAGCATTTTAATGTATATAATATGTAAAGATTAGACTTACAACTGGAAAGGATATCAGATGAAATTACTATCTAATTTATATTAGAATTTACACTATATTCTACTAAGTATTTAAAGTATTTGTGACTTTATAGTCAACTTGCAGATTAGAATTTGTAAATATTATTTAAGTTCTATATCCATTTGTTTGTTTGAATGCCTTTACTGTTTCCTTGACATAATTGTATGCTCAAAAGTTATTATAAAATTTTAATATTTTTACGAGAATTTGAATGTGACTAGTTTGTGTGGTTTTGCGTTTTTTTTTTTTTTAAGACTCCGTTCACCTTGCTAGTAATTTAAATTGCCATTGAAACAGTATTTGAGAAGGCATTGTCAGAGTATATGGATGGTCATAAGCAAATGCACATGGAAAGAACCTGAGCTTATTGAAAGGTTAACTGTCAAGACTATAATAATTAGAATCTCACATCAAAATTTCTGTAGAATTAAGGGATGTTACTCAAGTAACATGCAAAAACGCACAACTGTGGCTTACCAGCATGCGCTTTTGATAAGTGGGGTTAGATGATGTATTTGCAAAACTTTGTTAGGGACCCTAGAATAGGTCTACGTTATTGCTTTGGATCAGGCTAAGATTATTTTTGTTTGCTCTGTGGCTTGTTTGTTTGTTTTAATGAATCTGATCATCCCTGCTTGTCATGCTTTTGCTTCAGAGAATGCAGTCTGGATTCTTTCCAGTTGAAACTAAGCAGCATCCAGAAATGTACCAAATACTAATAGATGAACATCTAGTTACATCTGCAGGACTGCACTGATCAGAAGTAAATGAGTCTAGGCTTAGTGAACACCCCAAAGTGATAAATTTAGGGTTCATGTCCTCAGAACAAACAACTCACTACTGATGTTCTCATACACTCACTGAGTGCTAATATAGGTGTAGCCTAAGTTTGCTAATTGATCTGTATGGGCTGCTTTCTTGGTTTGTTTGTTTGTACTTTAAGTATGTATTTATTTTAATCTGAAGCATATATAACCTCTCTTGGGGGTGGGAGAGAGAAATCCATGGACTGTCTGATTCGGTGGTGCCACAGTAATTTTCCTGCAGGCTAAGCTTTAAACGTGTAGAGTCCCTGCCCCCTCCCCTCTTGCCCTGTTCCATTTGTGCTTTAAATTCTTCTGCAGTGTTTGTGAACCTGCATCTGACATGCAATTTTAGGAGGATTCTGCTTTTAGTTAGTAGAAACAGGCAGGCTCTGCCAGCATGGTGGTTAGTGAATCTTGGCCAGACTGTTGGTTTAGTCAGCAGAAGCACATGCTGTTCCTCTGTAGCATCCTCTAGGACAGCTTAAGGAGCTTACTTAGATGGGTTAGATGTTTGAGGATATGTAGGGTTTTAGTGCTAAACCCCAGTTATCCTGGATTCATCAGTTTAGCAAAAGTACTTCACTTTTCTGCATGGTTGGGCAGTACTTGATTCCCTGACCGTGTATCCGATTTCTTTGTGTGCCTTTGCCAGGTGGATTTGATACCAGGAAAGTGTTTTGAACAATTCAATATATTTTCCAGGGGTTATGCATTTGTTTTCTTTAGGTGAACTGGGATTTAAGTCTTTATCCAGGTGTTTTACCATAAATACAGTTGTTCATTAACTATATCAATTAACTGCGATTTGCAATTGTTTTTTTCATTTTGCATTTCACCTGTTCTGTTTTGTGGTGGTATCCAGTAGTTTACAGGAAACTGGAACCTTGCATAGTCTTGTATGGTGTCCAAACACAGAAGTATCAGCAAGCTGAATTTGGTCTCAAGCTGTATGCCAAAGATGCTCCGCAGCTGATTTTGGCATGTAATGTAGTGCAAAGTTTTAATCTTCTTAACAGTTTTCTGTTGACACATCTCCCTGTTAGAGCATCACAAATGGTACAGAAACAGACTGCTTCTTCTTACTAATATTACTCATATTCCTTATGAAGTACCTTGTAGTACTTGTGCAAAATACTTCTTGATAGAATCAAATTCTTTCAAAGTACTTATGTAATGAGAAAGCATGATGTAAATAAGAGCTGTATGTCCGTTTTCTGCTTGCTGGGCTCCTCTACACCAGGAGTTCATATCTTTGTTATTGCTAGTTTTGAGTAGTTGTTTATATTCTTCTGGAACACTTAAACATTACTGTCTGCAGCAGTTGACCATGTGAAGTTACCAGGATTTAATTATTGCATTGAAAGACTGTTTTTAGGACACCTGCGCCCTATTAGCGACAGGATATGACAAGCATGTTGAGAAAATATAACTTAATATAGCTTATAGTTTAGAATGATTAATTGGTTTATATTTGTTTTTTCCAACTGTGCCAGAAGAAGGCAGGGTGAGTGTTTTATCTAGGAAAGAAAAGAACAGAACAGATGTCTTGTCACATCATAGATCATGAGCGCTCATTAACTTTTATTATCTTTATAAAATGTTATATAGCAAAGCCTAGTTTTTGATGCTTGAAAATGTGTTATGCATCTAATGTTACAAAACCATTAAAACCGTAAACTGTGAAATGTAGTTTAATGACTACTACTGTATGTTCCATATGAATTACTATAGTCAATAAGATTGAAAATGGAATGAGAGAGAGAAGGTTGTTGGCCTAAATTTTCCAGAGACTTGGAGACTTCCATGCGTACAGTAAAAAACAATATGAAGACCACATCTGCTTTGGAAGCTTGTGAACTATATTGAAAAGACTAAATTCAAAATTGTAGTTTTAGTGTAGTTGGACTGTTTTTGAAATCTAATGAGCTGTTTCAGCTCTGCAAGTACAACTCAATAATGCCTAATAAAAGGGAAAGGAGTGCTGCTTGGCCTAGTGGTGGGGGAAGCAGATGAGAAAGAAAAGATAAATTCAGTAATGGTGTTTGTTTCAGAAGGAAGGCATCTTCCACAAGGCATGTCAGGTACCCGCCTAATGCGTGGCAAGCCAGGGTGGAAAGAAGGACTTCTTCAAGGTTTCCGCATATTACATACTTATCTTTTTATACATATTAAACAGAAGTTGTTGGTTTATGATTAATGTCAATCTCAAGTCTCTTGATTAATCAGCAGAGATGTTGGGGGGGGCGGGGGAGGAGAGATTGTAATTTCTTCTAGAAGTCTGAAATGGTGTCAGTATATGATGCACTGGAACAGCTGTTTGCCCAGGATTCTCTACACTAGTCGATATTCCTATGAATTCCTACAATACAAGATTATCTTCTAGGAGATTCTTTTTCTACAGAAAGTCTTTCTGGGGTGGGTACTTCAGGAAGCCAAATATGTTCAGTGTTAAACTGAACATACTAGAAAAGCAGTCAATAAGCAGTATCTTCTTTTCCAGGTAAGACGTAATGAATTCCCTTTGCAGAAAGTTTGCGGATGACGCCAAGCTGGGGGAACGTGTCGATCTGCTGGAGGGTAGGAAGGCCCTGCAGAGGGACCTGGACAGGACGGGTTGGTGGGCAGAGGCCAATGGGATGAGGTTCAACATGGCAAAGTGTCGGGTCCTGCAGTTTGGCCACAACAGACCCCTGCAGTGCTACAGGCTTGGGGCAGAGAGGCTGGAAAGCTGTGCAGAGGAAAAGGGTTTGGGGCTGCTGACTGATGCTTGACTGAACATGAGCCGGCAGTGTGCCCAGGTGGCCATGAAGGCCAACGGCATCCTGGCTTGTATCAGGAATAGTGCAGCCAGCAGGACCAGGGAGGTGATCGTCCCCCTGAACTCAGGTCTGGTGAGGCCATACCCATGTTCAATTTTAGGCCCTTCACCACAAGGACAATGAAACCCTGGAATGTGTCCAGAGAAGGCTATGAAACTGGTGAAGGGCCTGGAGCACAAGTCCTGTGAGGGGCGGCTGAGGGAACTGGGGTTGTTTAGCCTGGAAAAGAGAGGGCTCAGGTGAGACCCTATTGCTCTCTACAACTACCTGAAAGGAACGTGTGGGGACCTGGGGGTCAGCCTCTTCTCACAGATAAGTAGTGATAGGACTAGAGGGAATGGCCTCAAGTTGTTCCAGGGGAAGTTTAGGTTGGAAATTTCTTAGGTTGGAACATTTCTTCTCAGGAAGAGCAGTCAGGTATTGGGACGGGTTGCCCAGGGAGGTGGTGGAGTCACCATCCTTGGGGGTGTTCAAGAAAAGGTTGGATGTGGTGCTTAGGGACATGGTTTAGTGGGTGACATTGGTAGTAGGGTGATGGCTGGACTAGATGATTTTGGAGGTCTTTTCCAACCTTAATGATTTTATGATTCTAAATCAGAAAAGGAAACAGAAATGGTGCGCTGTGCAATTTTTCCTTGCAAATTAGAAGGACTGCGTGAAGAAAGCCAGCTGATTAATTAATAGACTGATGAACATGAACTGTGCTAAGAGGAAGTGGGTGACCCTGTCTTAATTCATAGCAGTCAGGCATAGTGGTGCTATATTTAGCACCTTTTCATTTCCACCACGGGCTTTTGAAACATGATGCAGATGTTGAAGAGTGGGAGAACAAAAGGCATTTTCCCAAGATAGAAGAGCTTTTCAGATTCTAAGGCTAGTTTCTATTCCTTTATAGTTTCCCTATTGTATGTAATATATAACAATAAATAGTGTGTAACAATGGTCAGTATTTACTTCAAATACATGCTTTAGATAAAGAATTTTATTTATATATATAACAATATATGTTATTGGTACTACTACAGTAGAATGCTACATCCCAGAGTTTTTTAGGCTGTAGAAATCTTGTTTTCCTCTATTACTGCTGCTAACTGGGATATTTTTTAATAGATTAAGTAATGGAGGCTTTCCATTTCAGCTGTGTGGATTTTGCATACATCTTTGCATTTTCCTTACCTTCATTTTCAAATGCTGGGTGGGTTTTCAGTTGGGCTGTTGAAATCACTGGCAAATCAGTAGCTGGTACATGCAAGAGTAGTTTCAAAGAATTTTTAGCGTGTCCATACATGAGTGTTTTTCCAGTTAAGAAATAGAATTAGCCAAGTACTAAACTGACACAAAGAACCAGAGCTTTAAATCAACTGGATTAAACTTCCTCGGGGATTCTTGAGTTGTAAAGATAAGTACTTTTCCATCCGGAATATCTGTTACACCCAGACTTACTATAGGTAATCGCACAGCTGATAGACTAGAGGCTGTGATATATGTTTTATAGACACTTGCCACTTCAACAAATTATTTTACTCTCTAAGGACAGTATCAGAGTTAATGTACTTCTGTGGGACTACATGTAGTTTAGAGGCAGTAGGAATCAAACCACATAAGGAAACTTAGTATAAGGTTACTGGGTTATTCTCATACACGGTTTCATTTGAAAATAGCTCTATACAGTTAAGTAGATTAGAAATACTGCTTTATAAATGCAAGTAGAAATGTTTCAGTTGCAGTTATAAAAATTAGCATGTAATTTGAGTTAATAGAATGAATTAATGATCATCTTTAAGGTCCCTTCCAATCTAAACCATTATCCAATTCTATGACTAATGGTATTTGAATTAAAATAGAATGGGCTTCCTATGCAACTCTAGTTAGTATTAAAGAAAAATGGCATTATCGCTCATCTTACCATACATGGCATAAAATTTAAAGCATGTGATTTTAAAAGGCACACACAAGGAGAAACTGGCAGCTCATGGCTTGGACAGGTGTGCAGTTTACTTTGTGAAGAACTGGCTGAGTGGCTGGACGCAAAGTGACAGGAGTTTAATCCAGCTGGAGGCTGGTCACCAGTGGCATTCCCTGGGACTGAGTATTGGGGCCAGTTTTGTTTTTAACACTTTTCAGTGATCTGAATGAGGGCATTAAGTGCACCCTTGGTAAGTTTGTAGACAACTCCAAGTTAAGTGGGACTGAAACCACTCAAGGGTAGGAAGGCTTTGCAGAGAGAGATGGGTAAGGCTAGATGGATGGGCTGAGTCCATTCATATGGCATTCGGTGGTCCTGCACTTGGGTCGTTAGTAACCCCATGCAGCAGGACAGGCTTGGGGAAGGGTGGCTGGAAAGCTCAGAGAGACCTTAGGGGTGCTCATTGACAGCTGGCTGAATATGAGCCAGCAATGTGCCCAGGAGGACTAGAAGGCCAACAACATTCTGGCTGTGTCAGAAGTAGCACGGCCAGCAAGTGGTTGTCCCCTTGTACGCAGCACTGGTGAGACTACACCTCAAATGTTCTGTTCGGTTTTGACTAGAAAACAAGAGTTACGAGGAATGGTTGTTTAGTCTGGAAAAGAGGAGGCTGAGGAGAGACCTCATTGTTCTCTACAAGTACCGTGAAGGAGGTTGTAGCAATGTTGGTCTCCTTGCTGTGGTGACAAGTGATAGGATGTGAGGAAACTGTTTCAAGTTGTGCCAGGTGAGGTTTAGCCAGGATCTTAGGAAGAATTTCTTCATGGGGAGGGTGGTCAAGCTTTGGGACAGGCTGCCCAGGGAGGTGGTGGAGTATTTAAGAGGTGTTGGATGTGGCACCAAAGGACATAGTTTAGTGGTGGGATTCATTAGGTCACATTGATGGTTGGACTTGGTGATCTTGAAGGCCTTTTCCAACCTAGATGATTCTACAGTTCTGTGATAAACGATATAGACAGGCAAGCACTGCAGGCTCAAAATACCAGTGAAAAGGCATGCAATAGTCCATCAAAACTGGTTTCATAGGAAATATGTTTCTTCCATTCTGGCCTCATTTCATCAACTAAATTTCAAAATTTTCTCCTACATGCTGTTCCACTTTCTCACTGAGATTTTTCTGGAACTTTTTCTCTGAATGCAACAGGTACCTGTTGATAGGAATATCAAATAATGTTTCTAAATGCACGTCAGGTTTTTTTCCTGAGAAATTGTGCTTTAAAAAAAAAAAAGTTACGCTAATATAAGTAGAAACTGATTAATGCCAAAAAGGTGTAGAATTTCAGCAGGAGTGCAAATGCTGTTAAGGCATGCATACCCAGGCCTGCTGTTTGCAGCTGTGTGTACTTGCTGCAGTAAGTGCTTGTGACAATCTATGCCAAGAGTTCAACTATTGAGTTTCATACAGTGCCGAGTGATTCATCAGGATTATTAGGATTCTCTTGGGATAGCTTCACCGTACTGATTGCCTCTGACAGATCAGTTTGCTTAGATTAAAAAGCAATTGTTGCTGTCTAGTCAAATTTAAAAGCTCTGGTAAAAGGAAACTGAACCTTAGTGCTGTCCAGTATATAAAAACACCTTTGTCTACAAATTACGTGGATTGGAAAGAAAAACAAATACTTGAGGAGTGATACTAGTATACAAGCACATGGGTGAAGATTACACAGGTGTCTAATAGATGGCTTGTCTGTGCTAGTTAGTTTATTCTGACTTATTTAGGTGAGTCTATGTATAACCATTATTTCAGACTAATTCTTCTAATGTAGTCTTTGTGGATATAAAGTGATGCAGTTATTGGTTAGGGCTTAGACTCCTGGGTTATGTTATTGCACCGTGGTTTTTAGGTGTGTGTCACCAGGAAGGGATTGCGCTATAGGGAATCTAAATTCCTTGACAGATTGGGCCTGGTGGGCTGGTGTAGAGATGATTACTGCACTTACCCCTGATTTGTGGCACTCATTGGTAATGCTCTAGGTGTAAGACATAAGAAAGAGGAAATAAGTACTAGAAGCACACTTCTGAAAGTTAATGTTATCTTTGGGAAAGAGGTGCATAGTGTCCTGAGTGTAGACATGGAATAACAGGGGTGTTTCCAACAACAGGCATGCCATTCAGCAAGCAGGTAGGAAAAGAACCTGGGCCCCCTTGAGATGTGATGCTTTTTCCTTCCCCACCTGATCTGAAGGCTGCGGTCTGTTTGTTGCCACAAGACCGGGAAAACCAACGGGGATTGATGGGTTTAGAGGAGGATTGGTGGATGTGATGAATTTTCTCTTTCACGTTTGGTGCTAGTCCAGAATGAGATTTCTGCTGACTCTTCATTTTGATCATTTTTGCCCTGTGCCTTAGGGTAGGTTTTCTGGGTAGTATTTACTAAAGCAAGTTAAGCTGCTTCTGAAAGGGTGCTGTTTCAGACTGTGCATGAGAAAGACCTGTTCTGTAAAGACATTCATGCAGTTGTGCTTAACGGAGCATCTTAACTTTGCTAATATGTGTGTCTAAGTTAAGAAAATTCCGAATTTTAAATTTGTCGGCAGTACGCATAGGGGTTAATTATCATATCTGTGCTTTTTGTCTTTAGCTTTTTGACATATTTTTCAGAGGCACATTATTTATGTTCTCTGCATGTGTCTTGGAAATCGTGTGCTTGTGCTCTTTTTTTTTTTTTTTAAATCTGAACATTAATATTGCCTTCCTTGCCTGCAAAGGTTCTCCTGACTTTACTCTGAAGCAATTCACATACAAAGTTTGAAAATGCAGTTGGATGAAATTCAAGTAGCTGTTGCTTTCTTTATTTAGGTTCAGTGTTCTTGTGGAAGTGTTTTTAGCTTAATTAGAGCCTTCATCTCCTTGTGGTAATTTAAGAACTGTATTAGAAAGACCAGACAAACATACTTAGTCTTTGCTCTTCATTAAAGTTTCTTTCTCTGTATTTGGTGAAGATTTCCTGCATCTCTGCTAATAGTGTTACCAGAGAAATGGACTCGAAATAATAGAAATGTATGAGTAACTCTGATAACCTTTGACATAAAGCTATGCTTTGTGTAAGCTGTCCTAGTGCTTTGATGACAACAGTTGAAGGGACCAGCTTTGCATTAATTACAGCTCATAGCTATGAGAACTTTACTTTTGGTTGGGGAAAAGCCTGAAAAACAAACAAACAAACAAACAAACCACAACCTTTTCCTTATTGTCTTTCACAGGAGGAGGAGAAAAGGAAAAAAAAAAAAAAAAACACACACACAAAAAAAACCCACAACTTTGGCCATGTCTTGCACTGCTGGACTGTAGCTCTTGTTTCTGCTTCTGTGTCTGTCTTGTCTCCAGTACCAAGCTTTTCTGATACTCAGTCTTGTCTGGTTTGATGTGAGTTCACTAAGGGCCTTTGCTCTGTTGTGTATCTTTGTGCTTAACAGCCAGCAAAGTTCAGTGAGTAGACAGATTACACAGACGCTGCTGAGGCTCATGTTTGATGTCTACCTCTGCCACTGACCTCTTGTGTAACCTTAGTAAATCATTCCATGTATCTGTACGTAGGCCTGTATTATTATAGGTAGACCATAAACTTCTAAGGGAAGGAGATACCCTTTGTATATCCGTGTGGTGCCCCACAGAACAGGCAATTTTGGTAGGGACATACAGCTACTACACCTGGGTATGACCAGATTTTTACTCAGGGGTTAATTTTGGCGGCCATTCCTTGGAGACAGCCCTCGACCAGGGGGTTGGGAGCCTATTTGCTCTTGTCCTGTCTTGCCATCCTGCCGAGTCCCTCTGGCAGCTGGAACAAACCAGAGCAGACAGCTGTCACACAATCAGGAAACTCCGTCTTGAAAGTGTGCTGTTCAGTGCTTACTGGTTAAAATTGTTGAAAATGTTAATGAAATTATGCAGAGGGACTCAGGATCAACAAAATGTTCTCCAAGGCTTCAGTGCCCTTTGTCTTCCTCTATCATCTTGACTATATGCTATATGTTAAGGATGGGGTGACAGATTCATTCCTGTGATCCGTCTGGAAAATGATCGTGTTCAAGAACTGTTGAACTGGTTGGGGTGCTCCATAAAGATGTGACTTGGGTGCTTTAACCTGTTCTAGAGAAATCATCCTCTCAAGAGCTTTCATTGCTTTGTTACTGGAGGTCTTTTGGGCCAGAAGCCATCTCCAGGTCAGAGAGGTGTTTGATAAAGCTGTGAAATCCCCATGGTTAAATGCTGATTCCCTAACTTTCAGATAAATGTTGATAGTTATTGCTCTCCATCTTCTGACGGAGTTGCTTTTGAGCAGTAGATATTATTTAATGGGAAATCTTACCTTCTCCTTTCAGGAGAAATGAAAAGCATTTTCAGAGGTCTAAGTGTCAAGTGGCTAATGTCACTTTTTTTGTTTGTGGGGTTTTCTCTGTATGTCCATACAGCATCACCTGGCAACTTCTATACCAAGGCTAACAACCTACCATTAAATTCAGTCTATCTTTCATTGATCCTGCCTCTTTAGTATATACAAGCTCTCATAAGTACAATCTATTCTTATGAAGGTCTGCTTTTTTTTTTCTGTTAGGTAAAGACTGTGAAAATGAATCTAATATGTGCCTACAGAAGTTCCTTGTAGTCCACCTCCTCCTCCTCGCTTTAAAACAACCAAACAAAAACCAGCTCTATGCCAAACATCCTGAAATAGCTTTGCTTAAATGAGTTCAATACATATTTGCTACAAACAAACAAATATATATATATATACATATTTAGTTCAATAAAGTACAATACCTGTATTTTAGCAGGTTTTGTCTGCCTCAAACTCCTGAGGTATCTTTCCCCAGTATTGTGTTGGCATTGTGCTTTAAAGCCTACTGTTAGTATGAATGGTGTAGGTAGATGCTTCCTGCTTCAGTAAAATAAACAAAACCATCAACCCTGCCTTGTCAGTATTTTATACAAAGCAGTAAGTGATTTTTGGACAGTGTAAAGTCAGTTTTGAATGCTCTGTTTTGCTCTGCACCTTCTCGGTATCTCTGTAAGATGAATGGTTCCACACATGAAAAAAATGTAAGTCACTATTCAAAGCAGGCAGTGCTTTAAGACCAAGAAAAAAAAAAAAGAAGGTGGGGAGTCTTGGTTCACCACAAATGTACCAGTCTTATCATCCAGGGTGCCATTCTGCAGCTCTACAGAGGTTCTGCTTTTTTAAAACATACCTTTTCTGTGACTGTGGAATATCTTATCTTTAAATTTCATGCTGTACTTACCTTCAGACAAATCAAACTTCACAGCATCATGAATGCTTCTGAGTGTGTCTTGATGAAGGCAGCGATGGAAAGCAGTAAACCAGCAAAGAATCTGCAAGATGTGAAGGTCTCTAATTCTAAAGGTGATAAATAGCCAGGAGGTGATATATACCAAACATCAGCTACTACCAGCCCTTTAAAAAAAAAAAAAAAAAAAAAGAAGCCAGGAATAAATCTATCTAAAATATTTCCATTGCCTTTACTGCCTTAGGATAACTATCTACTCTGATCCTGCACCACACAGGTATGCTAGCTCAGTATATCTGAACCTGCTTAATAAGGGAACTTAATTATTTGAGATTTTTTTTCCCTGGACAAATGAACATCATGAGAAGCAGGAAATGACACATTACAAAATATTTCATGATGAGAGTGAGGAGCCATATATGTAGGTTGCATAACCTAACCTCTATCTCTGATTATAGCTCATGAAATTCAGATTATGATCTCAAAGGACCAATCTCAAAGTGTAGAGGGATACTTGGAGTACATCCACTTTTGTTGACACTTATATTTAATTTTTGACTGCAGGAGAGCTGAGACTGGTGTCATGTGGCTTTACAAGTGAAAAGCTCTTGTCAGCCATTCCATTAAATAGTATAAAGCTTTAAGCTGTTTTTCTGTCATGTAATATTACATCAGAAGGTAAACATCTGGTTTGTGTTTTGCTGCACACTTCATGCAACGAATGAATCAGTATCATCAAACAAAGGGAATGCATTTAAGTGTAATTATCTTGAATTATTTGCTGCTAACTCTCCCTTGCCAGTGTAGAATATTCTGATTTCTGTCTTTGCAGGATGCCAGGCCTTAAACCTGTCAAAGGCAGGACTAAACGTTGGTCATCCTGTACAACAGGCTATTTTAACTTGGTGGATAAAGGGAGGACTCCATTCAATAATCTTCACCAAGCTTCCAGGGATGCTTTGTTTTTAATTTCTGAGAAAAGACATCATTTGTATTTGTATCAATGGCTTGTTTAAGCAAATGGTCTCTTGCTTGTAAATTAGTATAGTAAATGGAACAAGAGGATCATAAAATATATGTTGGTGTATATACATGCAGGACAGAGTTTTGCTAAATTATAAATTATTATAGTAGAACAAAGGGGCTCTGACCAATCTTAGTGTGCCAGAATCTGTGCGCTCCCTGGTGCAAAAAAGGTGAAAGAATCATCTTTCCCCTAATGACCTTAACGTTTGCATGTTAGATAACAGTCTGTTAAAACAAGAAAAAGCCCAAACAAACAAAAAACACAAGCAAAACAAAAAGCAAAGCAAAACAAACAAAAAATATAATAGAACACACAAACCACAACCACCACCAAAAAAAGACAACAGCTATGGGACTAACTGTCCTTTGAATAGCTTGCTTTGTCACTTCTTTCTGTTTCTGTTTACTGTCTCTTTTGTCTTTTTATTTTTATTTTTTTCCTTCTCATACTGTTGTGTTTACGTTCTGGGCAGAGATTTATAGAAATCTTTATTCAGGTAATGCAAATAAGGACACTTATCTTAAGTCTTTTACTCTTGTTTGATTCTCCTTCTCCATATCAAAGAGCACCTTGAAATATGAGTGTTAACATCTGTACTATTTTTATATCTACTGAGAAGTTCTTAAAATCTGGAATTTCAGAGGATCCTGTGGTTCTGTCTGCATTGTTCTAAGACCCTATTTCCTCTTTATTGCTGGCTCTCAGTTATGGTAGGAAAGGACTCTGATCAGCAGTCTTCAGGCAGACTGTCCGTGTTTTGGAAGGATATTGCTTATGATAAGCAGGGCAAACTGGAGATGTGATGTGTGCAACTTGCTGGACGAGGCAATACACGCCACCCATTTGCTTCAGAAATGGGGTTGTAAATGCCTCTGAAACGCGTGCGGTAAACTAGCTTTACTTGGAAGAGGATAAAATTAATGCAGTGAGGGAGTAGCCTGATGGGCAAACAATAAGATTATAAAACTGTTGAGGCCCATTCAGATGCCTAGGAGGGCACGGGTTCCTTTGATTGCTAACAGTTTGCAGAGACTGCAGTACAGCTGCTGCAGCGCTGAGCCGAGGCCTGCCAGCTCCTGACTGCCTTCCACCTCTTGGCCCACCCTCACGGCTGCAGCCACCCTTCTCCCTGAGAGAGTTTTCGCTGTAGGTCTCCTGAACTTTCTGCAGTTGGTTATTTTGTGTGCATGTGGCCACTCTACTTGCAGATATATCATGCACCTGCCTGGATTAGCCTGGGGAAACCTTTGTAATGATTTTTCCTTACAGATGCAACTATTCACAACTATTTCCTGTTTTCATAGTCAGCTCTAATTATGTGGATAGATCACTTAAAGGTTGTGACATGTTCGATAATGCAGAGGTGGAAATTGTGGAGGTGCTGGAGGGCACTCTCTGAGACCATTGTCACAGGAGGGAAAGCAGGATTGCCTGAGGCAAGGTGGTTCTGAACACTCAGCAAAGGCGAAGTGAAAATGAAACTGAGGCAGTGGTCACTTACAGTGCTTCTTGCTGTGTTCTTGATTGTGTTCAGTCATTACATCAGGCTTTCCAGCTGAACTTTAAAAGGTAGTGCCCCCCACAAAAAGTGAAGGTTTTGTGGTGAGGGTTCTGAGGTTCTGACCCTCACTTTGTGAGGGAAAACTGCTTCCTCTAGAGTGTAAATAAATCTTATAGATACAAAGTGTGTGGTTTTTGTTTTATTGTTTTTTCTTGTAATGTATATTACATCTGAGTGAAATTTAATCTGTCTCATGCGTCCAAAGCGTGATAAACTAAGATGATGAATTCCTTTTGTACCAGCTGGCTCTGGGTTTGGCTGCAAAGCTGATGTGGATGGGGTGGTGGTGCCCAGGCATATGGCTTTGAATGCTCTGTCTAATGCAGCAGTAGGAGTGGAATCCAAATATGTGGATATATGAGTTCTTTTTATTTACTTCTGTGCATTCGTGCAGGAGGTATCCCTGATCTGAGCCCCTGACAGGTACTGTTTATTGCACTTGCTGAAATGGTAATGGTCAGCCGTAGATAAGATTCAAAGAAGTCTGCAGGACATATCTGTCTAAACGTTACTGAGACTGCGGTATTGTTCTTGAAAAGTGAAGGCCATAAAAATTTGTCAGTGCTGCAGTAGATTCTACTGCCTTCTACCCCAATCCACCCTGCAGCTCTATTGCTGGCTGTAAAATTAAGTTGTTTTGTCACCTGTGGCTATTCGTTTAACTTTAGCATAGTAAATTTAATGCAGGGACATTTACTTACTGTAAATTTGTCTCCAATGAAAAAAAGGGACGCTAACATTGTGGGCTTGTGTAAAGGGTATCTGTTTCCATTAAATGTAGTAGAGACTGTGGGCTAGGACATCTTGTAGAGTAAGTACATACACTAAGAATCAATAAGCGTTTTATAAGTGCCTGGAGATTTTTTCACTATAAAGTGTTTTATTTATTTATTTATTTTTAAAAGCAGTTGCTATAAAAAGGTAAGTAAAGAAAGTTAACCATCCATTGACTCACTTTCATTTAAAATCTTGTATTTGATTGCTCTTTTCTAGGTAACCTGTGTTCTTATTTTGCTGTAACACTGGGGCTTCATGGAAAGTAGCTTTAATTTATAGCTTTTATCTTTTCAAAGATATTGTCAGCATCATAGTTTTTACGCCCCCTATTAGAATTTTGGAAAATACATCTTGGTACACTGAAAGAGAACAAAATTCAATTTAGAAATATAATTTCCTACCACTAAGACACTTGATAACATAGGAGAGATTAGTGGAGCCTTATGACAGAAACTTGATTTAAAGCAGGAGATTAATACTGCTTTATCAGCCCATTCTACCAAGTAAATTAGCGCAAGAAATCTGTTTGAAGTTGCTGAGTTGTCTGTTAGAAAAAGGTCTCTGGACATTTATTTGATTATTGCTGAGTACTTGCTATAGGCAAGTATATCTGACAACACAGGAACAAACTTCACACCACACCAGCCATGCTGATTTTACAGTAATGTGTTTCTTATTATTCCTTGTTATCCCACAGGAAGCTGGAATGTTTTGGAGGTCAGCTACTGGCTCAGGGGGATTATTCCTAGTAAATCAAATTAAAATTAACAAACAGAATTACACTGACATTCTGATTTCATTGATATTGAGGACAAAAAATGCTTAAGTGTTGCTTTTAATTGGAACGGCGCTATGCTAACACCTGTTGTAAATCATATTTTTATCAGCAAAAGAAGGCTTTCATTTCCTTTTCCAAATATAGGAGTGTTTATCTCTGGAGCACATTAAAGCAGTCCAGCAGTTGGGCCTGACAGGTTGATAGATCTACAGATGTACACAACTAACAGCGGGAACTGGGAGCTAATGTGTTGGGGCTGCAGCCGGCCTCTGCTCCAAGTTGGCATTCCAGCTCCGCTCCTGATATAAATTATATCAACATCAAATACGAAAAAAATCTGTGGTGATCAATCCATTTCTGTCATTTGGCAGATGTGCTTTATATCTGAAGATACAGCCACCAAATTAACTGACAGTTCTGAGGATCCTGTATGCTTTATTCAGTGTAAAAGAGAAATCACAACATAAGCATGTGTCAATATAATGCATATGTCTGTGTGTATGCGCAAGATATGTGTGTGTGTACACAAATGCTTTTTCCTTCATCAGCCTTCAATTTGCTTGGGAAAATGTGTGAAGCAACTAGTAACTGCAAATAGTCCAAGATGAAGTCTGTGTGAATTTGTAGCTTTTAGCTTTTATTGCTCCCTGAATCGTAAGAGCTTTATTTCTAAATCTCTTCCATTTAAACATTTTTTGCCATGTTGTCTATGCAGATGAGTCTACAGAGTCGACCTTTTAATATATATATATGTATATATATATATATATATATATATATATATATGTATGTATTGTATGTCTGTGAAAACTTCTACCTTGCTACACTAAACTTGTATTTGTTGGCTGCAGTATGTTAATATGAAAAGGTACATTCTTAAATGCTGCACTGCAGAGAGATATACAAATAGTGTAATTCTGAATGCACTAATAGCAATGACAAGTGCTTGAAGAGTATCTTTCTTAGGTATTTCAAAGAACATCCTGCTTCATTGGTGGAAATGAGAATTAACAGCAGAGAGACTGGTAAGGCATGCAGATTTTGCTGATGTGAATAGTTGCACTTCATAAACCCAAAAGAGTGTATCTGCGGTATGCAGACAGAAGCTTGACTTTGTGGACAGAAGAGTAGCATTTTTGTGCAAGCAATTGAATGCTGATTTGTGAAAATCAAGCAGCCGAGGGGGCAGGACAGCAAGCTGTTTAAAAGGGTCTGATTCAGGTAGAAAAGGCAGGAAACCTTGTTACTTTGTGAACTGCCAAGATTTCCTTTGTACTAGGTCCTTAGGGGTTCTTCTTCCCCTGTGTGCCATCAAGGAGGCCAATCACCATCTGGCCAAAAGTATTTCTAAAGTTCATCATTGCAATAAATGTCATTCTACAGGAATATAAACAGGCTGATGCTCTCCCGTGTTCCTGGTGCATTCATGTTGGTATGCCTAAAACTTTGAGTTTATTAATGCAAATAAAAGGAAAATTAATCTTTCTGGTCAGAAAATGCCAGCTACATTGAATTTGGCATTCTTAAGGACACTTCTGACTTGCTATGGTGCTTGCTGAGGTTTTTGTTTGCTCTTTAGGCAGAACCAATATGCTTTATGCTGATTTTAGTCTATGAACATTCAAGATTATGGGTATGTTCTCATCTGATCTTTTGCTTAAGAGACTTTGCTTTAAAAGCAACATATGTTCTTTCAGGATCCAACTACTTGCATTTTTTTGTTTTATTTTCAGACTGTGGACATGGGAGTTAAAGGGTTTGACTACTGATGTTGCAAAGCCATATATAGTGAAAAAGAAAGCTTTTTTTCCCCTATCATCTTATTCCATTTTTTTTTAGCTATCCAAGAACTGTGATAAGATTGTGTATATGCACATAAACAGAACTTCTTATAAGTAGTACTAAAGAGCAAGAGTTAACACACATTTTCTATAAAAGCAGACTTCTAATTAATCTGTCAAGTGTTTGTGCAGAAACATATGCAACGTAGGAAACTAACAGAAGGAATTTGGAAGTCCATGTGCAGTTGTAGACCTATGATATCATTGGGATTGCAGAAACATGCTGGGGTAATTTGCATGACTGGAGTGCAGCAAAGAATGGCAGGGGAGCAGGGGCAGAGAGTAACTGTGAAGAAGCAGTGGAGATGAAGCATTAGGACTTACTTCAGTCCCTGTTCCCCTGTGCTGCTCAAGGGGAGGAGGTAGAAGAGGGTGGATAGGGGGAAGGTGTTTTTGGTTTGCTTTTAGTTTCTCACTGCTCTAGTTTGCTAGTGATAGACAATAAATTATATTAACCTCTCTATGCTGAGTCTGTTTTGCCCATGATTGTAGAGTGCATGGATGGAGTGCATGCAGGGATGGAAATGGGAAAGCCAAAGCTCAGCTGGACTTGGATCTAGTTTAGGGCAACAAGCGCTACTACAAATATGCTGGCAACAAAACGAAAACCAGGGAAAATGTGAGGCCATGGCTCAGTGGGGCAAAGGACCTAAGCAGAATGCAGATAAGATACTCCATGCCTTTTTACCTCAGTTTTTACTGGTAAGATTTGTCCCCAGGCCTCCCAGATCAGTAACTCTAGTAGCAGAGACTGGGAGAGTGATCCTTTACTTACAGGAAAGGTGGACTGAGTTAGGGACCACTAAGGCCTACAGGGCATACACAAGACTGTGGAACCACCTGGGCTGCATCCAAGGGTTCTGAGGGTTGGCTGAAGCAGTTGCAACACCCTTCTCTGTTGTCTTTGCAAGGTGATGGCAGTCAGGGGAGAGGCAAATGCCATGCTTGTTTACAAGAAGGGCAAGGAGGAGGATCTGGGGAACTACTGTTCCATCAGCCTCACCTTAGTCCCCAGAAAGATTACGGAGCCTATCTTCCTGGAAGCTGTGTGCAAGCACATGAAGGACAGCAGGATTACTGGGAATAGCCAGCATGGATTTACCATGGTCAGATTGTGCTTAATCAGCCTGACCATGTTCTGTGGAGAGTGTATGAAAAAAGTGCAATGGGTCTAATTTACACTAATGCTGTTCCCTGAGGTGCACAGGGAAAGAAAGACAGGCAATAGACACTAGTTGCAACAAGGGAAATTCCATGTAGGGTGGTAAGATCTTTCCCCAACTCACCCACCCCCTCATAGCCTCTAACACAAAGGTGGTCAACCACTGTTACAGGCTGCTCAGAGAGGTTGTGGTGCCTGCATTCTTGGAGGTGTTCAAAGCTTTACTCGACATGGCTATGAATAACCTAACCTAGCAGGTCTGTTTTGAAATCACGTGAGCTCTTGAGGTCCTTTCCAGACCTGGAATTTGGGGAAGACAAACTGAAGCTTTGCCTAACTGACAGTAAGAGCTCAAATGTGGTTCTCCCACTTTTCAAGTGACTGTCCTAATTGGTGGATGGAAATGGTGACTTTTTCTTAATGAGAAATATTGGAAAGAGCTTGCTTTGTTTTCATACTAGCCCATTCTGCAGGAGGTTCTTAAGGGTTAAGGCAGTTCTAAAGGGTTATTTATTCCTATGCCCTGTTTCACATAAAATAGTTTACTCTCGATCAGATAAAATAGATCATTACATGATTTATTCTTTACTAATGCATTTTTGTACAATGCTGGAAAACAGTATTTATTGGGGATATATTTTTACAGCCTTTCATTTCAGGCATCTTTGACACTAACCAAAAATGCAATTTTCACACACACGTGGCAACAAATAAATAAGACTGACTTCATTTGTAATTGTGACTGTGATTTTTCTATTGATGTAGCAAACCACATGAAAGTATTTCTGGTAGAAAAAAACAATCTTCAAGGTTAAGTGTCATAAGAAGAGATCATTTTGCTTAAGAAACTTTGCTTTGATTTGCCTTGGAGAATATATTTTCAATAGGAGTTGGAAGTTTACTGGTTCTTGCTGTGTTGATGTGTCCCCGCAGTCATCTAACAGAACAAATTCTGCTTTTCCACTCAACCAACTGAAAATGTCTTTCAGTTAGAGGAAGAAGGTGCATTGACAGTTGCCACCCTCTCCCTCACATCCCTCCTACCCCAAGACAAACTCTTTTCTGGCAGGAGAGTCCTTGCTCATGCAAAGGACTAAGGGAAAGTCCTTGAGCAGGGATGAGTGGGTGACTGCATCACTTCATCTGTCACGGTGTCAGGCAGGCAGCTATGCTGCCTGCAGGTCTGGAAGCAGGCAAAAACATTACTTCTGTTGCTGTTTCTGTTGAAATATACTTAGTTCTGTAACATCTAGAGAGATACGACGAGCTCCAAGTTGTTGAGATTTTGTTCAGTGAAGGTTTTGTGGATAACCCTGGGTATGTTTGTGCAGTCTCTCTCCCACTGTCATTCCAGGATTTGGGAGGGATATATAACCCATTCTTACCTTTTTCATTTTTATGTTTTTTTCACCTTTTAAATTTTATCTTTTTTTTTTTTTTTTTTTTATTTTTATTTATCTATTTAATCCCCCAAGGACACAATCAATCACACTGCAGAAGAGAAGGAAGGAAAAAAAAATCTTCTCCTGACTTCCTGGACAACAGTCTAGGCTTACTTGAGTAGGAGCCAGAGACACTGGCCCTGCATAGTTAACCAGTTGTCAGAACTGTCATGCTGATTACAGCCACATTATTAAGAAAGGGGCAGGTGGAAAAGCTTCAGAAAGATGCAAGGCTGTTGCATATTATCAGATATGAAGCTAAAGAGTTGAGATAGGGCTGAGGTTCCTGGCATTTATCCTCACTTTTATTTAATCTGTAAACCAAATGCCAGATGCCAAGGTTTGTTGGGATGTATAATACCTCCTTGAGGTCAGCAGACTGTCCCCTTGAACAGGGCCTGCCAACATAAAGCCAAGTGCTTGAGGGATTCAGAGGCTTCATAAATAGGAGGTGTCAATAAGGAGTTGTTCACTCAAATGGAGGTATTCAGAATTGGGAGTGAAGTTCTTAATTTTGGGGGCAAAGTAATTTCCTCAAGGGTCATGAGGCTGATCTGAACCTTCAGTCACAAAGTTCAGGGATCAAAAATTGCTTCTTCCTATGGTAAAAAAGGGGTTTTAGTTCACCACAAGTAGCAGGTCTATATGGGTCATGTTTGAACTATTCTTTTTGTCATTTTGTACTTAGATCTTTGAGCAGTCTATAAGAATAAGAAAGTTATTTCTAGAGAGATTGGAAACTGGTAGTTGATAAATAGTGCTACATCACTCTGCAAGGAACAGTTGATGAATGTTACCATTGTATGTGAAATGTTTCTTTTTTTCTCTTTAATAGCAGTGTTTTAAACTACTTTCTCCTGCACAGGGGACTGCTAAGTAAACCAGAACTGACATATGATAAATGTATAGCTGTGGTTACAGCTCCAGAAATCAATGAATTGCATGTTTCACATGTAGAAGGGCAGTTGCGCTGCTTCCGTTTGCAGAGTGATAAATGTAATTCAATCTATGAGCAGTAAAACATGAGAATAACTTGCTAATGCAAGTGCATGCCTCGAAGAAGAAAAAAAGTATATGAGAAGCTGTGCTGCTCTACTTTGAAACCACCTGCAAAATAATTAGTTCTAAAATTTGCAAGGAAAACGTACAGCAGAATCCCATTAGAGGATAAGTCAATAACCCAGGGAATGTTTCTCTAATAAATTTGGATCAGTAAGTAAGTGTGAGTACCGTTACCACATCTCAGCACCCAGCAAAATGTCACTTTGAGAGATACTAAAACATGAAAGATAATAAGGCCATAAATGCAAGCTCTTATTTATGGTGCTATGATTGCAAAACTGAACCTCTAGCAATGACCCCTTACAACTCAGCAAGTCACAAAACATGCTACTCTGACTTCTAAATGATGCTCTGTTGCAAGTGATTAAACAAATTCTAGAATAAAAGGGAAAATACAGTTCAAGTACACTTAAGGGACTGGCAAATAAAGGTAATATGCTTTTAGTTCTTGCTGGGATCTCTGATTTTTATGTTTGTCTGGTGGACTACCAGTCATAGGTGGTTTCTGATGAAGAACATCACCTGTCTTCCAAAAGCTACTTCATTTTGTTTTTCATTCTGTTCTGATTTATATTTAATAAAGATGATTTTTTTTTTTTTTCAGTGCAACTCAAGGAAACTCAGAAAATGTTATGGTTCACTGGGGTTGTGGCAGGATCTTGCAATATTTCTGTAACATTTGAAGAGTTGTTTTTTAATGTTAAAATGCTGTTGAACAAGATCTCCCTATCTGTCAGCTCTACAACAGTGAGGCTTTATCGGCAAGTTGTTATCTGTAGACCAGTAGGCCATGCCATTTTTGAATGGGCATACAGAAATGGGTAAAATCCTTATGTAGTTCTAACATTATTTTCAATTATATAGTGGCCATGGAGGGCTTAACAACACACCCAGCAACAGCTTAAAGTGTATGAAAGTGCTCTAGGAAAGGTCTAACTATTAATCCCATGAGGAAGAACTGGAGATGATTGTTTCAGCAATTTTTCCTTACAAGTTAAGAAGGTTACATGAAATATACCCAAACTGAACAAAAGGAAGTCCAAAATGTTTGATTTGGAAATGCAGCTCTCCTAGCTTTTGTGTTTTTAACTGAAATGCCTTCCTATGCACAAAACTTTTTCCTAGATCCTGGTTTTAGGCAAGGTAAATGCACAGATAAATGTCTCCTTGGCATCATATGGGACTCCCCTTTACATTTTCCAGAGTTTAACTCCAAATTACGCATGGCTTTGACAAACTGAAAGGCACATGTAAGAAAAAACAGACCATGCAACTCAATAGCCAGTACACTTGTACTTCCCCCCCCTCTTGATTTTGGTTTAATGCACTTCCTACAGTGATTGCACACTACCTCAATTCTTTACATGCAAAATCTTCCACTGTCCTTTGATGCCGTACTTAATTCATTGCTGATCTCAATGCAATGCAGCTTTGACGCTGCACGTCAAGTCATTCTGTCTATGAAAATAAGGTACAGATGTTTACTGGAAATAACAATACCTTGTTCTGCAGAAGTGCTTAGAGATCCAGGTGAAATGGGTGGGTGGGGATCATAAGAAAGAGCTGCCCAACTTTGCTGTTTGCTGATGGTGTAAAGCAAAAACATTATCCATATAGCTCCAAAAGTGAAAGGGAACTGTAAGAGCTGTCAGGTAATAATTAAATATAGTGTACCTAAGTGGCAGTATATTCTTGAGCTTTTTGAAAGGGAGACAGGATTGGATGCAAATGAATAAGCAAAGGCTTGTCTGGTAACCACTGTGGAATAGAAAAATCAGAAATGAAAGATGCATTTGTGATAAGCAGGATTGAAATTCTGTGTGTGCGCGTATGTTTAACCTCTGAGCGTGAATGTATTTGTTTTTTTGTCAGAATAAATTCTTAAAACCAATCACAAGATAGAGAGGAAATATGAGGAAGATTGCAGGATTATGGTGCAAGTAAATTTGCAAACCCTAAAATTCTGTCTAAAAATCCTGATTAGAAGAAAACACCATCAAATTACAATGCCTCTTAATAGTGGTTGAGAGTTTCCAAATGGGTATTCTTATCAAGAAACAAACTATGAATACCTCCCCAGCTTCTAAGAGATTGCTTGAAGAGGCATCGTGTTTAGAAGCAGGTGTCTCTTATCTCTGTGCTTTTTATTTTTTATTAAATTATTTTATAACAGATTATAACACCTTCAGTATTTGGTATCCAGGCACACTAAGTAAACAACTTCCTTATACTTGCTATTTTCACAGAAGCTTATATCTTTTTCTGTCAACTTCCTAAATGAATTCCTGCTCTTGGGAGAAAGCTGGAGCTCTACTCTTAACATGTGCGTGCTGGGGGGATGTGGCAGTGGACCCGTGACAGAGGGGTGACAGTGGCACCCCACACTTTGCTGGCAGCCCAGTTTCTACTGCTTTCACCTCTCAACCAGTCCTATGACATTATCAGATATGTCTGATGCTTCCCTAACCCTGGCATACTTTGAAGATAAAATGTAATCCAGGTAAGTGTTGTGCAAAAGGTAGTTAGAAACGAAATGCTCAATTATGTTGAGTTTCATTCTCTTGATTTTAAGAACTCAAGCTGATTGCTTTAGAGAAAAACCTAGATTAAAATATTTTAACATTGAAAATAAAAGTACTTTTCTCTCAATTTTTTATTATTTTTTTTTAATTAAACTGCTTCTAAAGATGATGTTAAGTCAAAAAAGTGGCTTGTATCTTAGCAGCTATTTTCTGTCAGAGACTGGAGTTTATTCTGGGAAGTGGTATCTCAGAGTTTAAGAGAAAAAACAACCCCCCAAGCCCTTATGAACTGTGTGAAAGAGGTCAGTAATAGTTTCCCCAAACTAGGAGAACTTTAAACTTTTGGTCTGTTCAGTGTCTTTTCAGAACAACTGAACAATGGCTCATCCCCTGTGCCAGGCACCTTCCTTCCCTCCCCAGGGCAAGCTGAAATGACTGGACTGGATGAAGAAAAGCACCTCTGTAGTTGTTTGAACTTATTCTTCACTGGTAGACCCCTAGCTTGTGGTCTTCTTCCTCTGGCACAGCAGTAACTAGACTTCAAGACCCTAAACTGGCAGCACTTTTTAGTTTATGTCTCTTCACACACTGTCTTGTTTTTGAAAAATGCTGGTTGGCTATTGAGGGCTTGAAGCAAAATGTGGAGGAGCACTTCATGTGGCATTGCCTTCTGAACACCACTGGATATGCTGTTTGAAAACAGATATGCTGGTGAAGTGTCCAGGTCTCTGTTTATCCCTCAGTCATATTTTATATGATCAGACTGGAGAAAACATTCAGTGAATCTGAAATTTCACAGTCTGCAGGTTTTCAGAAGAAACCTGAAAGTCTTGTTGGAAGGTCCTGGGCCTAATAACCTCTTGCACTTTGCACACTAAGACGTTATTGATGGGACTTGTTTAAATCTGCCTTCCTCCTCCCCGCAGCCCTGAACCCCTGCGGTGTTGGAGTTGATGTTCTGCCAACCAGGGGACCACCGACAGTTTCAGACAGAGGGAGGATGGTTGTCCTTAGCAGCTGAGCTGTAAGTAGCTTTTTGTCAAATCCACTTGAGAAGGTTTTGCCCTGAAAGTTGATTTTTTTTTTTTTGGTCAGAAAAGTGAAATGAAATTTAGCCTGAAAGCAAAAGTTGTTCTGCTCTTACTGCCAGGATAATGGTAGAGACACAAACTTGCTTCCTCCAATAGGACAGACACATGAGATACCTCTACAAGGACAAAATCAGCAGGGCTGTGTTAGAGCAGGCTGCTGGGCAATGTGAGTCCTCACTGCAGGAGCGCATCATTAGGTGATGATGTTTGGCTGAACATTGCTGGGGGGCCATTGGGTCCAGCGGGGTATTTTTGTCAAGTGCCAGCCTTCAGTGTAGCAGTAAGGTCTGGGAAAGTTGTTATCTGCTAGGCTTTCTTTTCCACTTTGCCTAGCATCAATGAGGCTGAACCTGGAATGCTGTGTCCAGTTCTGGACCCCCTGGTACAAGAGGGACATGGACATATTGGAAAGAGTCCAGCAGATGAAGAGCCTGGAGCATCTCTCCTATGAGGAGAGGCTGAGAGAGCTGAGGCTGTTCAGCCTGGAGAAGAGGAGGCTCCAGGGGCTCTCATCAGAGTGTAGGGTGGATGCAAAGAGGACAGAGACAGGCTTTTTTCAGTGTTACCTAATGCTAGGACCAGAGGCAATGGGCACAAAGTGGAACACATCTAAACATCAGGAAGCACTTTACTGTGCAGGTGATGGTGCACTGGAATATGTTGCCCAGAGAGGTTGTCACCTGGATGTGGTACTGGGACACATGCTCTGGGTGTCCCTGCTGAAGCAGGGGTGCTGGACCAGGTGGCCTCTAGAGGTACCTTCCAACCTCGACCTTTCTGTGATTCATGTCTCCGAACCTATCCTTTCTCCTTGGCTTTCTGACATACCTGTTTTTATGGCTCTTGGTTGTAGTTTTGTACAGTACTCACAGGACCAGAAAGCCAGGCTTATTGGACAGGCAAAAAAAGAAATAATGTCAATATATGTTACTATCATGATGCAGTTGGTGTCTACATAAAGGGTTATGCTGATAACTTACCAAAAGTCACATCTGTAATTGGCATAATTCTATTTTTACAACAGAGTCTGCCCTGGTAGGGTAGAAGAGCTCTGAAAAGCTGTTGTGAGAGATGAAAAAGCTAAAAAAAGCTCAAATGGGACTTAAGGAATAGGCTGCAGGATCAGGGAGGGGGGATGTAGGCTCCTCAGTTCATGTTTGAGGCTAAATGTTCAGCATATCAGTTTTGTAGCATCACTGAAGTGAGGTGGACCTGCTTCTCTGACCTCTTTCAAGACAGCATTTTGCTTTCTGTATCTGAAATCATTCCTGGCTCACCTTCTGAAGACCTTTCTAGCTCAATCTACAAAGCCTTTTGCAACTCACTGTTCCTCAGTGAAAAGCTATTTGGAAAGGCAATGAATCATGAAGTAGTCTGATAAATACTTGGCAGAGTAAAGAAAGATGCACCAGTGCTTGGTCGGCTAGCCTGGGATTTGGATGATCAAGTCAAGAATTTTTCTTTTTTCTTTTTCCTTTTATTTTTATTTTTTTTTATTATTTTTATTTTTTTTCTTTTATCTGCAGCAGACTTCAAATAAGTTTGGGCATGTTATTTAACCTTACTTCCCAGCTCATGGAAGTGTTGTGGATATGGTCACTGAAATAATCAGTGGTAACAGCAGGAAGGTAACAAAAGAAAAACTGGATCCTGTTCTAGTGTTTTTGTTTCTAATTTTTGTTAAATACATTGTCAATTTTTGTTGGCTTCATATCTTTTCCTGAGATAAATTAAAACAGACTCAACTTTTATGAGACAAGACTTCAACTTGTGCTCCTGTTTTAGCACCCAGAGGATGCAGCTGTAGATTGCTCCGAGGTCTGGAAGTCTTGTCAACACCTTCTGTACTGCTGCACTCACATTAATATCTCATGGCAAGGTTTTGCCAAGGACACTGTTGTGTTAATCTTTGCAGAGTGATGGGACAGGGAATTGTTTCTATTTATTAATCTCTGATCACTTCAAAGAGCATTTGAGTCTATGGAAAATGATAATAATAAAGAAATGATGCTTGACAACTGTCTCCCTTCACTGCTATGGATGGTGAATTGTACAATGGGATATGCATGACAACATGAAGAGGTCAGTTGTTGTTGACAGAGAGCTTTCTGTATAGCATGTGTAATTGCAGAAGTACTGTTTGTCTTCCTGCTGATTCATTACTATCATTTTCTGTACAATTTCAGTATCATTTTACTTACTCTGATTTCATTTCATGATCCAGAAAGGCATTTGCTGTTAGCACAGAGAAGAGGATTTTTCACAGCACTTATGTGCTGAAAGTCACCCTGAGCAAACACACACCTGAAAGCAAACATGCCTTCAAACAGCATTTGGTGCAGGCAGCCAGGTGCTCATGGAGAGAAGAGTAGATCCGCAGCAGATTAATGCAGCCCACAAAACAGGGGCTAGTGCATGCCATGGGGGATCGGCTTCCTTCCTAACAAGAAGCAAACACGTTTCAGCAGAACTGCAAGCTATGTAACAGCATCTAAGTTCTGAGCTGTTTGTTGGGGTTCTGACATCCCTCCGTGTTGGCCTATTTATGCTGGCTTCAGGAATACTCTGACAGAGAGGCATCAGCTTGTTGATGCTTCTCTTCTTCCTCTTCTTCTGGTGAATTTTCTAGTACACTCCTGAAACAGAGAGAAACTTGACAACCAGCCAGATTATGTGGAGGCCTGTTTGTACAAAATGCCCTGTGGCATCATCTGCTTGAGACCTGGAGAATTTAGCGTAACAAAAAGTCAGTAGTATGAGAAACTAGTGGTGTAGACTGTGTGTAGGCATCTTCTAGCTGAGCTGGTGCAAGAGGCTGCTTTCCAGGTTGATCAAACTATGGAGACATTTGTGCGAGCTAGCTCTTGATTCAGGGAAAACACTTGTGGCGTTATGTGAGCTAATCTGGATGTCATGAATTGAAGCAAAATGAGAGTGCTTGAGCAGATTGTTCTACTTACAGATTGGCAGGGACAGTAGCCTCCAACAAGAGGAAAGGGTGTTCAGCAGCTATGATGGTTGCCCTTTGTCTGGCATAGCTGAGTTTGGAAGAAGTTAACTATTCTACACTAACCAGAATTAACTCCAGTCTGTGTTTTTGAACTTAAAAGTGCTGCCAGAGAACAACTTGAGACATGAACAGCAGTGGAGCATTTCACACTTTGAGTCATGTGGCATCTTTGCTCTGCCTCAGCCTCACACCCACCCACCTTCAACCTGGATAGGGAAGCGGCATTCATGTCCTTGCCAAACAGCAAAACCAAAAGGAGGGTCTCAGAGACATTTTCTGAACACAACATTATCTGAACGCATATGCTTGATAACAGTGAGTCAAATTGAGGCTGATCACAGAACTGGCACTCAGAGACCACACAAAGAATGGTAGAGTGTAAAACTAATCAGCGCTTTCTTGGTGATGTGAATGGGCTATACCTTTTTTTGTCCTGGGATATTTCAGCACCCATATCATATAATGCTACAGAAGATAAGCCCTACATCCCAAATGAGGATTGCTTGCCCAAGTTGTCTCTCCTCTTATGGATACAGCTGGACACATTCCGGTCTTGCCACTCAGTCTTGCTGTGTGTTGAAGGCAAAGTGCTGAAGCAAGGGTCCTGGATGTTTGCTTCATTAAGGCAGTAGTCTCAGGCTGTCTTGAAAAATCCATTTGCTATCTTGGAAATTAAGCCCTTGTTATTGTGTGCTGAAATAACATATGTTTTACGTGCAGCAGCCTCACACTGGTGATATAACTCAGGCTGGTTTGCTTCTGCCCTTCTGAGCTCCCAACATCCCCTCTTTAGGGTAGAAGTGAATCAACACATTTACAACAGCTGTTGCATGGGAGAGCTGTTCACCTGTGAGATTTATCAGCCTCTGATCGCTGAAGCCCAGGAAGTCCAAGTACAATAATGAGGAAAAAATGAAGCTAGAACAGCTAGTTACAGCTTACCTAAGCTAATTAAATCAAAATCATAATTAATTGTGTGTCCTTTTCTGTAATTTGGCAAGCTTTTGAAAAGCTGTCTTGCTGAGACCTGATTTTTACCATTTTACTTGTTTGATGAAGCCATTTTTATGAAAGTATTCACAGAAATGCATTGCTACCTAATAGCACCAAAACACTTGAAATCTTCTGGTTCAGATGTGAATCTTGTTATCTGTCTGAGCTTTTTCAAGTGACACAAAAGCTATTTATTTACAGACTAACATGTAGTAGCTTGCTTTATTCAATCTGCTCCCCACCCCCCCCAAAAAAAAAAAAGATACTGATTATTCGAAGTCAGCTCTCTTTTCTGTATAAACACTAAAAAATACTTCCTGTCTTCAAAGCACTACGGACATTTTTTAAAGCATTGACTGCTGTTATTAGCTATTACTTTAAGCTTAAATGGTATTGAATTAAAATAATCTCTTAATGATAATCTCCTCCTTACAGGATTTAATGGTTTTTAAATTGGGTTTTGGCAAGTATTAGACTAGGCAACTATGCAAGTCTGGGTCTTACCCAAAGGCTATTTAAATCAATGAAGTCATCAGGTCGTTTAAATGCATCATGCCACAGCACAACAACTAACGTTCAGTAGAATGTTTGAAGAATATTGCAAAGTCTATACATTCCTGTTCGTACTCCTGCCTATCCCTGAATGGTCTGTAAAAAGTAGCAACTTGTCACTAAGTGACTTTTATGCTTTTTCTGATTTCTAGTCATTTGTAATGATATTATATTTTTTCTCTCATTTCTTATGATTTTGCAGTTCAAATGAATAAGCTGCCTACAAATGACTAAGGACCAAATTAAAGCAAGGTCCTAAGTACCATGACTTGGTGTTGTGTGCCTTCATTTATTCTGCAGGTACAGGACTGTGGGGTGAAGTGGTACATTCCTTACTTGTATGAAGCCAAGACATTTTGGATAATTTTAAAGGCAAATTAAAACAAAAGGAGATGACTCCTTAAGTCCCATGCCCTTTGCATTTATGTTCATAGTTAACGTAAAATTCAGCACATTGCTGTAAAAACAATCTTTGATTTTTTTACAATCCTTGATGTTTTTACAATCAAAGGGGTTGTACAATCAGGGGTTGCTGATAGGGTAACAAGACAGGTGAGACAGGAAGCTCTGTGGTGATCTAGGGAGAAGTGAGTTTTTCTCAAATAAGGCAGACTATTGAGTTCAGTAATTTTATAGATAAATTTTAGATCCACCCTTGCTAGTCTCTGGTGTTACATTTGGCAGGCCACTTTTGATACAGAAAAAAGGAATTTTGCATGGGTAATATGCAAAATCAGATATTATTTTTTTTGGGTGGTGGTGGTGAGATTTGCTGATCCCCTTTCCCTTAGTGCTTTGAAGCAGACATATTTTATGGGAAAACATAAAAACCTGCTTCTGGAAAAAAGCAATTGTCCTCTGCAGGAGCCAGTAGCTAGAGGCAGAAGAGGTGTACAGCAGAGCCTGAGCAAGAAATAGCTGAGTAGGTAGCGCTGGTGTTTGTGTCAGCCCTCCAGCTGTAGTGTGCAAGTCTCTAGAAGCTACTTTTGGATCCTTTGTTGTGTTTTGGAAAGAAGTATACTCTGTTAAATGCCAGACTTGGGTGTTACCAGTGTGCCTTTTTGTTCTGCCAGGGCTATTTTTGGAGCCAGAGAATGAGGGAGGACTCTCACCCAAACAGGCCCTAAAGAGTGTAATTCCTCATATGCAGTGTGAAGGAGATTCTGTTCTGGAAAGGTGGCTTCCTTATCTTCCTCTTTCACTCTGTTTGTTCAGGCCAAGTTAATTATATTTTCAAGTACAGTCACCACTTTCTCCTGTGACAAGACCATAGGAACCAATGGTTTTGGCTGCAAAGGATGTGATATCTCTGGGGAAAGGAGGGTTGGATGGTCAAGCAGAGCTTAGTTTCCTCTTTCCCTTGCTTCCTGGTGGTAAAGCTTTGCTGTTGTTTGCCTCTGTGTCCTCTGTAACTTTTCCTGGAGATTTTTTTGGCTGCTTCAAGGCTAACTTTGTTGGTGTTTTAATACTCACAGTTACTGCCATTTTGCAACCTTCCTCTGAATTAGCTCAGGCAATTACATTCTGTCTATTGAAGATTCCCATTGCTGGATCAATAGGAGAAGTTTATTCTTCATTTCCTTCATAATAGCTATTGTATAGCACTACAAAATGGCTGTTGTAGCCAGCTGTAATTCAGCGGTGGATGTGCAATCCTGCAGTCTGAAAAGCATCCAAAGATCTTATGGGATGAAAAGTGATATAATCATTATTGGTGGCTCTATTGCTCCTTTGACATCTCCTTTAAGTATTAGTTGAGAATTGGAAGGTTATCTGAGCATAAATGTTGCTTCAATCAATTATCTCTGCATTTTCCCCATCCCATTTGATGATCGCTTCTGTCACAAACCACTGGTATCCCACAGGGTCCCTCGATTGAACTTGAGTCTACAGAATTTTATAGCTGGTTCCCTGCTGCTTCCCAGTCATCTAATGCTCCTGTACAGAAGTAGGCCCACGAGGTTAGGATTGCTGCTTTCCTTTCCTCTCCAACAGCTGCCATGTCATTGCTGTTGTCTCTAGACATTGAGCAAGTTAACCTCCTACAAGCCTGCTGGCAGCATCTGATGTGTAAAGTTACATGCTTGATGATGGAGAAAGTGTTGAAGCAACACAATAATTCGGCTATGATGATATCAGCTTTTGCCTTTTGTCCCTGGACTTTCTCATGGTCTTGGATTATAAATTTGAGTGTTTGGAGCTAAGAATGTCTAGGTCAAATAACAGAAAATAACCACTATTATCGTTGCATGGCATTGTGAAGCCACATATGTACTTGATTTTCTATTAGCACGGTGCATTGAGCTGGCACCTATAATGGTTCTGTCTCCTTACAGGGCTTGGCAGTATGAGAGAGTGATCACATCTGAGAAGGGAATGGTACCTGTACCTCTGCAAAGAATAGCTGGAAATGCCCTGTGTTGCCACACCGGTGTTTAATACCTGACTTTGAATGGCTGCAGTGACTGTGTGTGGTTTAGGTGATAGCAGTATCTGGGTCCTGTGATTTTAGTAATTTTAAACATCATCTCAAAAGAAAAATTGAGGAGATTTTTTTTTATATTGCACAGCCCCTGGTGGAACCTCATGTGGTGCTAGTAAGCAATTAAACCAGCTAATAGAAAATGGGAACTGACAGGACAGGTGCCTCACAAGGAAGATGTTCCAATGAAAAGCATGAAGGAGTGTGCTGCTTTGCTACATCTTTTCTGAAGAATGTTAAAGACAATAACCTTTACTTAGGAAACAGGCAAATGTCATATTGTGAGGAGAGGTAAGGAAAAGGTAGGACCAGAATTTGGAAGCCTGAGAAAGACATGCTCTCCACAGTCATTAAGAGACCTGAATTTGTCCTGTACACATTTGTGATAATGAAGACTTAACAAAGAATTCTTCAGTATTTAAATGAGCTACCACACAGAAAACAGATTTATAAAGCAGTCTCTTATTGCATTTGCATCCCCTTAAAACCATATGGCACAGCTTTTTTTTATAACTCCTGCCCACATATGTGTCTCATGTAAACTATTTGCTTTTGTGTATGATAGTGGAGTCTACTGAAAACATTACATGATAAATTATGCAACTTTCTCCTTCCCTTTCAGCTGAAATGCTTAACAGACAAAATTCAAACACAGGTTTAATTCACCTATAAAGTACTTGGGCCTCTGAATTACGGTTTTAATCTCCAGCAACTGAGTTATGTCCTACTGTTACAATATATTCAGGGTAGGAAGGCTGGACAGGTAGAATCTCCTTATTTTACAGATTGTGGGGATAACTTATACAGACAGCTAACAGCCTGTTCCTACTAGGTGGGGAGAATTTATTGGAAGGGCTCAGCATCTTGCTGCTCCTGTCACTGATGGGATAGCAGCTTGTCCCTCCTGCTGCAGAGCTCATACATTTGGGTCCAGTCTTTAGTCATTTACGAGTCCTGCCCTTTGGAGAATGGGATTGTGATGCGGGAAGAGGGTTGCACCTGCACCTGCTCCTGACCATAAGGATACTTAAATGAGTTAGCATGTTTTTTCACTATCCCAAGCTAAAAAAGACAGGCTGTGATACTGTTTGTGCTGTTGGCTAACATATGAGGTAGCTAAGCAGAGAGTTGGCAGAATATACGACAATTTATTTATGTATGAAGATGGTCATGGTCTGTAATTTATAAGGCTTGAACATGCAAACTTTTCTTCTGTATAGGCAAGCTAGAGGGTACTCAGCTGGAACATAAACTGGCAACTTAGTCCCCCAAGGACAATATATCTCTGCCTAAAACTATTGGATATTCTGATCTAAGTGCTCAGGTTTGTGCACCAGATCTCATGAGTTCTGCTGTCTCCCTTGACCTCTGCTTCCAATGCTATTTGCATTTGGAACAGACAGATGACAGAGACTTGCAATCTTACCAGCTATCAGGTACTTTTGCCTATGAGTTGTTCTACAGCGCCTCCAAACTCCCGAGGAAAAGGATTGGGGCTGGAAATCAAAAAAGGCTTCACTTTCTGCGAATATCAACACATTGTGAAGGTCATTATGTGTGTTAGCAGTTTGAAACAAGTCAGAGTCCATACTCCTTTGGACAGGTTCCTATAGCTGGCATGAAAAAAACAAAATGAACAAAAAAACCAACACTGTTGGATTCTGGCCATATAGAGAACACAACCTCAAATGGATCAACAACAGAGAAATAAATCGCATTTTGAAGCATGTTAACCATTTTTGCTTTAATACCTTAATACCTCAAAAGCCACTTGAGCTGGTTAGATGAAAGACAATATGGAAAAAAGGTATTAATGCACATTCTGTAGTGTGCAAGAGTTACACAGTTACATCTTACTTTGAAAAATATCTTTACTTAAACCTCTGCATTTTGCAATGTCTGCTGGTGGAATGGAAGATGCACCACCCAGATTTAATGTCAAAACTGTGCTATTATATGTAGTATATTCCTATTACTGTAAAAGTCTGGGCACTCTCCACTTACCTTGTATTTACTAAAAATGAATTTAATCATTAACAGTTGTTTTCCCATAATTTAACCTTAGAATGGGCTGGGTTATTTCAATAAGATGAATTACAAGTTGGGTCTTTAGGACAAGTGAACAAGATACAAACCGAGAAAGCTAAAGCTGAAAATAAAATAATCATACCTAATGTAGCAATTTTAAAAGGGTGCTTTTTATGGGCTTTGAGAAATATACTCAACTCATAATGATTTATTTCCGCTGCTCACAGAAGCTATATGAATAACTAATACTCTCTGATAAAGGCTCTTTCCTATTAAGGAGTCAACTTTGCAGTAAAGGCAAAGAAGAATATAAAAAGTTGCAAAGACAAGGTAAAGCTATTAGCCAATCTCCATTCCAAAGTTGTTTCCTACTTGCTGTAAACCATTTCTATCAAGGGAGCAATTTCCTATGTGCTGCCATTAGTGGATAATATTTTTCTTCAAATAATGGGCTGTGGATGGTGACTAACCACAAATGGCAATATTCTCTCTTTTAAAAGCCTGCACAGCACACTTTAATGTTCTGCCATGACGCATTAAAACATAAAGTAGACTATTTCCAATATGAAAACTCATTTGTTTAGAAAAATGTCTCTCCCTCTCTCATTACCTCTCTCAAAACAGCTGAATGAGAGTTGAGGTTTCCATTAAATTTCAGCTGTCCTGGAGTTCAAAGGTACATTCTGTAGTCAGCAAACCTTGGAAGAACATTGTATATGGGCCTTAAAAAAAAACAACAATACAATCTGATGAACAAGACAACAGCATGTGTGCATACGCTGTGAGATTTGTTACTGCTTACATCTCTGGGCTACGCTGACATGCACACAAGATAAACGGAGCTTGGATTAAGCAGGTGCAATATAACAGTGCTCTGTTATCTGTCCCTGACAAATTACAGGCTGCTAGCTGGAATTGCCACTTGCAGATAGTAGTCATTTAGTAGTAAACTTTGCTTGTTTTTTCTAAAAGCCTGAAACAAGGGCATGTTTATAAGTATGTTGAAATATGAAATGCTTTGAGTACATGTAAGGGAAATGAAAACCTTCCTAGCCTTTCATTTTGTATCAAACATTTACTGCATTGCAGGTCTCTTCAGCTCGGTGGCAACGTCAGTGTAGCATGCCTCATGCAGACAGTGCTTTATAGAGTCATGGTAATGTATTATTTTGAGGCCTTCTTTAAACCTGTATTCTGCTTTTACAGAACTGATTTTGATGAAAGAGAATATAGAAATATTTTTTGATGTTTTCAACAGTGACAGTTTATGAGGGAGAGTAAGTGCTCTAGACTCATATTATTGCAGGATCCGTTGCTCTGGAGGAAAAGACCCTGCTCACAACTGAGCTGGCACAGTGGAACAAGCACAGCAGAAAATACTGTGCTCCCTAACTTAATTTTAAATGATCCTGTTTTCAAGTGGTTTGATTTTTTTTTTTTTTGAAAAGTGAAGTTGCAAAATAGCCTACTGTTTTGCCTTCCACTTTCCTTTCTAGAATTGTCTTAAACAAAACCCACTTAAGTCTCATTTTCTACCTTTCAGGCATATATTCAGGGATCATTTTAATCACTATCAAGTGAGAAAAACAAAACTTTCACAGCTGCAGGTGACAGGTAGTGAGAATACTTTGTCTAAAAAGCATTTACATCTAAATTTAAAGAGAAAGTGTAACCAGAACATAAAAGCAAATGCAGTCTGTAATTTTTAATGCAGTGTTAGTTATTGTCTTCATGGATTATCAAGAAGCTTCACCTTTGTTAATGTCCTGTTCCCATGTTCCTTGCTCATTGCAAAACATATTGAGGAAGTTTCATATTGAATACTTTGAAGCTCATGCTAAAATATATTAGTCACCAGTTACCAAACTGTTGGTTTATAACTCCCCTTAAAAAGAAAACTGTGATGTCATTCAATTTTTCTATCTCATTGTACACTTCTTTTATGTCTCAATAAACAAAATGTTTTCTAGGACCTATACTAAAATAATGCCAGGGAAATCTAAAATGTTCAATTACAGACTCCTTTTAAAATATGTCAGGTCTTTCAGGCAATGTATCAGAAAACCCCAACAATGAAGCAGTCATTATTTTATCTCTTCTATTACTCAACTTACAAGAAACCATTAATAAGACCATAAATGGTGTCCTGACCCATTTTGGTTTGCTACTGAAATACCTTCAGTAATCTGACTTTTGAACTTGTCTAAGAGTGAAGGTCCTACTTTGTCATGTTTGGATAACTTCTGAGTGTGAGTCAAAGTCTATAGTAGCAATTTTACAGCACATAGCTTTAGTAAAATATCCAGTTTTGGCATGGGTCTTGAGATATCTGGAAGAAAGTTTCTCTGTGTATTACGGTGAAAGACTCAGAAAAGAGAAAAGCCTCGGGTTCACCTTGCAGCTCAGTGCTTAGGGTGTCTTTCAAATTACATGGAGGCTAAATGCATGCAAAGGGGCTCCCACTGTTGCAACACAGCAGAAAAACTAGTCAGGTTTTCTGGTTGGAAAGACCAGCGACGTATCTGCCAAGGAGCTCGTGCAACTTTTTAAACTGTTGGCTCAGCCTCCTAACAGTGTGCCTGCCCTGCCAAAGAGGACATGGGTTAATGCACTAGAAATGCTGCAGCAAGACTGAGTTGCAGCAGCAGAGCTAAAACAGCACAGACCAGCAAACAAAATATGTGCTTTGCCCGTGGGAGAGTTCAGGTTCTGTTAGCTTGTGCCAAGCTGGGGCACTAAACACAGAGTACAGTGTTTATACTTAGCTTTGCAAGGGGGAGCAACTAGCTCTAGGTGGCCTGGCTTGAGCAGCAGGTTTGGACCAGATGACTTCCAGAGGTCACTTCCAATCTCACCCCTTCTGTGACTTTGTGACAAAGTACATGCAACCAGTGGTCTGTTCTGGTCTTGAACATCTGATCATCAGGTCTCACGTGTTACCCACCCACTCTTCCTTGTCAGCAGGATGGTAGAAAGATGCTGCTATTGATTCTTTCATTTTCTGAATACAGAAAGCACCATGTGGTACATAACATTATGCGGGATGTTTTCAACAGTGAACTTAGAAGCACTGCTTTTCAGTAGTATCCTTTACCAGATGTGTTGGTGTAGTTAAAAAGCCTTATTCCTTTTTGCTCTAATCCATTACAAGTCTTACATGCCTGCTGGTTTAAACAGTTAGGGGTGGACTCAGGTAATAATAACAGAAAGCGGAGGTGGATCCTTCTTTGCTTGGTGGCACATACAGCACTCTTTGGAGTGGCTTGAGCACTGCAGTATAGTAGATTTTGTTTTTCACTAATAGATTGAGTTGGCTTTACTGGGGCTACCTGGGACACTGCATTGGGCTCAGCACACAGACAGAAAACTGCTTGCATGGGCGTGTGGACAGCTTGTTAGCAGATGTATTTCCAAAGGATCAGCCACCATGTCATCCCACAGAAGTCTTTACTTCTCAGAAAGTGCCAGCTTTGTTATCATCCCATTTTGCTGTCGCCTCTATCTGGTGATGTGATTGTTCTTTGGACCATGCCTTAAAACTCCTTGAGTCATAACTGCAAATATCAAAATTGTTCCATCATACCATGTATCACAGGCAAAATCATCTGTTCCTACTGTATTACCCCACAGCAGCTTTATTGCAGGTAGAATCAATTTAGCCTTTGCTATATTTAAAAAGAGTAGATGTCCAGAAAATGAGGTCTGAGAAAAAATATTTTGCCTTTCAAATAAATGATTCCAGGATTAAAATTCAGGGTAGTTCTTTCCTCCCTCGTTTCAATCATTTCTGTTTTTCAGATACTTTTCCTAGCTTTTTAAAGTGTAGTTTTTAGTTTTTATGCATCTGTAAATCAAACACTGCAGAACTCATTTTTGCCTCTTTAAAAAAAAAAAAACAACCACACATCTGGACTAAGGACTTTGTATGCCAAGCTACAGCATCATGCACAAACGGAGATGAGTTAAAATCTTTGAAAAAGGGAGGAATTTTATAATGGGAATGCTTTTTGGAGTGGAAGTATGAGAGGGCATCACTACAATAAATCTAGAGAACAGAGATAAAATGAGATCTTATGATGCTTTCATGCAGTTGGGCAAAAAGCAGTTTTGCATCTGAGTTCAGCTGATTCTGCCCATAAGAGGCTATTAAAGGTGCATTTTTCAAATGCTTATGTTTCACCATCTCCTTTTCTACTTTTTTTTTTTTTTTTTTTTTTTTTTCCCCTTGAGGAGAAAGTCACAAAGTCAATGACCCAAAGGCAGACCTGTGCTCGAGAGGTGCTAAGGATAGGATGTCAAACCCTCCCTGGCCCCAAAGCACTCACCTCCCACCTCTGGGTCTGCCCTGGTGTTCAGCACCTTGGGGCTGCTGAGCTGCAGCTGGCTGCAAGGCAGGCAAAGTTTGCAGATCTTTGGGTAGTTCGGTGGTGATGTGAAAATACTATGGCACCTCTCTGCCCTTTGGGAGCTGCCTCTAAATACACAAGGACTCGAAGGGATAAAGAAAGTAACACCACACTGTTGTGTTGGGAAAGCCTAGGCAAAGTGCTAGAGTTGGTGAGTTGGTTATGGAGGTTCTATGCCCTGTAGAAATGCACAAGGAGCTGTTCCCCCAAGGTTTTGGGCTCTATCGTGCCAGCAGAGCAGAGCAGTATCCTCGCCTTGAGAGCGCTGTGCTCAGGAGTGTGGCTGCTTTCAGAGCTTCTAATAAACACTGGAGCCCTGCTGTGTCTGGAGGAGCTTGGCATCTCCGGCAAGTGAGAGTCTCATTTTGTGGTAAATAGGTTTTCTAACCTCTGTGACAGCCTGAAAATGTTCGATTTCAGCTCTTGTACACTAAACTGACCAAAATGGAAGGATTAGAACAGAATGAGAAGCAATATTCCCTGGAACGTACAATTATGCAGGAATCCATCTGAAAACAGCTATCTGCAGGAATAGGCAAGAGGAGGCGTTTTTAATACCTCAGTAGGCAATGGGAGAGCGGCACCTGTAGCCCAGCAGTTTGAACCCTGATCACATCAGCACCGTGTCACTGTCATTTTAGGTGCTTATTATTCTTCTGCATGAAAAGAATCGACTTGACTAGCAGGAGACATCAGGACCAGCCAGAAATAATTCTTCAAGTGCACTTACTGAAGGAGATGATGCCCAAGGAAAGGGCTGATCTGTTGCTCATCAGAGCAGGAAAGCTGTGGACCGAAAATGTCATCAAAACAACGTCTAAAACTTTTTTACTTTTTCATTTTCATTGCAGTTTCAGGTACAGTCTAATTAAGTTTTGGAAGATGGAGAATAGTCATTTGAAGTTCAAACTTTTGAATTCATTGCTCCTGTTGGATGGTCGGATGTTTAACATTAGGATATTCAGAGAATAGCTTGAAATGATCCTGGAGCCATAGGAGTTATCTCTGAAAGCTAAGAGAGTGTGGGTGAGGTTCTGGGAGAAGGCCAGGTAGCGTCTCTTTTTATAAAAGGTAAAACGGGTGGAAGAGCTGCTGAGGGCTAGTCTACTTGAATTTAGCTGTAGAAAAATAGTGAAGCAAATGAACTACCTGCTAGTACCTGCTGCAAAAATCACAAAGCAAAGCAAAACAAAACAACTCCCCCTTGAAGTCTGTGAGGCTTCTGAGCATATTGTTGCAGTGTTCTGGGAAGCACTCTGGGAGCTATGGACTGGGTGAAATTACAGTAAGGTAGATGCAAAGCACATTAGAGGAATACTCGGACAATATTTTGCTGACAGAATGGAAGTGTATCTGTGGGACTGCAGACACAATTCAGTGCTATTGTTAATGTCCTAGCTGATGGATGGGAAATATCCTATTACAGTTGAAATTAAATGAGGAGGGGAGAGCAGCAATGTGAAGGACAGGTTAAATGGTGTTGGCAACCCGCGGAAACAGTCTGAACACAAAAATGATAATGGCAAAGGCAGGAGTCCATGCTCAATGCAGTTGTTCTCTGCTGCCAAAACCATGATTAAGAACAATTGGCTGGGAACCAATTCTGCTGAAAAAATCAAAGTGCTGCTGTGGACCACAAGCTGAACTCTCCTGAGTCAGGTTACGGAACCATAAAAAAGCAGGAAAACTTTGTGTCCTGTTCAGTTCATCACTAGAAAGGCCTCAGCTAGAATAATGGTCTTATTTTGGGTAGAATCACTTGCCACAAGATTGCACGGATGCTAAAAGTTTCCATGAGTTTAAAAGCTAACCTGACAAACTGAGTGGAAGCAAGGTACAAAGACAACTACTCTGGCTTTAGGTCTTCTTGAACATTTTTATTTATTTATTTATCTATTATTTAGGGGCATGATAAAGTCCTGAGAAAATACTTTTATGTGTTCTTAATCCCTTACCAGGTTTGAGATAAATCAACTTTCAGGCTTTCACATTGTGGCCATGCTTATGTTCTGCATGTCCTTTGGGTCAGTGGTGAAGATGAGGGATGAGGATGAAGATCCATAAGGTTGTACCAGAAGATACTAGTGGCTGCCAGGAGCTGCTCAGGCAGTACTGGAGCACATATGGTGAAAGATGGCCAGGCCAATTGACTTGCTGAAGTGACAGTTTTGTTCTGTACAAAGCCCTTGGATTATTTCCACACCAGATAGTTGTCAGTGCAAGTCCTTCTCTTAGTTCAACTTGATTCCTCCTTGACACATCCCAGACTCTGCTGACACCACCTCTGAAGATTGCTATATTGCAGTAATACTGCTTTTAAATTTGTTCCTGCACATAATTCTGAGGTCATCTGGTAATCCAGGCAGGCGTCCAAGGTAGAATTTGGATTTATGTTTTAAAAATCTGCCTGACCTGAACAATAGATTACAGTGATTGTGAAGGAGATGTTGTCCTTTCTTGGCTAAGTTCTCATAAAGTTTTATATGACAGATTAAAAAATAATAAAAGGAAATGAAATAATAAAAGAGGACATTATAGTAACAAAGGAGCAGAGCAATCAAGAAGATTCAGACTCCAGACAAAAGCCAAGGGCAAAAATCCATCTTACTCTATGAGGTTAATGCTGCTTTTTTGGTTTTAATCCTTTTGCTTTGGTGCATTTCATTCGTACCCTTCACAGGGTGTGGAAACTGAGCATTATACTCGGGCGGTTTAATAACGCCTATCATCTTGTTTGTTTCAATCATTTCCTCACTGGGCTGAAAGCTTTAGGGATTTCTTTCACAATAATTCCCCAGATCTCATTCTTGGTCATTACAGTGCAGCTGATTGCCACTAAGCAGATAGTTCCTGCTTTTTATTCTTTGCTTTCAGACTCATAATTCTGTGCTTATCTGCACTGAACTTCATTTGCATTTATTAGCTGTGTTGGTATTTAAAATATCTGCTCTAAGACCTTCTTTATCTGTCTGCATTGTTTCTTATTATTTGCTGTCTCTCCCAATTTAACTTTAAATGCAAACTCCAAATGGTTGTTCCAAATGGTTGTCCAAATTCTCTGCATAAAAAATTAAGTGCAGATCTCTTCCTATTTCCTAGCTACCAGACTCTTTCTGGCTGAGAGGTTATTTTATTCACCTGTACTTCTGTTAATCTTTGTTTGGTTCCAGGTGGCTCCAACCTCTTTCTCCTTTTCCTCCTGCCTTGTGGATGTGGACCTCTGTCGGGGTGCCTGGCAGGGTAGAGCTGCTGCTCATTCCTACCAACACACTCACTCTCCTCCCTGAAAGCACTCCCGTTGTCCTCCCCACAGGTCAGGTTGTCAGTGTTGTCTGTGCATTCATGCTCTAGCACTGCTGGGGGTGATATATACCTTCTGAAGAAAGGAAAAAACACCTTGAACGTGCTGGGTTGAGGATTTTCACACAATGCCATCATTGTTCTTTATGTTTCTCTCTGAAAAGAGGCAATTTAATTAGTGACTGAAGGCATCTCCTGCTATGTGGGTAATCCAGGCTGGTCAAAGCACCCAGCCTGGTTCCAGTTTCTGATTCTGGCATAGGTTTCGATGATTTCAGACAAATAACTCTCCATTCTTGTTCCCCTTGTGCGCAATGGAAAATTTAACGTTTATCACCAGAACTCCTCTTTTGCTGCTGTTGTTAGCCTTTTCACACATTTTAGGAGATGTGTTGTTCCCAAATACAGCTGAACTAAGAATCTGCAAGTCCCAGGATGGTTGAGGGACACAGTGGGACTGCCATGCACACCAGTGCAGATACAGCAGCATCCAGCTAAAAGCCATGGTGGACAGGAAAGAGTCCTCTGGGAGGGGACTGGCTCCAGATGGAGGTGCCAAAATTTGGGTATTTATGGAGTAATGAAATAGCACTTGCCTGTAGCCACAACTTCAGTATCTATCCTCATTCTCATCAGGAATCCCTTATTGTTTTGAGCTTGCTGGTACTGTTGAACATGACAGGCTTCCTAAAGTGGGATGGCAAAGGCCAGAGCCACAGGGGGTACAAGGCTTCAGCACTAATATCCAGGCCTTATGGAAGTGCATATGGGCACAACACTTCGGGCAATGGTTATCACCGGTTCCTTTCATGTGAGCCAATTAATTGGGACCGAAACTATAGTTTTAGGGCCTGATTGAAAGTCCAGAAAAGTCAAAAGATCATTTCTATTGGCATTACAAGGCTACAATGCTCTCAAGGGCACAGTGTTGAGCAATCTAAAACTGTTCTTCAAGTTTTTTCAGTATTTTAAAGCTTTAAGGTATTTTACCACATGAGCTATTTTAAGCAGTGTTTTACAGTGGTAGGAAAGTGTAAAAATACTCTGCAGTTTGTGGAAATTTAAAACCAAATGAAGGAGCCTACTGTCCCTAATGTCCCCATACAAAACTGTGAAAACACAAGAACCATAAAATACTGTTTTCATTGCTGTTAGCTATAACATCTGCTTCTTGTGGCTCATACAGAAGGTACGAAAAAAAAAAAAAAAAGAAAAAAAAAAAGAAGAAAAAAAAAAGAAAACCCAAACTAAACAAATAAACAAAACTTCAATCAAACAAAAAAACCCAAAACAAAACACCAAAACAACCCTCTCTCCCCCCCCCCTCAAAAAATAAAAAAAATATAGTGTTTTACTGTTTGCATTTAATTGTAAAAAAAATTATAGTCCATTCAGAAGATGGATGTGGGAGAACTAAGAGAATTTAAAAAAGACAATAATTTTATACGTAAATATTTTCTTAGTGTTATGTCTTTTGAACTTTCTCTAACGGTGCAGTTCGATGTTGTTTTCCAGGATCCATAAGAATTTACCCCTTAATGAATATCCTGCTGTCATGGGGACCTGAAAAACTGGTGATGCCTGCACTCTTCTCATTGTAGTTAGTACATTGTAGTTTATGGTTTGTGTTGTTGTTGTTATTGTTTTGGTGATATGAGCTGTTAAGTTTGTTAGCAATGTTCTGTGACTTGTGGTGCATTAAGACGACCATCTGTTAACTGATTAGGACTTAAATGGCTGTTAAATGATTTGCTAACGTTTCAGGGAAATGGGTTTTGAAAAAAAAAAAAGATGGGACCCCTTAATTCTGGAGCCAAACAAGTCTGTGCTAATTCGTTTAGATTAGAAAACTGGCTGACAAAATCTGCTCTCATTTTTTCACTTCATGCAATCTGGATACTAAGAATAATTTGTATAGTGAAGAAAAAAAAATCCTATGTAATTATAACGTTAATGAAACTTCTAATTTTTTTAAAAAAGCTTTATTTTTATCATTATTATCTATTATTATTATTATTATTTCATTATAATAAACCTGCTTATTAAGCCAGTCCACAGTATTTTGATCTACATGTAATTTGTCATAGGGATTAATGTATTGTACATGTCAATGTCTGATAGTGTATTTAGTTTATTTAACATTTTGCACCATCCTTTTATTCTTTTGCTGAAGATGCCCACAACCATCTTGTTATATTTCTGTTTACTTCATTACTATTCCTTGAACAGTTAATTGCAGCAGTTATAGCAGTGAATTCATGGTTGCCTTAAGGTTTATTGATGAATATGTCTACACACATTCAAATCTTCATGAAGATATAAATTAACTTGCAAGTGAAGTCATTGGGAAAGGCTTCTGTGGAAAGGATAGTACTTCATTTCTTGCATTTTTCTCATTAACATCTATGCTGAGCCATAGAAGAAAACCTTTTGTACCAGAGTTATCCCACATCCTTCTTGCATTCTCCACACATGGTGCTGTTACTGTTTTTGACCTGTCTCTCTCTCCTTGGCTGCTGGTAGGGCACGGGCTCATCTGCCCTTTTCTCTGCTAGCATCCAAACTGGAGACCTGCCAGGCATATCCTGGTGCTGCAAAAGGCCAGTATTTAAAATTCTTGCTTCCTGACAGGTTTGTCAACTGGGCAAGCTGGAGGAAGGAGCTGAAAAGAGGTAATTTGCCCATGTCCTATGAGGAGGGTGGGAATAGAGGTATTTAGAGATTGATGGATTCATCCTGGGGTCTTCTCAAGTGGATTGGAAAAAAGAGGGTGTGCATTTTTTCTCCCCCAGCAATGCAGCCCCCAAATACCCATGCTGCTTCGCAGCCAGGATTTCCAAAGGAAAAGGTTTGTTCTTTCTGCATCAAATCACAGCAACAAAGGAAAACAATTTTTTGATAAGTTAAAAAGAAACGCATCTTACAGAAAGCATATAGCCCACTGAAAAGTCATGTCAAATGTAGAAAAAAAATATAAATTACTAACTTCAGGACTCATAACTGTCATTTATAATTTGGTTGTCTTGATGTGCGTTCCTTCTTTTCTTAGTTCTGTGATTAAATATCAGCAATCTATTCATATCAGCTCCTAGCTATGAAACCTGCTTGACAGTTTGCACAAAATACTAGTAATTAACTTTAAGAAACACATCAACTTTTATGAAAGAAGACCCTTTAAATCTATACCATATAATAGTATTTGACAATTGTCCATCTACTTCCTCAATTACAGTTTGGTGAAGCAGGTTGTGTTTTTTTTACACTTGTAAGCCAGAATATATATATATGTATAAAATCAATTCCTCTTGCTACTGGAGCTTGTTTTATTTTGAATATGTGGAATTAAATCCAATTCTTGGTGCTGTTATAAATGAGGTCTCAACTCAATCTGGATTTTGTAATATTTATAAAACAAATATTTCTAAAAGGTATAAAAGGCAAGTAAACAGCACTGAGTGTGCGGGGAGTCTACGCTCCACCAACACGCACACATGAACATCATTCTAAATATACAGAACGTTGCTTCACATACTAAACGCAAGTATGCCTATACATACGTACAATCAGGAAAGGTAACAAACAATCCTCTAAGTTCCATAATTTAATAAAAATCGAGTACGCCTATACATATGCACAATCAGAAAAGGTAACAAATAATCCTCCAAGTTCCACGACTCAACAGTCTCCATTTTCCACTCCTTTTCTTGATTACATACAAGTCTCCATTTTCCATTCCTTTTGAACAATATGTCTTGCTTTAAGTCGTCAAGCAACTCAGTCTTCAGGCCTTATGTATTCTTCCTGGATCGAAGAAAAACATATCCATCTCCTTTTCAAGGCCAATAGGCCTGGGTCAAAAGGCACATTCAGGTCAACAGGGGGCATAACAGCAAAAGCCTTCGATGGCTGTAGCAGCAGAGGGGCCCATGGCATAGCAGTTGGATCAGTAAAGGCGCCCGCAGCTCCCTCACTGTCTGGCAAACCACAGGTTTCTGACTGTGGTCCCACATGGCTCTTTAAGGCCTCAGAGATCGCTCGCCAGGTGCCGAGCAATCCCACTGCAACCTTGCCATTTTTAGTTGCAGAGTCCCACACCTTGACCTCAGTTTGGTCCCATATTTCAGGCTCATAAACTGTCCAATTGTTAATAAGGAGAATAAGCTGTAAGGTTACCAGGACAGTCTTTGTTCCTAAGGACGTATGATTCCCCATAATGCTCAACTGCTTACCAGTGAGGGACAGTTGTGTGCACAGGTCCGCTTCTCTCAGCTCAAGCTTCTCTCCAGCTCCAGTGCGCCTATTTCCAGCAACTTTCTGTACAAGCTTCTCTGAGCAGTTTGCTGAGTCTGGCCGAACCTGTCTTTGTGAGGCAATCAATGTGCCTGCTCCCTGGTCTCCATTCTGCCAGCCTGTTCCTCTTCACTCCTTTTTCCGGCTTCTTTATTGATGTAACTTCATCGTGCTTTTTTTTTTTTTTTTTTTCTTTTTTCTTTTTTCTTTTTTTTTTTTTTCTTCTCCTTTCTTGAGGGCAGACTCCCCTCTTATACCCTTCTTTCCACAGCAGTTCTTTTCAAAGCAACTTTTCATTGGTCAAACAACTTTGAATGTAACAACAACAGCAAACACCCAGAAACATCCATGCCTTAATGGCTGGAGAACAAGAGAACCAGCTGGAGAACAAGAAACCGGAGACTGCATGGAGTCTCCTGAATCACCCTTCTTTGTTCCCTCTAAACTCTTTTATATTCATGATGGCCTCATCGTTAAGAGTCTAATGTTATCTCAGTCACGGTGTTTTCCAACCCCCATGGCCACATTCCCAAATCTCCCCCTTCTTTATTAATATCAACCATTTTCTCAACATGAATTACCACTCCATATATAACAGTGCTAATGTACTTTGAGAACTTCACTGAACTGAATCAATTGAATGTTTGAATCTATGTCAGGAGTGTTGAGGTCTATGAAACTATTTTATGTATCTCTGGCTTTTTTTTTTTTTTAAATGAGATGATGTAGAGCCTAGACTGGGAGAAGAACTATTATTTCAATGTAAAAACTGAAGCAGCCATGTATGCTCTGAGTATGCTCGAGGCTACATTAACTCAAATGAAAGAGGACTGTGTTTCTAGGATTTAGTAAGTCTAATAGAGCTCTGAGTTGCTGTTCATCTTTTCCTGTGAAGTTCAGGAGCTACAGGGAACCTTATGACTATGTGATAAACGTCTGGAGTACTATAGGTACATAATTTCCTGATGTTTTATGCTCAAGTCCAGTAACTTCTGGTGTGATCAGGGTGTGAGGGACTAACAAAATTTTCCTAAACTTTTCTAAAGTCTCTTTGAAAATCTGAAGCTTAAGACTCTGATTTTAAACTGTAAAACTCATCTCCATGAGTGATGAACACTTCACAAGAGGCAGAATTACATCTTATCTACTTCCTGATGATAAAACAGGCCCCAGTTGCAATGGCATCCCTATATGATCTGTGCATTCAGGGGACACCAGTAAAGCAACTGACAGCAGCAGAGCAAGTTTGGAGTCAGTTTTATAAGAAATACCTCAATAATTTTCTCAGACAGAGTCTTCTGTGAAGCTATTTTATTTGCGATTGCAATGGTGGGCGTCCTGCAAACAGGAGTGCCCAGCAAAAGTATATCATAACCTTATATTCCATATTACCTGACACTTGATTCCTCCCCTGTTTCCTCATTGGCTGAATACTACAGGTTCACACACTACTTGATACTTATTACTATATCACATATGCATAATTTTTATTTGACCAACAGTTAATTTCTCCTTTTTCTTTTCTTTTTCCCCTCTTCTCTCATGACTAGAGGGCCCATGATTTTTTGTTTTTACCAATTTCACACTGCTTGTCCTATTTTTCTTAACTATTCTCCTTATTTTGGGACAGTGGGACTTTCCCTGTATCTGCTTAATGTACTCCCCACTGCTATGCCACTGTCATGCCTGCACAATCACTTTTGAATATGCAAGGCTAGTGGAATTTTCCACTGCAAAAACACAACTTTGTTTCTCACAGTTTACAATCTGGAGTGTTTCATGGACACTTTTGGGGGAAAACAGAGAAAAGTGATTCAATAGGACTGCTCACCCTGACAAGGATGAAATACATTGGCTAAACTTCTGTAATGAAACTTGGCTTTCATGAGTCTCACGTCAGGTAGTGGTTTCTTTTCAGTCCTTAATAACACCTTTCTCATTCTGTTTGCCATCAGTTACTTAGCCGTAGGTCAGAGGTTGTTTTCTCTCTCTTACTGAGAAGTGTAAAACTGCACGGAGGTGCAGTGTTGATCTCATGATGCTCTTCCTTTGTCTCACAGATAATGAAAGCTAAAAGGACACTCCCTCTTTTTTTTTAAGCAGTATTTCATATGTGTTCTTTTCATGTGACTAAGGTGCATCACAAGTGCAGAAACTTCCCCCAAGTGGAAGATAATACACAACCCCACAAGACTTTTCTGGGTAAGACATGTCCTTGGAGAACTGAAAAAGGGAAGATTTAAATTCTTTGTTGTGGTTACAAGAGATACTGGTTAAAATTTTTATTTTTTATTTTTTAGAAAAAAATCACAGAGACAGAATCATGAAAAAGACATCTCATTTTTTAAAAAGCTTTATTCATCAGATACGGCTCATGAATCCTATTTGGATGAACTGGGAATCATATAACCACAGCATGAAATACATATCAGATTTGCTGTATAAATTTGCAGTGTGTCTTCATGATAGTTCAATAAATGAAAACAGGAAAAATGATCATATGGCACCAAAGTGATTGAGAGAGCCTTCAGACCTCATACAAGGAGTCAGTGTACTGTGGAGGGAAGATGGTGAATTGGAGACTCAGACTTGGGATCTGGTCCTCACTTTGCTCTGGTGTGGTGCACCAGGCAGAGACTTTTCTATGAGATCACAGATAGGTTTGGTTTGGTTTGGAAGGATCATTTGGTCCACTCTCCCTGACATGGATGGAGACACCTTTCACTACAGCATATTGCTCAAAGCCCTGACCAGTCTGGCTATGAACAATTCTAGGGATGGGGTGTCCACAACTTCTTTGGGCAACATACTCCAAGGTCTCACCACACTCATCATGAAAAAAGACTCCCTTATATTAAGTCCATATCTACCCTCTTTCAGTTTAAAACTGTTGCCCCTTGTCCTGCCACTACAGGCCCTAACAAAAATTCTTTATCTTTCTTATAAGCTCCCTTTATATAGAAAAACTGCCCTAAGGTCTGCCAAAAACCTTCTATTCTCCAGGCTGAACATCCCCAGCTCTCTTGATCTCTCTCCATAGGAGAGGTGCTTCAGTGCTCTGATCATCTTTGTGGCCTTCCTCTTCACTTACTCCAGCAGGTCCCTGCCTCTCTTGTGCTGGGGACCCCAGAGCTGGATGCAGTACTCCACGTGGGGTCTTGCAGAAGGACAGTAGAGGGCTAATCTGCTAACATGTTCCTGTTTCAGAACAGAAGATAACTGCAGGGCCCTCCTGTTGTAGTGGTACATAGTGCAACAGAGCCCTTGGTAAGCCAACTGACTCTAAGCACAAGTAGAAAATCGTTTATCATCACCATCATCATTCCCTATTCATATTTCTCAGTGCAAACTCCATATTTATTTCCTGTGCTTTTTCCAAGATAACCACTCTGTTTCAACATCCTCAGCATCTGAATTTCCAGTTTGGGAACAGTAAACTTTAAAATTATTAGTCAAGTTCAGGAAGTAGGCAGCTTTCTTTACTTTTCTTCAATAGCAACAGGGCACACAATTCTGCTTAAAAAAACCCTATCTTCCTGTAACCTACTTGTTAATCATGTTTTGGTGACTGGCTTTTGGGCACAATCCCAAGAATTTTTAAGGCAGTCTTTAATAACCACTAATATGTCTGCATACAAAACCAGATGATTATTATTCATGGGTGAGATTACGCAGAATTAAACTTTCCAAAACTGCAACGACCACATTCAGTTAGACATGAAAGTAAGCTGAATTTCCATTTGGTTTGCTTCTTGCTGAGCCTTCAAATTATAAAGTGAAGCAAAGCCAAAAGATTAATACAATGAAAACAAAGATTGGGAAATTAACTGACACGATGCAATTTTCTGCCTCATTGGGCTGGCACCAATAATATGCAAAGGAAAGCCTGCTTAGTGTTGGTTAGATGCTGTATAAATGTGGGACAGTCAGTCTCCTTCTCTAGGGAAGGTATTTTCTTGAATCATATAGCCATTGACTCTTCCAATTACCAGAGACCCTATGAACAGCTTGAGGCCTATCCTTTTTTATTTTTTTTTCTTTTTTCTTTTACTGTTCTGCTTTTCCATATTACTGCTATTAGAGTTTACACAGGTACATGATTTCTCATTATCTCTAATATTTTAGTGTTAGATATGGAGAACAAGAATAAAAAAGAAGGGAAACCCTGCAATCTGCTGCCACCTCCATAATTAAATATTAATATTTTAGAAAATGTTACTTTAGGGAGCCCATAATGGACTGTCTGTTAATCATCTCTTCCAGTGTACTTTTAATCCATTACATATTCAGGCTGCTGTTATTACTAGAAATATGTCATTGCTTATAATTGTCCAGAGGGAGGCATCATCCTTTAGTCTGCTTCTTTGGATTATGAAAAATAAGTCCTCCTTATTTTAAAGATTTGAATAAAATCTGAATTTCTGTTACATATCTATGCACCCAAGGAGTGTTTACTTGGAGCAGGTCTAGTTTGCTTTAGCAGAGACTGCAAGACTTGTGAGCCTGGGAGGAAGCATTCTTTCCCTGTGAATACTCTGGCATTCTCAAAGTCAAACTAAACCACACTGATTGCTTCATGGCATCCTGTGGTGTACCCAAATTACTGGCCAGTGGTTGACTTTTCATGTGATGCCACATCTAAAGAGTAAACTTTGAACTGGAGTTCAGGAAGACTAGTGTTGGTCCCAGTTTAAATTTCGTTATGCTGCACCACCCCAGATAAGTTTCTTCTCCCTGTGTTTTACCTTCTGTTCTTGTTTGTTTAGTAGCATTAAACTGTAAACCATTGAAAGTGGGAAATACCTTACAGCTGGATGGTTTCTACAGCACCTCTGGGTTCAATCCTTTCTGCAGCCCTGGTTTTGCCACTTTCTTTGCATCTATCAGGGAATGAAGGAGGGGTTATGGGTGAAAAGAAACACTTAAATTTTTCATGGTGCTTACGCCTGCTGGGACAGAATGAGGCATGCATGAATTAATGTCATCTTGGTATTCTCTAACTACTTGAATGCTTGAGTCTTAATGTGCTTAATGCTCTTAATGTTCAATCCTGTGATATTTTATATTTAATTTTCTATTAATCCAATTTTTATATGTGTGGTTGCAGAATTTGCTTGGGCACTTTGCAGAGCAGATCTTCTGGTCAGATAAGAGAAGGCTCATCAGCCACAAGAGGGGAACATGTAACCTGAGGAAATGGTACAGGAACATTAACAAGAGTGACAACTTCTCAGTGATTAGCCACATTGGTAGGTTCAACAGATTCTTTCTGGGGTTATCTGTTGTGTTTACTGTAGGTAAGGTAGTATTCTGTGTTATGGTACTCTATATATACCTGTATTACAATATTCTATATTACAGAAGAATGTGGTATATTCTTCTCCTCTTGTTACTATACTGATGTTTCTCATGAAAAGTTTTATCAAACTGACATTTTATACAGAAATTTCCATTATTTTTTCCCATCATGCTGTATTTTGGCTAGTGATTTGCACCTCTGTGTGTTACACCTGTTCTGAGATAGTCTGCTTCTTGCACTTTTAGACTCAGTGCTGATAAAGCTCCACAGCTTGGTTTGGGTAATGTAATAAACTGAGGTAAGGATTTCAATCCCTCTTCATTTGTCTCAAGTAACATCTAGTTAGTTACTCAAATGTGTGTTTTCAGCATTTCCATTGGACTGTAGCTAATACAAACTACTTGTTGTGTGTATGAAATACTGTCCTTTGCAAATCTGCAGAATTCCTTGCGTATGCATTGCAAGCCATTATTCCAAATTAGCTTGCTGTAAATACATTGCTGGGTGAATATTACTGTGGTCTGAGTCATTGCAGAGCTGTATAATGTGTTTCTAAGTTGAGTTACTTTGACAAAATGACTGTAATAATCAAGTATCAGCAGGTAGTGGTTTTGGCTATGTTCATATAAATCAGGTACCAATTGCTGTCAAGCCTCTATTAGGTGCATCATGAACTATCATTGCTTCCTTTTTTTTTTTTTTTTATTTATTTTCCTGATAACTTTACATAAATAAAACACTCTAAGAGAATATATTTTGCTTGCGAAGCCTTTTTTTTCTAGAAAATTCCTGTGCTCTTGCTTGCCTTTTTTACAAGTCCATGCATCAGTATCCCTCATGGGCTTTCTTCCAAATGCCTGGAGGAAATATGCTGTGGAATCCCCCTCCCCTTTTTTTTTTTTTTCCCCTCTACTCTTCTTCTGGACTAGTTCATATCCCACCTACAGAGCCTGATTTTTTTTTTTTTTAAGTCCAAACATGTATATTGGTCAAGGGAAATTGATGCTGTGTGTCTGACATCCAGGCCTCATTATCTGCATTAAAAAGAAATCAGTGGTATCAACACACTGTGCTTCCTGCGCTTCCCCATTTCTGTTGGCAGAGTCACAGGTGTGAGTGAACATCTATCCCTTCTCTTTCACATTCCATTTTCATGTTGCATGAATAAAGAGCTGCTAGAGCTGCTACAGAATTTTCTGTCTTTTTTGACTTTAATTTTTTACTTGATGGCTTTGGATAGCATGGTGAAACCTTAATTGTGCAGACCTGTCCAGGATGTCCTCTAGGCTTGTCTTCAGCTTCTGTCAGGTGTGTGACAATCAGATAAGTGCAAGTGTTTCTGACATGCAGTGACAAGTAGTTGTCTATCTCAGCCTGTCTGCTTCTCTGCCACCAGCGATGCTGTTTTGTCTTCCTGACATTCTACTGCTGCAGCTGCTGGATGGGAAGCACCTTCCTGTTTTCAGTGAAGTATCCTGAGTTTTGTCATTTGACTGTGATATTATCATTTATGTTTTGGATGTTGTTGTCCCTCTCCTTCACTACCAGTTGCTTTCTCCTATTCCCTAATGCCCTCAGGCCTCATATTGGTGCTGAGATTTCTTACAATCTTTGTTTAACTATTAACAGGGAGTCCACAGCCTTTTTTTTTTTTTTTTTTTTTCCTTTTTTGGTTAGTGGTTTGCAAGTTTTGTCCTTTGAAGATTAGGTGATATCACTTCCACTGTCTTAATCTCATCACCTTTTCTGAGGTACGAAGTGCTTACAGTGCTTTTTGTAACTCAGGTTTTGATTGCATGTCCTACCCTTTGCAATTAGCCTAAAGTCATTTTGTTTTGCTCCTCTCTGGTGCTGCAACAGCCTAGATTGCACTTCAGCTTTAGCCTGTCTTTCTAATGTATAGAAGAGATTTTCTCCTAGCAGAGTAATGAAAGTAACACCCTCTCTGCCTCCCCAGCAGATAAAAGTAGACAGTGCCTGCTCCTTCATGCTGTTCCTATCTCTGTAGAATCCTTACAAGTTACATCTGGGAGGGTGGCTGTGGTACAATTTTCCCTGTTTTAGCTGTGCGTGGGACTCAAGGGCCTGTGCACATTCAGACTGACTCAGCATGTGCTTGGTGTTTTATTACTTGCAGCAATCAGACTAACCCATTCTGAGGACTCCTCCACCTTTCCCATTACGCTTAATTATACCGTATGTTGGAGATCCTCCCCAGCTTTGGCCTTAATACTAATAGCACTCATTGCTCTGCATGCACCACTGACACTGCCTTCAGTGATAGCTTGAGTTCTCCAATGTCCTAGCAGATGTCATATGCCCTCCAACATGTCAGGAAATCTCTCAGGATCATCGTCTGCCTTGAGCTTATGTGGATTCCATTGTATGTTACCAAGATTAATGATTTTTGCAGCTCTCGGTCCCAATGCTAAACATTTTTTTTTCTTCCTATTTTTTTTTTCCACTCTGTTGTGATTATCAGGCTGAAATCTAGACTTTTGACAGTTTTCCTTTAACACTGTACCTCACTGCTACATGTAGCAAATGTCTCCTGTATCCTGCTGGTGTCATTCACATCATGCAGTACTTGGGTTTGGTTATTGACTCGGCTCTTCTTTTATTCTCTGTCTAGGCTACAGTTACTAAACTTTCAGTAAGTTTTGAGTAATGCTAGCACCTTTCCTGGATCTATTAAAACGCCTGTTTATCTATAGATTCTTTTTATTATCTCCTCTCTCACTCTGTTTCATACCGTTTAACCACTCTGCTTTGAAGGCGAGTGTGGGCATGCATGGACTAGTTTTGATGCACTTTCCCTATCCCCAGGCTGCCTGTGTTGCAGTGGCAGTTGCAGTGCTGCCTTCAGTGTTGCAGGCAGGTGAGGGTAAGCTGATTAGCTTTCCCCAGAAAGGATAACTATAATCAGAGGCCTCTCTGTACTTCTGCATCCTCAAGCTGACCCAAATGAGCACATCTCTTTCAAAGGACTCAAACGCAGCTTTTGCTAGGTCTCCTTTGAGGAGAGGTTTCTTTACTACTAACTTTTTATTCACTTAATAGAAGAGCCTGCTGCTGGCTGGCTGTTCCCAGTTCTTAATATGGTAAGCCTTGCATCACTATATGTTAATATTCCTGTTTGTGCAGGGGGCACTGCCATTGCTGTCCCAGAGACAAGGACCTACAACCATCTGAGCAAAGCAGCCCTAGCAGCAGGGCAAATATGGACATCTTCTGTCCTGGGGCCTCAGGTAGGTGTAATATTAAGTGTTACTCAGACTTTGTAAAATCCCTCTGTAAATTTAGATTAAATAGGTAGACATGAGGATTGTGAGCTATTTACATCATGTGCTTAAAAGGCTGAATCTTTTCTTCTGGTGTTCATTTCAGAGTTTTCTGCATAGCAAAAGAATGAGAAGACAAAGCTTTGCTCATCTACACAAGTTAGAAATACATTTTACTAGCCTACAAAATCTTTACATTTACCTTACAACTTCTTACTCCTCACTACTGTTGCACTTCAGAACCTCTGAAATTTGGTTACTCAGCTAAGCAGATAATTTATTTTGTTAAAGCAGCTGCTAAGCTGAGTGCATGCGGTTAAGGCAGGAGTTTTTTTATGTTTAAATCTCTGATTTTCTAGCCACTCCAGGTCTGATAAGTAGGATTGCAAGCAAATCAGACGTCACTTTTCTTCATAAAATGACACATAATTAAGTGATAAATTGATTTAGTTCTGCCAATTAAAGAGACAGACCTGAACTTTTATGGGGGGTAAGTAGAGAGGCACTGTGGCTGTTTCATGTCATTAGCTTTCCTACAGCTGTAATAAGTAACTAGTTTGGCATGTGTTTTCCATTAGTGTCTACAATAAAGTCTTTATATGGGCACATTCTTGACCAGTAAATGACTCACAGCCAACTCTGTAATGGTGGATAGGGATTAGCTTTACAAGGACTAGGCTTCTTGTTACCCTAGCATCTTGTAACTGGAAGGCATCTGTCCTAAATCAAACTACATAGGCTTCCTTGTACTGCATGGGGAGGCAGAGGTGCTGACAACTGAGAATCAATAGAGCTGAGTGCAGAGGTTCCTGAACTCCCACAGACACAGTACTGAAAACCTCTCTTGTGAACGCCTTACTGGAAATAAATGCTTCACTCTTGTTTTGGATGACCAATCATAAACCTGCTTTGGAATTTAGAGAACTTAGTTGTTTCTTAAAGTGATAGACTTGTTCTTGTTCTCAGTCCTCCTTCCTCTAAATCCAAGATCCCAGTGATGAGAGGCCATTTTCACTTGGGAGATGAAATGTAGAAAGATGTGATAGGTGTGAATTCTCTAATGGTGAGGCTATGGTGTAGGTCTTCCTCTGCTTCTCTTCTGTCAAAATAAAATATCTGCCTTTCTGTCTCTCAATCTTTTTAAAAAGTTTTTCTAGTGCAGTGGTGGGAATGTACACAGGACTCACTCATCCAAGTCAGAAAGCTTGAGGAGTCCAATTTGACCTCCGATATCTGAATACTCTTACGGGATGTGGCTTCCCATGAGGGCCTGAGACTCTTGCTGGAAAAGAGACTTTGGTCAGTTCAATGATGGTGCAGTAGGAACATTGGTGCCTTAGAAATTGTACAGCCCGTATTTGACAATAAATTGAAGATCTAAATGTTAAATTAGGGTAAGTCACCTGAAACTTCAGTAAGATCACCCAGGTGCATCAGTAGACATAACCTTTTATCTTGCCTTTCCAATGAGTTAGTGTCCTAAGCAAATGTACACCTATTAGCATTGCAGACCCCCCTAAAATCTCCATCTTGGTGTGTGATCCAGGGTATTGTTATACTATAGCTGATTGCCTACCACTCCGTTGTGTATTCTCAAATTATTTGTTGAGTGGAGCAAGAACTGCTTCAGACTCCTGCAATCAGATTTTATTACAGGTTAGAGCAAGGACAGCTGACTAAGAAGTGCTGGCGCTGGCTAGTAAAGCTCTTTGTCTGAAAACAGGTAGAATCTGCTGTTATTTACTCTTCTGTGTAGTTGCCTTTTAATTGTCTTCTGTTTCTTCTGTCTCTCTCACCCATTAAAAACAAACAAACAAACAAAAACAAAAAACCACCCTAAACCTATAATCCAGTACTTTCTTCTGCACCATAATTGGCTATCTTGTATCTTGATTGAATCTTGTATCTTGATTGTATCTTGTACCTTCATTGAATGACAATCGTCATTCTTACAGATAGAGACAATTATTACTTAAATTAGTAATATCCAGGTGGTACCTGAAAGTTTTATATGAATTCTCTGGCAGCCATTCTTTCGACCTTTACCTACTTAAATGGTTACAGAGCTTTCATGAAGAAGAAATTCTCTGTACTCTTAATACTTACTGTCTTCTCAGTTCCTCATGGACTGGGTGTTGTTAGAATATATATATATATATATATATATATATATATATATATATATATATATATATATGTGGGAAGAATTTGTGTTGTTATAATGTGGTGAAGGGATGAGGGGTGGAGTCTGTGTATTTGTCCATGTTTGTCAGTGTTGTGATTTTCTTTTTTTTTGGTCAGTGGTGTGGGGATTTTTGTTGTTGTTGTTGATGTATATGAAGTTTGTGTGGATTGTGTGATGAATGTGTAGTTTAATGATAATTTTTGTTGTTCTCAGTGTGAACTCCCTGGGTCAGAAATACAGGTCTATTGAGAAGTGTAACTGAATATTTGTATTGTTCTTTATACTACGTCCTTCAGGATTCCACTAAAAATAAATAAAAATACATGGCACAAGATGTTTCTATAAAATAGGCTTTATTTTGTTTTACTGCTGATCCTAACATCATTTGCTTTTTCTATAGCAGATGGTCAGTACTTACAAGCAACCATTTTACCTATAGGTGTTTACCTTTGCATTTCAAATGCCTGAACTCAGCATTTTAGTCTGACATCATCATGATTTTTAAAAATTTTCAGGCTAGAAGTACAGGTGGAAAAATCTTCCATATGGAGATGTTTTTGTTTTTTGCTTTCTGCCTATAAATGTACAGAGAGGGGAAAACTGCAAGGGTTAGGAGTGGATAATTATTTTCCCTGATCAATTCTGCCAGTTGAAGCATCATTGCACTTGCATGGCTGGTGCCAATACCTTGCAGTGAGTATCGGTGTGGTGAAGCTGCACATCTTCAGTGACAGCATTTGACTGCTATGCATTTCTAGTTCCCTAGTTGCAAAGACCGATTGTGCTCTCCTGAAGTTGAAGTGGACCTCAGTCTGATGAGCATTTGTGAAAATAGCAGTAAAAAGCAGAGAGAAGTTTCTGATTGAAGGATAGAAGTGTTGAGGAATTTTGAAATTATATTTATTTTAGCTGGAAAGGAATTAAAAAATCTTTTAGGAGGTCATGTCCATTCTAAGTGTAGAAATAGCTTTATCTTCAAGGACTGATGCAGTCTCAATTTATATGCAAAGATATCCAGTAATTACTCTGGATGTAAATATGCTATGGGGCTTCTAACAAATGGTGACACTGGCTAGTGCATGTTCTTCATTTTCTTGGGACAACTATAATAATTCTTTTTTTTTTTTTTTTTTTTAACATAAAAACCTGTATCATTCTCTTTGCTCAAAGCTTAAAAAAAAAAAAAGAAAAAAGAGTGGAAACATAATGAACAGGGCAACCTTGTCCTGAATCCTAATGGCTTTCTGATGAGGTAAACAATGACTCTTAATTAGAAGCTAAAATTTTTAATTAAGATGATTCTTCAGTAATTATCTCAGTTGTCTGCTTCGCTGGATTTTAATGAAAAAGATTGATTAGGTATAAAACCAGTAGCATAATTAAACATTCAAGGTCTACACTGGTTATTGAGGTGAAAGCTATGTGATTAACTTCAAAGTGCATTTTTCAGCCATCAGTGAGTGTGAGGCAGTGAAGCCCACTTCAGGTGCCAGGCTATCCCAGCTTCCTCTCTCTTTGCTGCCTGCCCATGTCTCACAGGCTGAATATGCAGGAACATCATTTTGGGGTAATAGTTACATTGAGCGACAGATTATAATGGCATGCTTCTAACTAAGGCTGTCAAAGTGGCTATGAATTCTGTATGTCAAGGGCTTTTAGTAAATGGACTGGAACTTGTCACACAAGGCTTCAGATCCGAGAGCAGATTTTTATTTTATTTTATTTATTTTTAATGTTCTTATGAGACGTGAAATAATTAGGTCAGCAGTTCTGTTTTTACATGTGCTCAGAACGTCCTATAGGAGCTGACCAGAAAGATGACTTTTTTTGTGGTTCGTATAACTTTACAAGGATTGATACCAATCACAGATCTCATTTCTGCTTCTCTTACTCTCACTGAGTAGCCCCTCACTTTATGAACAGTGTCACTGAAAACATGAGTAAAAGCTTATCACAGTGCAAAATTTGTTCTGAAGAATAAATGGCTGCTGTGCTCCTGACTGAGTTTTATAGCCTTACTACACCAGGAGAAATTATGTCTAGCATGCTGTTAGCTAATCATGATTAAACCTTGTAGCTCAGAATCACTGTGAGATAATCTAGGGATGTTCTTTCTGGAAGCCGTTGCCATTGCAACTAGAAATAAAGATGTTTGTACTGAGAAACTGATCTTAAGAGAAATTTGAAATCAGACTTTCAGGCATTCAGCCATGGTTGTAACCTCAGTGAAAAAGGAACAACTATGGACACATATGGAAGCGAACTGCTTTTCTGCTCTCCTCTTCGCTTTACAATGCAGAATTCAGGATCACTATCTGAAATTCAGGGAATTTCCCAAAGCCTTTGTAATGTATCTGTCTGTTGGGTGTCACTCAAATGTACTGTGCTTCTTCCCAGTTGCCAGAAGAAGGAAGCATGGTAGAAGTGCCAAAAAATGGTCTCTACATTCAGTCATTCCAATGAAAAACTGCCTCTCACTGATTCATATTCATGTAACCACTGCAAAGGCAAATGTTATTAATTAATTAATTAATTTATTTATTTATTTTTTACAATTGCTCCAGTGCACCAGAAGACTGAACCACAGGGTTAATTCTTTTTTTTTTTTTTTCTTTTTTTTTTTTTCACTACCTCAACCCATATCAACCCATACTGTTCACCTTATTCTTTTCTTAAGTTCCTCAGCTGATGAATAAACCAGCAGACTGCATTTCACACTTCCCCCATTAATTATTGGAATATTTCCCTCATTGCTAGACAGTCTTAGTTAATCATTATTCACATTAGGGAAAGGGGTAACACTTCTTCTCTTCATGTTGATTGCCCTGACCACCAGAGTTAATGTGAAAGGAGCATGATGAAGGTACTTGTGTTTTTTATGACTTCTTGCACTTAGTCTTCTGTGACATGCAGTAATATTCAACGCTATCTCCTAGTTACATGGTTCTAGCTATACAGGTAATAGCCTGCACAGAAGAAATTCTTCCTTGTTCCCTCTTTTTCTCCACCACTAGAAAGGCATCTTTAAGGGACTTTTAAAATTTAATATACATTCTGTGGTATACTGAGTGGAGAAGCCCCAGAAAAAGATCTAGATACCCTACATGGAAAAGCTGGAAAAAATGGGAGTTTCTGCAAGGATTTATTTGTCTTAATCACCAGATAATCTAACAAATATATCTCATATACTTCCATGTGATTTTCTTTTTCTTTTTTCTCTCTTTTAAAAAAAAAAAAAAAACAAACACAAAAAACAACGGAACCCTTTATGAGGGATCATATATGCTGGTAACCTTTCTGTAAGCACTTGGTGTTTGGGCAGTGTTAGATTGTGATTTTTTTGTAATCACTATTTTTAACTTGTGATTACTATTTTTACCTCCCTTTTTCCTTATGTTTGGCAGGCCAATATTTCTTCCATGCTTACCTGGCAAACAAATCTGGGATTGTGGAAAATACGGGAAAATCTCTGTGTTGTTTCTGGAGAACAATACACATCAAATTTCACCACCAGTGTCCATAGCAAGTCAAAAATGATGCAGTGGAGAATGTTGCTTCAACCAATAGGTCTGTTTATTGGCGGAGATACCTGGTACCCCTTCAGAGTGGCTGTGGGTAGCAGATTGTGCAGTACAGTGCCAGTGGGTAACATTCCCTTTCTATTGTGTTTGGAGCATAGCCTTCCTGATTGTATTACTTCCTCCCATGTAATTTGACCAACTCTTATTGTCCCCCAAATATTTGGGGTCATTTTCTCAAGGACACTATTTCACTTCTTACTTACCATGACAATGTTACAAATGAGTAGAAGTCTAGAATTTTAATGAGTGTTGTAGAGTCCACTACCTCTTGGAGAGCTGAGCAGACTGATGCACTATGGGGCTTTAGCCTACAAACACAAGAATCAAATAAAAGACTGGTAAGAAAATAAGCCAGTGTTTGGTCCTATAACTGCTTGAATTTTGCATTGAGGATTGTGCTGTATTCTTAAGAAAGGCCAGAGTATGCAGTTTTGTTTATACAAAATTAATCAGGATCTGAAATCTGTTGTTGCCCAGCTTCCTGGAACCCATTTGTCATGGTGATCTTTTGAAATCAATTGAAATGTATCTTTTCCTCCTGCTTACTGACATGATAGATTGGTAATAATCAAACACTATTTGTGCGATGTCAGTCTAGCTTTTCTGTCATGAGTGATTGAATATCCTTTAAATACCATTTTGGCATTACTCCTGAATCGAAACCTAATGAGAAAACTTTATAAATGGACTAAAGTCATGTTTCCAGCTCCCAGTTGTGCACTCAGTACAGACATACCTTGCTTTATCTCTGCACTTAGCAGGAATTGTTTAACAGGCTGCTCTTGCAAGCTTTCGAGCCAAATACAGAGAGCACATGCGGTATTTTAATTACTGTTTAATGATTCTTTTCTGATCAGACTTAAAATCCTCTCTGTGCAAATGATTATAGGTAATTCTTTAGCTGTAACAAGATCATTTGATAATAAGGTTGATAAAGGAAAGCAATTATTTAAGTATCAGTAGCTTAGTATCAGTAATGACTATCTCATCCCTGCTTAGGCTTTGTGCAAATGTGTTAATACACTGTAAATTTAATGTTAATTTTCATGGCACTGGAATAGAGCATAAACATAAGTAAAGTGGAGGTTTCCCAAGGGAGAGGGATTTTCAACATTTGGTTCCTCTTATTGCCTCACTGTAGTTGATGGTAAGAAAGACATAGTGCGTGCATATTCATCATTTGCCTGGTCATTATATTTGATAATAAGAAGACATTTTTCTTGCTCAGTCTGTTCCGATCAGCTCATAAGACTCTGTCTCATTTTTTTGCCCTGGGTCCTGGCTCATGGGGAGAAATAGTTTATTTGTGGAGCTTCTCTTCTCTGAAGCTCGTACAGGGATGCATCTTGTGTATGGGGTAGGGAGCCGCTTCAATAATTTTGATGGACAAAGTACTGTATTGGTTTATAATAAAGTTTTTCTCTGAAAAAACTCAAGGTAGAGCCTATATGATAGATCTGTGCTCTGGTAAGAACTATGCTCACTTAAGAAAAGATGTCTTATAATTTTGCAAGACAAGCAAAGCAAACAGTCACCTTTTCTCTTGGAAGACTTGAAGTAAATTCACATGGACTTAAGTTCTCTGTGCACGGATCAATGTCTTGAGCTAAAGCTACAGAATTTGATCTTCCAGGGTATATGTAATTGAGAGGCAACAACTTTTTCTCCACACTAATAAAAATATGAATCTTCAAATAGTGACTAATGACCTGAATAACTGTTATACTCAGGTATAAGAAAGAAGCAGAATGCTGTGAAAAACACTGACACTTTAGATTTTTTTCTTGCTTTCTCCAGAGTATGGTCGGCCTGACTGGCCCAATTGTGGCAGTAAGTGCTATTCACTGGTGACACTGAGGCAAAATAATAGCTTGCTAGATGTGCCTTGTCTGCTTCTGTAAACTGAATCTTGTCTGAGTCAATAACCATAAGGCCAAGTAGTTGCCAAAGGTAGTGTAGTGTGAGAAAAGGAGGGGAAATAACCAGCAAAATAAAGCAGAACTGAACATGACACAGAGTGTAAGTCTTAACAGAGAGAAGTCATGCAGAAGTGCTTTCTGAGGGCAGCATGGCCAATCTGCACACTGTTTGTTCATGGGAGATGGGGGAGGCATGGAGTCCAGGTCTGCCTCCACTGACTTGAAGCAGAGCTGGGGAAATGATCTTCAGCTGTACTTTTAACTGTGGCTTATAATGCTCTCCCTTTTAAAAGGCAAACAGTCAGATGTTCTTCCTCCTTTCATCCCGATGTATATTGGCATATATGTAACCATAGCAACTGTGTCTGGAAAGAACTGAGATCTAGTGGTTTTTAAATTGCCCTCAGAATAAGATTAACAATGAAGCTTGAAAGCAGACGATATAGTTGATGGAAAGGTAGATGGCAAAAATGAAAGGGAATTTTATTGCTAAACTTGCTCAAGCCAAAAAAAAAAAAAAAAAAAAAAAAAAGAAGAAAGAAAAAGGTTCTAATAAATGAAGTAACAGATTCTCTCACTAAATAGGTGCTTTTACAACTCATTAACATTTCAGCTTTACTTCCAGGCAACTGGTCATGTTTTTGTGGCTCACATTATCTACTGTACTTTACTCATAGTAATTATTTTTAGCTGTGTCCTATCTTGGCACATGCATTTTAACACCAGTAAGGCTTGCAGAATTGGTTAAAGTGATCATTGGCTTTGTGGCCTACCGATTTAAGCAAGGACTCCTTCAGCTGTAATCTTTCTTCTGCTCTGAATCCTACTGCCTATGCCTAAGCAAGTCTCTGGGAGTTGATCTTTACAGAACAACTTGCTATGTCTGGGAGCCTATGGGTTTGTGCATCCAGCCTCCACTAGGGAGAGAGTTTCAAAGTGGTAGACACCCATGCATGCAGATGATGTAGACAGGTTTCTGTCACACAAAACAGAATAGCAAATGTCAAGGTTAAGGATCCCTAGTAACCTGCAGTTGGTTGCTTTTGAGAATATAAAATCAGGACACCTTAAATCACTTGAGTGTTTTTGGAAATTCAGGGCAAACTCTCAAAAATGTAGCTGACAGATACTTATAACTCACCAGTTTATTGCACAGGTAATATTCATATAATGCTTCTTGAAAATGAAGTGGTAGTAAACTAAAGTGTTCTGCCTTTCTGTGTCGACAGCTTGAGAAGATCTTTGAGATAATGAGTAAATGAATTAAACTTGAGAGGGGTTGAATACATGCATTACATTCCCACTCCTTACTTAGAAGACTTTTTTTCAGGAAAACAAATGAATCTTTATCTTCACAGAGGATCTTTGCACGTAAATAAGAAGAATGTAGCTGCTTAAGACTTCCATCTGTCAGGAACTGGGCTTTTAAAAATCAGTCTGTGCAGAGAAATCCCACACTTATATGCATGCACTGGTAATAAAGCACTTTTTAAAGCCTTTGCTAGCTTGGGATGCAAGTTCTCTGCTTTAGTGGGAGCAGCATCCAAGTGTTCAGAAATAAAATTCTGGAGCCTGATGTGGACTGGGGGAAGACATCAATGCATCTGAGAAGACTCCTTGACATGACACCTATCATATCAGTTTGGGGATCTTGAGATGCTGGATACAGGCAGATTGAATTCTGGTCATCCCTGCTGCACAGCTGAGGGGATGGAGTGCCCTGGGAGAGAAAATGGGTTATGATAATGCTGTAGCTATTATGGCTGAAGGGTAGAAGAAAAGGCAAGGTTTATAGGGAGATATAATATCTTTTATTTAACTAACTCATACTAGTAAAAAGTAAATGAACAAGAAAGGCCATGTTAATTTCAACTTAATCAACCATTATTTTGATGTTTGTTTAAAGTTTTTAATCAGATATTAAGTATATTAATTTTACCTTTCAGTGATGGTTGTAACTAGAAGTCAAATTAGCTTTGTGGATAGACTATTCTAAAATTCTTTTTAATGTGATACAAGTATTTTGAAATACTATTTTTATATCTTAGATAACTAGTGGAGAAGGCTATTTCTTTTGCTGCATTAAGAACTGGAGTGTGGTAACCAAGCCAATGTTAAGTGTTATTTAGGCTTTGATGCCATCGATACATATAAAAAAACTTCAGTAATGTTGAGTTCAATGAACATATGTACAGTAATTCACAGGAGTAACTGTTTCCTTTAAGATGACCATTTTCAGCTGAACTCTCTGTTTGATTTCAGTAGGTCTCAACAAGAAACATGTTTTTCAATTGACACAGGTATTGTACAATTTGCCATGAAGTTTTGGACTTAGCCCAGCTTTTCAAGGTGATTAGGCAAAGTTCTTATTATATGATCATAGTCCTCCACAATCCCTTTAAAACTGGCAGTGCTGTAGAGGCACCCTCATGGGTGAAAGGTGTCTAATTCCAGCTGTCCAAGGCTGACCTCGTTGTCTGTAATTACACATCTTTATTCACTTGTCGGAGAGTTAAATATTAGTGTGCTTTAGGTTAGGTGCAAAAAGTTAAAATAATCATTCTGGTCCTAAGTGTATATATCATCTTGCATGGAGAATTAACTACTCACCTGGATTGCTGTTGTCAGCTTCTTAAATGAATGCATTTAATATTTGTACATGCACTTAGAGTGGTGGCAGGACCATTAGTACCCATTTTTGCAAGTGGATAGAGAAACCATTGTGAAAACTGGAGCCATGGCTGCACTGAATTTGGTATATAAAACTAGAATAATTTTGTGATTATTCTTGAAAGAGGAAAGTTGTGCCATCAAAAGACATTTTTATGATAGCCAGAATTACTGTGCCATGAAGGTAGTATGAAAGCACCTATTCAGAAAAAAATTCCTCAATTAGGTTTAAACGGTTCTAAGGTTAATTTTCTAGTGATGACAATAGGAAGTACTTTGCACTCTTTTCTGTAATGACAGTAGTATAATGACTTTTCTATAAAGGAAACAAGCCTAAAATTAACATAAGGTAATGAGAGAGAGAGACAGACAGAGAGAGAGATTGAGGAAGGTTTTAGGGTTTTTACAGGATGCTCTACAGATACAGAGCAAAAATCATGGCTAATAGTTAGATTTCATATACAAGACTCGTTTTAATTATAGCAAAGCACCCAAATGTGAAACATTAAGTTACTTACTCTGCCTCTTCTGCTGGTCTTGTCCATGGGCACAGGGGAACCATGCAGTTAGTAAAAACAGTATAGTTTGGCACAGAGGTAGTTCTCAAGGAAATGAAAGAAGGTGCAGACTGAGTAACACAGTGCTGGGTCACTGGAGCTGAGCAGCATGTGGAGCTGCTCTAATTTTGGAGTATAAAGCCTTTTAGATCTGGATGTAACCAGTATGGTTCCAAAGGAAATGGAAACATCCTGAGCTAAGTGATGTATTTCAGCAGGGAGGCGAAGGTGGTAAATCTTTGGTGTACTGCACCTTGAGCTCTTCATCTGAGTACCTCCAAAAATAGATCTGGATGCAAAATTTTAGACATTTTGACATTTGCCTTTTAACTCTTTTTCCTTCAGTCTGCAGACGTTAGTTATAATTTCATCATATGTTGACCCTCTTTCACTTTTTGCTTGTCACTCAAGAAGACGTAAGGCAGAACTGGACCCATGGTTGTTGCTGGTTCACTTCTGCTATGACCACAGTCCCCTGGGAGCTCCTTACTCCAGTCTGCTCCTCTGGTGCTTCTCTGCACCTCTTTCTGGGAGGCAGGAGACAGCAGAAAGGGAAGATACAGCAGGAACTACATGCACACACTGAGTTGCATTGCAAAATCAGGCAACATGCAGTTTTCTTACTGGAAAAACATTTTTCATTGGATGTTTAAGGAAAATATATTCTTTGATATATAGGAAGAGGGCTATGTTACTCAACGGGACATTTAACTGTTGTTTTAGGCAGAACCTTACAGATGCTTAAACTATCTAAGAAAGGCTCAGTACTTGACACAATAAGCCAGTAATAAATATACTGGCAGATTTTTGGAGAGAACCAAAAGTCAGCCATGTTGAAGCAATGAATGAAGAAAAATATGACGACATGATTTCATAAGGTTAAATCATGCTTTTTTAATGCAGTCTTTCCATTAGTGACTATAATGTTAAGATATATATACTTGTCTCTTTCTTCATATAGAATGTGTGTTGATATATTTTCAATAATATGCCTTGGGAATGAAAAGGAATAACAGATAGGAAATCAATAGGAACATTTATTTTTATTGTTCATGCCAGCTATTGTATAGGAGACAGAAAAATGACTGTAGTGTTTACACAACAGCACTTGCTCTCAGACTGTTTCCAGTAGTTTAAGGCATTTTCATGAGTGATGTATACTAATATTTCTTTTTCATTCCTCAAGAGAATGAATGAGAAAGAATAAGCATTGATTCATAATTTGGATAACTGTGTAAATAGGCTGAAGTGGGACAAGTGCTGTCAGAACTGATTATTTGGAGGGTTTATTACAAAAAGCTTTACCTCTTGAAACAAAAAGATCCTAAAGCATCTATTCATCAAAGCTGCAAAAGGCTTCTGGCTTTCCTTTAAGATGATCCAGGTAGCTGAAGCCTCTGAAAGCACCTAACATTGTGGATTTCTAGCAAGCTGTGCTGCCCATCCAGCAATCCCTAGTGAAATGTCCACCTGGGTAGTGGCAAATGGCCAGTGGTAGTTAATGCAAATGTGGGAAATTTTATGTCAGTGACTTATGGCGTCATTATTGGCTGAGTGATGAGAAGTACCAAACTGACAACTTGCCCAGAGAGCTAAGACTGGGTAGGTGCTTCTTGTGCTGATCAAGGGCATAAACCAGAAATAACTTTTAGCTCTAGTACTGACTACATCCCTGGAGGTACTGAGGGGTGGAGACACATACCATGTCAGACCTTGATTTGGATGGTCGCCACCTTCATCCTAAGAGGGTCATCAGAGACAGGGTTTTAGGCCAAGCAGTCTGTAGCTGGCAGCACATTTGCATGAGTAACCAATGACCGAACCATAAAAAGTAATGGGAAGAATACCTGCCACCGTGTGATTTAAAACTCCCTAAGTAGAACAGGAGATAAAGGAAGCCAATGAAACTGTCCTTGGGAAGATAAAGGAAAGATGTCACAGCTGAAGTAGAAAAAGCAACTGCTGAGGTATGTGGAGGTGTTACCAGACACATACTGCAAAAAGTAGCAGCAACAAAGACCCTGTGATCATTTTTCATGTAAGGAAGCTGAATCTGCGTGGATTTCTTATATGTACTATCTTCACATTCCCAAGACTGCCCACATATCTGGCCAAAAGATTGGTGAGATCTTGCTAATATAGACTAAAAATCTTAGTTTTACATATGATATGTATATGGTTTGAATAAAGCTCCTGTGTTAGAGGGTGGACTGTTTCAAAGGTAGTGTCACTGGTGTGATATATCACTTCTCCAACCATGCTTGTATTTCTGTAAATCCTGTTGAATAACTTTGTTTCTGAAATTTGGATATTAGTATGAAATGACAGCAGGTCTTACAGCTGGGTTGCAAGATTTTAGCATATTTAGGACTTATTTAGGCCAGTACCCAGGACATATTTAGGTTACTTACTCTTATCGTTAATATCTGTTGAGTAATTTGGCATACTAACAGTTATGACTGATTTATAGAATAAAATACTGTACAATAGTTCAGTTGGAAGGGACCTGCAAAGATCAAGTCCAACTGCCTGACCATTTCAGGGCTAATGAAAAGTTAAAGCCTGTTCTTAAAGGCATTATCCAAATGCCTCTGGAACGCTGGTGAGCCCATACAATTTCAGTGGTCACAAATGGAAAGTCATTGCTCTCCCAGTCATGCAGCCCAAGATCTATCATTAATATTAAAAATATTAATACTGTAAACTGAATGTATTTGATCAGAAAGCTGTGAAGCTTGTTAATATTTTTGAAACATATGAATACATAAAAATCAGCAGCCCGAAGTCCAAATGATGGTGAATTTTGAGGGTGATTAGATTTTCCAAAGTGTCTTCATGATTTGCTGTGCTAAAGTTACCACTTTCCATCAGACATAAGGATGTGGATAATCAGGATGTCTACTGCTGAATTATTGAGGTTCCTATCATGATACTACCTGCTCTGGAGGTCTATGATGCAGCTTTTCTCTCAGGTAGTGTTTTCCTTGAGGTTGCGCCAGATACTCAAGAATCACCTCCTCAGTGTAGTTACTGATGTGTAGATAGAACACTCGAACAAGTAATTGATTATTTCTACAGTAATCATTACTTGTAATTACACAGCCACACACACCTGGCATATTGTAGCTCCAGCAAAATAATGATGTCCTGATATCTTGTAAAATGAAGAACTATAGAGAATGAGCACCCTAAATCCTGCAGTAGGATTGAAAAAGTCAGCTAACAAGTCCAAAATCTAATCTCTAGAAACTCAAGTGTTAGCAATGAGTGGAATTACAGTGTTCTTGGTGGTAAAAATTGCTGGATGAAAGACCGAGATTATGTCATTAAAAACCCCATAGTCCTTTAGTCCTTTCCAGGAGAAACACCAAAGTTTGTATTCCCACCGCCACTGCCACTTTTTTTTTTTTTTTTTTTCTTCTAAATTAGATGGCTGAATATCCAGAAGATTTGGCAATGATTAGTTTGGCTGGCCTCTATTTCTTAAACTTTTTATTAATTGATTGATTCTAATGGCACACAACACATTTTCTGAGATAACTTCAAACTCAAAAACACTAATATTTTCTATTTTTCAGCTGCACACAACTACATTGCTTTATTCCATTCACTCAGTGACTTTAATAACAGTGCAACTTTACCATAATTTCAGAAACCTTAGTAAATGTTATTTGGGATTGGGGATTTCTAAATGGGAGAAAATTGGCTGTGTGATTTACAGTGGTTAAGAACTCCTTCTAAAATAACCAAGGTTAGATTATTTCTCTCTTTTACTTCTTTCTTTTGCCTCCCACCTGTCAGTTCTTGGAAGCATGGTGGGGGACAGAGGGGAGGAAGAGAGAGAAATGTGATGGTGTAAGCACATTTTTTTTTTTTTTAAGAATTCATATTTATTTAGTGATAGTGGGAACAAGAGCTTTTGTAAGATCAGTAGAATCCCATTCAGCTCCTTTGGATACTGAATGCTGAACAGCATTTTATTTTATTTTATTTTTTATTATTCTTTCCTTCCAGAGGTTTGACTCCTTTAGGAGTTGAGATCCAGAGGTGATGACAAGCCAGGGACAACTCCATATCCTTACAGCCCCTTTTGGTGAAGGTTCAGTTTCCCTGTTTACAAACAGCAGAAGATCCTCTACCTGCAGTCCAGCCTCCTGCTGGTCCTTTGCCTCGTGACACTGTTCAGCATCCCAAGGGTTGTCATCACACTGGCAAGTCATGGCACCTCTTGCAGTGGCTTGAAGACAACGTTTACCCCAATTTCAGCCTACAGAATGACTACAAAATCCTTGGAAATGCTAATGTGTGAAAGCCCATGTTTTTTGCACAGCTAATTTTAATGGTGGGTGAAACATGGGAGATAAACTGAAAACATACAGCCTGTCTAATGTTTTAATCAGTGAAATGCAGGACAATGCCAGAAGTGTACTTTGGGGCTACATAACACAAATTAATAACACAAATACTCAATAAGAGTATAACAAATTCGACCCTGTTATGTAGCCTTTATATTTTTTGCAGCATCCCCCGAAGTCTAATATAATGCACTGAAAAGACAGCCCTTCTTAAATGAAACATAGTACAGTCAGCTCAGAATTGTATTTGACTTGGTTGCTAAAAGAGTCACTGAAAGGCAGAAAAAAATGTTGTTCTCTCTTAGGCTCTGTAATAACTGTTCTACTGAGAGAGGCAGATAAGAGTGGCAGGATTTTTTACAGTATTTGACTGATCATGACCTATCCAAGCAGGAGAATACATTTTCCCCCAATATGTTTCTTAATTTGCTTATAACAGCAGTTCAGGTGAATAGTGATGGAGATGTTAATTGGAGGCCAGAAGGACTAGCAGATGTGCTCAGGAGATGCTGACAGCATTGCTCCCTTCTGCAGGGTGCAAAGTATTGCTGCTGCAAGACTATAGCCGGGGGCTGCTGTACCTGCGCATGTGTTGGTGTGGGGAGCTGCGAGCAGTGCTCTGCTGAATACCAGTACTGCTGCGGTGCTCTGGGGGAATGGGGAGTCCCTTTTTCCAGGTGCGTTTTGAATGGAAATTAAGCTGTCTAGTCACAAATTCTGAGGCTGGAGCTGCCCAGCCTGATGTCCCCCTTCCTCCGCCATGCATTATGGAAAAGTGATAGAAATTAAATGGTACATGCAACCTCATTAGCTGTATCGTGATCTACAGAGCACATCCTGGGTCAGGAGGTGCAAGCCTCAACCCAGGGATGTCAGTGGGTTTACAAAATGCTTGGCTTCTCTCAGTGACCCAAGCCCAGTGCTTCAAACATGCTCTTATGCTGCTTATTAAGACGACACCTTTTGTAGCCAAGGGACAACAACAGCACTGTGAGGCTAAGGTGGAAAATTACATGGTATTAATAACACAAAGCGGTTGAAGGAGATCAGGCAGACTCCATTTTATTAAAACTGATCTTTGTTTGCATGAAGAAGTGTAGCAACTATGAATGAACACTGTCCTAGTTATCAGCCTGCTAATAACCTGTGAAAAGATACTGAAATTAAACTCTCCATCATTTATTAATAGCATCATAACCAGGCTTTCTCTCCTCCTGTCCCCGTTTCCTTTGTGAAAAATATTTACTGATATCAGTTTTGATGCTTTCCATCATTATTCTTTAAAGGCTGTTTTAAAACCAAGACTTTTAAATTTTTGATCAGCTGCGGTGGCTGACATAGACAGGTACTCAGAGGCGCACAGAGGCTAAGATTTTATGTCCCGATACATATATATCATGTCATTTTCTGAAGACTTGGAACACCTAGAAGGAAATAGAGATAATCAGATAGTGAGGTCTTTATATTTAAAAAATATTTGTGGATGTGTGATATTCTTTTTTTTTTTTTCTTTCTTGTTTTTTTTTTTTTTTTTTTTTTTTTTTTATAATTATCTGGTATATCCCATTCCTTCTTGCCTGCCAAGAGAAATTGGATGAGATGTCTGTTTTCCTGTTATTTGGATTATTTTATTATCCACCAAAGAGGTGTTTGGCAGGGTGGGTAAGCAGAAAAATAATGAAATGAGCTAGAAAAGTTTAATAAACATAAAAAAAGCTTGAAAACAACAGCTTAAGTTTTTGATCTTTGGATGACCATTTGATTGCTCTGTTATTAATTCCTGTGTGAAAGTATGCATTTCAACAAACAGTGGGAGAGGAGGTGAGAGGAAATAAAAACTCACATAAGTCAAAAAGGAAAACCAGAAGGAGGTACAACTGGGCGTGGGGATGAGTGAAGAAACACATTTTTGCTGCTGTACCTCATATTTGGCAAAGACATCTGTTGAGAAACAGGCACTCAGCTCAGTTATCTCCTCTTACTTTTGAGAACTTGCTCTTTTTGAAACTGAATAAAAAAAAATATGGTCCAAATCTAATTGTCATGGGTGCTCCTTACCATGCGTAAACTTGGTGATTTGCTCCCCAAGGTAGAAGCTGTGACTGTGGGTGAGTCTTTCACTGCTGGGACCCATAGACATGTGCTGTCTATAATCTGAGAAGGCTTGGCTGTCTAGTCAGATTTTAGAATGGAGTTGCCTTTATGGTGAAGATCCAACGCATTACCATGGAGAGACATTATTTTTGAGTTGAGGGGTAACATATTACTGGGCCACACCAAAATAAATTCATATTAGCAGTCTGACAAGGAAGAAAGGCAAGGAAATTTGTGGTATTACCAGGAAATCCCAATCAGGGAGACAAACTGTTCAGAGACAGTGGGTTCAGCAGGAGTTTTTTTTTTTTTTTTTTTTTTTTTTTTTTTTTAAACTAGCAACACACTTCTGGAAACCTTTACTGTAATGTCTACATATTGCTATTGGAAACATCTACTTTGCATAGATTAGATTACAGGTATAAATATGGACGTATTTCTGTAGTTTTTGGGATTTAATAGCTTTCATGGTTTCGTTATTTCTTTTGAATAAGCAAAACCCTCTTACATAATTCTTGTTACTCATAACTGTGGTTAGAAACTGAATTTATGACACGAGGCTTGTCATGCAGCCTTGCTTGCCACCTATGGTCAACAATTCAGAAATATGTTAATGCTTCCACTGTTTGCCTGCCAGAAGAAAAGTGGTAAGAGGACGTATCTGTTGGTCTTGAAGCCTCAGGTGTTCCAGGCTGGTGCCTTCTCTCCAGCAAAGTCATTTCCCAGTAGTCATGCAGAGTTTCTTTCTCACAGTGCTTTTGCTGTTGATTGTATTTGCATTACTGAAACTGCACAATTTTTGCTTTCAGAAGACTGCCATTTGTTTTGCTTGTGAAGTTTTGCCCCACAAAAACAATACTTACTTTTGTAGGAGTATAGGTGAATTCCAGGGTCAGACTGGAACATTCAAATCATCACAATCTAATAGTTACTACACTGAGAGTGACCTTCAAACAGAAGATGCAAAAGTTTATCTTTTCTAGCATAATGGTTTTTATAGACTTGAAACGTAGAGCCTCTGCACGCAAACTCATTTCTCTCCCTCCATCCTCAAGGAAAAGCTGATTTGATATTTTGTAAGAACAACACATATTGACAAACAGAGACTACAATCTTCTTTATTAATGACTGCAAGGTTGTGGTGTGAAAATTTGTCTCAGTCTTCGATGCTCTGCAAATGTATTCCTGCATGGCAAGCCTGAAATTGTAGTAATTCTGTTTTCTATTATGTTGTAAATTGACCTTCTGCAATAAAAAGGCAGCACAAGAGGACAGCTTGGATAATATTGCAGTTGCTTCTTGGATTTCTCAGGAACTTCATGCTTCCCACCTTTGGTCCTTGTGAGTTTTGCAGCTAATAAAGAAATAATAAATACTTTGTGCAGCTAAAGTTCAGGGTAGTTTAGATGAAAACTAAAAGGGGACTGTGACAAACTGTAGCTGAATTTTAAATGAATATAAGACTATTATAACCACTGATGTCTTGAATCCTAAGTTCTATATTAAGGTCATGATAATGGCTTAGTGTTTTATGAGCCTTTGTAGTCTTAGCGGCACCATCTCTTTAATCTTAACTTCGCCTCGAGCCAAAATAAATCTCCATGTTGTAAACTGTATTGTAACATAACTGCCTAGTTCAGGAATGATCATTTTTTCTAAATGTCACTAATGTCTTACTGTGGCAAAACAAGAAAGGAAATTTCACTCTTTCTCTTGAAATGGCAAATCTGGAGCTATTGTAACAGTTGTGTGTGAGCTGAATCATTATTTTTGAGCATTTTATCCCCAGAATTTTTAAGCTAGTTCAGTTATTTTCATCACTGCATAACTCACGTTAAAAAGACTGAGAAAACCAAATGCCATCTTCAGTGGCATTCTTTAAATGTGCACAGCATACTTGTTTAAGCATCTGCCCTACCCCCAGATGTATTTGAATAAATCAATATGGGACCTCACAAGTGCCAGTCAGTCTGAATACAAGTGCTGACTGGGTCAAGTGGAGGGAGAGGAAGTAGTAAGCAGGGTATGGACTTTATTCAGCAGATGTCACAGCTCTGTAGTTTTGTTGTCTGGGTCAGGAAGACATAAGATAGTGCCTGAACACAACACACAGTGTAGAGGATTTGCCAGAGGAGCCCTTCTATAGGTGGCATTTCCTCTCTAATTTTCCTCAGCATTGTGCTGCATCTGTTCTTCTCCACATCCTTTTATTTGGACTTCATTAGGTTTCTTGCATTGACAAGTACATATTCAACATCTGTTCCTTGTTTTCAGGATTTTAAAAATTAGGACAGAAATTCCTTCACAGTTAACTGACTGAATTTGTAAACTCATGCAGTATCCTGTGATACACTTAGGGTGCTTCCTGGATTGCTTTGCACATCAGCTGATTTCCATGTTGCTGCCTATCCCTGGAAAAAAATGGTAACAAAACGCATGGATGGATAAGTGTGATAATTCTTTGTCAAAGTCAAACAAACATTAAGTTATGTTTAATAGCATTTTTAGTGTGTGGGACTGTCATAGAGGGGGATACCGTGGGGAGAATGCATCTTTGGGCTCTGTTTTATTATCAATAATAATTTTATATTCAGCCACTCTCATTTTCTGGATGCTTTATTGAGCTGGTAAAATTACAAGGGTGGCAATAAAACAACGTTTAGCTGTACTGAATTTCTGCCTGTTTTAGCCATACAAATGCAAAGGATGTGAACCTGAACAAATGTAGCAAAAAATTGCCATTTCCTTCTGATGAGAAATATGTTGCGTTATTTTGGGCAGGTACTGGGAGCTGTGTTTATTGCACCTGCACATATGTACGTGAGTGATAGTGAAGAAAAGGTATACATGCTTTACCCAGGCTTGCCCAGAGAAGGCTATTTCTGAGATGTTGCCTCCTTGGAACCCCCAAATTTCCATGTGAGGCTCCCATACAGTGCAGCATCTTACTACTTTGGTGCCTTGCACTCACCTGAGGGGCACTGGTGATCAGCAGCAGAAGCACAGGTCCTGAGAGGCCTCACTCTTCAGTTGTAACAGAGGGATTTCAGAGAAGCTCATTAAGATGGGGTTGATTTTACTTTGACTTTAGCAATCTAGAAATTATGTATTTAATCTTGGTCATCCGGGCTCCCTCCATAGCAGTGGAAAAAGATACCTTCAAAGGATGTCCTTTCTTTTTTTTTTTTTTTTTTTTTAGTCCCAAGATAGTCTATGGATAAATGGATATACATGTAGTATATAGTTATGGGAGCTTTCAAGCGTGGGAATGTTCACAGGGGGAAGACAGGTTTGTGGATTTAGCATGAAATACTATGAACAAATTCACCACTTTTTAACCCTGGAGGAATATTACCCCTCATAAAAACCTTCTACAGGTATGGTAAACCTGGTAACTTGGTAATCTTGTTAAAAAATGGTTGTTGTTCTCTCTTTTTTTAACTGTTTACCATTACAACAAAATTGAGACAAGTATTCTGCTGATTACCATTCTAAAGATGAAGGGTATGTCTATGTCCAACTCTCTCTCTCTTTTTTTTTTTTTTTTAATTGAAACTCTTTGCATTGCAAATTGCAGGCTTTTGTCACCATTTCTCTGAAGCTCAAATCTTCTTTATAAATGCTATAAGTATTATTTGATACTCACTCTCATGTACATTTATATCTCCAGAATCTCCGTAGGCTGGTGTTGGCCACCATGGCAGACATTTAAAATTTTTTCTTCCACACATTCTCTTTGCATCAAGAAGGGTGTTAGGCTGAATTGCTCCTTTTCTGTTGCCATGATTTACCATCCATAGTCTTGTGTGAAGGCAAAAGTGTCTATCCAGTTTTGAACCATTTATGGTTGGGAAATTTGTTCATTAGAAATGAAAAATTATTCTGGTAATACATATTGGAAAAAGGTCTTCCTTTCATTTTACTTAGTAGATTTAAAGGTGATCTGTGTTTAGTAATCTAGTTCGTCCTATTAAAACAGTGATATTATTAGAAGGTATCTGGTCTAAGCATATTAAAGATACAGGGGGATTTTTTTTATTTCAATGATAGAATCTTAAGGAACAAATTACCTAAGAAAATAAATCATAGGTAGTGTAAACTATTAGTGTGTATGCTGGAGTACAGAAAAACATTTTTGGGAAGAGTCATTCTCAGGCACTGTGCTGAGCAGCAAGGGTTATGGATTTTATTTTACTGTGATTATTTTTAGTGAAATCTTAAGTGCTTCCAGACAAGGAGCTGGACTTCTGCCACCTTCTTCTCTTGTCTTTCTACCCAATTTATGGCGTAAGTGCTTCTGGGTGTACAGTACCTTTCAAAAAACGTTAAACACTGTTAGGACAATAAGATTCCTGTCCTACTTGAGGTCTGCTGGAGTTACTGCATTACTAATAATAATGCTATAAAAAAGCACTGTCACAGCTCACAGCCCTTGGGGATATCATGTTAGAGATGCCAGGTGTGCAGCCTCACCAGCTAACCTCTGCACAGAGTTGATTCACGCTTCTAGGGTGACCAGAAGTCTCACTGCCTCAGACATGTAAACTTTGTAACTGAAACCAAAGTAATTCATGATGATGGAGAGACATCTCTGCCCTGGGGAACGGCTGCTGTCAGGACACTGACCCAGGCGGGCCGCTGCCTTAACTGCTTGTGGCAGCTGCTCTACTCCTATCTGTCAGGTATTCCTCCCAATCCAATTGCAAGGGGAACTCTTTCAAAGAAAACCTTGTTTAAAGTGTGTCTGGTGACAGAACCTAATCCCTGAAGACATAACCAAATAAGCTGGTAGTAGCTCACAGTGAGTAATGCATGTGACAAAGTCAGCCGCCAGCACTGAGCACGGGATGTCAGGCTTCTGCCAGGCATAGCCACTGCATGTGCCTCTGTGAGCATTAGTTTCTGTTACGTTAGCATGGAAAACATCTTGCAGTGACCGTTCAAAACTGAGGCCCCTAAATAGTCCGGTGTGTTTGTGGCTGGTCACAAGTTGAGAGGAAATATTTCTGTTTCCTGCTTAGCCAGGCACAGAGAATCACCTGACAGAGCAAGAACTGTGAAGCCTGTGATATGCCACTGTGAAGTCTTGCAAAAACAAGTGTAAAATGTGCTTTCTGCCCAAACTAGTGCAAATAAAATGTGATTGTTCCAGTATTTAGTTAAAGCAAATGTCACAGGAACATAGAAGTTCCTTTTAATTTTTTTTTTTCCCCATGTGAAATAAAATGTTCTTACTGATTTGTATGTTATCTCTGTGGTGTGACCATAACTTCAACATACATGCTTTGTCAGCTTCACATGGTATTCCTCTACCATATGAAGCATCCAACTAATAAAGCAGCCACTTTCTAATATTTTAAATTAGAGAAGTTGATAATTTTTTCTCTGCCTAATCATTAAGTGTAATAATTTAGACAATTTCTCTCTCTCTCTTCCTTCCTTCCTTCCTTCCTTCCTTCCTTCCTTCCTTCCTTCCTTCCTTCCTTCCTTCCTTCCTTCCTTCCTTCCTTCCTTCCTCCCTTCCAGTTAGATAATCTAACTTTTGATAAAATTAATTTGATTTTAAACAGCTTTATTTTTTTTAAATACTGGATGACATTAAGTAAGCTTATCACTTTTACTGTGGCTTTTACTTTAAAGAGTGCTTGGCATTTAATATCACATGCAAATCAATATTTTTCTAAACAGTTACTGTAGGTATTAGAATTCTTATAGTTGCTACAAGGTCATAAGAATAGAAGACAGCCATTTTATGAAAGAGTATTATTTTAAAAGACAGCCTAGTCATACAGGCACTGATATTGAATTGACTGAGAGATGAGTGCATTACTTCCTGAGAAGAATTAAATATTTTAAATAGAATGAAATAATAGCTCATAAGTATGGTTTATTATTATTATTATTAATAATATTATTATTATTATTATTATTATTATTTGTTATTATTACTACTACTACTACTTAATATGGTTAAATACTAACAGGGAATGGGAAGACATTGAATTACAAATTTCTGGAGGGTATTTTAGGGAGGAATGATGTTGGGCTCTCCCTGTTATTATGCTCATGCATTCCTTTGGAGGGAAGCAGTCATAACAGTCACTGTTGGCCAATGCAGGTTGGAGACAGCATTTTGGGTCTGGTGGACTTGGTGAGTCCAATGCTGAGCAGTGTTGTCCAGTGGGCTAGCAGTATACCTGTGTAACACTCAGTTTACTAAGTGAATAAGGACACATGCAGATTATAAAAATTGTTGTACTGGTTCAGACCAAAGGTCCATCTACCCCAGAATCCAGTCTCCAGGAGTGCCCTTTGGACAAGGAAGAACAGGGATATATGTGAATATGATACCTCCCCTTAGTATTCTTTGGTGTTCCAACTATTTTCAATTTAGGAAGTATTTTGATTCTGCTGTTTTTTTGCCAGTTTGGTAGAACACCTCCTCATATCCCTATTATCCTTTGGGAAGTATTTCTGTCCATGGCAGGAGGAACCCTTTCCTTTTGTTTGGGTTGACCCTGGCTCCTGCTTGCTTCTTCTGAGATGGGCCCTGGTTCTTGTATGAGTAGAGACAATGAGCAGCTGATCAGAGAATCAGGAAAAGGTTTTTACCAAGGGGTTGGTCAGATACTGGAACAGCCTCCCCAGGGCAATGATCACAATATACTTGCCTCTGGTTAAGAAAGCAGGGTCTGGAGCAGCAAAACCAGCTTAGCTTCTTCATGATTTTTCTCTTCTTTGCCATTGAAATTCAAACAAATTAAGTTTGCTTTTTGAATAGGAGTGAAGAAAATAAGAAGCTGAAGGATAGGAATAAGAAGAAATTAGCTTTTCTGCTGCCTATAGGGTCAGGGCAGTCCAAACCAGAAAGCTTGCTAACTTCACTTAAGGTGAGTAAGATGTTTGGATTCAGTTATGGTGGAAGGAAGAAGTTTGGCAGTTGTATGATGAAAAGCTATTATTGTAGAAATAATATGACATATTGAAAAGCTTTTAGGCTGAAGAATGAATCTTTCCTTTGGTACTTGTACATCTTTCCATCTCCAAGGAGAATCAAGCTGAATATTATTTCAGTAATGTTGTATTTTCAGGAAAGATAAACATCAAATTTTAATTTAGTATGGTATACTTTAGGCAAGGTTTTCCACATAACATTTTGTGAGTGGACAATGACTTATCAGCATTTTAGAGCTAGGGAGTGGAATGAACTTTCCAAATAGGTCCTGCTTTGGTGTCATGGTTTGAGAGACAGGACTTAATCCTACAGTTGGGGTTAATTATTATTGCTGGAACAAATGTAGTGGGAGGAGAAGGGTAATGTAAGGCTGAAACACAAAGGGGAAGGAGGAGAGAGGGACTTTGCTGGGTAGTCACAACCCATGAAATGATAAGCACCTGTCTGGGTGCTTATGCTCATGCACAATGAGAGAGAAACTGTTCCTATTACATCTCCTGAGAAATATCTGATTTCCAGTGCTACAGAAGTACCCAGGGATGTAAGTTACGGTTTACATATGTAAGTTCCAAGTGGGTGGGAGGTGTAAAAAGCATTTAATCATTGATTAAATATTTCACCATAGAGTTGTTTCCCTGAATTCAGTGCACAATAAAACACATGCATTTCACTGAGTTTGAAAGATCAACTTGTAATTTAGTAAAATGAATGACTGCCTAAATTGAAAAAAAAAAAAAAAGATAACGAAACATGAATTAATTGAAATAATCCAGAATGCTTTCAAATTCAGATTCTGCCTGCTTTGAAAGAAAGCCTGAATTTGAATAATTTATGTTTTGTCATATAAAGCATAAATGTTTTGGCATTACAGATCTGTGGTGGGATGGCTCCCATGACTGGAGATTGGAATGGAAGGATACTGGCTCTTTAGGAAGGACAGGCAGGGGAGATGAGGAAGGGGCATCACCCTCTATGTCAATGAGCAGAGAGGGAGTGTACGGAGCTCTGCCTGTGGATGGGTGAGGAGCTGACAGAGTTTATGTGTCAGAATTAAAGGGAGGGTAGGAACAAAGGACATTAGACTGGGGGTCTGTTACAGGACACCTGATCAAGAAGAGCAAGCAGACGAGGCCCTCTATAGACAGATAGAAGCCTCATGTTCACAAGTCCTGGTCCCCACGGGGGACTTCAACCACTCCAATATCTGTTGGGAGGACAGCATAGCAAGGCGTAGGCAATCCAGGAGATTCCTGGAATACATCAATGACAAATTCCTTCTTCAAGTGATAGAGGAGCCAAAAAGGATAGGTTCTGTGCTGGACACTGTTCTCACCAACAAGGAGGGGCTAGTGGGGAATGTGAAATTCAAGGGCTTGAATTGAATGCAGTGGCTGCAGTGACCATGAAATAGTGCAGTTTAGGATCCTGAGGGAAGCAAGGAAGGAGCACAGCAAGCTCACTACCCTGGACTTCGGAAGAGCAGACTTTGGCCTCTTTAGGGATCTACTTAGTATAGTACCATGGGACAAAACTCTAGAGGGAAGAGGAGCCCAAAGAAGCTGGTTAATATTCATGGCTCTCTTTCTCCAGGCTCAGGAGTGATGAATCCCAACAAAGAGGACATCAGGCAAAAATGCCAGGAGGCCTGCAATGATGAACAAGGAGCTTCTGGCAAACTCAAATAGAAAAAGGAGGCCTGCAAAGGGTGGGAGGAAGGATAAATAGCCTGGGAAGAATACAGAGAAATAGTCTGGGCAGCCAGGGATCATGTTAGGTAAACTATTAGAAGTCCTATTAGAATCAAATTTGGCCAGGGACATCAAGGGCAACAAGAAAGGCTTCTATAGGTACATCAGTGATAAAAGGAAGAATAAAGAAAATGTGGACCCTCTCTGGAAAGAAACGGGAAACCTGATCACCCAGGATATGGAGAATTCTGAAGTATTCAGTGACATTTTTTTTGCCTTGGTGTTCACGAGGTAGAGCTCACATATGGCCCAGGCTCCAGAAAGCAAGACAAAGACTGGGAGAATGGTGAACCACCCACTGCAGAAGAACAGGTTTGAGACCATCTAAGGAACCTGAAGGTGCACAAGTCCAACGGACCTGATGAGATGCATCTGCGGGTCCTGAGGAACTGGTGAATGTAGTTGCTAAGCCAATGTTCATCATATTTGAGACGCTGTGGCAGTCTGGTGAAGTTCCCACTGACTAGAAGAGGGGAAACAGAACCCCCATTTTTAAAAAGGGAAAAAAGTTCCTGCGGAACTACAGGACACTGGATCCACTCCTAGTGCTCATCTTTTTTTTTTCTTTCTAAGGCTTAATAGTATGAAACAGGTAATTCATTTCATGAGTTATCACTGTTAATCAGGCATGTTACTCTAATCCCTAGAGGCTGCAGATGGAAAAGAAATGCCCTCTTCCCTTGGAGCTAGTGAGTACTGTCTTTGAAAGTGAAAAGAAAAACATGCTTTTGCCTTAGAGACACAAAACCTTGTTTGCTTTGTGTTATTGAATATTAAGTGGTTATAAAGTTTGTGAAAGAGAGGATGGAAATCATTTGACAGTAATGTATGAAGTGCTTTATAGAATTATTCTGGTACATAAAAATAAGAAGAGTAAACAGTAATTATAATAGTATAATGCTTAGAAACAATTGTTCATACTGAAAATATGTACTTTCAATACCCAAGTATTTGACCAAGCAGCCCCGTTATGTAAGGTGGGTAGAAAACACTTTCCACAGGGAATCTTAAACCTAAAGTTACATTCTAGTAACCTCACAGCTCACAATCATTTCTCTCCAAAGAAACCCCTGTCAGGGCATGGCTGGCATCCTCAGTCCATGAGTTCTGCTGTAGGAAGCGAACCCTGAGCATCCTGGTTCAGACTGCATGTTAAGGAGTTTAGCTACCCAAGCTGCCAGTGACAGTGCTAGTAATAAACCCAGGTAAGATTAATGACAGAAGGTTGGGAAAATTTTCTGTGAAACTGAACCACTTAGGTAGTACTAATCATTGTAATTCATTACAGGACAGTTCTAGCAGCACAACAAACACTGTTGCCAAGCTTGCTAATTCCCTGAGCTTGTTTACCCACTTACTTAAGAAAATTGCATTCATAGTGCTGTTTATTGATGTTCCTCTTTATCATTTTCTGGGGTTTGTTTTGATTTTCACCCGTTGTTCTCTAGAGCAAGTGGATATTTCACCTCTTTGCAACTCTTGACACAGCAAAGACTGCTAAGGTGATGGAGTGAAAAATTGTATAAATGTGAAAAGAAATCTTCAGTCTTGCGAACAAAGGAGCAATGTTGCTAAGGCTGGAAATACCTTTTCAACCATTGAGCAGAAGCAGGCATGCTTTTTGTAAGATGCAAAGACATAGCTTTTTAAAAAAATATATATATTTTTTTCTAACAAGCATATCATTAGCAAGTGACTTTGTACCAAGCCCATATACACTGAAAAAATCACTTCAGCATTGAAAGACATGATTGCCTTGTGATAACTAAGTGGTACATTTGTAATACAATCTCCATTTTGTGTTTTCATACTCCATCAAGTTGTTATTTTATTTTATTTTTTTTTTAAGATGGATTATACCTGAAATTATAGAACTCTGAAAGAAATTATATGAAAATTTGTCTAATTCCTCTAAATTCTCTCTCTCTCTATATAATACCAGTTTCTTTAAAATTATTTATTTATTTATTGTTAAACATCTACGCCCTTTCTTTGTTATTACTTCCCCTACAATTCACTTTTAATGTCTCCATATCATATTGCTATTCACAGTTTTGGTAACAGAAGAAGTGTGCCTGTAGAAAAAGTTCATAATATTCTAGGTGATGCTTTTCATTTTTATTTATTTTTTTATATTAGACTAACATCCAGAGAGCCTAAGCAGAGACTGATCTATCTCTCCATATATATATTTTAGTTTGTGTACAATTCTCAGAATAGAGGAATCTGATTTTGAGAAAATAAAAATAAACAAAACCAAAATAAGGTTATTTCAAAAGCTAAAAAAAATAATTATCATTTGAATGAGGTCTGTTTGATCTGAAATAAGCTACTTCACATAGGACTTTTATCAACTTATGGGGATAAAAAACATTTAAGGAAAGAAATTTTGAGGGACTAACATTTTGAATAAAATTACTTGTTAGAACATATGAAAGCAAGTATTTGACTTTGAAGTATTTTACATGAGTAATATGAACATGTGGATGGATCACTGCATCTCTCATTTTCTTCCACCAACTTTTTTTTTTTTTTTCTCCTCAAAACAATACTTCTACTCCTACAAGAAAGCAGTCTTATTGTAGGTGATTCTCTAAGAACAGTGCAATAAGTGATTTCTGATTCTGAAGTTATCTTCCATATTTTCAGTCGTGAAGCTGATTTAAGTTTGTCAGCTGCTGCTTTGTGCTCTTGCCTTCAACCTACAGATGAGTCCTCTTCAGTTTTGATAATACAATCATTTCCAAATTGGTTCACTGTCAAAGTAGATACAAAACCAAAAAGTCTTCCCACACTCTTTTTATGGCAATCTTTAAAGTCTCAGGAAATGATACTGCTTATAAAAGATCTGCACGAGTAGCTGCTCTGTTACAACTGCGAACTATAGTTTTATGATGGTTTGCAGTGGCAAAAAAAGAGGGACACTAGGAGGGAGAGGGGAGTCATGGACTTGTTCTTGTACAGTGGACTCAGTGATGAACAGTGTCATTGCAAATGGCCAAGATAAAGCTTTGCTTACAATTCTGATGGGAAGTGCCAAGAAAAATGTATAGGATCACAGCCAAGCTACTGAAAAGTAATAAGAAATGGAAACTTGGAGCAGCAGTAAGAATAACCAGAACTGCTCTCCTTTCTTCGGTTCCTGTTCATGTCAATAAATTTGATGTCCAACATCTAATACTGACATATTGGAAGAATAGGAGAAAGCAAAGAAAATCTGACAAAATCTCATCAACATATCTGATCTACAATCTTACCCTTAAATTGGATTCCAACACAGCATGCTGTTCAAATGACCCCTTCATAAAGAGACAGGCAGAAACTGCAGTAAGTGAAGACCTGTGCTGGCCTCTGGTTTCTCTGGGTAAATTATACCTTAGAGAAAGGAAATAACTCATAGCATAATCAAGTTATATCTATAATTTCTAGGGCATTTCAGGCTGTCCTTTCAGATAATGTAAGGTCAGTAGATAAATCTGAAAGAGTAAAATGTCATAAGAAGCATCAACCTTGTCTTCTGTAAGAAGGGACCTTGGCATAATCCAAAACAAAGACATATAAGATCAAGTCCTTGCTAATAATGTTAGTAAGATTTAAGAAAAAAACAAAACAAAACAAAACAAACAAACAAAAAAAAAAACAAAAAACAAAAAACACACTATAGGAGTGTAACTTGGATGACAGTCCACTAGATTATGTGCAAACTGGTAAGAACTTAAACTCTTTCTGTTTTCTCTCCATCCCATGAGTTCAGCAGATATAGCTCAGGTAGTGACGTCAGTGTCTGGTGCTTTGGACCAAAGATGATTTTTTCCAACATTTTTACCAATTTATTTGTTTACTGGCAAATAAGTTTTCTATCCTGACTCCTCCTACTGTTTATACCTTGGATAAGGTATTGGACAATGATGCTAACAAAGGTCTCTTTCACACCTATCGGAGTTTGACTGAGCTCCTCCAAACTCTGGTAAGTAGTATTTTTGACATAGAGTCATTCTTCACTATGCTTTTTGCAACAATGTGCTGTGAACAGAAGTATTTATAAAAGAAACAGGATTAGAAAGGATTAGAAATTAGAAAGGTAAGAGTAGTTCTTATCATAAGATAAAATGACCAATGAAACTTGTTACAAGGACAGTCACAAATCTTTACAACACAAGGCTACTGTTGGAGACTGGATTGCTTTGCTGAAAAATGTCCAGTCCTCTGGACCTCTATTCCAACCTCTTCCATATTATTTTGGGGGATTTTTTTTTTGGTGTGATTTTTCTTTCTGTATATGATTTTTGTTAGGCAGACATTAACTGAGAAATCTGTATCCATATTTGTGTTACAGCAACTGAGATGAGAACTCTAGCTTTCTCAAAGCCATAGCTTTCAGATGAACTAAACAGGTTGCAGGCCTAAATAGCAGCATGTGTGTAAATGTGTGTAGGAATGGTTATGCTAAAGATAGCCACCCAAGATTTTATCACCTTTTTAAACAGCTGCAGTGTTCATTAATTTGAAGACCTAGTTCCTATACTTTTCTGTTTTGGTTCAGGCTGTATGAATAAACTCCTAAAATATTGATTCAGCATGCCTCCTAGATATTATCACCTGACACTATATCATGTGTGCTTATACTGGGTTTTACTTTGACATAATAAGGCATAATTTTCAGTTATTAATACTTGCACAGAATTGATTGCCCTGTAGTCCACTTTCAGAATATGTATGATTTTACATGACAAACTGGGATAATTCTTTTTTTTTTGAATATAACAGGCCACATATTAAGACTAAGCTGCTTTTCCAGGCTTGCACAGGCTTTTAATGGCACATTTGAAAGTTTGGCGAGGGCTCTGATAAAAATCAGAACCTCTGAAGTTTATCAATTGCTGTTTAGAATTACAGGAATAAGGACTATTCTTTCCTTTTAATTAACATTGGATGGTGGGTGAAGCACTATGAGATAAACTGTTTGTAGAAGCTTAAGAGTACACACACAGAAGTCTGAGTCAGTATTGTTAGATGAATGCATGAATGAATAACAATGAGAAACACATAATGAAAAGTTTTCTCTTCTCATTTAATTCTAATATGCCATAATGCAAGCTTGTGTGGTATGGGAAGTCTTTTCATATATAATTATACTGTTGAAAGCACCCCCAAAATAAAAATCGTATATTCTGAAGGCCACAGAAGGACACAGAAATGAATGGCAAATTCCACTGAGCATTTTATCAGCTTTCTGCCATTCTCTGAACAGTGCCAGATAAAAACCACAGTGCTTAAAGGACTTGTGAAAGGCTGTGCATATGCTTGTAAAATGTGTATTAATTATGGAAAGTACATTGCAGTCTCCTCAAACTTCCCGTAGTTTTCTCCAAATGCACAAACACCTGTAGCACTTTCCTATCTGGCCAAGATGCCTACATTTAAGATTAAAATTACAGAACTATCCTTATTGAATTAACTGGCTAATGAGCCTTATTATTTGCAAATAGTGATTTAGCTTCTCTCCTGCTGCTTTTCATTGCTCTTTCTTTGTGTTGCAAGCAAAGCAGGTGTTGAGATGTGCTGTTCACTTTATTTAAAACATACCACTAGAAGATCCTGATCTAAATAGTTTAGAGCTCATCACAGGCACTTGGTCTAAATCTTCTCATGATGGCTATTCATCTCACTGATTTTTTTTATTTTATTTTTTTCTTACTAGAAAGCCTTAGCTAAAACAACTCACTTATGTTAGAATAAGAGTTCAGGGAGCATGCTATTCTGTTTACTCTACAAAAGCAAACAATAACAACAACAGAAAACCACCACCACCACAACAAAAAAAAACTATTTGAAAATTGTCCTGTACACTAGGAACAGAGCAGTAGCTGTAGAGGAAGAGAAAGACTGCATGTACCTTGAAGGAACTTACTCGACAGATCACCTTGTGACATGGAATATTTTTGGTGATACTTTGAAAAAAAAAATCCTAAATCCTAGCCCCCCAAAACCCCAAAAACAGTTTGTTAATTTTGTAAGCTGTTTTTTTCCAAGATTGAGTATGTCCCATCCTCTCCTATCTTCTGCTACTAACTGTGGTGTAGGCAGTGCTTGTTGAGAGGAAGTGAGCAGGACTTTCCCTGAAACTGCTTCTCTTGGAAGCATTGAAATACATCAGTGACATCTGCTCTAGTTGGATGGTGAAGTTACAGATTTACCTTCAGTTTTCAGTGTTCCCATTGCTGCTGTCAGGAGGAGAAGAAGCAAATGGGAAAGAAATGCAGTTTGAATGCAGAGTTGAGGAGAGAGAAAGAAAACAAATAGGGCATGAGCTTAGGGGAAATTTAGTCAGGATGTGGAACAAGTGGTTTCAGAAGCGTGGGTGGGAATGGGAGATTTGAGCAGAATGGGACAGGCAGTTGGGGAGAATAGCATGTAACCACAGAAGAAGCATTTTGCAGACCCCAGAAATGAGAAGATTCAGTTAAAATCTGCCTGTCCCTGAGGCAAGCTTATTCCTTCTTCTTTCATTTCCTCTGAACACTTTATAGTGTTCCAAATTACCCAAATTACCAAATTACTGGTTGACTTCTTTTTTTTACCCAAGTAAAGTTTTTGTCATTAAAGAAGAAAATCATTTGCATCTAACATTTAACAGGCTCATTGGATCATCTTTTGGATAACTGGTAAACTTTTATGTGGTTTTGGAGGAAATATCAGCTTAAGATTGACATAGTTAGAATGATTTGCATCCATATGACATTACTGTTCAAACAAATACCTAGAAAATTCCATCCAAAATTGTTTTTATTTTAGTAATTCTTATGTTGACAAATTTGTTTCTTCCTGGTATTCTTTTAAAAACGATTTTACTAGGTTTATGAACTACTGTGTAAGTATATTCTCTCTTTCTTCAAAGATGTGCTGGGAAGAAAGCAATTCCCAATTGTTTCCAGTAGCAGCATGACTGTGAATAAAACTATTTTCTCTCCATCACAGTCAATGACATGTTCATGCATTTCTTGTATATGCATTTCTTTATCTCTGCTTACATTTTCTGACCAATTCCTTTGCTATGTTGACTCATGAGAGGCATGGTACCTTTGCCTTAATGTTAAGATACAAGTTAGGCTTCTCCTTTGCATCAGCCAGTGCCTGATTAAGCCACGTAATGCTACTGCCACTGCTCCATCATCATACAGCACAGCTTCCTTTACTGCAACTGCTCTGTTCACACCCCAGCACAGGATTACCCTGCCTCTGGTACTGCACCATGGGGATTATGAAGTGGATGTGAAAAATGCACAGCATGTAAATCCACCCCCTTCCCACATCACTACTCGATCAAGGGGTTTATTATACTGTGTAGGGAGTTTGCTTAGTGGATAGCCACACCTGCAGTACTACTGCTGTAGGCAGCCTTCAAGGGCTTGGGTGACCTAACATATGCCGCTTTTTTGAGACACTCATTAACTTTTCTCTTCAGTGGCACATTGTAAATCAAATTCACTATTTTTCTTCTCATTTATTTTGCTATCAGGTTCACCTAAGAAGTAAATAGAGAGTGAAGTCTTCAACTGGCTAGCTTCATGCAGGCTAATATAATTTTCTTCTTTATCCTGTGGTCAGGCATATATGTGGGTCATACAAACAGGACAGTGAATCATAGTCTAGGAAGTCAGCTGACAACTCCAGCTGAGTGCTTTGGGCTTTTTGCCTGCATGTAGGCACTTAGCTGAATCAGGACCTGGGGTAAGAGCCTCGGATCTCAGCAGGAGGAAGAGCTCTGTCTCAGTGCTTGGCTTTTAGCTGTGTTTTTTATTTTTATTTTTTATTTTTTTGTAAACTGAAGTTAATTTGATTGTAAGTTATTATTCACACTTTTAAAATCAGATATTAGAGCTTGGATAGCTCTCCTAATGTGTTTTGTAAACTCCATTTGCACCTTGCAAATCTTAGTGGGAGTTCAGTGTTCACTGTGAAGCATAACATGTTTGGCTAGCTTGCTCACTAATTTTTGTGCTTTGCCAAAGGCACTTTAAACCCAAACAAAGCTCCAGAAAAATGCCCAGAAAGTGCTTTTGTTCCTCTTACTTAGTGCTGCTTTCCAGTGGCTTACCATCTTCTCCCTGGAGAGTAGAGAATAAAAAAGACTGCATATAATATTCTTCTTGTCCTTGACTGACCTCCAAGGTTCTCTTATTTTGATCACTAACAGCTGAAGCAGGTAGATGAGCTCTTGGCTGAATTTTGGTATGGCAGAATTGTAGACATGCTGTCATCTGTGTCAGACATTTTGGGTGTTTGTGGCTGGCTTAAAAAAAATTTCTGGTGTCACAGTGATGCCGTGCAATTTATTTTAATTGGGTTTAGATTTGTTCCAGAAACATTTGATCTGTGGTAAGCTTTTCCTTGCATAAGTGTCTGTTGATATTCTGGAGGGCACAAAATGTCTCATAATTTCTCTTGAGGTGCCTAAGATATTTTGTTTAACATATCTTATGCATGCATGTGATTTAAAGCATGCAGAGTGGCATGAAGAAACAGGAAGAATTGTGAATCCTCTGCCTCTGTTGTCACAGGTAAGGCCAGGTGAAAAATGTCTCCTGTGCTCAAGGACATGAGTGTTTTTGTTCTTAAAAAAAATTAAGTATTGCTCTCCATTGGGAATGCCAAGGATTGATACACAGATAGCAATGGAGTGTCCATCTCGGTATGTTTGTATATAGGCACCATTTCAGTGTAAGCTGGGCACAGGTGTCTTCAGGCTTTACAGATCTTGCTCTTTAGCTAGCAATAGGGAAATGGGATCTGTTTTATGAGAAGCTCCTTTGTTTTCCTGAACTTTATTTTTAGATAAATTCAAATGTCTAAGTTGGAACTGTTTGTTTTGTGAAAGAAATGGTGCAGGCCATGGATGAACTCTAGGAGTATGTGCTTGGAAGGTGATGGCCTGTACTACTCCCCTGGGCTCTCCTGCTTGTAGCGGTTTTGATAAACAGTCTGTCAAAATTGTACTGGTAGTACAAGAAGTGGAGTTGAAGAAGCCAGGAAGATTGCTGGCTTGCACCAAGGCTGTATTGATTGTTTCTCCAAGGTCATGAGATGTTTCCATCTCACCTCTGAACTATCCTCCGGGGCTACATGAGCAGTAAATACTTCCCAGCAAATTGGGTAACTCTTTCTGAGCTCTTACCAAGAGCTGCTGCTGTTAAGAGGAACAAGACTAGAGATGCTGCTTCTCTAAGTAGCTCATGAACTGTTATGGGCTGCATCTACCTCAGAGTCAATGATCCATTATCTAAGTTAGTGTAAGAGCTTACAGATTCCCTTGGCTGCCAAGGTTAGGGTGCACAAAGAATGTTGCAAAGATCTGGAAATTGTCTCTTTATGAGATAATTCCCACTTTTTTTTTTAAACACTAACAAATAATAACTTTCAGCAACTAATTCCAAGACCAGGCAAATGCAATAATTGCCATTCCAGATGCCAGGCAAGAGCATGACTTCACATTAACATTTGACTGGTCCCCTGTCACCTAGACACAGTTACGAGGAGGCCAGCCTAAGATCTCCAGTCTTTTTCCTTGTGCTCTAAGTTGTTTGCTGCCAGGGTGAATTTTCAGATTGTTCACTGTCTCCTCCTCCACTGAACTATTTCAGCAGTTGAAAAGCTGTTTGTTGGAAGAGCTTAATGAAGACTGTCCGGTGTCTGCCATGGAAGGCTGATGCAGTTGATGCTTAGGATGCTGTAAAGCAGCTGTGTGGCTGCTGTTTGCAGAGGCTCACATCACAGGCTCTCATGATTGTACCATAGTCAGCCTTTCCTGAATAAAAAATACTAGAGTTAGACCAAAACTCGCAGATTTTGAAATATGTTTTGAGCTGGCCCTGGTAAAATGCATTTTTTTTTCTGAGTATTTTATACTAAATTACAAGTGCATGCATGTACGCTATTCTAATTAATTTAAGGTTGCCCTTAAAACAAGGTGTGGCCTTGTGTCTTGCCTTTAGACAAGATTTTTCACTGTTCTGTATAGCAAATATTTCCATGCAGATGAAAAGGAATATTGAAATAAAATAAAAATATCTTTCAGGCAGATTTATTAAGGAGAAGAACCCTGAATAAAATTTTATTATCAAACCTTCTTGTATTTGATTTTATACTGTGTTAGCAATAGCTAAATGATTATTTTGAAACTTCACATTTATATGGAGTCTCAAATACAACCTGACTTATGTTGCTGATGGTTAACCAAAAAAATAAAATAAAATTGCAAAATCAGATGTCTGTTGAGTATTCTAGACCTCCTGTTTGGTTACTGCTATAACTTAGATTATGTAATGGTCCCTGCTGTTGTTCCTATTTTCAGGTAAACAAGAATTTATTATAGTGGTAAAAGATGTCCTGGTTTGGTCTCATCTTCCAAGATGAATTATTTTTTCTGGTTTGAACAGAAGTGTTCTGCAAGAGAATCAAAACAACCACATTTCTTTAATTAAAAGTAATGTACTCACAGAATTTCCCAGCCACCCTTCAGCTGAAATGACAGAAAGTTAAAAGGTGAAATTTGTCATGGAAAACTCCAATCTGTATTAATTTCCTCAAGCAGATCGTTACAAAGACTTAAGGCTTGTTTGCATTAAAAAAAAGATCAACTCAATTAAATAAAACAAATTATTAGACAACTAAATTCAGCTAGGAATATTTTCTTGAAGCAGGAATGTTAATGAAATCCTTCACTATTTTTTCATACTAAACTGACTTTCAAACTCATCTACTCACTCTGTAGCTACATAAGAGCAAGTCCAAATTCTGGTATCATGTTTGGCTTTGCAGATAGACCATTTAATTACCACCTGAGAATATTTATATCAACTCAGACTTTGTTCACACAAAGAGAACTCTGCTTTAATCTGTGCTTTGCATTATTATATATAAAGTTATCCAAAAGATTTAAGTTATTCAAAAGATTTAAAACTTTCATAGCACAGATGAAGTGATTCCTTAATCTGTAGCTTCTTTGTAACTTAGTTAAACACTGTTTATGTGTTTTCACGCTAATCACTTCCAGCTCAGGACTCCTTAGTTTATGAAAGAAATAGCTGCTAAATCTGACACAGGTTGTACCAAGTGTCACAAAATGTTGTCTTTCGGGACTCAAGCAGCATGTGAGTGACAAGCAGCAAGTGAGTGGCAAGCAGCAGAGTAGACAAACCTGTCAGTGACAGTGATCAGTAAAAGGAAAATATATGGTCCATGTGTGCAGACAGCATATTTTGTTGAGCACTGCCCTTCCCTTTGAATGTTTTTTGTCCCTTTGATAGCTTCTCCTGAATGGTCACTCATTTTTTCTGTAACCTGCTGAGACTTTTAAGTCCTCACTTTCATGCTATGTCTGCAGCTCATAGACTTGTTCCATACAAAGCCTCTGAGACATATAGACTTTCCTATCTGTTCACACACATGCGTTACTAGCACAGGTTTTCTCCACTTCACATCTTTATTCCTGGAATCTCCTTCTCTGACATCTGCCTTCTCACCTTGCTCATGTGCAAAGAAAATTTCTCTATTAGTAATTGCACTATTAATTTGAAATCATCAGTCTCTTTGGATTCCTCAGCTGGCACCCCTTTGCTCTCAATCAAACCACTCACTTGTCTTTATTTCCAAGGCCCTTTCTTGTCTCTCTTATGATTTCTGATTTACTACTAAAATGCCAGCTTAAATCCTTGATTGGTTGTGATGCCTCAAAGAACTAAACATGGCTACAGACATGATTATAGTGTCTTGAATCATCCTTTGACTTCCAAGTATGTATTGCAAAATGCTATTGCAACATAAGCATATTTGTAGGTTCTCTCTCTCTCTCTCACGCATTCAGCAATTACCTTGGGTTATGGAAGTTACCTGTGGGTTATGGAAGCAGAAAAACATCCACTGTAAGTAAATCCAATATAGTTTTCCTTATTCCAATGAAGAGACTACAAATTCAAAGATTGAGAATCTGATGCAAGAGAGAGGCCTGAACTCAGGGGTCTAATGACTGGCTGAGGTGTGAAACTCTCTCAGGTCCTCATCTGAAGGGCAGCCTGTTATTCCCACAGACTAGATCATGTTTTCCCTCAGGCATTTTATGGCCCAGTGGGCAGCTGTGATGGCTCATAAACTGTCTGTGTCCCCCCTTCCTTCTTCACCTCAAGTCAGAGGGAACAATCCAGCCCAAGCATCCACCACTGCACCAACCAGAGCATTTGCTTTCCAAACCAGCAGGAATGCACTTGCTAATTTAATCTTTTAAAAATGATTTATTCTGCAGAGCTGTCTGCTTTAATTACTATTTGAGCTTTTTTGAACCACAGGACTGGCTAATTATTTTCATTGCCTCCCTTTGGTTGCTTGTGCTGTACAGATCTGCAGTTTAATGAGTCACTTGGAGGCCAGAAGGCACGTTGAATTCCTGAAGTATGTCGTGTCTAGACAACAGTGCAAAGACACATATTTCCACTGTAAGCAACGGGATGGTGTTTGTTTGTGATAAAGGGGTTCTGAATCATTTATTTCTAAGCTTGAGGTATAGAGAGGAGAGAGGGGGGAAAGAAAAGTGGTGGTGGGGTGTGTGTGATTTCATCCATTCATTTAATTATCATTATTTATAATGCCCTGACTGAGATCAGAGCCCCACTGTGTCAGATACAGCAAGCATATAGTAACAGACAGTTACTGCAGTTTAGCTTCTAAGCAGGTCAGCAATGGCAAAGTTAACATTTAATCTTTGCCAAAATTTATACATGTATGCACTCTCCTCAGATAATCATACTTGGCACGGGCTTTTAAAACAAGATATTGGCTGTGTTTTTTACAAAATGTTTGTATGATGAGCTGCTGATTACCACTTCCCACTGCAAACACAGTCAACACAATCATCTGTGCAGGATTTCCTTGGTTTGTGGATCACACACGGGGCACCGTGCTGGCTCTCTGTGTGTGCAGCCAGCTGTAGCCTCGGGCACGATGCTGCCCGAGCGAGAGCAGCCGTGCTGTGCCCAGGGCTGGCTGAGGGGCAACAGGAGGGGCCCTGTGCCAAGGGGACCGATGGCTCCTGACATGGGCGGCAGCAGGCTCAGGGCAGCCCTGAGCTGCATCCTTCCTATGCCATGCAGCCTGGGGAACACTTTATATAGATAAACTGCAGACACTGCCAGCATAAGAAGAAGAAATCATCTGGAACTAGGTTGCTGCTAATAAATTCTTCTGAACAGGAGAGTCTCTGAGTTGTTGCTGCACTCTGCTCTTTAGAGCTTCTCTTGAACCTAAGATTTCTACTTTTTTTTTTTTTTTTTTTTTTTTTTTTTTTTTTTTTCTGTTTCCCAGAATATTCCATCCATCTGTCCTCTCAGATAGTGTAGGATTTGCTAAATGTCTGACTAGGAAATAATTTTCTTGTTCTGTAGAAATTCTCCCTCCTGCTTCTGTCTGATAGACTAAAGTTTTTGAAAGGTTGGCCCAAAATTATTTCACTGTTTCCAAGAGTCAAGTTTACGGAAAGTGCCATCTTGACACTAAACACCTTCCTCATTGAATTTATCTGAAGAAAGTCTTTAGAAGGGGTCTCTGTTGTCACTGATTGAGGGACTTTGATGAAGTGTTGATGTCATGGTTGGAGATAAAATTATGGTGTGTTTCATGGTTTTGGGAAGAAACAGAAGAGAGGAATTGAAATGGCAGACCTGTGCATTTTATGTAGGTATTGTAGGAAAAGAATGGTGTTTGTAGGTACTGAGCTCTATACTGAGTGAGCAATGCATTCTAAAAGGAAAAGAAATACATAAGTAAGAAAAATAGTTTCTTATTCTCCAATCACCTGTGGATACTTTCCCCCTCTCTGGTGTCAGGCCTTGTCTTCTAAAGTGTGTCTCTCCTCTGGTAGTTAAAATCATCTCTTTTATCATGTGTCATGAAATGATAGCTCATTCTCTTGCCTCTAAGCTATCACACACACTTAAAGAGAAACTCATCAATATAAATGTTTGTGTCTATGTCTGATTGGTTTCTCATGTTTAAAAAGGAGGAAAAGGGAGATTGATTGCAGAGGCCATAAAAGTAATGATGCGTTTAATGAAAACATACATTTTATAGGCAAAACACGCTTAAAAATTACTTGAAGCTGCTGCATATGCGTTAATGAAATTAAATGACCTTCAAAATTTTGCTAATTTGACCTCGGGTTATCCCTTTGAGCCTTCAGCCAGTTTTACATTTATTTGCACATATGGCAATTGTTTTTGTGTATTTGGTCTTTCTCTAGAACTCATGTCAGTGCTCCTTGCCACATACTGTAGCTATAGAGCCATGCTGTAATGGTTGCACAGTGTGAAAACCAGGCTGCTGGCTCTGGAGTTGTCCCTGAAGAGACAACTGCCCTTCCTTCCCCTGATCCTTCACTTGCCCTCGAAACTGTTGCTTCATATCAGAACCAAACTATGACCGACTCCAGACTGTAATGTGTCTGCTTGGCTTACTTTCCTATGGGAAATAATGTTAGAAAGTCTATATGGAGGTGGATAAAGCATCATTCCACCTCCTATTTAGCTGAGAAACCTTTTGATTCAGATTATATCCATTGTCCAGCTAGTCTACCTCTCTGAGGTGGTGCTCATTCATGGGATATGTTAGAAGTCCAGAGTATGGTCATATCTATGTCATATCTGGTCATGCTGATGGCATCCAACCTAATGACCTGTCTTATGTCAAGTGATACTGAAGGGCTCATGTCCATGTTGCTCAGAACTATTCTCAGCAATAAATTTATCATTTAAACTCTGCCTAGCATTTTGACTCTGGTGTTGTAACCCTTTGGACTGTTATTATTATGTTGTTCTCAGTTGTAGGTGTCTTAAGCAGAGAGAAGGCTGTGCTGCAGCATGCCAGAAAGGTGTTTCTGTAGTGTGACATCCCAGAGAGATTTGTGTGCCCTCAGTTGTGAAGTGAGATCAGATATAGTTGGGGGAAAAAGGGGTGTGCAGTTATGGGCATGCTGTACAGAAAACAGCCACTAGAAAGTGTTATCTCCTGGACTTTGTCTGCTTTTCTTCTCAAAGGGCTTTCTTCTCAAAGGGAGCTGGAGCCCAAAGACAAGGTGACACATGCATAATAAAAATGAGCAAAGCCAGGAGGGCACAAGGGGGAACATGTGTAACCCTTCTATCTCACAGTGCTGTGAGAGCTTCCATGGATCCCACCTTGTCCTGCTAGTGCAAGTGGCTGTGTCTGTGTGCATTGTCTGTCATGCGGGATGAATGTTGTGTGAGGTGTTGCACTGGGGTGGGTGGTCCCCCTCTCAATACAAAGGCACTGTTGTTGCTATCTGTTTTGCTGGTGTCCCACCCCCTTGCATCTGAAGAGTTTCCTCATTCAGTTTTATTTTAAAGCACTCACATTTCTATTTTAAGATCAAATTAAATTTACAAGCAGCTGAAAATTTTCCAGATCACATTGTTTGCACGCTTTTCATAGACAGATTTCCTGCATCAGTGTGAGGCAGCATATTTTTAAGATGACTCTGGTAATTTATCAGAGCTATGCTCTTTTCATAACGAAATAAAATATAATTTCTAGATTATTTTGTGTCAGCTATAGAACTGAACACTTGGCCTTTAGTATTTTTTCTGAGTAATCGTAGGACATTACAGACAAAAGGTCCCTCTACCCAAGGGAGAGGTCTTGACTGAAGATTCAGTTAGTTATCTCTGCCACCATCACTTTGGGAAGGTAAAATTGGCTATTTACAGTTGCATATGAGAAAAGGCTACAGTTATCCTGAAACCTTGGCACAGCTGTAGGCACTTAGGAACTGAGGTATCCTGCACTTTCCTCTGACTATGGCAACATCCCCAAATACCACATTATGTTTGCCCCAACAGGAGATATTGCTGGGAATAGCAAAAAAACAGTTCACTCTGTCACCCTCTCACCTACCTTTGAGCAATTGCCTCTCTCAAATTTACAGTAAATATGCAAAGGATCTGGAGCAGAAGATGGCAGCCAACTCATTCACTTCTTTCTATCCCTCAGGGCTTTATATGGCAAAAATTGTGTACAGCTCTGTGAAGCTCTATACCTGGTGCTCTGTGTGGTGCCACCTCAGCTGTAAGCTCCCAAATGGAAAAGGAACATGGCATAAAGCTGTAAGAATCTGAAACCAGTCCACTGGTCACACAGAAAGAACTAGCATGCATTTAAGGGAAAGTGCAAGAATGAAGCACATGTCCCAGACTCCTTCCTTATCATATTCTCCTGGCTTCAGGCAGCCAGATTGTATGAAGACAAAGGTAGTGCTGGGCCCTTTGTTTTGCAACCCCCCATTTTTTTTTTTTTTTTTTTTTTTTTTTTAATTTAAGATTTAGAAAATGGAGTGGAAAACCTTGTTTCATTTCAGCTACTTTTATTATCTTTGAGTACAATGGAAAACAACAGTTCAGCAGTTTATTCCTCTGTTTCTCTCTCTTTCTAAACTTTCTTTATGGAGGAAAACACTAGATTATTCCTTTAAAGTGAGACCATGATACCCATCCCTTTTTTTAAGATGCATCATGATCTACTGGGAGAATGCTTTATAGCAGATCAATGGTATTTTACATTGCTCTAAAATTATAGTAAGATTATTTTTTTTCTCTGTATCACTGAATGCAAACCTTTGCAAGAGTTTATAGAGGTACAATAACGTTTTATGTGTGCTTATAAACCACATGAAAATTTTCAGATTTCTACCACAAATCCCAGCTTATTTGTACTCAACTCTTCCCTCTACTGCTAGCGTAATTAAGAAATAATGGCAGAGGGTGCTGCTGTGGCTGCAGTGTGTTCCCCCACTGCAGCTGGAGATAAATAGTGTACCGGGTCTGGCTGGGATGGAGTTACCTTTCCCTGCAGGTGCCCATATAGCACTGTGCACTTGTAGCTAGAGCAGTGCTGCTATCACACTGGTGTTGTATCTATTGCTGAGCAGTGCTGGCACAGCACCAGGGCTGCCTCCAAACCCCCAAAGCCAGCAGGCTGGGGGTAGGCAAGAGGTGGGGATGGGACAACACCGGGGCAGCTGACCTAAAGGGACCAAAGGATTATCCCATACCACGTGGTGTCACACTCAGCAGTAAAAGGTGGGAAAGGGGAAGGAGGGGGGGAGCTTCTTGTTGTGGAGGTGTCTGTCTTCCTGAACAACTGCTACATGTACTGAGGCCCTGCTTCCTAGGACATGGCTGAACATCTCTTGTTGATAGGAATTAGAGGTTTTTTTTCTTCTTTCTCCGTGTTTCCACATGGCCTTTTTATTTATTTATTTATTTATTTTATTTTTTTTTTCATTTTCTCCCCCCCTTCTTTTTCCCTTTAATTAAATTATCCTTATCTCAACCTGTGAGCCTCCTTTCCTTTCCTTTCCTTTCCTTTCCTTTCCTTTCCTTTCCTTTCCTTTCCTTTCCTTTCCTTTCCTTTCCTTTCCTTTCCTTTCCTTTCCTTTCCTTTCCTTTCCTTTCCTTTCCTTTCCTTTCCTTTCCTTTCCTTTCCTTTCCTTTCCTTTCCTTTCCTTTCCTTTCCTTTCCTTTCCTTTCCTTTCCTTTCCTTTCCTTTCCTTTCCTTTCCTTTTTCCTTTCCAGCATATTTTCTTCTTCCCCTCTTCTTTTGAGGAGGGGTTGTGAGAGAGTGGTTGTGGTGTAGTTCAGCTGCCCAGCAAGGTAAAGCCACAACACACAGAGATGCTGTTTGTCCTCTGGAGGTTCAGGTGTCACCTCCAAGCCCAAGGTCCCACCTGTATTTCGGGATGAAGGCAAAGGAAATGATCCCACTAAACTCAGCGTAAGATGAAGTTGGTGCCCTTGTCATTTGACATCCCGCAGTTGTTTTCTACCAACTGATTTTCTTTTGTTTCAGTCCCTCTCCTCTCCACCGCCTCCCCCACCTCCAGGTGCCTGTGCCCTCCCAGGCAATTTTGATTTCTGCCTCACTTGCTGGAGTTAAGCTGTGTCCATGGTGCTCAGATCCCTTGAGTGCCTTAAGGTGAGCTGAGGGCTTCCGATATTTGTGATCAGTAAATTTCACTGTGCAAACAAAACTATAAATCTGCAGTGTGTGGGTAGGGTTGGCATATTTCAGAATGGAGCTGCTTTTGTTCCTGAGTTACCTATCGAAAAAGCAGCATGGATTCTCCATCCTCCAGGCTCTTTCATCTTCTGAGAGTGAACTATGGACCCGGAGTATTTTATTATGGCATCCATAGAATTTACAATGCCTGTTTTGAAGTAGTCTTCCTGATAAGATATATTGAGAAAACAAGGAAATAAAAGTAGACAAGATACTTAGTTTAGGCATTTTTCTTCACAGGCTATGAGACCGATACATTTTCCGGCTCTCAGAATAGCACTATTATCCTTTTAAGAAACTTTAGAACAGAAAGAGGCTGAGGCCCATCTAGGTCAATCCCCTTTAAATCTTCAGGCGTTAGTGGATTATTTTTAAAATATGAAAATTGAAACAAATAGTTTGAAAAGTATTAGAAATTTAGCAGAGAGTGTTAGAGAAGAGCTTTTGAGAAGTTTGTGCTTCCAGTATACCCGTATCAGTCCTTGCTATTGGCTTCTTCTTTATGTTACTGGGTGCAGACAAGCTACTATGTAAAAAGCTGTATAATTATAGGGTAAAATTTGACCAAGAACCTACACAGAAGATTCCATGTTATTACAGAATAGGCACTAGACACTCATTTCTGTCTTCTACACTACAATCTTCTTGTAATGCTGCAAATTATATAGTAATTACAGATGGAATAACATAGTATCTTCAACCATTAGTACTCTGCAATTTGCAGTGGCAAATGACTGGTCATGTTCTACCCAAATGTCAGTGGGATTTCTGGGTCTAGATAAAGTTGTTTGGACTGCATATTAGCAAGAAAGATGGATGTAATAACTTAAACATCAGATGCAAGAACTGTGATGAGTGTCATTTTGTTCATGTTTTGGTGTTTTCCCACATTTATTTACAGATATACCTGCAGGGGGTATAACACAGGTATTGCCTTTGTAACCTCATCCCCAACAGGTCCTGTGAAAACAGATATTTTCTTTCACTAACATCTATTGAAGAGATTTCTCTTTTCTTCTAATTTTTTATTTCATTTTGATTATGATTGCCATTTTCTTTCCTGTGCTTGGATCTACACCTTAGAAATCAGCCCCATGAATTCTTCCAGGTTTGTTCCATCTCCTGCAAAATGCCTGATGCTCCTTTCCAGAGAGCACTGAGCAGGGGATGTCTGCAGACTGAATATTTAACAAGAAAAAAAGCAGAGTTACTGCTCTCTTTGCTTCACAGCTGCAGTCAGTCCTCTCTCTGAAGGACTATAAACTGCTAAGTACTGTTCACAAAGAACAAGGTGTAGCGAAAACACTGATGAAAGCACAGGTTATTAAGAAGCATTTAGATATATCTGATAAAATCTCGTTTTGCTTTCCATGCAAGCTACACACAATTAAACAGATTATATTAGGCTGCACTGAGCTCTGGGCTGCCACACCAGGCTGCTTCTGATACCCAAGCTCCTTGTTTAAAGTTAGCTCAGAAATCTCTACATCCTATTGCAGCTTTCAGTCTGCAGTGCATTCCCACAGACTGATAACATTGTCCCTGTGAATAAAACCACACGCAATCTCTGCTCTTCTCTACAATATGATTAGAAAGTGCTTAAACTGTGCATACAAGGAGAGCACGCACATGGCTAGCACCGTCAGCTTACCCAGTGAGAAAAGCTTCCCTGCTTTCACAGCTTCACTGAAGCTAGCTAGTGTGGTCATCACTAGGAGGCAGCCAGCCCCAGATGCTAGATGCCCCTATACAAAGCGTGTTTCAATGAAAACATGAAAATGCCCTGATTTTTCCTTTTCTGTGTGATAGAGCTAAGCTCTGGCAACTGCAATCCCTCTGGCAGTTGCTTCTGCCCTATCTATGTGCCCTGTCTGCATCGGGCACCAGTCTGATGCTGGTTTGACCAGCCAGGGAGCTCACCAACTCCCCGGGGGTGAGCAGGCTTGAGATAGCCAAAAGGCTGCTCTAGATGGCTCAGTGATACACCTTTTCAGAGTACGGAAAAGCAGCCAAAGATCCTATACTGGGAGGTGAGACCCAGCTGCTTTAATGTGCCTTCCAATGCAGGCTCCTGCAAGTTCATGATACCTGAGTTATATTTTACTTTCTATCTAATTTGTGGTTTGAATCATTGGAGATTATGACAGTCAAGGCAAATTGTCATAGGCTTTTTTAAGAAATGTCTGTAAGACTTACTCCCTGCTGCTGAAAAGCATAGAACAAGGCCAAAAAGTTGCAATATCCTTTCTTTCACTCATCTGGGATGATCCATGGACCTAGAGCTCTCAGGACTTCTGTGCTCCCTCTTCATCCTTCCTGGAGGCAGAAAATAAAGAGACCCTATTTTTGTTTAAAGACATGGAGCAGAAACAGTTATGGCTTTCCCTATTGTAAAGAATGTTTGTTCTTTAATTCACTCCTATCTCTCTCACTAGACCAAATGAAGTCTCTTGGTAGGCAGACAGGATTTGTTTAAATGGGGCAGCCTGAAAGTGGTATTTTCCACTAACAGAGTCTCTGCTATGTGCAAAAACAACAGAACAAACACAAGTAAACCCTCTGGAATGTCTTCAACCAGTAATGACAAAAATGAAAGGATGCAATCAAAACAGCATATAAAAATTAATATGCTGACTGGATATATACAACCAATATACATATATATGCATCTTATTCTAGTCCCATAGTTGTTGTTGTTTGTTTTTCATTTTTCTGGTTTCAGAGTAATGAAGAAAAGACATGCAAGAAGTAAAGAATGAGAAACCTAAAAAAGAGGCAAAATGTGTGTTATTAATTCAAATCCATAATTTTGGGCACCCTGGGATTTGAGTACATTCTTTTAAATTTTGTAAAAGTGTCCAGTTTTCAGAGCACCTATCCACCTAGAGTGATGACTTCCTGAAGTGTCAATGCCAGCCAAGCATCTGCCAGCATTCATTATTTTGGGAAATCTAAGCCTCTGTCACTTCAGGATGCCAACCTCTTTCAAGGAGTTGGGGAAAGGAAAGGTTTACATTTGGGCTGTTTTTAGTTGTCTGAATGGGTTCCACATTCTTATCATTGTTTTTCTCAGTGTGAGGTAGTAACAGTCATTCAGATGTAAGAGCTTCATACATTTTAAAAGGGAGTGACTTTTAATCATTGATGAAGGCACAATATTCTGAGTAGGTTTTAAAACCATCTAAGGTCAAAGCTGGATTTCTATCCTTCCCCTCTTTTCCTTTATTTATTTTGTTTTCTGATGTCTGTACAACTGAATTTTTGATACTACAACATAGCTTCATGGATGGAAGACACTGAAAAATAGCACCACTTAATGTTTCTTTGGATAACTTTGCAAATCTATAAAATGTAATTTGCATCACAAACAGGAGAAATTAAAAGTATATGGTTTATTTATTTATTTATTTATTTATTTTTGAAGGTGGATACAATAATCAAAGCATTTGGAGAAATGCTTCATGTTGAATGTTATCTGGGTAATGGTAGCTAAAAGCAATACCTCTGTTGGCACAATAATCTTTTAGAAACTCCTCCTATTATAGCAGATGCTGAAGTTAGTCTGAAAGAAATATATCCCTTATCCTGCTTTGAATTTACTAGATAAATACAGACCTAATATACTGCATTGTTTCTGCCTTCTAATTTCAGCCTGTAGCAGCATCCTCTGTGTCTGTGTACAAATATTGTTATCTAGGATAGTTGTTAAGTATGCATTAATATTTGTTAATTCATACAGTTTTGTGGTGTTATGTCTTGCAATTAGTTGAGACATGTTTCAACTCTAAATCAATTCCCAAACAAAAAATAATTGAGGGTACTTAAAAACTAGTTGGAAGTAGATCATCAGACTCTTCAATTAATTAGGAAAAAAATCAAAGGGATGATGTAGCATGTGTTGCAGAATCAGAAGTAACTGCACCAAATAAGCTCTAATCAACAAAAAAGCTAATAAGAAATCACATAATTACCTATGATGTACTGGAATACAAGAGAAGCACAAAGTATCTACTACTTCCAAAACTGAAGAAGATGAAACAGTAGAAGATGTTTGAGTATTCCAATATGCATCTCCATCAGCAATGAAGCACATCATATGCACAGCTGTGAGGTCAAAGCAAAAACTTTCATAAGAATATGCATATTAATTGATTAAACAAAAAATCCTAATAATTCTTTTCTTGCACAATGTCAAGATGACCAGACTGGTATCCAAATGGAGATCGTGCTTAAGTGCTTTTTTGCATGTAGCTGTATACGAAGAGGATTGTAGATGTGTCTGGTCTGATGGTAAAATACTAATTTTTTTGAATGCCAAAACTCACAGCATCTTTCAAGAAAATGATAGCTTTTCCCCAAGGAATAAAGTCCATGGCCATATTTATGTAGAACAAAGGAAGAAGCATAGTCTGAGAAAGAATAAGCTGGCAAAGCTTTTAGGGAATAAGCAGTGATCACCCGCATTTTAACAAACTGTCTGCTCATAAAAAATCTCTCTCATTTTTATTTGGCCAGTTAACAGCAATACATCAAGAGGCAATAGCTCTAAGCCCCAAATATAAAATGCAGATCTAGCTCCTATCTGAATGTCTTATCCAATACAACAGCAAGCGAGGAAATAAAATTCCCACTGAAGCATGGGGATAGCAAGGAGAAAAGCACCTTCGCTTCACTACATTAGCAACGGTGCACCCCATTGCCTGTAAAGATTCCCAGTGTGGTTAAGTGTCCCTGTTTCTGAAAGCCTTATCAGAAACAATCTTTTGAAATCAGAAAAACATGACAGAGAGTAAAATTAATTATATACATATGTTTTTTTCCCTCGCTGGTCTCTAATAGACAACATTTTTGGAGCAGAAGAAAAATGCTTTTGTTTCCATGGCAACAATATCCACCGTTCTCCTTTCTGTCACAAAGCATGGTTTCTGAGCATATTTAGGAAAATTGAAATGTGGGTAACTCAGAATGATAAAGCCAAGTGCAGTAAATTTTCATATAAATAAATATTTGTATTCACTCTTGTATCCATTGGCTTTGAAAATTTTCAAGGTCAGGGTATTTGTTTACCGTGCTGAGCTCCCACTAAACACTCGTTCCTGTTCACAATGAGAAATCTCATTTAAATATGTCTTGAATGTTGCTGATGCCACCCTAAAATAATTGAAATAATTAAAAGGGAAAGTAGCATTTTACAGCATCTTTCAGAATGGCAAAGCGTGAGGCTGTAGCACCAGAGGACATAAGAAAACAACTGTACACAGCACACAAGAATAAATGCTGGAATGCTCAAGTCATTGATTTATAAGAGGCTGGAGGGTCTCTCTCTTTGCTGGGCAATGCTAACTCTGCAGTCAAAGTTCAGCAACAGTCGGCACAGACAAATGTTGAACGAATCTGTTTGGTCTCTGCTTTCCTCTTTTCAATTCCTCCTCAGTACAAACCTCTTGGCTACAGACACTTTCTTGTCTGCTGGAGTTGCTTCTCTCTGAATAATTTTTTTTGCACTCATTGGGCCAGACTTTCAAGTCTGTGCTCCAGAAATATTTATTTATAGCAAATGAAAAGGTTTTAACATGAGAAACCGAGATCAGTGCTAGAATATACAGGGTGGTAGGACTTGGCTGTATAAAGCTGTATATAGATGTCAAGCCTCGGCTTCAAAACAGAACTGAAGTGTTTATATCAGAGTCATTACCACCCGGAGCAAAATATGGTGGTTGAATTTTCTGATGGAAGGAAAAAAAACACAACAGTGTTGTCAAATTTAAAATATCACTTACTGGAAATGTAATTCAGTGACCACATTTTCTGATAAAAAAAAAATGTGGACAGAAAATTCTCCAGTAGCTTTCTCCTTAACTTTGATGAGGTTGTTTGAACAGGCAAGCCACAAGCTATTGAAAGGGCTGGGGCTGGAGGATGCTGGCTCTTATGCTTACAGTCCTCCCACCCGCATCACTATTTAGGTTCCCGGTGAGTCAGGAACAGTGCACACTTGCCGTGCCCTTACTCCAGTGTCACAGTGTTTGCAGGGCTTTTTATGGGGGCATGGCAGCTTGGTTAACATGGCAAAGGAAACTGTGTGGTTTTTGTATCTGGACCTGGCCTCATGGGTTTTGGGTCAAGGGGCAGCAGTTCTGGAAGCACCACAGGTGCTACAGCTGGGATGGTTGGATATGTGCATGCAGCTAATAGGAGAGGTAGAGATTTTTTTCTCCTCTGATCAGCTTCAAGCTTTTTTGTTTATTTTATTTATTTATTTATTTATTTATTATTATTATTATTTTTTCCAGTTTACATTTTGTTATATAAAAGACATCTTAGTCACCAACCCCAGTGCTGAGTTTTAACGAACCACCATCTAAGGATGTTACAGCGTGTGCTCAGACAAGGTAACAGATCACCTCAATTGAAGCAAGAAAACTATTGTACTGTTGCAGGTGGGCCCCTACACCTGCCAGCTTTTACAGGCAGCTAGCTGCTCTGCATGCTAAAAGGCCTGAGCTGTCTGTGAGGTTGGGCATAAGGCAAAATATGACAATAAAGCCATTCATTCTTATGAAGTTGGTGATATTTTTTACATGCATGGCTCTTGAGGTCATTAATGCCTCTTCTGTAACAAACCTATTTCTAATGTTTAGCAGGATTGGGATCCTTGATAAGGCTTGTCTTTGTTACTACAAAAGCTGCATTTTACCTCGGGGTACTATGTATTTCAAGTAGCCTGAGGTAAAAATACAGGGAAGGCAATGCAGAAGGTAACTTTGCACAAGGGTACAGACTTTGTCTCGTCTGTGTTTTTAGTTTAGAATAGCTGATGCATGCTAGCTAGCCTCAGGTGAAAAGGGAAGTGTTGCCAGCAGGACGTTTGAGGCCTTATCCCATTTCTTCTTCAGCACCTGAGAAATGAAAGAAGCTCCACTTGTTCCAATTGCAGCCGTTCTTTAACTGCACCTCTTCTATAATATTTTGTATTTAGTGCGGAAAGTGAATCAGTAAGAAAAAAAAGGCAATGTGATGGATGCAAAAACTTCACCACTGAGTTGAGGCGCTGAATGAAGAATTACAGGTGGAATTTATCTCAAGGCATAAAAACCCCTGAAAAATGGGGGTTTGTAATGGAAAGGCTATTGCTGACACAACCTTAATTTGAACATTGCCAGAAGTCACACTATCACTTTATACAGCAATTTAATGGCTAGCTTTTGCCTTGCCTGTGGGAATGCAGCCAGTTGAGGTGATTGGGTTTGCACACTATAAAACAGCTCAACCTTGGAATGCACTGGTGTAAAAGCACTTGTTCTTCATTAGCCAGATTTGAAATAATGGTCTGAAAATAGATGCATGTGACTTGCATGTTCTATTTACATTAGAGTTAGGTTCACACAACCATCACCTCACCTCCTGAGTTTAATGGACTTAATGAACAGTTAAAGTGTTTTAGGCACACAGTGATGGGCAACTGCAATGCCAGTCAACAGCTGAGACAGGCATTTCATGTTTCTTAGTAACCTATGTGAAGCAGTGCTTGGTCCACAGGAGCAACTGCCTTTTATATCTCGAGCAGTGCTCCTCTACTTGCTTTATTTCACTGATCCATTAGGTCTAAATGACCCATTGCCTTTTGAAAAGCAATACCTGAACTATAATCAAGTGGCTTTTCTTTGGTTATCTATCTTCTCCCTGATCTAAAATCATCAGAATCTGGAATTTCAAGTCTAAAAGCAACTTAGTTTTAAGAGAATGTTCCTCTTCACATGAAAATAAATAAATAAATAAATAAATAAAATATTGCATCAGGACCATCAGCTTGTGTGACATAGGATCTCACTACACCCCTCAGGGACACCCCATAGGATGCTTCCATTGCTATGACTGTTGCAGCCTGAGATGTGTGACTATGCGTTGTGAATGCTGGCACACCCACCATGAGAAGTCAGCACCAATTCATTTTTCCTTCTCTTTCATTCATTAACAATCCCAATGTGGCTGATGTTTGAAGAACTGTATTAAAAGTGAAAGTAAGAATGAATATGAAAACAAATCTGTATTTTTTTTTTTTCTGTCAAGCATGTGCAAGTGGAGATTTAACTGTATTTATGCAAACGCAGCTTTTAAAGAAGCTTTTAGTCTTAATTATGAAAATCTTCTCGAGCCTTTCAGTCCACAGTGAGCTATGTTGCTGTTTTTCATAACTGAGACAATTTGAGTTATCTTGGAAATCTTTAGCTGCCTTCTGCTTGATGCCCAGAAGACTTTGTTGCAGCTCTGCTCAGGGTCAATTGTTCCTTAGACTTCTTTGAGACTCTATTCAACATGACAAGCAAATCGATCTTTTCAATTCAGGGGCTGATGAAACTCAACATTTTATAAAACATTGCCATGAGAGTATGAACTGAGTAGATGGCTTTCAGGCCTGTTCAATGTCACTTTACACCACTTTGCTAGGATTTCTATAAATGCAGAACAGTTGAGGTTTTTAAGCACAAATAATCAGATCAAGCCAAATAATAAGATATCCTTTTTATAATGATATGCTTATGTGACATACTCTTTCTGGCCCCTCTCTCTCCTCTGTTTGCTTATTCATACACACAAACACACTTTGCATTTAAGAACTATCATATGACTCTATATACTACTGGACATAATTAGTGCATTTGATATGGTGAACAGGTTTGAATGACATTGTGTGATCAATAATTATATCCAGTTAGATGACTGAAAACCATATTATTTTATTAGAAATCTTCCAAATAATAGCATTGGATGGTCATATAAAAATATAACCTTGTATTAGTGCATGAATATTTAATCACCTGTCTGTCATTAATACAAAACCCTCTGTGCTTAGTGAAGCGATTTGTTATCACATTTCTGCAAAGAATGTACCTGAGTTATCCTTTCATTACGGATCCCTTTCAATACTCTCCTGATAAAGTGGTGAGTGAAGTTTTGCTTCATTGGGACACCAGACTTTGCAGTGACTGCTTGCTTAAGCTTCGAGGTGTGGGATGTGATGTAATCTCATGCTAGCCTGTTTGAGTGGGGTGAACTAGAACAAGATATCAGAAACATTTTATGATTTTAGGCATGTAGTTTTTGTGCACCCAACAAAGCAAGAAAATGTTATTTTCTGAAAAGTAGACACTGTCAGGGCATCTCAAGTTGTGCACTGAAAACACCCTATATGTCCTTAGTTATTTCTGAAAACAGTATTCTGAGGACTTGCAGTTCTCTTTCCATACCTGTGGCCAAGCATTATGATCAACTCTGGACAGAGGATCTTTGAAGTGTATGATGAGCTTAGCCCCTTAGCTGTGAAAGGGCTTCCTTGGGAAGATCTGTGCATTTGGAAAATCTGTCCTAAACCTTCTGAACTTTGAAATTATTCTGAATTGAAACATGGTGGGGGTTGAGATGGACAGGAAATAAATATCCCTGGAAATGTGTGTAGTTTTGAATTAGAGGAAATTAAAGTTTCAGCAAAAAATATCTATTCCCTCCTTCAGAGATCCTCTCCTCTGTTCATCTGTTCCATTCACCCCAACATGCACCTGAGATTTACTGTTTGGTTTTGGTACTTTTGGATGACATTTTACCCTCCTTTTCTCTGTCTTTAAGTGCTGGCCTCAGGTGATTCCCCTTCTGTTCCTCCCCTATTTCTGTCCTTCCAACTGGCAAAGGTGTTATTTCAGAAGGGAAAAATGCCATGCTGGATGACTGTATTATCAAGTCTTAAATATTTTGAGAGAGAGAGAGATTGAGGGAGAGACAGCAAGTGACTTCACTTGTATTTTTGCATAAATAATATTTTTTTTTTGCATAAATAAAACAATAATCCTTTCCAAGAGAGTGATTGCTTCAGTTTGAGACAACACTATAGTTTATATATTTTCTGTGTTTCGCAAATAAGAATGTTTTATTTAAAATTGATTAATGTACAGTATTACAAATTATATATGACTTTGAGTTCTGCTTATTTTCATTTTGGAAACAGATTTATCATCAGAAAGTATATCTGATGTACTATCAAATTTCAGATTTTATACTCTCTCTATTAGCCCTCCAGTTAATTAGAACTTCTACTACCCTATTTTCTGTGTATAATAGAAATTCAGATTAGCTGATTTTACAATAATTTGTAACCAAATTCATGTGAACTATTTGGTCTTGTCACAGTTTAGTCCAAGTTTCTTTCTTCTGTTTGTTTGTTTTGTATTTACAATCTTACTGGATTTTTATGAAAAAAAAAAGAAAAAAAAAAAGAAAAAGAAATACGAATGAGCAACACGTATAATTAAAATGTAGTATTTTCCAATGTTATGTAAAGCTTACAAGGCTATTAAATAAGTTCTTTTTCATAATGTAAAGGGAAGCTGGCGCCCATCAGGAGTAACTCAACACATGCTAGCACTGGGTTTTAATGAACTTAGTAAATCTGGGTTATTTTTGATCTCCAAGAATACTGTGCTACATGATTACCATCACTAAATATATAACAAAATTCCTAGATTATTGCTAATGCAAAGTTCAGACTCCTGGTTTTGATACAATATATATAAATATTTTGAGAACCATCAGAATCCTACACTGAAAATCCATAATATACTCTTTTTACTATTTATTTATTTCATTAGGTAAGTGTCTTTGACAAAACATGCCTATTGCTTAGTATTCAAACATGGACAATAGTATCAGGCCATTAAACTTTATGATAAAGGATAAGACAGAGGAGAAAGTAATCTTTCACAGAGTCTAAAAAGCATCAGAATCTTTTAATCTCTTTCTTGTGGTGCAGACTATGAGAAGGACAGAAAATAGCACTGACTAAACTAAGCTGACCAAACTGACAATGATCTTGAGAATGACGAGATCCTGAACTTATAATGTTAATATTGCAATATACTAAATTTTCTCAGAGATTGAACATTGCAGATAATTAAAATACTGTTTCCTCTTAAGAAAGTTACTGAAAAAAAGTAAAGGGATTGTAATATAATACTTGACAGAAAGACTTCTGAATGCACTTAGCTGTAGTAGTTACATATTCTCAGGTTGTCTTTATCCATATGCTTATAATCTCCTACAAATTTGTCAGGCCCAATAATTCAACTCCCAAAGATGCTTATGCTCAGTATGTGTTTAAATAGAGTTATATCTGAATAGGGCTTGAAGCTAATGCTTTGCAGAGAGGTCATTGGAAGGTTTCAGATCAGGTTCTGTTATAAAATTCTGTTTTTATACTTTCATTAATTCCTGTAACATTCACCTTTATGACATAGCTTTCCATGCATGAGAGAGTATTTGGATTCAGCAGAATCTTTTCAGCAGCCTTTGGGTTACAAAGAATCCTATTTAAATATATGAAGTAAATCATACTATTTTTTTTTTCCAGATAGCAGGAAAGGGAAATGTTTCAAACCAAACCAAGTTTTACACTTTAAATTGTTCATGTACAATAGGCTCATAATGAGCAGCTGAATCAATCTGAAAAGATTTAAGGAAGTGTTCACATCATCCAGTCTTAGGCAGCGGATATGATCAGCCTATTACCCAAACTCTTCCTATTGTCAGGCTCTTCAGAGAGCTCTGATTTACATGGTCTGAGTCACCTCCGGGGGAGAAAAAAAAACAAAACAACAACACACTGTTTCTCTCTCTCTGTTGGCCGTTGCAAGATTGTAGAGAGAATAATTGTTTAAATTAGATGGCTAAAGCTGGATGGTATGAATACCCTTTTTCATCAGAGGGCAGAGATATTTCCAGTCTTTATAACTGTACCCTGATATTTGAATGAAGTGGAACTGGTCATTCTTTCCCAAGGTTTCACAGAGATCATGTAGAATGCCAGAATGAGGACCTAGAGTCTTTTAGTCACTTAGACTACTGGATTTGATAATATTGCAGTTGAAAAATGTTGTTCATGTAGCTGTTCTGATATATTTACAAAGTAAATACATGTCCTTATTCTTGCGGAGTGCTCATCAGAACTGGGCTTGTCAATGAAGCTGAGGAGCTCAACTCTTCTTCCCCTGTCATATCACCTGTGGTTGCAGTGCTCATTTGGCATCCCATGGTACAGGAGCACCTCTACAGCCTTCTCTTTATTTTGAGGACATCTGTAGCTCTGGTACAACCCTACCATTATTTTTTCCTTATTAGATACTGTCCAGTGTTTCTTGGCCATTGTATTGGTGTGATGTTTGTCATGGTCTGTTTAGTTTGTGACAAGCACATGGGCATGATGTTAAGAATTTGCCTGTTAGGTTCAATTTGAGCTGAAGAAACTTGAAAAGCAAGCAAGATTCAGTAGTCTTACTTAAAAATAGTGTATATAGTATTATTGTAGGTTATATATTATTAATATGGCAAGTGATTTAAACTACAGTTTCTATCACAAGGCAAGAAATCTTGACTGAACTAATTAATGGTTTTATTCTTGCACCATTTTTATACTTTCAAATAATTTTCCTCAGAAATACTTGATTTTTTTTTTGTTGTTGTTAACTATAGAGACATGTTGATTTGCAAATAAATGTAAACTACATGTTAAACCTACACAATGCTACTCCTTAGTTTACCATTTTATCATTAAACCGTCAAATTTCTTATTTATTGTCTGATATTTTTATTAATCTTTGTGTTAAACTGCTGTGGATGGAAATGGAAATTTTCTTAAATTGGAATTCTATTTAATTGCAGAAATTGCATCTTTTAAATCTCTTTATTAATGGAATAAAATTATTTTAAATAGACTAGGGACATTTAAAAATTAAAACGTTTTGTATTTTGAGCTAACTGATTTGTTAATCAGAAAGTATTCATTGTAGTTAGTGAATTAAATGGGTTGTTTATGGTTATAATCTCTCCAAGACTTCAAAATGATTAACCATTAGTGTTCCATGGCTTTTTTTTTTTTTTTTTTTTTTTGGTAGACTGGTTGAGGGAGACAAACTCTCATTTTTAGTCTCACTCAGTTTCTATACTTTGAATGAACTAAATACTGTACAATATTGCTAAACTACAGAGAAGGGGAAAAAAATTTTCCAGCACTCAAGAAACAGCAGCTAGAAGAATTTAAAATTTCAGCTTTTTTTTCTTCTTCTTTTTTTTTTTTTTTTTTTTTTTTCCCCATGATCTAACCTGATGGCCTCCCATCAGTTTCCTGTGTTTTCCTTTTGTAGAAACTTAGTCACAAAAATGTTCTCTCAGCATATTATTTTTATGTAATTAAAAATGTTCTTATAACATTTTAAGAGTGATAACCTTACACATTATTGCAAGTTTAACTTCAGAAATGAAATTTGGATATTTCAGTCCATTTACTTAAATAATATTCTCTTAAATCTTAGTACCAGAGTATCATGTGAATGTATTTAAACTCACAATATTTTTTTTCCTTCTTCTTCAGAGAGTATAAACCAAATCAGAATAACTTACAGGGCAGGTTTTGTGCTGAGGATGTTAGAAAAACAACACAAAGAGATGAAAGCAATTTTGCTCGAATAGTCTAAGGTACAAACCCAGCTCCTCAAGGACGTAATTGAAATTGATCTAATGTGAAATCAATTGAACAGAATTGATTCCTATCGAAATCAAGGAGACTACAGACAAGAGTAAGTATTTGCCTTTTTTTTGAATGCTGAAGTTTCTACAAATATACTTCTTTTGGATAAACTCAGACTACGAAGTCTTAACTGTTGGTCCAGCTGCAAAAAATCAAGGTACTTAACAGTTCTCTTTATCAGTTTGAGTGCCTAAATTCAGGTTACACTTCAGGTTAAAGATTACACTCTGAATATAATAAATATGCTGTAAAGGTGTGTAAGTAGTTCCCCAGACTGACTGGGGTAATGCCTCTTACATCCAGTGAGAGAGTGTGTGTAAATCTATCACAGTTGATTATCATCTTAATTCTCTTCGATTGCAAGCAATTTTTGAGAGGATGCAGAGCCAGTGTGCCACTAGATGTTGCTAGTGTCTAACAAAGTAAGACACCACCTAACAAAAGAAGAACCCAAAAAACATGCAGTCTCTGATATTTGCATCAATCACCACAATACTCTTTAAAAATAATTCACAGATTAAATCTAAAATCTTTAAAACAAGCTCCAAAGTGAAAGAGGAAAAAAAGCATCATGAATTGCTATTAAAATTTACAGTATCAGAGCTACTGCATTTCTGGGAACAGAATATGAATATGTTATTTTATCAAAAACCTTTGGTTTCTAAGATATTTTTTTTTATCTAATTCATGAAGCGCTCTCTGTTAAGTAAATTCCCATCCTTTAAAAAAGCAGAGTGCAAATTCCTTAATCTTTCTGTTCCAAAATCTTAGGCTTGTGCCTACTTGAGGTCAATGTTTAAATGAGTTTGCTGCTCTTGGCTGAAATATCATGGATGCTTCATGGTATTTAGTTCAGTTTATCTTGGCTTACGGACACTTAGAAGTTAAATAGGAGAAATGCTAATTAGGTCAATATGGAAATAAATCTGCAGAGCTGTTAGAAGATGCTTGCAGTGTCTATTGAAGCAGGTGTAGTTTTCATCTAGGCTTGCAGTATTTCACTTTCAGAAACAAATAGATTAATAAAAGAGCAAGAAAAACCTTTGAAAAGTAAAGAATTGGCTCTTAAGGGAATCAGTGAAGGTTGGGACCAAGGTCCTTAGTATGATAATTCAGAATGGGAGGAGATATGTGAAGAGAGGAGTTTTGCAAGGTAACAGGCTCAAATAGGAGCAGAGCAGATGACACAGCCACATACTCCCTGGAGTGAATATTCACCTTTGCTTTGGCCTCACTGAACAGTTTAGAGTATGTTTAGCTTAGAGTAGTCGCGCTGGCTAGATTTCAGAATTTTCTCTTTTATGCTTGATTCACCCAAGTGAGCAACAGAAGGATATGACCAATGTCAAATACATTTTTTTTTTTTTTTTAATTGTTAGTAGCTTGTTGATTAAATATGAAGTGGACATTGAGAGGTCATTAACACTGTGAAATGGATTTCTGACTTGTTTAAAAAAGCAGCATGTACTTTTGTCTGTAGCTCTGTGGTGGGTCTTAAGTGAGTAATGTCTTTGCTGATCATTTTATTTTTGCATTTGGAGGTGATGTATTCTACCAGTTATGCTCTACAGGAAATGGTTGAAATTAGTTTTCATTAGTTCATTTATACTGTACTTCTCTGCAGATTGTAGCTTGACCTCATTTCACCATCAGAATCTGTAAAAACTTTAAGCCAATCATTTTCAAATATGTAATTTAAAAACAAATCTCAGTAAAACAGCATTAAAATAGAATTCTGTTCAAGCCTTCTACACACTGTTGTCCATGTATAGTAAAATATTTTAAAATTGTAACTATTTTACAATAGTTTTTTAATCCATAGTATATAGAAATAAACATTAATGTTACCTTCTACACATCTTTTTTTTCCTTCCTTTTCCTTGTGACATAAGCATATAGATATGTGCACACACATACTCATATACCATGAAGCTAATAAAGATGTCAACCACTGCACTCTGTTATGAGCTGTGACACATAACACAAAGCACCCTGCCTCCTCCTGATACTGTCATTTTATGTAAGTGCTGGCTTCACTTCTGTTTTTATTAGCTGATGCATCAGCACCCTGCACCCAGGAAGAGATTCAATAAAGTCAGTTAACTAGGTTACCCTTTTAGGCAGCAAGGAAACTGGAGTACAGGAGCTGTCTAGGACCACAATCCTGCACAAGTTGCGTTATACTTTTCCCAGATAATGTTTTTTGAGGGGTTAACAGAGGCAAAGAGCATACTGAAGTTCTCAGCTCCTTGCTGGGCTTTTGTAGGAGGATTAGTTTGGGTAACACAGCTGAGCAGCAGGACGTGTTCCTGTGAGCATGCTGGCAGATCCATGTGCCTCCTGAGCCCACTGCCATCCGCCATGGTGTGCAAGAGGAGGGGGGCAAGGGCTGCCCGCCAGCAAACTGAGCCGAGGGAGAGCCATGCCCCATTTTCCAGAGAAGCAGTGAAAACCACCAAGGAGACTTCTCCATCTGCACTGCTATTACATACCAAAGCCAGTATCTGCATTTTCAGTGGATATATAAAGCTACCGTGTTTGAGATTTATATCTAGCTTGTAAGAATGGGTTTGTTTTCTTTTGGTCTGAGTATGTTAGATGGCTTTCTTTCTCTGTGATTCAGTAACAGCTTCATTCTTTACAAGCAAAATGTGCATATCACCGATGTTGTTCCAAAAAATAGATGGTCCAAGGCCACCTTTGGGGAATTCTCTAAACAGAAGAATCAGAAATGATCGTCTCATGCTGGGTATTGAAGCACTCTATTTGCATGCTGAGAGTGCTGAAGGAGGACCTGGAAAATTCCCTGTGCATGTATTTACACAATAGACTACAGCTGCTTTGAGTCATCAGCATGGTGGTTCAATAATGTTCAGTCTCAAAAGACTTCAGTATGTATTTACATGCTGGAGTTTGCTTTGTAAAAGACCGGTAAATGTGTGCTGCTTATGGTGCGGAGGTTGGTGCCCTCACGGCTTTGTTGTATGAGCAGGAATGCAGCTTTACTTCCATCAACAATTTCCCCCTTGCTGCCGTGTGAGCAAGTTTGGGAACCTTGTTGGTGGAAATGCTTTCTGCTCCCAAATCTGAATGCAGCAGAAAGAGTGTGTGCTCCCACGTGTTCTCTGTGTACCTCAGAAATTTCAGAGAATTTCTTCTTTTCTCCTTCTAAAACAAAAGCCCTCCACACAGTGCAGAGGCATAGGATGGATGGGGGTGCTATGGATCAGCCATATGGAAAGTACTGTGAAATGATCTATGAAAAAGCCAGGAAGCAGCATGGCTTGATCCACATGGCAAAGGCACAAGAGTCTGCCTTGGGGTGCTACCACTTATGGGTCAGCCAGAGTGGGGCAAGCATTCATGCATCCCCTCTGCCCCAAAGTGTCTTAAGAGCAGCAGCAAAGGGGGGACAAGAAGTGGTGTCTGCAGAAATGGGGCTCCCATGGAACTGGTGTGTGCCCTACTCAGTCTCTGCCCTGCTGTACTTTGTCCTTTATAAAATTAGGAGATGGGGTGGGAAAAAGACCCTTTAGCACTTTGGTAAATCTGCACTTGTGTGTTAGGGCCAGGGTCTGGTCTTAGAGGACAGATATTGAGCTGGGGAGGACATAACACGTCTGAAGGGCAGACAACAAAACCTGATCTGAGCCCCTGATGGCTCTGCCAAATCTCTCTCCATGAAGTCTCATACCCTCCTGAAGCCCACACCAGGAAACAGCTAACAGGCAGGGACAGGTCACAAGCAATATGTTTTTTAAACTAAAAAGACATTTTCTCTTTGGCAACACCTACTTCTAAAGGTGGTTTTTCAACAGGAGCAATGTTAGAACTTCAAATGCATAGTTTATAGTAAGAATTTACACTTCCTTTTCTGTTTTAAGAATGGTTTCTGGGGGGTAAGCACAAGGCTGAACGGGAGATTAGGTGGTTCCTCTTCACTGCTCTGCCCTCCCCGTTTTCTGTGTAGCTTTGGTGGAACAGATTTCTCTCTTATGCACAAAAATACATCCAGGGCATTTTCTGGTGACTTATAAGTTCTGTGAGGTTATGCATGAATGGAGCTAGAGAAGCATAGTCATATACATTATTTTAAAAACTAATAATTATAACTTAGAAATTCACCCACTGTTACCAGTTTGTATCATCTGTAAGAAGTTATTCTGCATTGCAGGTGCTTGTCAGTTACAAAGCACGATAGGCCCACCATGTAAATAAAATAAATCCATCTCATTTTACATAGTCAAGTAGCCATCTGATGATAACTCTTGGTCACTGCCAAAGTGAATAAGCCTCAAACCATAGGAGAAAAAGAAAGTTTCTCTTCAGTTCCTGTGGATCTGCACTGTAGAAGTCTGAAATCAGCTTGCAAAAGTGGAGTATTGCTGTAACCCATAGTTCAGTTTATGCATTGTATTGGGTTTATGTGTCAAAGTTTTGGTAGCAGATAGCCACAGGACTGGCATCTGTGAACAGAGCCAGCTCCAGCTGGCTCCAAAAGGGACCTGCTGCTGGCCAGAGTCAAGCCAGGGAGCAATGCTCTGTGGGCCTCTGGGAGAGCAGATTGAAGAAAGGGGAAAAACCTGCTTTGCAACAGCAGCTGGGAGAGAGGAGTGAGAACCAGCCCTGCAGAGACCAGGGTCAGTGCAGCAGGAGAGCAGGAGGTGCTCCAGGCATGCAGCAGCAGCAGCTCCCCTGCGGCCTGTGGAGAGCCCCCCTGATGGAGCAGGCTGTCCCCTTGCAGCCCATGGGTCCCACATGGAGCAGATCTCCACGCTGCAGCCTGTGGAGGAGCCCCCGGTGGAGCAGGTGGATGTGGCCAGGAGGAGGCTGTGGCCCAGGGAAAGCCCTCACAGGAGCAGGCCAGAGTTGCAGCCCATGGAGAGGAGCCCATGCAGGAGCAGGGGGTCTGGGGGGAGCTGCCGCCCATGGGGGACCCGTGCTGGAGCAGTTTGCTCCTGGGGGATGGACCCTGTGGTATGGGGGATATAGGAGCAGTTCTTGAAGAGCTGCTGCCTGTGGGCAGCCCCTGCAGGCTCAGTTCGGGAAGGATGGCATCCCGTGGGAGGGACCCCACGTGGAGCATGGGCGGAGAGTGACTGTGAAGGAATGGTGGAGATGAAGTGTCAGGGACTGACCACAGCCCCCATTCCCCGTTCCCCTGCACCGCTCGGGGGATGAGGTAGAAGAGGGTGAATGTGGGGAAGGTGGTTTTAGTTTTCTTTTAGTTTCTCACTGTTCTGGTCTGTTAGTGATATACAATAAATTATATTAATCTCCCTATGCTGAGTCTATTTTGTCCCTTACGATAATTGTTGAGGATCTCCCTGTCCTCATCTCAACCCTTGAGCCCTTTTTCATTGTATTTTCTCCCCCCTTTTCCTTTGAGGAGGAGTGAGAGAATGGTTGTGGTAGAGTTCAGCTGCCCAGCTGGGTAAAACCACCACATTCATGCCCTATGTGCCTCTGCAATTCCTGAGTATATAGGGAATATCAAAGTTTGACTGCAGTATTAGCCCTAACTTTACTGGCATTGTTGATTTTTATAACAGTTGCAAAGCAAATCTAAACAAAGAAAAAAACCCTATATGCTTTACAGTGGATGCTTTTTTTTCTGTTTGTTCTTTATTGGTACTAGAAACACCTTCAGTTTAAGTTAAAATAAAACAAAAACAGCTAAATAAATAAGCTGGGGGCATTTGGAGGAGAATGGAGGCTGTGTCTTGGTCTGAATACCTTTATTGCTACAGAGCTTTAAGTGTACAGCAGCCTCAGACAGAAAATGTTATAACCAACCTGAACAATGCATCTAGGGCAGGGAGAACCTGGGAAGAGCACAACGGATGGATTAAAATAAGAGCGCAATAAATATGCATTTAGTTATTTATTGCAGAATAAATTATGTATTGACACAAGAAATTACACTGTAATTTTCTGTTTGAAATGTTACAGAAGTAAATGGGTTTCTTTTTAAAGGGTACGGTGGAGCTGGAGCCTTGGTCTTGCGTTTCTGTCATGACATTTAACTCATTAGCATGCAGGTGCACTCCCTGGGTCTAATGCAATAACTGTCTCCTTTCACTGTGTTTACAGATAATCCAGCAAGTTTGCAGGCCAAATGGCTCTCTGAATATGAGCCCACAAAGTGCTGAATGAGATGGCATGCTGCTCTGGGAGATTCCAGCACAGCTAGCCAGAAGGTGGGTTTAACAGTGCCACTAAAAGCAAGAAATGGCTTGAAGTTGTTTGTAACTGACCGCCGTGATAATTAATTGCAGGTAATGTTGCAGTCACTCATTCGTCTTCCCTTTCCTTAAAATCCACTCTCTTGTTTTCAGCCACTGATCCATGGTTAATAGCAGTTAGCACTATGCATCTGAGCTCCTGGCTTTCTACATGTAATGAATTATTCTGCTTCGTGGGGAGCCAGCCACGCATTTGATGTCTGGAACAGGGTCTCCTTTGCTGAGAGCTGCAGGCACCTGAGAGCTCTGGTGGTTGCCGTTTGGGATTGCGCACAGTCCCAGAAGACTCCCTAGCTCCTGCAGCTATGTGGAGCTGAATTCTTGCTCAGTGATGCCAGGGCCAGGAGAAGGGCCTGTAGCTTTGTTGCTGAAAGGGTCTGGGCTCAGGTCTGGGACTAGCACATAACTCAGCCGATGGTGATACCCTTGTGCTTCAGCTTTTCATCAACCAAGTAGGTGTGATGTCTCCGTTTCATGCTGTTTTTTTGGACCTCTGCTTTGACGAGGACTGGGTATCCAGCTAGTTGTCTGGGCTCCCCCTGTGTTCATGCGAGGGGGAGACATTAACCACAGGTAAATGAAGTGCCTCAGACAGGTTGGAAAATATCCCTTCTATGTACCTGACACTCACTCTGACTCAAGTGAACCTAAGTAACCATATTAGGCTCCAAAATGAGTTTTAACTGGTTAAAATTAGGCCAGGCAGTTCTACCAGCTGCACCTGCCTCTTGTCAGCTCTGAAGACAGAGACCATCTTCTGCCATGATGGGCATTGCTGTATGTCTAACACAGCAAAGCCATCATTGCAGGTGGAGCCTCTATATGCAGAAGTAATACAAAGAATTAATAAAAAGTCTCATAGAGCTACTGACCAATGCTTAGTAACCTGACAATGTCACCTTACTCCCATATAGACAGACAAGTAATGGAAAATCTCTGGATTGATACCCAGCACAGGTTACATAGCCTGTCTCAGACACAAAATCATGCTTTGGCAGTTTAACAAGCTGCTGTGTGTCTACTGAGCAGTTCTTAATATCCCTGTGCTGATCTCATCCTCATAGCCTTATCTATGCTCTTGTGAGAGGTGTGCACACAAGTGGATGCCTCAGACTGATGCAAGGTAGCCTGGTAAGCCATGGTTATCATATGTGGTAGGCCGCGCAGAGCCCCCCCACAATTTTTTATTTATTTATTTTATTTATTTATTTATTTATTTATTTTATTTTTAACTTCGGCTTCATGCTGACACTGGGGATTTATTAAAATCTGCTGTGCAACGATAAAGATTTTTGCTAAATATTCAATAACATCTATGCGTGTGGTATAGGAAATGGAGCAGAATGGCTATTAGGAAAAAAGTTTAGCATTTGTTCGTTGAGTTTTCATGCATGATTTGGTAGGTAAAGGTTATCAGAAAAGTCAATACAAGTGAGCTCAGAAAACATAACATCAGTTAAACCTCTTGACAGGTGCATTACAAAGCAGCAGAAGATCATTTGAAACTGACCAGGAAAATTCAGTTGCTCCTGAATGCAGAAATGCCTTGTCATACTCCTGTGCTGCTTTATGAACCTGCTGGTCTGCTAGGCTGAAAGCCATCACTCTGCTCCCAGATGGTGTGAGCTGCATTTGGAAAGGCAAGCAGGTTCTCTCATCCTGTGATGTGTCAGTCTAGCACTCTTTGAAGGCAGGTGAATGAACAGTGTTTTAAAAGAGGATTTTTATGCTCAGGAAAGATGCCAGCTTGAGACTAATGGAAACTCAAGTCCTTTGCTTACCCATGGAATTTGCACTACATGGGTGCTGGCAATACTCACAGCACCCACATGGACATTTTTCATCTCTCTTTAGCTGTAAACCAGAATAACAGGTATCTCAGGATCCATATTCCTGCTCTGCAGTATGGAGAAAATGCTAGGCAGTTGTGAAATGGGGCTAAGAGGCCCTTGCCATGCAGCTATGGTAGTGTGCTGGTGCCTCCTCACTAGGAATTCCATGTTCCCTGTGTTTGGCTTCCAGCACAAGAAGGGTGCACATTTATCTGAATACATCTACATGTATGTGCAATGACAGCTTCCTCCTACCCATGTCTGACCTTGGCCCCCAACTAAGAACTCTCCCCCCTCCCATAGTGCTGTATTTCTTATTTCTGTTATCATCCTTTTTATTTTCCATGCATGAAATACAGCCAATGAGATACTCCTATTTTATATGAACATCACAGCCTTTCATCAGGTGAGTGTCTTGAGCTTGGTCTAATAACCATTAAAATATCACAGCAAATGAATTGTTCCTTGCTGTATTGAAGAGCAGAGCTGAAAACTTGGTCTACTTTGAGTGTGATCTGTCCCCTTTTCTGTGCTGCTCCATTCAAAGACGTATCCTGCTACTGTTCTTTCTATGCCACCTAAAACATTTTCCTTTCCCCTTCCTTATTGCTCATAAATGAATGTGAAAGCAAAAGACAGGTAAAAATCATTCCCCACATTTAAACTGGGATTCATAAATGGTACTCAGATTCTCCCAAACATTGCAGCTGTATTTCAGGCCATTAAGCTGCCAGTGAAAAGATTTGTGTTCCTTTCATTTCAATCCCTGGACAGATCCAATTGCTAGATGTAAAAGTTTTTAATTAGATATTTAGAAATCTTTATAATCTGGTGGGATTACTGAGCAGAAACCCAGCACTGCGAAGGCCACAAGGTCTGCTCAGGAAGAAAAATCTTTATAAATAAGCATGCACTGAAAGAAAGAGCAAAATAAACACTACCTCAAGCTATGAATCAATGTGTTCCTGAGAGGTTAAGGCCCTGAAACAGAAAAGTCTTTAATAATATCCCTAACTTTATGTGACCCCATTGACTTCAGTTATATATGGATCAGTAGTTTGCTCAATTGGGATTTTCTTTTATGGGCTAAAATAAATTTATTTTTTATTAATGGTATAAAAAAATCATTCACAGGGGCTGGAAATGTGGCCCCTATGCAGTATGCAAACACCGTGTCTGGGAAAATATAAAATCAAAGTAGAGAAGTGTGGGAGAAAGTAATACTACCCCCTTAAGCTGCTGTTGGAAACTGAGGCTTAAGAACCCAATGTTTTATCTAGGGACATGCAAACAATATATGGCAAAGCCAAAGAACAGATCCCGATCTGCCAGGTCCTGCCCTCTATACCTTAATTCTCCAGTGTATATATGTATTCTATGGAAATTCCAGGCATCCTATCTTCTACTTTAGACCTAACATATGCTAACACATGTGCAAGTGGAAGGGACAGCAAAGTGAGAGTTGGCCAATTCTTTACCTTATAGGGATCAGGAAATACATCTTCTTCCTGCTCTGATATGTATTTATAATCTTGAGTATGATATACTGGTAGAATAAATATTTCTCCATAATAATCTCTGTATGCATTAAAAAAAAAAAAGTGAAATATTATTTTTTATTTATTTTTTTGGTCTTGTTTATTTAGATAATTGTAACTGATACCATTTTTCTGACCAAGTGCATCATCCAGTCTATTGCAGCTCATTTCGTAGCATCAGAGTGCAAACAATAAAAAGCAGACTCTCCAAAGCTTGAGTAATTAAATACAAGTAGAGCAGTGGCAATAAAAAGAAAGAAAACACTGGATAAGTTTTCTGAAAAGGAAAAAGGTATAATTACTTCAGCTGAAGGGCAGCAATAACATAGACATTGACAAAATATAAGGATTTTATGTGCTTATTGACTCAGCCATTCACAAAAAAAAAAGTCATTATCGTAGCAAATGCCACATTACACGATAATAATCAACTACTGTACTGTACCTCTGAGATACAAAGCACCTTTTACTGAAAATCAAAGGCACTTTTCTGAACAGGTGAGAGAAGAATTTTATGGTTGTGCGATGATATAGCCACATGTTTTTCTTTTTGCTTTTTTAACATTTAGCAGTGCTTTTTACTCCCTTTGTTTTATCACAAAAGGCTCTGAGGTGCTTCTGCTGGCTTTTGGTAAAGTAGCTGCAGAGTTAGTACAGAAGCTTTGAACATGCCCAGCTGAGGCACATATGACCACCTCAGCTGTGAATGATAAGCTTGCAGTGTGAAAGGAATGAAAAAGATAAAGGTAAGCTTATCTGGAACCCTAACTCTCCTTTCTTCCATCCATCCTTGCTGCTAGCAAGGTGTCTGTTGGACTATTGATAGGGATCCTCCATTTTAAGACCAAAGGGATTACCAGGCTGTGGAAGAAGAAACTGATGAACGCTGACAGGGTATCAGAATTTGTACTTACTTGTGGGTGATGACCGCAGCATTGAGCAGGGACAGACAGGATGTCTTTAGATAAGCAGCCCTAACCCCATTTTTGGCATCTATAACTGGACACTAATAATTCAAAACCTTTCCTTGGTAATACAGGTGGCCAGTTATGTTTCCAAAATATAGATATCACAGTCATGAGAAGATACCTTGTTTTACTATAGAGTGGGTCAGCCTTCTCCTTTTCTCCTTTTCTCCTTTTCTCCTTTTCTCCTTTTCTCCTTTTCTCCTTTTCTCCTTTTCTCCTTTTCTCCTTTTCTCCTTTTCTCCTTTTCTCCCTTTTTTTTTTTTTTTTTTTTTTCATTTTCTCCTTTTCTCCTTTTTTTTTTTTTTTTTTTTTTCCTTTTTTCCTTTTTTTCCTTTTCTCTCTCAATTTCTGCTTTTATATTTTTGGGGACAGATAAGTATTGGCATAATTTAACTGAGTATGAGACTTTTTTGATCCCTGTATGAGGGCTGTCTCAGTCTCCCCAGGGTAGGAAACTGTGAAAGGACCCTCCTGATCACTGGTAGGCTGGGAACCTGAAAATGCCATCCAAATTCAGAATGTTATCTTAATTTGGAAGACTGATATTCCTTTACTTTCTTAGTATTGCTGTTTTTGTCCTAATGACTACGATCATCTCCATCTTAATTAGATTTGAAAAAAAAAAACAAACAACTCATACCCTATGAAAATTGAGCAAAAACAGAACAAAACACCTCCAGATGAAAAAGGCTGATGAATCAATCTACTACCAGAATGTGGATTTCAGGTATCTGAGATGGACTACTTCAGCATTAGAAAGTATGTGTTGCTTTTAAAATCTTCTTTAAAATGTTCTTGTATTAAAAAAATAAAAAACCTTATATATACTAGTTTACCCAAGACCGTGGGCAATAAGAAAATAATGTTACCTTGGCTCTGTAACTTCTGTTATAAATCATCTGCAAATACTAAAGCAGCTTTATTTGCTGAGGTACTTTTATTTCTGTGTTGATATGATATGACAGAAAGAAATCACTATCTCTAAGTAATTTGGGATGGCCAATGTGATAAAATTGCCTGACTGTAACTGTGCTGTATATTATGTGAATGAAATGTTTATGGGTATATATATTATTTTTTATGTGATGTTACTAATTAGCATCTAGTATGATTATCGATTTCATCAAAAATATCCCTATTTCCACAAGACCTTTTAAGGTGAGGGGCAGCCAGGAAACAAGTTCTTTTTCTGTATCAAGTTTAACATCTGCTGTATCTATGGATAACAGGTTCTGAGGTGAACTGCTGAGTGTGTCACAGTACAGCGGGTAGAGTTAAGTGTGGAAAGTCAGTCTGAGCACATGCTGTAATGGATTTGACCTCGAAGAGCACAACAAAGAGAAATTGCAGATAACCATCTGAACCGACTTCAGAAGCCTGTAGTCCTGACTCCCTGGATACCAGGAGAAAAGAGAAGGACTAAATAGATTGGAATGAACAATCAGCAATACAAGAATGAATAAATGTGTAATATTTGAAGTGCTGACAGTAGAAGAAAACACAGAAGAGCAGTACATTTCCCTACATGATTCCAGTCATATTAAGAAAGTGAAATTCCTTAATAGAAAGCTTTGTAAAAGTAAAATATATATTGAAAGAAGTGAGATGTGAAGGTAGTATTGGAACAATGAAGACATGCAGCTGAGAAGATCCTAAGTACCTCTTCATGGTGAGCAATTACTGATTAAAAATTCTAAGGAGAAAGGAGAAACTACTCACATGGAGAGTAAGACTTGCATTACTCTGATGCAGTATGTTTTAAATTCTTAATCAGCATGGATAAGAAATTCAGGTAGAATTATATCAGAATATGACACAGATAGATGATTCTCTGGTCATCACAAAACAGGATTTCCAATTCACAGGAATCAGCTGAATGCTTATGTGTGGTTTTGGTCAGAAGTATAAGGAATTTTCCCATGAGCTGCGAGTTCTGGGGGTGTTCCTTCTCCTGGAAACACTGTGCCTCCCATTCAAGATATGTCCCCTGGACCACCATTGTGCCTGCAGCAAGACCAATACTTGGTCCATCTCAGCAGGACCCAGTTTATGGCTCCAGCCTTACGGTTGGCAGTAGTGGATTTTACAAGGCTCTGCCTCAAAAGGTCGTCAAATGACAGAGCATCTGGGATATAAGTACAGCCATTTTTGGATCAAGTTTTTCTGGGCTGAAATGCTGTACACTTTTGAGCAAACCAAATTCAGAGGCTTCAATTAAAATACTGTACCTACATGCTGGTTCCCAGCAGGCAAAGTGTGGGAAGGAATGGTGTTAAGCACAAGAAGTATGCAGAAATGAAAGCAGAAGGTGAAAGCACAACTATTTGATTTATTCAGTGGTATAAAAGGGCAAATATCTGCAGCGGGTATGATTCCATCAGTTTTACCTTCCTAAAGTTAACTTGACAGTGCAAAAATCACCTCACTGTATGCTTGTGGTCTAAAATGAGAAGACAGAAGATAGAAAAGAAAATGGAGGCTAAGGGAGTTGAAAGGACATCTACATGTATGTTTGTTGTCCCAGAAAACATCAGGATAGAACTGGGAGTGGAGCCCAGCTCACATTGTATCCACTACTTGTTATAAGGATGGGCTTTCCACTTTCGATTCTTCATATTACATTTATTAGCAGAAGTAGGATTAGGAAGAGCTTTGTGGATGCTCTGGGACTGGAGACTGCTGTGATCAAGTGCTACTTGTTTTCTGTCTATTGTGTTTAAAAAGAGAGGCAGAATAAGGAGATAGAAAGTGTGCACATGTTCACTGCTGCATCTGCTCTACAAAGCCCCAAGTCAGAGTAAAAATAAGTCTTTGAAGAGAATATAGACACCAGTGTATTTAGTTTTGATTTATTAAAATAGTTTTCAGACTGCAGTCTTATTTGTCCTATGAGAGCTGCGCTCTCTGGTAATGGGAGCATTGAATTTTCATGTGAAACATTTTAGAGAGCATATTTTTTTCCACGTACAGGAGTGTGACAAGAATTTGTTCTTGTATGATGATGTGCAAGTTATTACAGCTGCTATGCTAAACATGTATTTATGATCACTGCTGGCACGACTGCTGTGTATTTTGTTTATATTGTTAGAAATCTAGTTGTGACACATTATAAAAAATACATTCTTTTGTGATAGTCTTACACTAAGGCAGAATAAATCATACCTTCTACCTCTGTTCTTGCTTTTCTGATATTGCACCTTTGCTTTTCCCTACCCCAGAGGAGAGAGTGCCTGTGTGATTCTCAGTCCCATACCAGATGATGTCGAAGGCCTCATGAAAGGGTGAAAATAAATGCCTTAATATAGCTGTCAGAAAGATGAGCCCCAAACCTCTGCATGCAGCAGCTATGGTCCTTCAATCAGAATAAGTTGCTTTCATTAAATGCTAGTTTGGGAGCAATCGAGAAAAACTTTACACATGTGATGAACAATGTAATGAATAATTTCAAAATGGGGAAAACAAAGCTTTCAAAATACACAAGAGTTAGCCAGATGCAATGCTAGACAAGTATTCCTCATATCATTCATTTACCCTGTTCTTCCACACTAACATGGATAAAAGATATGACTACCTCCTCTGTGTGCTTTTTAATTTTTTTTATATATATTTTTTATTAATGAAATCACAGTCAGATTGCAGCACAATATAAAAGCTCAAGTTTTGGTAATTTTGAATTAGATTCAAAATTAGTTTATTTTCATTTACCCAAACAGAATATTTCAGTATTGTCTAACAAGCAGCATTCTAAGAGCATTTTTCATAGAGTGTCATCATATCCATTGTATATGAATATCCTTCATAGGCCTCCTCCTGGTTGCCTGTCCATGTTGCCACTGAAATCAGTGGTACAAATCAAGCCCTATTGTTCTAAGAATCAGTCTTACTGAAGCTTAACTATGTGAATATGTAGGTATACATCAAGATGGTTACACCTACACTGCTGTAGATATTTAAAAGATATGAGTTTATGCGGTACGAGTAGAGAAAAATGCAATGCTATTTTTTTTCTTTTTTTTCTTTCACATACAATGAATTATTTGGAATTTTGATTTATTTTGTTCCTTCTTTCAGAAATGTATGTAACATGTAGTAAATGTTTCACTTACTAATTCTTAAAAAGAGAATTATATTTTACATTATTAAATGTTTTAGGACTCAATTTCCAAATTATTATTATTATTATTATTATTATTATTATTATTATTATTTTATTCACTGGAACATAAGTAAATATGAATATGAAAAATTGTTATTTTATTCATATTAAATGTATGAAAAGGATAGCGGGGAAGGAAAAGGTGTCAGAACTTTTTTTAAACAGCTTTGGGTCCAAATGATCGAAACACACAATATACACATCTTAGTGTCATGCTTATTGACAGTCTAAATGTGAATAACAGCCAGCTAACTGAGAGTTATGCAGATGTGTTTGCAAAGCTGGTATCTTATTTTTTAATCTGATTTTATATAATAAGAGAAAGCAGTTCCAGACAATATATTTTGAATATTTTATTGTCTTCTCCGAGAGCTGATACTGCTGGGAATGATTCCAAAACAGCTATTACTGAACCCTGAGAAAGAAGTGATGGGAATTTCAGTGGATATTATAGTAAAGCAAACATTTACTACCTGTTTTCACAGGTGTTCTTAAGCTTTTCTCTTAACCCAGAAAAGAAATCGTGCCCTTGTGCTATGTACCACTGGGCTGTGATTTTTGGTTGATGCTCAGCTTTCAATGGTGTATATGTACAGACTCTTCAGAAAACAGCTGGTTACGAGGCATTTTGTTTAATTATGTTTTGTTGTTTTGACTCCTGTAGTGTTTATCATCCTGAGGAATATGGCTGGAAATATAGGTCAATGACCTTTTATACATTACAGTCTTACTCACTGCTCCATGGGGGATTAGCTACCTAACCAGAAATTTTATTCATTATTTCTTTTGTGTAGCTATTCTAAATCACATCTTTATAAGGCTACAGGGTAAAAGGCTGAGGTCAGCAAAATTTTGTTTGGTCAAGTCCTCTTAAATAATTCCTTGCAGTGTAATAAAAGGGTACTTTTCTTACCATGCAGCATATAGGAACCCAGTAAAGAGAAACTACGGGGAAGAAAGAAGCAAAAGACAACTGCAGAGCAGGAAAACTGTTGAACATTCTCCAATTTTGTTTGACATTTCACAGTGACAGAAACCTCTGTGCTAAATATGTTTGTGCTGATCTGCTGTGAAAATTCACTGTTCAATAGCTTCCAGAGTTTCTCATCTCTTACCTAGGGTGAGCAAGTGTAGTGGCTAACCATTGGGCTTCCTTGCTGAGTGGCTGGCTAGAGTGGCTCAAAGACTTTTAAAGGATTTTGTGAACTGTATTTCCAAGGTGTGCCTCTACTTTTAATCTCCTTATAACTGGAAATTGTCAGTCCATGGTGCCTTTGGTTCAGTTACTGAACTTTGTCTATCAGCAAAACACTGGAAAATAACAGTACCTGTTGGATCATAAAAACAAACAACTCTGCATAAGATGCTTTGCTTTAACACAATTTCATTTTAATTTGAAGTAGCAACATTTGCCAGTGTGGTGAATCCTCTTTCTTAGGTCACACGCTGGCTGGCCCAATGACGGGTAAAAAACGCAGAGGTGGAGATGGAGCACAAGGTCATTTAATTTACTATCCTTCATTTTGCTTAGCTGCTTTTTTTGACTAGTCTCATTTTAATATTCGTGGTGATCTCCACTGATTATTTTCTTTGGAGAATATTCACAGCTTAGTGTCAATTTCAGGGCATGACACATTTTAAAAGAGAATAGAAAGGGTTAAAATAAAATGCTACTGCAACTTTCTGCTATAAATGTCTGCTAACAGAGGCACATGGTGACGATTACAGTAAATTAATTGTTTGGTTATTCAATCCTCTCTTCTTGCATTCATAGCCTAAGTAGCAAATCAATGTATCTGCATATTCTTATTCTAATTATAGTTAGGACATAATGATATAGTAGAGTGAAGGGACAAGAGTAACAATGACTATTTTTAGCTTAGGGAGATTGAGTAACCTGTGGATAGCTGAACCTGCTACTCTCTGTGTTTTGGGGAGTTAAAGCTGAAATCTAAAAAAGACCTCTTTCAGGCTTGGAATAGTGGCACTGTTTGTTTTCACTAATTCTTTGTTTAAAAGACAAACAAAGCAGGTTTTCTGCCCAATCTAGGAAACCTGTCAAGATGTACCAACAAAGACTAAGCCGTAGACAAAGCAGCTTGAGCAAACTGAAGCTGTCTGAAAGCATTGGGATGTCAGAACTTCAAACTGAGCTGCAATCCACCTCAAAGATCCATTTGAGTGCCCTATAATGTTTCATGTACGCATGGAACTATGAAATTAGGTGTTCCAGCACAACATTGGTTAATTTAACTTTGGGTGTAGTCCCTGTTTACTGTCCATAAGTCAGATGTTCACTTTGTTGAAGCATCCATGAACGGAAGTTGCTTGCTGATGCTGCACTGTAGTGCTATCCAACTTGCACTGAAGAAAAAATCCCAGTTAGTTTCCCATGGCTCACTTAGCCATACGAAAGCTGTGTGGGAAGGCAATTTTTCTTGTGAAAATGGACCATGGAAATGAGACCAGCTGGGTTTCCAGGTTGCTCTTCTGGGGCCTTGACAGACTGGGACTTAGGGCTTTTGGCAGCCCTACCTGCCTTCTAGCATCTGCCTGGTGAGCAAAACAGCACTGCCTCCACATAGCTCTGCTTTGCATATGTCTCCTTCTCATTGCAAACATATGAAAGACACACATGTTTTATTGCAGATTTTTGGCATGTAGACAAAGTGCACAGAGGGGGGATAATTAGGCTTCAGGGTGGCACCTCCCTCTAACATCATAAATCAAAGTTATTTAACAATGAGTACAATAGAATTGCAATAAAAATGCTTGGAAATAGAATTTCAATAGCCAAACTTGTTTTCGTTAAGTTGTTTACCATAAGTGAAATAAAGTACAGAGGGAAATGGAAAATGTGGTAACTGCACTGAATGTATTTGTACAGTTTTCAGATGTCTCTGAGTTACCCAAAAGAGCCCTTATACTGTATTTCCTCTTAACATATCTGTGGATTCTCTATGTAAAAGCTCAGAGTATTTTCCTTGGATTTTTTTTTTTTTCCTTCTCTCTTGGCTAAAACTTTCTTCTAGGGTAAAGGAACTTGGCCGTATAAAATACTTCAGATAGTGAAGCAGAATTTTCATCTCCTACCCCAATTTAAGAATGTGAACAAAATTTTTGATTATTTACTCTGAGTATAAATCAAACTTGTTGGACTTCAACTGACCTTGTGTGAACTGCAGAAAGATAGGGTTTTACCTCTCAATCAGCCTGGAGAGCCTGGACTTGGTGCAATGAAATCCATTGAGGTTGAGGATCAGCATCCTTCCTTTCTACAATCTCTACACAGCTCTTACAATGACTAGTATACCTTTCTTATCTAAAACCATAAGAGAAAGCTTTCAGCAAGTCAGCAGTGGCAGTCACATGTGAGTGGACATCATCATTTTTTACTTATGTAGTATTCTAGCAAAGTAACTCTTTGTGTCATGTCATCCCTCTGACAGGTAGGCTCTAGATCTGAGACCCACCAGGCCATGGTACAACTGAGTTCTTAGGGAAAGACTGAATTGCTAAAAATGCTTTCAGCAGCTCTAGGGTTTTGCCAAAATTGCATTCTTTTTTCCTAGATGATTGCAGTGATAAGACATAATTCTGTGCTGGGGAAATTTATTTGGGGGAAGGACAGATCTTATTGTCTGGCTTGGCAATCACAAAATTCTTTAATTATATTCATCAGAACATTTTTCACCTTGCTCTGGAGATGCATTGAATTGAACATCCCTTAATACTGAAAAGGAATAATCATAGTACATATTATTATGATTATTCTTTTCCTGTATCTGTTATATAAAACTCTGACAATGACAATGCTCAAAAGGAGCAAAATGCTTTCTTCTCAGCATTTGAAGTAGACATTGCATTCTTATACTGGACAAATTTCACCGAGGTCAGTGGCGTGCCAGTTGCATAAACAGCATACACGATGAGAGTAGGAGCTTTTCCCTTAAAATGAGTAAGTTTTATGTTCAGTCTCAGGCTCAAATGCAGATATTTAGAAACTAACTCTATTATATATGTATATTCTGGCATATCAGGATAAGAATTTTACCCTTTGTTGTCTTTCATCCAGGGAAAAGTAGGGGTGGGAAATGGCTTGAAAAAATATGCCATAAGTAGCAGAGAAAATGGGTTTAGTGGAGATGATGGTATAAAACCCGGGAGGCATATCATTGACTCATGCTGTGCCAAAATTAGATTTTAAAATTGTTTCTGTCATCTTATGAAAGCCCACAAGACTTTGTTCTGAATATCCTAAAACTCTTATAACTTCTGTTCAAAAGAAGTTGGCTATCCTCATTCTAGATCCTCCAGACATTCCTACATGCTAAGATGTTGATATAATTTTTGACACATTTCATCTAAATAAATAAATGTCCTTTTTCCTCACCTGCCAGAAGAGAGGCTTCTAAGCCTGGGAGCTGCTACTGGGGCCAGTTGAAAAGTACTGCAGAATGCATTGGAATTGTATGAAAAGTTACCTGTTCGATTGGACTGATTTCTCCATCTGGTGCTGCCAATTAATTTGCCAAATTTAACCTTTTAAAATGTCATTTTCTGCCCCCTCTTAAGGATAACTAACTAATGCATTTTTTTCCTCTCCTGACTTCTTAAAAGCTCCTGCCCTTTCCATGGATGTAGGAATTTCTTAGGTTGATTGTGAAAAGGCAAAAAAAAAAAAAAAAAAGTATTGCAAATGCAGCTTCCCTCCTGGGAAGTAAATGATAGTTTTACCCCAGTCAAAGTCACAAATTACTAGTTTTAATCACCTCAGAATATAAAATTGTAAGGCACTGAAGACAGAATTATTCAACTGCTGTTTAAAAATGGCTAATGTCTGTGTCCATGGCATGGCTGTCCTGTTGACATCCTATTTTAATGAATATTATGAATTCCTTTTCAGTTTAGAAAAAAAAAATCCATCATGCTGATGTGGCTGTAGACCTTGTATTTTTCACAGTTATGAATCTTGTATTATTATGTTAGGAGTGCGTAGTTCTGTTCTTTCTAGAGACACTTCACTCTTAACTCTGATGGCCATTTGTATTTCATTCAGAGAACTATGAAAAATGCTGATACTAAATGTTTTACAAATAGGCTTTTATTCATCCTTTTTGCCATAATACAGAATGATGTGATTAGTAATGATTTTTAACTGGCTTCTAAGAAGGTGTCATGTATCAGTTTTGTCATTTAAATTAGTTGTTGTAGTAATGAGAGTATATCAATTATTCATTGTAAGGTTGAGTTAGATCAATTCTATAATTAATCTGTCTTGTTTCTCTACTTGTTTATTTCCAGTAATTATGAAAATATTAGTGTTACTATATGCAGTTAGCACTTAATTTTTCTGTTCTACAGATTATTTTACAAACAATATTCTATGAAGTATCTTTTTTTTGTTTGTTTGTTTTTGTTTCCTTTTTTAACAGAGAATGGGATCATAGTGCTTAGTTCCTAAATACTGTTAGTATGCTTGCAAAAATTGTTCACATTTGGTTGTTTTTTTTTTTATTAAAAGTGCAAGTTCGTCAGTTGCACAGTGAAGGACTTCTGAACTGAAGGTATTTGCAGAGGGAAATTTCAGGACTGTGACAAGGTACAGGTTTTTCCAATTTTAACTGTAATCTCTAACCATCAGGTGTCAGGCTTTCTGCTCCTGTTTCCCTCTCATTCTTGGCTGCACAATATCCTAATTTTAAGGAAGAATGGAGATAAGTTCTGTTTTTATACCTGTGGTTTGCTTCATATTTAGTTATGAAGTCCACCTCTGTGCATCTCTGACAGGCCAGGGTTACAACCAAAGGTAAAGGGACCTTTTCCACTTTTGATTTGGGCAATGTAAATCTGCAAGTTTATTACTGCCAGCGTGGAAAACCAGGCTAACAGAGAGGCAACTCTGCCCTCTCCTTTATTCAACATCTCTGTACTACCTCCTCCCTGCAGGAATGTGACTGTGGCTGTTTTGCCGTTTGCTGTGAGCCATCACAGCTTCAGTCATGGCTAGAAGACGGAACATGTCCAGGATTAGGGTTAGTTTAGGCATCTCCTTGCCTTGCCCTGTCTCTGAATTACTATTCAGGCTAGAAGCAACACTTTTACTCAGATACAAGCACTAAAATTATGACACAATATTGGGTGGTCCAAAGCATAGCAACCAGCTGAATTTTGTTCCATCCTGACTTGACTGTTTTGAGGAGTAAACAAATGTTCTCCAGCATTGCCTATACTTTGCCAACGCCAATCTTAAACAAAGGCAGATGATCTGAATCTTTCTGAAAGGGTGTGTAACTGAGTTATCTGTATAGGGCTACTATATCTGTACTAATTTTTCCAAGATAATTCCTGTCCTGATTTTTTCCCCAGAGCAGAATGCAGCAGCTCAGTTTTCTGAAAACGACATGATTTGATTAGGAACATATATTTTTAGTCTTTTAGAAAAGACTGAATATTATTGTAGAAAGTTTGATTTACGAAATATGCAACCTCTGTAGGATTATTTGTGTTCAGAAAAACTTTTTTTTTTCCCTCTGGATATCTAGATTTTTTTTTTTTTTTTTTGGATAACGCTTCTGCTAAGTGATATTTCTGTTAAGTTTGTATGTCACTTAATATCTATCAATGATCGTTAATATGTAACAGATATGAAATAGTGATTCAAAGTTAACATTGTATTGGTTCACTAGGAAAAAGCAAATAGCTTGTGGTTAAGGAAATCCCAGTGTACTCCAGTAAGAAGTGAAAAAAAATTGAAGCATCTTATCTCCAGTTGTTTTACTACCAGAGTAAAACATGACTGTGGACATGAGAATGTTACACAGCATTGTGAACCAGGGTTATTGCCAACAAATGTTTTTGCATGCTTATTTTTATGGAGAGATGAATTCACTCTCAAGTTCAAGCATATGTGCCAGGTCCAGAAATCATGTGCAAATGTACACTCACAAGCAGATCAAGGTCAATTTCCCCTGAAGGCATAGGCAGACCAAGAGTGTTCAGCTGTCTAGGCACAGCAGATCTGGCGGAGGTGGTTGTCCTGCACCTCAGGCCACCAGCAGATGTTTGAAACATTTAATGAATGCTCCAAGCCATATCTACAACTGGGCCCAGGAGAGGAATAAAGAGTGTGTAGGTCACAGATTTGGTTGAGCTTTAACTTGCTTTTGACCTTAATTAGCCAAAATGGCCGGTTTCCAAGGATGTAAGTGTTTCTGGGAAGCAAAGAGAAAGGTTATACTATCCAGTCCTTCAGACATCAGGTCTATAAGAATCTTAAATTCCCCAAATTACCCACTGGTAAATCAGCAAATACTGGTCTGTGCTAAAACCTAGTAACTTTTTATCTCTGAAGTCCTTTAAAAATAATAAGAATTCTAATATAATCAGCAGTTGAGACTGCTTGTTCCTTACATTAATCAGTGGTTATGATTTTGCAAGAGAAGAGCCAGTAGTAGGGACCCACACTGTACCTGCACGTGTAATTGTGGCTATTACCCAAGTGAACGTACCCTTGAGCTCCTACCTACCATGCAACTGTCATGTCACTTCACACTGATAGAAGTGATAACTGCATTGCAAAGCCTCAGAGAAAAGATCAGAAATACCTTCCCTGCAGTGTTTATAAGGTTATTCAAAATAATAAATAACAGAGCACTGTAAGTAGGTCCTCAGCCAATTCAAATTTGGTAATTTCTAGTATCACTGTACTCTGTCAGGAATCTACTGTAAATATTTAAGTATTATCAGTTTTAATCTGACAATTGTGTGAATATTCAGTCGTCATTACCTCAATGTCATGATATGATACTATTTAAAAAATATGAAGTTGTGAGAAATTTTCAAGGATGTTGCTTTACACTAGTAGCTTCTTTAGTATTGGTCATACATATCTAATAATAAATATTTGGTGCCATTACATGATTTCTCATCAGGGTACTACTAGAAAGTGAGAGTCATTAACTCCTTTTTGCAGATGAGAAAGTTGAGGCCCAGAGGAATAATGTATCTTCATATAATTTATATATTATTATTTATATAATTTATATATTTCAATATTATTTTTAATATTATTATATAATTTACATAATGTAATATTTATATATTATTATTTATATAATTTATAATGTATCTTATAGCTCTGATGAGAAGGACCTGAGGGTCCTGGTGGATGACAGGTTGACCATGAGCAAGCACTGTGCCCTTGTGGCCAAGAGGGCTAATGGGATCCTGGTGTGCATTAAAAGGAGCGTGCCCAGCAGGTCAAAGGAGGTCATCCTCCCCCTCTACTCTGCCCGGGTCAGGCCTCACCCGGAGTACTGTGTCCAGTTCTGGGCTCCCCTGTACAAAAAGACAGGGATCTCCTGGAAAGAGTCCAGCGGAGGGCCACAAAGGTGATACAGGGCCTGGAGCATCTTCCTTATGAGGAAAGGCTGAGAGAACTGGGTCTGTTCAGCCTGGAGAAGAGAAGACTGAGAGGGGATTTCCTCAGTGTATATAAATATCTGAGGGGTGGGGGACAGAAGGATGTAGCCAACCTCTTCTCAGTGGTTTGTGGGGATAGGATGAGGGGCAATGGCTGCAAGTTAGAGCACAGGAAGTTCCGCACTAACATGCAAAAGAACTTCTTCACAGTGAGGGTGAGGGAGCATTGGAACAGGCTGCCTAGTTGTGGAGTCTCCTTCTCTGGAGATATTCAAGGGCTGTCTGGATGCCTACCTCAGCAGCCTGCTCTGAGGAACATGCTTTGGCAGGGGAGTTGGACCCGATGATCTTTCAAGGTCCCTTCCAACCCCTACAGTACTGTGATTCTGTGATTCTGTGATTCTGTGATTCTGTGATTCTGTGATTCTGTGATCTTATGTGGAATCACTAATCAAATAGGAGTTTAACACAGGATCTGAAGCAGGTTATGCTACCATAGCTTAAAAGTGGTACTAATGTTACAAATAAGTATATTTCTGAAGAAAGGCACAATGTATAGCCAAATGTATTGTCAACAGAGTTCAAAAGTTCAAATCTTTATGATCGTGCAAAGGCAAAGAAATAGGTGAGGGTCAGCCTTTACCTCCAAGGGCTTTTATTTATTTATTTATTTATTTTTTGTTCTGTGTAGAAAAATGATCACTACCTTTAAAAAGCAGATGTGGTCAAAGCCATCTTCTTCCCTTTCAAAATAGTATTGAAACATAAATGGAACAAAGAGTGAGTGAATTGCAGTCACAGTTGGGATTCTTAACAGTCCTGCACAAAAACTGCTTCAAAACTTTTCTTCTTAGTCTTGAAAAAATTCTTCCCTCTGTGCTCTGCTCCCCTCCTCTTTCTTCCCTCCTGTCTCCTCGTTTCTAAAATGTCTGAGGTATTAAAGCTCAAAATATGGTCGTCTCCAGGCAGTAAACAAATTGAAAAGCTGAGAAAACACCTTAGAATTTCCCAGATACCACTGGAATGTGGAAAAGTTTTTTTGTTTCTTTGTTAGTTAGTTTGTTTTTTCAGTCATAAGGACAGCAGTTAGTTGCTCTAAGATATTGCCATGGGCCCACAGCAGTGTGCATGTTGGTCAGCTCAGGTTCACTAGGAAACCTCAGAAGTTGTGGTGTGCATACAAGTCAATTTTTTTACCAATAAAATTTTTTACCAACTAAAAATTACCATTGCAGTCCTCAGGCAAAGCTAGCCAGAAAACAGGGCTGTAACTGGGAACCTCTTTACCTTTAACCTTTTTACTGAAGTGGAGTAATTTCATATAGACCTGCCAGTGAAACAATAAGGAGTTTTACTTCTCTGCACAGTTTTGTGTGTATAATCATCTGGAGCTAACCATGGCACAAGGGGAAACTACATTGTTGCTCAATGTTTTTCTTATCTGACTACAGTAATCAAATGTGAAGTTTTAGTCTTTTGCATAAAAATTTTACGGATTGCTATGCTGACAACTCTTAAACCTATTGCTTCCTTTCTTCCTTTGCTTCCTTTCAACTCACTTTTTTTTTTTTTTTTTTTTTTTTTTTTTTTTTTTTTTGTGCGTGTGTGTGATTTTTTTCCAAGAAAGGTCTGCCTTGGCTTTGCAATTTTTGATCATTTAATTTCCTCCAATATTTGCTTTATGTATGAGAGTGTATTAGGACCTGGAATAGTTTCTTTGTCAAAGATTATTCTAGTCAAGTGTTGCTATGAAGAAATAGCTTCTCAAATTAAAAAAAAAAAAAAAAAAAGAGGATAAAAAAAGATGTTTGTTGTCTCTCATAAAGAACTTTCAATCTCAATTTTCTCAACTAAAGGAAGAACCAGGTCTCATCCAGATGACAAATGAGTCTGATGTGTTTCCTGCTGCCCACATGAAAATGGATGCTAAGAAAAAATGGAAGTTAAACCCATGAGCTGCACACAAATAGTTTCCACTTTAGACTTCAGAAATATTGGCTTGAGGGATTTGCAAAAGGATATGCAATCAGTTGTCCTCTTGAGCCCCCTTCAACAGCAAATGGTAGTGCCGCAGTGTTTGCTTGGTTTCTTGAGCTACCAAGTTAACCCCTTGAAAGACAAAAAAGCTGAAGAGCCCATCTCACAGGAATCTTAAGTTCAATTTTAGAATAGTACCATTTATACTAGAAAAATGCCATATAAAACATGTAAAATATTTTAGCTCTTTTTCTTGGTCATGAGCTAATGATAGATTTTTGCTATTCTTTCATGACTACTTGAAGGCAATGAGACAAGATGGTGATGGAACAGCTTCAGTGTTGGTTGGTAACTGAGAGTCCTTATATTTTGCTGAATGGGAAAAGACAGTTTGAAAATGCTTTAGCGGCAGGTACTGCAGAAGTAATGAAAGATCTCCTCTTCAGGATGGTCCTCAGAACAATCAGGTAGAGCAGGGTGAGTCCATCTACCTTACTTTATGAGTGAGTAGAAGAAAGTTTCTGATTCATCCACCAATCACTGAATCTGGGAAATGCTGTGGGAAGAATGAATAGAAAGGAGAATAATATGATTAATGTGACATAAAAAAAATATGGAGTTTTCTATCATTGCAACCAAGTTCATTTATGCTAAAAGAGAACAGTGTTTGCCCCAGTAAGCTAATTAAATTTCTTTTTCAAACAGCCACAATGAAGTCAGAGATAGAGAATTTATACAATATCTGAAATCTCTGCAATCAGGTGGAATAGCTGAAGGTTCAGATTTCCTACAGCAAACTCAGATTAAAGTCTGGAGCTCAGACTTCCTTTGAGGTAACTAAACATATTTTTATAGTGTTTTTGTTACATTTTTTTTTCTTTTATCTATTCCTCCAAATTATACTGTTCAGTTTTGTACTAATCAAAAGCTTGGAGGTTCTTCCTTCAAAACAATCTTTTTAAATAAAAAATTTGGAGTCACCTTTAAAGGTTTGTTGCTTATATTTAATGTGAATTCTATGAAGGAAGTACTCCTTTCTTCTAGAAAACTTTAAATTGCTGTAAATTGCTGTGCATTTCTAGAGTCTAGGCATGAGTTTATAAGTGGATTAAAAACAGCTGTAATACTAAACACATCAATACAAACCCAATCAAGACAAAATATCCTTAAGGAGCATATACTCAAAAAATATCACACCCACTGTGCTGTGTCAAGTGGGCTTGCCTACATTTCCCTTACAGCTGATCTCTCTTTTTTAAAGCCAGTGCTAGATGTTTCTCCTTCCTCCTGGAGTGTAACGCTCCTTTTCTTCTTACCTTAGAAGTAAACGGTTTTCAAAATGATTACTGTAACTTCCTTTTAAATAAAATTTCTGAAGTTTTTACTAGTAAACAATTTAGAAATCAGGAAGAGTCTTCAAATGTTTCCTGCAGCATGAAGTGGCTGTAAAACTACTTTGTAGGGCACAGCTGAGGATTTCCAAGATATAGCAATAAAGCTGATTTAGCTCCTATCCACTCCTTCACATAAGGAGTTTTTCAAAGGTACAAGAGGAAAAAAAGATCACAGTATTTTTAAATCCTGGCAAAGGTTGACTTGGTAGCTGTCACTTACATACCTGACACTTGGTTGTTGTCAGGTAATTTTAAGGCATTTTGTCACTCCATTTGGAATCATTTTGGCCATCCAGTAATTTAGTGGGGGGAAAATACTAGTAAGATTTTTTTACCTAAAGCACCAAATATGAACACCTAGCTCTATTCATTTAAAACAGACACATCATTGCTTAAGCTTCTTCGTACTCAGGACTTCAGGAGAGAGCTGAAACTTCTAAGGCATCCTATCAGAAATGTTGTCAGCTTCCTGGTCCTGGGGATATGATGCTAATTTCTCAGTGGCTATGCATCTTTTCTGCTTCTAGACTATATTTTTGCATTACGCTGTGTCTTTTAGGGGAAAAAGAGTGAAAGAAATAATTAATCTGATGGTGTTGTTTGTAACAGCATTTGAACTGCTTTTGTGTATTTAAAATTTTTGGGGAAAGCTTGTACTGGTTCTTGTTCTAAGTTAATTATCCTTAAAAGTTTCCTAGTTTAAATTTTCTCTTAGTGTTATATTTTATTAGATTAACTCAAGATTTTTATTAGTGCTCTGGGACAAAGCAGAACACTGTAGCCAATATTGCAGAATTATATGTTCTGGTCTTTAATGTGCATTTTAGTAACAACTAAAAGTTTTCCATTTGTGTTTTTAGTATTAATTCAGTTTTTCTTTGTACACTTTATGCTTCAGATCTTTCCATTTATCTTTCCAGTCCCTCCACATGCTGATTGCACTGATTCTCAGTGGTTCTTCCAGGACATGTTGGCTATTCCCTTGATAACAGATTGTTTAATCCTTGACTAGTCTTGCTGCACTAAATCTAGCAGACTTTACAGCAATGAATCTGAATGCTGATGTAACCCCCAGACAGTTCCATTTATATTAGGAGTGTGCACAATGCTAACCTTAGCTCTTTCTATCTAGGCTGAGGCAGTTTGTGCATGTTACTTGTTCAGATTCACAAATAAGCTTTAACAGACTGGAAAATAATAGGACATGCTATTTGTGACTGATTTGGGATCTAACAGTGCTAAAACTGGACTGACTGTGGGAAGTATTGTCTAGGAGCTGAAGCTTAGAGGTTGAAGGTTAGATGGTGAGAGGTTTTTTTTTTTTTTTATTATTATTTAGAAATCCCTATAAATTTATGGTATATACTAAATGAAAAAAATATTTTGACATTGAATTTAAAGTATTTTTATGTTTCTCCTAAAAAATTATCTAATATTAAAGAATTAAATAGTGTGTAAATATGACAATTTGTACCATCCTTGTTGTAAGTTCTTTAATGACTTTCCAGAAAAGAAAGATTTCTAATCCACAAATTTTAATCAGTAATGTGTATATATTACAGTGTCTTAGTTGTCCTATCTGAAGTCCCAGTAGATTTTTATTATTATTTTTTTCTTTGATGAGTTATTGACTTTTCAGTCCCAGTTGCATCTGGTAAATATTTGATATTAAACCAGCACAAACAGTATTTCATTTAAAAATAAGCTTACATGGCTATATTTTTCTACTTAAATGTTCGTATAATTATTTTGTTGTCTGCAAATTGTGGCAAAAACTTGCCATATCAAAAAATATCTTGAGATTTGTTGCCTTAGTTTATTAACCAGACTTGCTCAATAACTTTCATTATTACATGGGGATTGAAATCAGAGTTAGATTGATCCCTGCATACAAACAATTAACTAGCAGCTAGGTTCTTCCATCTAAATGAAATATATCAGGCCACCAAGATAGTTCTAAGTGTTGTTCAGAAAAAGTCATTGATTTATTCATGAAAACAATAACTTCCTGCAACAGTAATTTCTGCTAGCTGTCTTCTCCATAATGACTTACTAGACAAAACAAAATGTATTTGATTTAATGGCACTCTGAAGGCCAGATGTATTCTCCTGTCCCTTTATGAAAAACAATGCAGCTACTCTTGAATAGAGATTCTCTACTTGGGAGGGCATGCTCATAATGCTACTCTTCCTTTGATTCAGTGCCTGGCTGTAAATTTTGGAAGGGAATGCATCTGCCGAGACAATTTCTGCCAAAGCAACTCTTCCCACTCTTTTGGCCAAGATTGCATGGACCTTCAAGACATTGAAGTGCTGTACCTCTGTTGTCAGAGCAATTCCACGAGTCCAACGAATAAGATAAGGAATAAGAGCTAAAGTCTTAATCCAATATTAGCCTACAGAAATGCTACACATTCAAATATATACATCTATTTCTGGTATATCTAGCTTGACAGAAATCTCTCAGAATACTTGTTATAAATTCCTTGAGGGGATATACTTCTAATATTGATAGAAGTACTCACTAGCGTCCATTGTACAATGCATCTCTAAGTAGTTTTTAAGTGGCTTATATAAATACTTGATTAAGCTATGCTTCTCCTTAATAATCACTCTTGTGAGCACAGACTGTGATGGCGTTTTATCTGTTGAATTATAATTAAGACTTACTTTGAAATAATTGCTTGTATCTCCACTTATCTAGGTGCTATATCTTGCTGATATGAAGCTGGTGTTTTTGTATTATCATGCGAAAGGCTGCTTTCAGACCTAAGGACATATGTGTAAATCAAAAAATTGACACATAGTTATCAGAGGTAAGAATTCAAAATTTACTTAAGAAATCATAGAAAGGCTTAGGTTGAAAAGAACTCCTAGAGGTCATCTAATCTACTCACAGTGTAAAGAATTATCAATGAAAATATACAATATTCTCTGCACTGAGTAAAGAAAAAAGTTTTTTTTTTTTTTTTTTTTTTTTTTTTTTCCTTTAACTAGAACTGGATTTGTCTATCCAGATGGTCAGAAGGTCAAAATGTTTTGATAGGCATTTGAGCTTTTTAATAAATACATTTGTGACTCTTGCATGATTTCAGTTTCTATGAACAGTCATGCAAGCAATTAGCTTGCAATGAACATTTACAGAAACCATATGTCAGTCTCCTATCCTAATTTTCTGCATATGGATATTTGAACCAGACACAAGTTACAAAGATCATTGTAATCACCCAAAAAGAAGACCACTGACTTCAGTAAACATTCTTGTATTTTTATTATTTTTATTTTTTATTTTTTATTTTTATTATTCTTCTAGTTTTTGTTGTATAAACCTAATTCTTCAGTCAGGGAAAAGAAGATTTTTTATTTTAAAGAAATCTCACTAATCATAACTGTTTCAGAAATATGTAACATTCTCTGAAAGTTATTTTATAATTTTTTGAGTTCAGAGTTGTAATTTGTTGTGTAGAAGAAAATGAATGAAGTAAGAATTGGCTTAATCCTCCACTGGCAGCCTGGACCCACATTCACAGCTACAATTTCTTTTACATTTATATGATTTATGTAGTAAGAAGCTCAAGCATTCTTATGCTTTTTTTTTTTTTTTTTTTTTTTTTTTTTTTTTACATTAATGGTCTCTTATTTTAAATGTTTTTCAAGACTACAACTGCTTTCATTTCCCTACCTTTTCTGATTTGCCTTTGAATATGCCCAGATAATGTTATTGTACTAATTCTCACAGAAATTACACAGAATCACAGAATGACAAAATGGTTGAGGTTGGAAGTTAATCATCTTGTCCAACTCCTCTGCCAAGCAGAGCCACCTTGAGCACGCTGCACAGGATCTCATCCAGGCAGGTTTTGAATATCTCTAGAGAAAGAGACTCCACAGCCTCTCTGGACAACCTGTATTATGAATTTGTGCTGTGAATGATACAGCTGTCTTCAATAAGATGTTGAGAATAACAACCCACTGTCAGCGGCTGGCATGAAAATAACTGGAATCTGCTGTCCTCCAAAATGGTGACTCCAATCTGTCATCTAGATTAATCATTATAGCTTTTCTTCCAGGTCTGCTGCTTCCAGCTGTACAGCGTGGCTTTACTACAGTATTCTCTCACATGGACCGGGTGATGGGACAAAGGTATTTAAGTCAATATCTTTGTACTCTTACTTATTCTCTCCAAATATGAGAAATTAATTTCTTAAACACAACAACAATGGAGTAAGAATGTTCAGTTTATATGGAATATCTTAATTTACTTGTCAAACTAACTCATCTAATTCCAGTTTAATTTCTATGCTGGGGTAGAACAGACTACAAGTGTGTTAAATTTATATAGAAACAACAAGTAGTTGCCTTAAAAAAAAAAAAAAAAAAGAAGCTGTCGCCAGTGCCGACTTTTTCCTGCAACACTTCCTTTTTATTTAGTACAATGTGTCCTTCCCAGCTCTCTTGCCAGGTGTGATATTACTATACCTATTATTTTCCAACAAGGATTAAATCCTTTTCCTGCAAGGACTCATCATATTGTATGTAGACATTTAAGAGTCAATCAGATACATATGAAATCAATATCCCCAGAACTCAATGGATTTTTTTTCTTCTTCTACTTTCGTAACTGATTAGAATAAAATAATCCTGAAAAATCAATATTGTAGAAGCTTTCTACAAAAGACACGAAATGGTTTTGGTTTCCAGTTAGCACATAACTGAATATATTTTTCATTAAAGAGCAATATTTTTTTTCATCATAAATAATTATAGAAAATATTTTACTCTCAACATTGCTAGTTGCCCTGCACACTGTTCCATTCAGCTACATTAATGTTAAAAGTATTTCTGGAGCAATTCCACACAGGAACGGAAAACTAGAAAATACTTATCTCCAAAGGGGTAAAAGTTCATAGTTAAAAACAACTATGGGGGAATTGGGCCTTTAATGGCTTGTGGTTTAACCCTGTCAGGCAGCTCAGCCCACACAGCCACTTGACCACCGCCCCCAGGTGGGATGGGGGAGAGAACTGGAGGGGTAAAAGCGTGAGACCTCATGGGTTAAGACCAAGACAGGTCACTAGGCAAAGCAAAAGCCATGCACAAGCGCAGCAGAACAAGGAATCCACTCACTGCTTCCCACCGGCAAGCAGGGGCTCAGCCACCTACAGGAGGGCAGGGCTCACTCCACAGCACGGCTCCTTGGGAACAAACGCCATCACCCCAACATTCCCCCTGCCTCCTCCTTTCTCCCAGCTGCTGTCACTGAGAACAGTGCCACACGGTGTGGGACATGCCTTTGGGCAGCCTGGGCCAGCTGTCCTGGCTGTGTCCCCTCCCAGCTCCTGGGGCACCCCAGCCTCCTCGCTGGCCGGGCAGCACCAGGAGCAGGAGAGGCCTCGGCTCTGTGCAGGCACCACTCTGCAGCAACTGTAACATCCCTGTGTTATCACCCCTATTGTCATCAAAAATACAAAGCACAGCACTGTGTGAGCCTCTATGAAAAAAAAAAGCGAACTCTGTCTCAGGGAAAACCATGACATTTCTTATCATGGTGTTTCAGGTCTATGACTTGTGTGTGCAACTTCTGTCTTGGAATCATAGAACCATAGGCTTCCATCTAGGTTGGAAAAGACCTTAAAGAGTGCCAAGTCCAATCATGCTAGTTGATCTGAAAAGTTCAAAACTTTCTTGAGGCAAATGCTTCATATTTTCTGTGAAAAGCATAGCTTTTCTTGCATGCTTTCATATTCTTTCCTAAACAGGTAAGGGGGAAAAAATCATTTCCTCTTTCAGATGCACATGCTGATAAAGCAAAATGCTGTAGATGGAGGATAAATGTTTTTAAAAGCTTTCTGAACTGATTTAAACAGAATAGCAGACCTCTTCACTAATTACTTAGTATTTAAATAAACCTATACCTCTTAAAAAGTGTTTATCTAATAGTTTGTATTGTAAGAACTGAATGCTGAAAACATATTTCATCTCAATAAATCCTCAAGAGTAGGATTTTTATAACAGTTTTTATCCATTAGCTTTTTATCTGATTCCACTATAAAGGAAGCTAAACCTAATGAAATGGAGGCTTTCTACTCAGAAAAGATTCTTACTCTGAGCATTTGTTTATTTAAATATTTTATTATTTAGAATTCAAAATTTAAAATCAGAAAAAAAAGATTTTCATAACTTCTGTCTGAACTTCATTAAACCACATAAATAAATGGCACTGGGGCTTTAGCAGAAGGACACTGGGTCCACAAAATAAAACTGTTTACTCTTTTACCTGCCAAAAGTCATGCCATTGTGCAGTTAATAATTAAGCAAATATACAGCACACATATGTCTAAAATAAAATAATATCCCTAAGTGGGTACTGTTGACCCACTCTCCTCCATGCACTTCATGTTTAAGTCAGCTTGATGGGTGTTTCCACGGATTCTGAGAGGAGATGGGGGCAGAACTGTGGTTTCCACATTTGTTTACAGTGATGCTAACCAGTGCTCTCCAGGCTGTTTTAGAAAAACATGGTACATAGAAATTCTGTGAATGTACTTGTTACAAAACATTTGTACACAAAGAACACTCAAAACACATGAAGTTACTGTTTTGAAGAGCACAACTCTCAAAGTAAAATCCAACAGAAATTGGACTTTAAATGAGGATACTTTTATATGCATTCAATGGTACTGCATAAAGACAGAATTATAGGAAACACGTCCTTTTTAGCCCTGTTTGATCGCTGGGCTAAGGCTATAGACATTCTATTTAACGACTTGGATTTTTTGGGGTCCTTTCCAGTTTTCATATCAACTCACGCTCCTCTGAAGACCAACTCGTTTTCACTTGTTCTAGCTATTTGGCAACAGCTCTTAGGAAGAAGTGAGGCACATCTAAAGTGCCACAGGATGAGCCATGCAAAAAAATTATGGATGTAGGAATGACCACTTTCTATTTTTTTCTATTATTTTTTTGTTTCTCCTTGCTTCATAAACTAGGGATACTGGCTCATTCCAGGTAGGGGCAAAGCCAAGGTTTCAACTGTTCTCTGGCAAAGCCAGCATCTGTACTCCCTGGATGGTACAAGGACTTGTACTGAGCACCATGCTGAGAAAAGGACGTGCTTTTTGATTTATGCTCCCCTTCTGTTTTTGTGTAATAAAGGCAATTTTCTCCTCATACATGTATAACATTCACTATAACTTATCTGTTGCATTGGATTTTTTTTTTTTCTCATTCATTATGAGTTCTTGGGAAAACAGAAACAATCAAACTCAGTGTTCACCATGGTAATTTTGGGAAGCTAGATTTCCTATTTTTTCTAGCAATAGTATTTCAGATAGGGTAACCAACACTGTTCTATAAAGTGCTACAAGCTACTCTCATCAACTAGACAATGCACAAGAGAAAGAGAGCCTAAAGGAGAGAACATACATGTATCTTTGTAGGACCTCTCTTTTGCTGAACTCCAAGGGAGGAAAAAGTTCTGTTATTTATCTGCATTAAGTGGATTTATCTGGGCACTGGACAGCTTCAAGTGTGCTGTAATTATGGGCACAAAGGAGTCCATGCAGCAAGCTGGACTCCCAAGAGCCTGGAGATGAGATCATGCATTGGTCCTTGTGTCAAAGGGGAGTACCATGGTGGCCTGACTGCTGCCCAAGTCTTCCAATATGCTGGGACTTCTCAGTCTGCTGCCTAATTTGACAATGACATGGAAAGTCATTGTAACAGGGCCAAGGAGCTGCCACTTTGCATGTAAACAATATCCTTTCCTATTGATCTAGTGTGCCAATTGTCATTAAGCAGAGCAGAATTTTGGTAAAGATTATGAAAAAGAGGCATGTAGGAGGCTGATGCCAGACACAGCCCATGGGAGATCAGAACAATGATTTATATATCCACTGCCATTACTTTAAGTTTATGCATAAACAAAAATATATATTATTTATGTTTATACAGATAATGCATCTTTTTAACAACAGAACTAGCCAATAGCTGTGTCCTCACTGATGATGAGGCAGCTTTCTGTCTCTAAACATCCTTAGTCAGACATGAATGAAGCCTACGACATATACTAGGTTACAGACTTTCTTTTATTTATCTGTAATCTGTGTTCAGTCTTTGGGACTCATAAAACAGAAGCTGTTTAGATTGCAAAGCAGAATGGCATGCAGTTCAGATCATGGCTGAAATCACTGTAATGTTCTTCAGGGTTACAGAATTGTATTCACCTTTGAAAAGACAAGATGAAACCCAGCACTGGACTTGACTTTTATAAAAATATAGCACCCTGCTTCATGGTATTGGACAGACTTGGTAAATTTATTATTAGGTGACCCAGTATATCATTTGCTTCTTTTACTTATACCCAAGTACAGACTTTTTCTCCTTATGCTTCTCTCTCATGGTACTTTAGAGACAATTTCAGCTGTTTTCAGCTGAAATTCATAACTTGTGCACAGAAAACACTATGTTTAATTTCAAGATATCAGTTTTGCTTTCACTTTAGAGTATTCAGATTATATCTGAATTTCAGGTTCAAATTCAGACCCAACCTTTTTATCCCTCCTTGATTAATTTAGCTTATGGTCTTGCTTAGCAGCAGGAGATTAATTCAGGTGTCTGCATGTACTCAAGTGAAGGTACAGTTCAGACCTGCTTTTACTCTTCTTTCTTCATTCCCTTGAGTCTGCATTTATATTTTAAAGCTGTTTTAGGCTGAGAATTCTGTGAAACTTTTCTATCAGTCCAGGGGTAAATGAGCCTGAAAATAAATCTTTTGGCAGATACAGGAAGCTCTATTACTGGGTTTGACTTCATACAAATAACAGTGCTATTTTGCTAAGCATGCATTTAACAATGCTTTTGCAATGATAATTTTTACTATTGAAATACAAAGCTTTATGAAGTTTGAAGAGACCTTAGCTTTCCTGATTCTTATAAAATGCTGTACTGAATAAATGGAAGTGAACACTTTTGTCATTACAACATGAAGACTCTCAGAAAGTCCTGATCATGTGTTACATTCAGCTCTTTGACTTCCCGTGTGTGTCACACTGCATGCTCATTTTGATGTATAGTATATGTATGATTCCTGTCTAGATTCAGCAGTGCTCACAGAGAAGTAGGTATGCAGGAAGGGGAGGACATTTAAGTACAGTGCCTAAGAGCATGTGTCCACTCCCATCTGAGAAACCTTGCTGGCGTCTAGCTTTTGCTCCAGAAGTGCACAGGGCACCTGTGGATCACAGAATCACAGAATCATCTAGGTCAGAAGAGACTTCCAAGATCACTGAGTCCAGCCTCTGACCTAACACTAACAAGTCCTCCACTAAACTATATCACTAAGCTCTAAATCTAAACGCCTTTTAAAGACCTCCAGGGATGGTGACTCAAACACTTCCCTGGGCAGCCTATTCCAATGCCTAACAAACCTTTCGGTAAAGAAAGATCCTGAGTCACATCTGCCAACATTGCTTTGATGAAATATACATATAAAATTACTACAAAACGACCAACAACTGTAATTATATTTGCTATGCATTTGAAATATATTTGTCATGGAAAGGGTTTCTTGGGGCTGTAGATAGTGAATCTCTAGGCTAAACATGGACATATTCCCAAGAAGACTGCTGAAGAGCACTTTGGCTTCCACATGCCTTGCATTTTGCCCTTTGCATTAGTTCCATATGCTGGTGGGGATTACAACATGAGAAGAGAATTATTATCTTCTTCCCCAGATGTCTTTCAGATTTTAGATGAGTTTGCATCTTTACTTCAACTGCAACAGGCACCTGGGACAAAACCTAGAATTGCCAGTAATTAATTTTCTTTTTAGCTTTCACCAGAAAATAAAGCAATCATTTTTCTTCCTTGAATCACCAGATAAATTGCTTGGTATTCTATACATACAGCCTGTGCAGTAGCATGATACAGCTGAATTGTGTTTCTTGAAAAGTAATAGTATCTGCACGTATAAGAACATTTACCCCCCTCACAAAAAAAACACACAAGTATTTTATTTTATTTTATTTTATTTTACTTTATTTTATTTTATTTTATTTTATTTTATTTTATTTTATTTTATTTTATTTTATTTTATTTTATTTTATTTTATTTTATTTTATTATTTTTTTTTCCTACAAGTCTAAAAGTTTAGCTAGGAAAACAGTGATGTGTTCTGGGAGATGTTAGTATTATGACTCCAGGATCTTTGACTCCAGAGGAGCAGTCTGGTCTTATTTCAAGCTGTCTAAAGAGCAGCATTAGCATTGATTGCAGAACTAGCCTGGAGCCTTTTGCCCTTCCTTCCAGCTAAGAGAAAGTAACAGTATCTACCTAAGCACAATAAAGAAAACAATAAGTAAAATATTGTGATGTATGTAACAAAATGTTTTTCTTTTATGATGCATAGAGAGGAAGAATGAGATAAGTAAGACAATATGCTCTTTATGCTAGTCAAGTTCATAGTAATGTTTCCATCTACACCTTTTCATCAGTTTAGTTTCTCAGAAGGAGCACAAAGCATTCATTTCATTATGTGCTACGACAAATTTGCTGAGTTCAAAGATACGATCTGCATTAAAACCTATATAGATTGAGAAATGTCTTTGGATCACCCTTTGTTGTACAAAATTGACCTGATCTCCTGTGAATAAACTTTCCTGTGAATTTTTAAATGCTTCCTTGCTTGGAAAAATGACTCTGGAAGGTGTTCTGTTTTGTCATACACATTGCTTTGGGCCAGGTTGTGTACCAGATGTGAGCAGAGTAGCAGTACATGTATGTGAAACTTTTATGAAGTTCAGAAAGGATTCTGCTTCCACGACTACAAAGATTCAAGTCATTCTGTGTAACTGAGCTACAAGAAACCCTAATGTTGGTCATGCATTTTATAAAAGACTCATATTTCTGTGACTGAAAGACCATTACTATTTTTACATAGCATGCGTGGTGTCAGTAACATCACCCAGTATCTCAGTGATCTGCAGTAGTAGTTATAGGATGCTCTTTAACCAATTACAAAGATTTTAGAAGTTTTAATGCAGCAAAACGTTAGCAAAAGGCCGGAGAGTTTAAGTCAGTCAAGTCTGAGGATATTCTCTTTTGCCTTCAAAAGGCTATAGCAGAGCCATAAAGAGCAAAAGTATCAATGAGATAATTAAACTCAGCTTTGTGACAATCCACAACGTGCTGCCACTCTTACTGTATATTTTTGTATAGCTCACGCCATGTATGTTCCTGTAGGGAAAAAGTAAGAAGTAGCTGTTTGGCTCTTGCTTTGATTTGTGATATGAAATCTAGAAGAATCTGGGAAGAAAACACTGAAGCATATAGGCAGAAAGGCTATTAGGCTCCACTAAGATCTACTATCCTGAAGGAACATATCCTGAATATTTTCAGAAAGATTTTATGGAAAAATATTCTGCCTAGATACTTGCATCTTGCTTGTCACAACTAAAACTGAGGCAAGAGTAGTCTGCTCATCAGAAGGGGGCCTTTGAAATACCAGGGATTCGAACACTAGGGGTCTCCCCAATGTGTTCTGCCTCCTAGACCCGGGCTCTTTCTTGCCTCTTCTCAGCTTCATACTTTGCCAGTCCTTGCTACAAATTTGTCCAGTTTCAATAGAAGAAATGTCCATTGCTTTAGTGCTTTAAGTGTGTAGCTTGGAGGTGAGGTGTACAGTTTGCTCAGTGAAGAACTGGCTGGAAGGCTGTACACAAAAAATTATAGTGAATGGAGTTTAATACAGTTGGTGTCTGGTCACAAGTGGCATTCCCCAGGGCTCAGTTATGTTTAACACTTTTATCAGTGAACTGGATTAGGGGATCAAGTGTAACCTCAGTAAGTCTGCAGATAATAAAATCAAGGTATGTGGGGCTGTTGGTCTGCTTGAAGGAAGGAAGACCTTACAGAGGGAACTGAATAGGCTAGAGCAATGGGCTGCATCCTGTTGTATGGCATTCAACAAGGGTAACTGCTGGGTCCTGCACTTGGCTCAAACAACCCCAGGAAGTGGTACAGGCTTGGAGAAGAGTGGCTGGAAAGCTGAAAGTGAGCTGAGGGTGCTGGATGACAGCCAGATGAACATGATCCAGCAGTGTGCCAAGGTGGCCATGAAGAAGAATGGCGTCCTGGCCTGCACCAGAAATAATGTGGCCTGCAGGGCCAGGGAAGTGATTGTCCCCGTGCATGTAACACTGTATTCAGATTTGGGCCCCTCACTACAAGAAGGATAGATATTAAGTTGCTTGAGCAAAGCTGCTGAAGGTACTAGAAAACAAGAATTATGAGGAATGAATGAGGAAATAGGAGTTGTTTGTTCTGGAGAAGAGGGGACAACCTCATTACTCTCTACTACTACATTATACTCTTTAGTAGTCAAAGAACACAACTACTTTCAAGATAGTGTTGTCTCTGAGAAGCTGAGGGGAACTGTACATGTTCTAGAGATGCTCAGGTGCTCCAGTTCAAGTTATCAAGTTATCTGGCAAGAGTCAGATAAAAAGGTCTCTAAAGAAAATGTGGTAGTTTGGGAAGGACTGCATCTTTTGGGTACAGGCACTACAAAATTGACTGGATAGATATGCAGCTGACAAATAATTGACAAATTGTCTTTTTTTTTTTTTTTTTTTTTTTTTTTTTTTTTGTGAAGCTTGATAAATGGCTTTTGTATCTTTAAGATACAGTTTTTTTTTTTCTTATAGAGGAAATGTGAAGAGTACCAAATTTATTCTAATAATCAAAATGTCTATATTTTGTGGCCATGCATGTATTTAAGCACTGATTAACTGAACACTAGTGATGGATAATTCTTTCTTGAGAGAAAATGTTTCCAAAAGTTTGCTATCAAAATTGATGTGAGAATGTTACTGTGTGACTCACACAACTTTGAGTGTCATAACTAGATGGAGATGTAACTATATGGAGGTGTATCGTAACTATATGGAGACATGCAACCTGTTCATTATTATTTAATCTGCTGCACTGAACTGAGTCCATATATCTGAAATATGAAAGTGTTTCAAATCTATTTGGTTTCTTATTTCTCTTATTTAACATTACTAGTTAATAACTTATAATAATTTATATTTACACACATTCTCACACAAAGTCCTTTTCTCCTTCCTGTCAAGAGATTACATGAAAAGATAACAGACACAAAGATCTTACTAACTCCTCTGAGGATGCTTCAGGGGTAGTTTGTGTTGCATTTTGTGCAATATTCAGTCAAGGTGATTTCTATGGTAACCTCTATTTGCATTCTTTCAAATGATGGTAAATTCTGACACTTTCCATTAAATATTGATAGCAGTGTTTCATCTGCTGGAAACCCACATGGGAATATTTAATTTTATCTACTGTCTGAGACTATTCTCTTGTGGTATCGAAGCAGCAAGCTTTTTACAGTTAAAATGTTAATTAGATTTTTATAACCATTTTTATCGTTCTGCTCTTCATCTAGATTGCTCCAAACATGTTTATTTACAATTCCAAAATGCTTCCATTAATATTCCACATCTTCTTACTCAGAGATTAGCTTAATAGCAAACCTCAAAAATGTACTTAATGGCATGTGAAACACCTACAGAATCATAATGCTGCACAATTTTTTCAGCAAGCAGGCTAATAACCAAGTGATTCATAAGATCGACTTTAAGGAAAAGAGACATGCCTGAAAGAGTAAATGTCATAATTAGTTTCAAAATGGCTTGGTTTCTGAAACATAAAATGGTGTTGAAATTGTTTACCTAACGGATTTTTTATTGGTGGTGTGGGGGAAACAAAGCTAAGAAGAATACAGTGTAGGTTTAGAAACAGTTTCAGCTTCATGAATGTCTCATTAAATACCTCATTTTTAATTTTTTTTTTTTTTTTTTAAATCTTCTGGCAAAATAACCTTTCATTACATCAATAATTATGTTTTCATTTTATATAAAACATAGGCCAGGGATCTAGCTGTTTTTTTTATGAAGAAATTAGCAAACACAAATTTGTGGCAGAGGCTAGGGCTCTGAACCACTATGGTTCTATGCGTGGCACTGCTGCTTACATATCTGAACAGTAAATACACACTGGATTTAAAGCACCACTAAGTAAAGAAGACAACACTGATGCTTACTAGCATGTGGCTGAACAATGTGCCAGCATCTGAACAGGTGGTAACAACAAAAGTTTAAATTGCAATGACCTTTTCTTATTTGATCTGCTGGCCTACAGGTGGAAAATGCTGCACATTAATGATTAACTTCTGACCTATTTTGCTCTTCTGGGTAGGTTCTGTGCAGCAATGTGATTATAAGAGATACTTTTGGAAAAGTGGCGCTAATATCAATGTTTTCTGAGTTCCATTATGGCTTGGAAGTTAGAAACTCCTGTGCTGAGACAGAAAATGGAAAATGCTTATACTAAGACCAGATTCATGAAGAGAAGCAACACTAGAGATGATTCTGTGCTGTGAGACTGCAATTCTTTTAAACTGTTTACTTGCATTCCCAACTCCCAAACCATCTCAATTACAGATGCACAGCTAGTGGGAATTATCTGTTCTCAGATCTTGTACAACATAGCCCAATGCAGAGACCATGTACTACCATCTTCCTCTCCTTCTCTTCTCTTCTCTTCTCTTCTCTTCTCTTCTCTTCTCTTCTCTTCTCTTCTCTTCTCTTCTCTTCTCTTCTCTTCTCTTCTCTTCTCTTCTCTTCTCTTCTCTTCTCTTCTCTTCTCTTCTCTTCTCTTCTCTTCTCTTCTCTTCTCTTCTCTTCTCTTCTCTTCTCTTCTCTTCTCTTCTCTTCTCTTCTCTTCTCTTCTCTTCTCTTCTCTTCTCTTCTCTTCTCTCTCTTTCCCTCTTTCTTTCTATTAAAATTCAGATTGGGAATTCAATTAGGAATCTGTTAGAAAATCAATGGTATAGTACAGTAACCATTTACCATACTTTGGGAAAAATCCCTGGGCAAATCCCAACTTGGGCTCTCTGGGGTCTTGAGGCTGCTATCAGTGTTCTTTTAACCAAAACAGTACACCTGTTGTTGCTGGATTTATGATAGTGCACAACTACTTTGGGCAAGGATAGCACTAGTACAGATGAATCCAGGGCTGTGCAAACTGATTGCCACCTGCAACGCTAAGACCAGTCTAAGGATACTAGAAAAGACAGAAATGCCTAGCAAGAAGAGGGTCAATCAGCCAGTTGCCCTGTAATGGAACTGATACTTGCACCATCCTAAACACCATCTTAATTACTCTTACAAGGCCATGGTTTTCACGAGTCATTTGTTCAGGGACTAGACCACAGGCTGGCAACATAGTCTGCTTCCTTATTACTTGGCAGGATTAGATAGAGAGTGAGAAAAAGGGAGGAGAAGGGAAAGGGATGGAAAGCACTGCAAATAATGTAAATGTCCCTCTGATCCCCACACTTTGCTGGGAATCAGAGCCAAATTCCTGACCTGATTGCTTATTGGCTCTGGCATAATGACAGCTACTCAGGTCTCTACAACATATACAGAGCAAGGCTGCCTGGCTGTCTCTTTTCTTCCAAGACCAATTAGGGATAATATAATGGAAAAGTGGGGAGGTAGAGGCACAGGGTGGGGAAAGTGAGATAGGAAAGGTGGGAAACCTAGATAGGGGGAGATACAATAGGAAAAGAGGGAAGAGGCAAAATGTGGATACAGGCCTGGGCTGTCAAAAATAGTTAATGCAAATGAAGTGGCATGTTTCCAGAGTGAATTCAGGTTAAATTAAGTACTGTTAAGTACTACAGCAAGGCACCAAGCTCTATAAGCTCACAACTTCATAAGCTCTGTGGACTGGAGCCAGTTAAGTGCTATGTCCACATGCTCTTGTAATCACAGGGAAGGTAATGCAGAAAACGCTTTTGAATTATTCTCTGCATTCTGTGAAGGCTATTGTTTTAGGAGGAACACAAAATTCAAGATATTTTCACTTTATACAGAGCTCAAGAAACCAATGAGCACTGCAGAGCATGGCACAGAGTGGCCATGCTCCATGCAGGAGCAGCACAGTCCAGCAGAATCAGGGCTGTGCTAAATGCTGTAGCCTGGAAGGCAAAGGAGCATAGGTGGGTTTTGCTTGAATCCACTTGCCCCTGATGTGCTACACCAACTAATAATACCTTCTTCAGCAGTCATGCATTTGTGTTTTGTCACAGAGTTGATATTTATGACCTTAGACTTGGTGCTAAAAACAATAAATACAACTCTGAACACAAGTCATAGCAGATCATACCTGGACAGTGCTGTACCTGCATTGATGACCTTTGGTGGATCTGAGATGGATCTATATTATTTACCTCTACTGTGATGTCTTTCACTTGCTGCTCACCGAGTGGAACCCATGGACTGAGTGGTGGTCAGCCAACTGGACAAGGGTGTGCTTTTTGGCTAACAAGATAAAGGTGGCTTGCGGTTCACAGACAGTTTTCAGGTCTTTAGTTAATCATTCGTTATGAAACTTATTGATAACTGATATATACTGAACAACCTTTTTGTCATGGCTAAATTATACTATCTTAGAACTAGGTACTAATCTTTTGAAGCTAAGATGAAATATGACTCATTTCAGTAGAGATAGGATTTATATGTTTTTTCAAAAAAAAAGGAAACTTCTTCAAATGCTATGCTGTCTTGTGTCTGAAGGGCTTTGCCACATTACAGTTCAGAACTATGATGAATGTAAATGAATTGTTATTTTATACATATTTTTTATAATTGAGACATGAAATGTAGTGGCTCTGTGTAATCATACCCTATTGGCAGGAATAAACAACATTTATGTTCTGGGATTTAGAAAAAAAAATGCAAAGAAATCAAAGTGAAAAGCTGCAACATATTTCATCTGCAAAGTCTAGAAGCCATATTTTTCTAGCATATAATTCTAGAGTTACTTAAACTGTCAGTACTTCACTTACTTCTATCATGAATGTCCTTTTAATTTATAAAGTGTAACTCTATAGGGTGGGTACCATGTTTTTTCCTATGAACTGAGGAAAATAACCATAACAATGTTCTAGGCAGGTACAAATTGGAGACATTTAAGGCTGAATCTCTGCAAAAATAACAGAGCACTGACTCTCATAAGTTTTCTGGTGTGGAAACTGAAAGAATATAGGCTGTGCTTTTTGTAATAAATACGGAATTGGAGAATAATATAAGTATATACCAGACTGCAGGCTGATGTGGCAACTCCATGTGTTTGGGGCTTACATCCCAAAGCCACACAAGGACAGTAGGAGAAATGATGTTGAGGGCTGGTATCCATGCTAAACATCAATGTGTGCTCCTGGTGGGACTGGTAAAATGTGACCGGGTTCCCTACCATTTTCATGAGCGATGACTTGTTCATCTCTTTTGTATTGACAGAGCATAGCCTGATGACAAACTGATTCAGTCTTCTCAACACTTTGAAGGGTCATACCCTCTGTCAGGGTGAGGAGGAGGAAGAGAAAGAGAGGAGATGTAGACAATGAAAAGCAGAAACTGGGGAAAGACCTTGCAAAAGTAGAACTGCTGCCAGTGGAGTGGACAATTAATCCTTTATCAGGAGATCTGCTCTAGAGGCAGTCATTCATTCATGCCCCTCTGTTGTCCCCAAAGTAAAATCAAACATTTGTACAGCACTGCTCCTGCTGAGGGGCTGAAAGCCTCAAACAGAGAAGATAATGAATTTCTTTGCTTCCCTTTCTCTCTCCCTCAACCCCCAAGTGATTATAGCTTGTACTTAGAAGGCAAAATTAACAGCTCTGCTCCCCAGCAGCAGATCCTGTAATTAATGAGGAGGGGCATGAGCTATGTAACACCAATTTACTGCTTCTCTGTACAGATCTCACTGATGAGGGGGGTGTTAGCTCCTATCTGGATGGACACCATGAACTACAAAGAGAAATTTTGTATATGTCTCTGAAGAGTTGTCAGACTGAATTATGGTCAGTAACTGATCCAATATCACTGAGTGTCCAGATATAAACTCTGTGCTATTTTATTGGTCCTTTAAGCCATCCATTCCCTACAGGTACTTTACATTACCACTGAAATATGGTAATGCTTCCAGGTTGCCTTTCTACTATCTTCTAGAAACTGTACTTTCTTTCTTTCTTTCTTTCTTTCTTTCTTTCTTTCTTTCTTTCTTTCTTTCTTTCTTTCTTTCTTTCTTTCTTTCTTTCTTTCTTTCTTTCTTTCTTTCCTTTCTTTCTTTCTTTCTTTCTTTTTCTTTTCCTTCCTTCCTTCCTTCCTTCCTTCCTTCCTTCCTTCCTTCCTTCCTTCCTTCCTTCCTTCCTTCCTTCCTTCCTTCCTTCCTTCCTTCCTTCCTTCCTTCCTTCCTTTCCTTCCTTTCCTTCCTTTCCTTCCTTTCCTTCCTTTCCTTCCTTTCCTTTTTTTCTTTCAATACTGGGAGTTGGAGTCCTCAAAATAAGATGTCTAATTAGTAGACAATCTGTTTATTCCTTCCCCTCTCCTTTTACAAGAAATTTTATGTGTGAGTGCTTTATCTTTACTATTGTGAAGAATAGGTATACTGTCCACCACTTCTGGTGTTACATATATGTACCTCTTGGCTAAATAAATGAGAGTGTACTTAAAAATCACTGCAGAATGTACAGAACCTCCCACTTATTTAAATAGTCTATAAATGTGCCTTACTGTGGAGGATATGAAGCTATGATGATTTAGTCTTTCGTAGGGACACTTACATGGAAAGCTGCTAAGAGAGAACTTTGAGATCTCCTGACACGGTGACAGTTATTTTGTTATCTTTTGAATTGGAAGAACATAAAAGAGGAAGACAAGCTTTTGTTTCTGCCCCTTTTTCCCTACCCTAAATTATGTAGTCTACAGAGCAGTTGGGGGTATATTTATTCGTGTTAAAACTAAGAACCCTACACACAGCATGTGACATATTTGGGACACGTTGTGCTATCTGTCACTTGAGTATGTAATAAGATGCTTGCCATAGAAAATGCTTACATATCCTTAATCCTATTTATGCAAATATATTTGTTGCCATTTTAGGGACTGATGGTCTGATATCTTAGGAGATTATGCCATGTCCTTGATAGGGAGCAACAACCACAGGACACAATGGTTCGTTCCATACCAGCAAATTAGGTGGTGTGAACAGGCATGAGAATTCAGCATTTTATACCAAATTAAGTCTTTATACAGTCAGGTTGGCTCAGACCAGTGTTTGCTCAGGAACAGATTTTCAAGGTGAGGTTGTATCTGGTTCCTGTACATTTTTGAACTTCCTGACCTGACTGTCAATACATCAGATGAGTACTCTGTACGTTCCTCCTCCCTATAACCAAGATTTCATCCTCCACTGCAGAATTGTTAATATCCTTTAATAAGTATAACAGCATCTTTGTACATGGCAACAGCAATAGTACATGGTTTTATGCATATATGTCATATGTTTTTGTATTCTTGCTATATACTCTAATCCCTACTATTCAAAAGCACAACTGTACAACTGAAAGACAACATGTGCAAAGCTACACCTGAAGAACTGGAGATGTGAGGAGAGGAGGTTAATTTCTGACAAGTATCCTGTGGCACAAATCAATCCAGAAAGAAATTTTACTGTATATTTTGAAACTGGACTCATTTATATGCTTTTGTGATAGAACATTGTGCACTTGGCTGCAACTGTGAGTGATTTTTGTAATGTACCAGAGCAGTATGTTAATTCTGTACAGTTAGTTAAATTCTGGGAAGAAAATCAAGTTCTGTAAATGTTATGGGGTATTTTCTCTCACGAACACCAAAAATCAGTGCTCCATCTGCAATATATACTTGGTGTCATTTAGGGATACTATCATCTTCCCGTCAAGTTCCCTGCCTAGACTGTCTTTTCTTTTTGCTAACCTCAAAGATGACCCATTATCTGTTTTCCACTTTACGATACTTATAGAACCTGAATAGAAAATCAAAAGCAAGAAAGGTGTTATTGTCAAGGCACTACAGTTTTTCAACTTTTCTCTTGTTTTTCTTCTGCAGACAACAAGGTGCTGAGAAGCATCATTTGCTAGACAGTAAAACATGAAGAGGAGAAATCTCATCTACATTTTTACAAAGAATAAACAAGTGGGACAATGATGTAAAATGGGTATTTAACTTCCCACTCCTTCCTTTCTCCTCACACATTCTTTACTATAGTAGTTTTGTAAGGGAGGAGATTTTTTTTTTCCTGGATATCTGATATATTTTGTTTTACTTTATTTTTTTAACTACTTTGTTTTATAAATAGTTAACTCTTTGAAAGCCTGACTTTCTGTAATTCTGTAATTTCCTCCTACTTCAGTGGATAAGCTTTTGTCTTTCTTGAGAAAGTATAGTGCAGGTACTAAGAGAAGAAATTTGGCTTCTTGTAGCTTAGTACTGCCTGCAAGCTTCCTGGGGCCGGGGCTGGAGTAAGCAACAACTGCAGAATTTGCAGTGTTTTACAGTGGTGTTATCCTGTGGCATATGCTTTACGTTGCAACCATGAACATCCCAAGCCATCACCCATGCCTTCTGCGCTTTGGCTTTGCACTTGGAGTATTACTTTGCATGCAGGTTTGACATTTTGAATTGTTTTTACCAGCCCTTCTCCTGCTCATCCCTGTAGAAAGTACTTCCCTATTCTGGGCAGCATATTCAAGGATATTCAGAGGCTAGGGCAAAGACAAAAATCAGTCTTGCAGTGTATAAAAAGAAAAAAAACACCTGCAGAGTATATATAAATTCACCCTTTTTTGCAACAATTCCATTTGGTGCATGCTTGAGAGAGTCTGAGCCAGGAAATGCAATAAGCTGCTGCAGCCATGGCAGGTATATTTGGTGCAATGGAGGTAGCATGACAGGGCTCTATTACAGTAAGTAATACAATTCCAGAAATAACCTATGCGGAACATATTGCTTCTGCCGCACATGTCAGGAAATGGACTTTGATCGATGTTGTTGCAACACAAAACCACATACTAAAACTTTTTAATTATGATGACAATGTAAAAGTGTAGAGGGTGCTCACTGGCAGTGTTCATTGCCTTTATAATTAACAAATGGACAGTACAGATTAATCCTGCATGCTGTTTGTGTTTAACAATTCTTTCTAGTTGCTGGCATCAGCACATATACTAGCAATAAGGCATGACAGGGGCCCTGGTTATCACCACCTCTGGGGTGTTAAGAGGCGTCCTCCAGGGGATTGATTATCTAACGATAACCTCACCACCTGGAATTACCATATTGCTGCTGTAAAAATTTATTAGTGTAAGAGAAAAGTGTGTACATTTGTGATAGAGCATGAAGTTAGGAGCTCAGAATGCTACAGAGCATTATCAGGAGTTCTAGTTTGCATTTCTGTAACTCATTATGGGAATATTCACCAGGCTATTGTAATGCTTTCTCAATTTTGTAAACTAGAGCACCCCTTTAGCAACATTTCTGTGGCATCTATGTACAATAGTCGGGAATGAAACAGGGATGGTACAGCCACCAGAGGACAGAAAGTCAGTTAGTCGCATACCTCAAATTGCTTCCTCAAATGGAATATCTCAGTTGGCAGAAGATATCCTAACACATAGTTTTTCAAAGGAAAAAGCAGAAGGAAATCACAAATCAAATTAGATAAGTGTCTATAATTTAAAATTTTAAATAGACTAATTTCTACTCAGCAATGCATTTAGAGTATATTTAATTTGAATTTATCAGAAAAGTATGAAATGAAATATATGGGAATACAATAACTCATTGTCTGCTGTTCACAACGATAATGTAACAAACTGTTATCTTGTACTCTAATGACTTTGATGTTAATGGAGTTGTATGCTTTTCCTGACCTCTTCAGTACTGGGTGGATGTATATACGCTTTCACTGTCCTTCAGGTTTTCTGCTTCACTCTCAGCTTTCCTAGTAACCTTATTATCTTTGCTTCTGTTTAATTTGCTTTTTAGAAGGAGTAGAAGGAGGGAAGATGGGATAATATTTATTTATTTATTTATTTTTTAATATCAGTAAATTGTGAGGAAACTGGACCATTATTGATGTTATGACCATCTGTTCCCAAAAATATTTATTGTTTTTTTTTCATAGTGGTTTTATCCAAGTAACGAAACTTGACTGGCCTGTCACCCAGAGACAGCAAGAGTCATACAAAAATCTTCTTTAGCACTCTTCTTTTGCTTGCTATTCTGTTTGTCACCTGTCTGTTAGCATCTGTACATAGCATGTGGTGGATGCAGAGATGGACTTTCCTCAGGCTCTGTAGATGGTGGGAACCACATACACAGTCAAGGGAATGTGGTCCAGAGAATGCTAAGTGGCTACAAAACACAGAATGGTTTCATTTACAGTTGTCTTCTGCTCACCATATGTTCATCTTAGTGAAGTAACTAAGGCAAACTCATCCCTGGGGGCAGGGAGAGATAATCTATTTGCTTGTGTTGTACCTATTATGTTTGGAGTCCAGCTTTAGTGCATAAAGAATAGTAGGTAATTTAGGTTTGTTTTTCATGAATCAACAAGGCACTGTGAAATGTTATCTTCTCTGTCTAAATCCAAAGTATCTGAGCTCTGTGTGTGCAAAATACAAAAGTGTTTTGCAGATAACACCAGCTCTTGTTTGGCATCAGCTTATGGCACAATCCAAAAGCTATTATCTGTGTTACTCACATCATAGTTATGTGGCAGCAGAATAGTATATTGTTGGTGACACACTGGTAGAGGTTCTTAAATGATTATAACAGTGTACCCATGAAATAAATGTAAATTATATTGTTAAAAATATCTAATACCTATTTTGATGTAGAATAAAGGATAATTTTATTTCTACAAATGCATAGAAAATTTTCTGTAAGTTCTTCTCCATATTGAGAAACTGCACTATTGGGACTGTAACTTCTGCTACTTCTATGAAATTTCTCTTTGAACTTGCTTGTTTAGGGGAGTGAATGATTTGTTCAGCTGTGCTGGCCCAGGTTGTGGCACTAGGAATGGCTGAAACAGAGAGCTCTTCTGATAAGGCCACTGAAACTTGCTGTTTATAAATGGAACTGTGGATTTATAAATGCCAATGAAATTACATAGTACTGAAATGCTTTATCATATTCTGTGAGTGCAGGAGACCATGGTACAGATGTGAGTCAAAAAGGCAAACACATCCTTTGCAACATTTTATTTGATTCCCCAAGAAGTTAGGAAAAACTTATGAGGATGCATTTTTGCAGATTTCAGCTACTGTGAGAATTTGCTGGAATGTTCTCTGTGCCTGTTAACAGCTAAAGCAAAAGAGAATAACTGTATGACTATTTTAGCTTGCACTGGGGAGCATGGCTGTCAATTATATCATTTGTCATATGCAAGTGAAAACTGTTTTTTCTGTCTTGATCTAGCTCACCAATCTGGCTTAGAGAATGAAAAGTAGCTATATAAAACACTGCACCAGAATAATTCCTCTGGGAATTTACATTGCAGTGCATGATAGTGTTTAGAAGCATCAGTAACTCTTTGTCTCTTGTAGCCCCCCCCCAAAAAAGATTTCTGTATTGGAAATCTAATCAAAAGCAAAATGCTGTTCAAGATCTTCATGAAGTATCTACTATTGTGGCCACTATTGGAAAAAGGACTAAACTAAAGGCATGAGAACTGTAAGTTTGGTGCTGACAGAGGATAAACGAGCCTATAGGAGACCAAGCATCCACAGGAATGTGTCCACTTCTTCAGTTTCTCAAGATTGTTGCAGAGCAGATGTACCTTATCACTCGTGTCTATAGGAATAATTTCTTATATGTTGTGGAAGAGATATGCAGGAGACTTGTCTTTTTTGCTCTCCTCATGGATAGCTACAGAGTTATTCATGTTTAATGCAGTCAATTAATGTTGTTCCTTGTTTTCGGTAATTTCCAGTTTCTGACCACACAAGGATCTCTGAAGCTTGGAAATGCATTAACTACTTTCTAAATTGTGGTGAAAACCCAATAACCAAATGTATTAAATTAGTAATGCCAGCCAGTCATCATGAATATTTTTTTTTCAGTTACACGGTTTCATTTTTTTTCTGTGTAAGATGGTCTAGATCTACAAAGTCTTGCCATTAAATGCCACTGCATAAACAAAAGAAATATAATTCACAACATATTTGCCCTTCCCAAATTTTTTGCTTGACTGATACTATTAGTGTTTTTTTTTTTGTTTGTTTGTTTGTTTGTTTGTTTTCCCTTTTTAAGAAGTGTTCAAATGCTGACTTGCCCAGTGATTTTTTGTTGTTGTTGTTCAAAATCTGGCTCTTTTAGTCTTCCCATGCTAGATTTTATGGTTCATGAGTTCTGCTGGGTGAGTTTTTGTTACTGTGTACTGCAGCTCATGGTGAGCTTCACAGATCTTGAACAGTTCTGCCTTTGATGGATGTTAGTCCATTTTCTCAGTGGCTGACTTTTATTAGTTTCAAAAGATAACAGTCTATGTAGCCACATGTTCAAGTGTGTATGTGTGTGAAGGGCATCATGAGGAAAAATGGGAAATCTCCTGTTCTTGGTCAAATTGTGTCCTTCAGAATATTACAACTGCTTGTTGGTATGATATTTAATGCAATAGTGAAGCTATAGGAAGCCAGAAGTGCTTCCCTGACATGGATACAAATTGTTGATGTTGGATTCATTTAAATTTAGTGCCCCACTCTGCACAAAGAGAATAATACTATTTAACCCCAAATAACTTTCAGATTAATAATTTTTAAGAAAACTACCAGTATGGTTACTCCAGTGGAAAGTCTGAAATTGCTTCGTTATGTCTGAGCACAGGCAGTTTGGAGGCAGGAGAAGCCTTTCAGGCAGCATATACTGTGTGTCTGTTCCTGGATCAGCCCAGCATCAAAATAACATCAGAGTATGGTTCTGATGCAGACTGAAGGCTGTGCATAAAACTGAATAATAGAAGCCATTTAATATGAACAAGAACATTGCTACGTATTCTTGAGCACCATCTTCTGGTATTTTCTTATTTTACCAGTATTTACATGAGTGAAGGCATCATTTACAGAATGTTCCTGAAAGAAGCAGGAGCAGATGCTGTAGTAAACCTAGCTGGAAGGGAGGGACCCACAAGGACCATCAAGTCCAACTCCTGGCTCCACGAAGGACTGCCCAAAAAATCAGACCATGTGTCTGACAGCATTTTCCAAATGGTTCATCAGGCTCAGTGCCATGACCACTTCCCTGGGTAGCCTGTTCCAGTGCTCGAACACCCTCCAGTAAACTGAAAAGATATCAAAGTGCAAGAGAGAGAAAAAAAAAAAAAGTCCTGTTTTAAAGTACTCAAGAAAATATCTGGACATGTTTCTTAGGCATGTTTGGAAAGTGATATTTGGAAAACCACATCTCAATACATACAAAAGGGAGCTGGAAGAAGCTTTCAAAGAACCTACCAAGTTGCTTTTTGAAAAACCAAACCTAGTTAAAGCCCTGTATGCAGCACAGCAATTTGTACTGAGATAGGCAATACCTGGAATAGGGATTTTGGCATCCACCCGCGCTGGGCAGCTGATCTACACCACAACTGCTCTCTCACTCTTCCACCTCAAAGGAAAAGGGAGAGAAAATATGATGGAAAGGGGCTCAAAGGTTGAGATAAGGACAAGAAGATCACTCAACAATTGCCATCACAGGCAAAACAGACACGGCATTGGGAGATTAATGAAATGTATCACCTATTACTAACAAGCTAGAGCAGAGAGAAAGAACAAAATCAAACGAACTATAAGCACCTTCTCTTCATCCACCATCATCTACCTCTTCCCCCCGTGTGGCACAGGGGAACAGGGAATAGGGGCTGCGGTCAGTCCCTGACACTTCGTCTCTGCCGCTCCTTCATGGTCACTCTCTGCCCATGCTCCACATGGAATCCCTCCCACGGGATGCTGTCCTTCCCGAACTGAGCCTGGGGGGCTGCCCACAGGCAGCAGCTCTTCAAGAGCTGCATCAACATGGCTCTGTACCATGGGGTCCAACCCCCAGGAGCAAACTGCTCCAGCACGGGTCCCCCACAGGTGGGCAGCAGCTCCCCCCAGACCCCCTGCTCCTGCATGGGCTCCTCTCCATAGGCTGCAGCTCCGGCCTGGGGCCTGCTCCTGCGGGGTCTCCATGGGCTGCAGCCTCCTCTAGGCCACATCCACCTGCTCCACTGGGGGCTTCTGGAGCACCTCCTGCCCTCCTGCTGCACTGACCTTGGGGTCTGCAGGGCTGGTTCTCACTCCTTGCTCTCCCAGCTGCTGTTGTACTGCAGGTTTTTCTTCCTCTTTCTTAAATCTGCTCTCACAGAGGCACAGACATCATTGTTTATTGGCTCAGCTCTGGACAGCAGCAGGTCTCTTTTGGAGCTGGCTGAAACTATCCCTTATCTAACATGGGGCAGCTTCTGGGCTCTGCTCACAGAGGCCACCCCTGCAGCCCTCTGCTACCAAGCCCTTGCCATGTAAAGCCAATAAAGTTCTTCAGCAGAGGAAAATGGTCCAAGGCCAAAGAAAGGGATAGTAAGGGGGTTTGTTATGAACAGTAAGGGTGAGAGATTTATGACCCTCCTAAGAAAATGTTTAGAACGATCGATGAAGGAGACAGCAGTAGAGATAAAGGAAGGAAGAAGATAGTAATACTGACCTGTCCTGGTTCTTTAATACATGGATGCTCAGTGTTCATTTCTGTCCTCTTTGAAAGCCCAGAAATTCAGTCTAGTGTCTGAAACAAGACACCCAACTTAGCTTTAAAATAGCTACCTCAGATACAGGTACATGTGTAGATCGGTGAAGGCTTCATAACCCATCTAAGGTTTTGTCTGTTTCAGTGCTAACTAGCTTTTACATGTCCCAGTGATATAACAGTAGTGTATTCTCATTTCATGGCTGTGGTACTCCTACACACAGCACATCCCCACATAGCAGCTCATCAGGAGGCCACTTCAAATCAGGGGCTGTGCCCTGTTCTAGGAAACCTCACTTGACAGCTTCCTGTGCAGGCAATGGGTAGGCAGGGAATCCTGGACAAGGACTGTCTTTAGATTTCAGAAAACTAAGCTGCCAATACGTATTTATGTATATTTTTAACATTCTCATGCCTTTATTACCTCCAAAAATTATGAAGTTACTCTGAGTTGTGCGGTGGTGTAAGGACTTCTGAATAGCACAGAATATATTCTGTGCTTAGGATTTACAAAAATTAGCAGAAAACAAAATAAGGAACACAACACAGTGAATGCTGTATCCTAAAAAAAGCCATTATTTTTACTGAGGTACCCTGGAGATCAGTGAAGTAGAAGACATATTGCTTTGCCCTGTCCTTTGCCCTCTTACAAGTTTTTTACACAAATAAAAAATGAAAATGTTATAATTCGTCAAATATACCAAAGACTATAAGATATGAACCAATCATAGCTCAAAAATATTTTTCAGATGTCTCTGGAAAAGTTGACTTCTAATAGAGTACATGTATATTAGGTTTAAAAAAGTTAATACAAAATACCCAAAACTGTAAATTATTTTAGTACCATGAAAATAATTCATTGTACATTAATAAGTACATTCAGAATAGTGCATTGTCTACCAGAAACAAAATTATAACTGTAATTTAGCCTAATTTCCACCCTCAATTTCTCTCCTTTTTTTTTTTTTTTTTTTTTTTTTTTTTTTTTTTTTTTTGGTATTAATCAATCCTTTTACTTCCCAGTGCAGCACATCATTGTGGAAGAACTGTGGCAGTCCAACTGGTGATTAAGTTTAAGCTAAATCTTTAATTTGAATTCAAATCCATCACACAGCTCTTGATTTTTTTTTGTAGCTTTTTCACTGAGTAATCTTCAGTTCTGAGGGGTGAGAAAAGTACTTATATATTACTATTTCTGTGTATATAGAGAAGTGTGGAATGGTACAGACTGCATCAGTATTGTTTATAATCCTTATCACTAGTAAGTAAAGAATATTAAGCTCTGACGCCTTTAGCCTTGAGATAAAACTGCCTTCAAAAAACATTTTATAATATTTTTGTCCTGGAAGATTTATATAGAGATGTTAATGTAATAAAATAAAAAGGAAAATAGATTAATGGCCCCGTTACTCCTGAACTTCTTAGTCATACCATGCACTTTTTGTCTTTTTTTTTCTTTTCCCCTCATTTTTGTCTAACCAATGTAGAACTGCAGAGCTACTCTGTGTGTGTGTGTACCAATTTTCTTGCTGCTGAAAGAACACCAACGGATTGTTATAAATGGTGTTTTTTTTTTTTTTTTTTTTTTTTTTTTTTTTTTTTTTCCTGTGAGGAAAAGGAAGACTTTGCTAAATGGTATTGATGGATGATAACTGCTTAAGAGGAGATCATTAACCACTCAGTGTGCAATATAAAGTTTGCATTCAAGACATATGAAATAGCAGTAAATTAATGAGCTTGAAACGAAACCAAACAAACAAAAAACAGAGGTAAAAGAACAATCAGATTTCCATTAAAAGGCTCAAATTAGTGAGGTTGTGAGACAAAACTAATGTAAACCAATCTAGAAATGTAATTTTCTGCAAGTGCGAAAACAAGGACCTTGTGCCATGTTCGTTCCTCTTAAGCAGGTAAAACAGAGGTTAAGCTGGACTTAGGTAGACCCGACCCTTTGCTGACCCAAGGTACTGGCATATGGGTGCCCCACAAGGCTGCTTAGACTGCCACTTTTTCACAGGTGAACCAATGGGTCCAAAATCTGCTTTTTCTTCTTATCTGAACAGTGTGGCTTATAACCTTATGTCAAACTTCAAACTTATTTTGCAATCATAGGACAGTTTCTCTACTGCCATTCAAGGTAAGGCAGTAAAACCTTTTCCTGACTTGACAGTCCTAAGGCTTACCAACTTTTCATTTTCCACTCATTTGAGAGCAGTCGTAGAAAAGTCAAATGTTTCCTCAACAGTTTGAAGCTTTTTCCCTTATTGTAAACAATAGACAGAAAAAATTAAACAACTTAATGCAGTGGTCTGATTGAAAATTATTGGAATTAATGAGAACCCTCATGCTATGTTACTGCTTTATGTGAGACAAACACCAAAATGAGGTTCAAGATTACATCCTTTTAGCTTGTTACATTGCTTTCTGCTCACTGACTATTCTCCCCTCTCAGTCTCTAAAACCACATGAAGTCTTTGATCCAAGTGCCATAGACTAGTTGTGTCCACCTTGTCCAGCAGGCAGTCCTAGGTCTCCCCTGGCTGCTCCCCTGTGCTGTCCCAAGGTATAACTGTTTACTGTCTGTATACTTGTCAGGGTCTCTGACTGATTGTCTTTCAGTTCAAAGTGTGCCAAATACATTAGTGTATCTGTGTTTTCATGCTGTGGAAGATAGTGTGCTCTGTTCCTCGATTATTGGCAAATGTTTAAGCAGGTGACCAATTGGTGCACCCATGAAGTGCTAGTCCGAGCAGTGTTGTGGCACATGTATATGCCACCAGAGTAGGTCAGCACTAGTCCACTGGAGTCCCACTTAACCTCTATACGAAACACTTAACAGGAACTAACATGACACACAGATCTTGCATTGGTACTTGCAGAAAATTTGGGGGTTGGACCCGATGATCTTTTGAGGTCCCTTCCAACCCCTTAAATTCTGTGATTCTGTGATTCTGTGAAATTATGTTTCTAGATTGGTTTATATTATTTTGGTCGGAACAGCAGTGACAGTGTGAGAGATAGCCAAGGGAGTGAAGACACTGTAGGGACCCAAAGAAGAGTAGCTGCTGTGGGATGGAGGGTGAACAGTGGTTCCTGGACAAGGGATGGGCCAGAGTGGAAACCCCACACCTTGGGATGATGAGGAAGGACTTCCAGTGTCTGAAGTCAGCCAGACGGGTGAGGTACAGGGCCAGAGACAGGGAAAGGAAAGACCTCTGCCCACATCCCCAATACCCATATCCTTCTGTCACCTCTCAGAGATCTTGATTTTTCCTGGTCCTCATCCCTAGTCCTAGGGCTGATGCTCAACCACCTGTTACCTCCCTCAGAGTGCTACCTTAGTCTTTGAAGACTAAGGACAGCAGGTCTAGCAGCAAAGTTCAGCTATGGTTACTAGCTGAAGAGCATCAAGTTGGCTCTGGAAAAATATTCCTGGTGACCTTACAGCTAAGCACAAATGCAGTATAAGTATGGTACAGTTTGGGCTAAGTGATATGGCTTTGTTGCTTTTCAAAATAAGAAGGCTCTTTTCAGGCACCAGTATATCTCTGTGTCCTCACCTGTCAGATAAGGGTCTTTTAACTGAGCCCCATAATGAACATGAGTGGCAAATTTTCATCCCAAAGAAACAATGCTGAGATAAGAACCATGCTTATAATTTCTATACCTTTCTCTAGATAATATATACCAAATTCCAGCTAGGACAAATTGCAAGTGTCTGTGATATGCTCCAGGAAATCAAAGGTTTGCTGGGGAGTAGAGCTGACTTTTATAGTTCCTCTGCCATAGCCTGGCATGTGTGGTTGTATTAATTTTCTCCTCTGCTGCAGCCCTAATGGTTGCTGGGTAGCGGCATACTCTTGCAGGGTTCCTCTCCCCTCTTGTTGGAAGCAATGAGGAGGCACAGAGCTCCCCAGATCCCCTCATGTGCAGGGGCAATTTTCCCTTCTTGCCATCTTGGTTAGAACTAAAACTTCAAAGCTTTAGTTTCAAAGTAATTGTGGATTGATCAGGGAGTGCATTCACATAGCTTAATTGATGGCATATTTGCCTCCAAATTTAACAGGCCTTGAAAGCCACCAGTGCAATTTGGGTTCAAATGGGTTGTTTCTGGTAGAGTTGTTTACTTGGATTTCTTCTGTAGAAATGCTAACTTCCCCCCAACAGTAATTTATGAAGTGAGAGAGAAGGCAGCTGGTTTTATGCTACCAGTTTAACGTTACTACAAAGCCTTTCTAGCAAAGATGCATTACTGTGGAAATCTGGGATTTAGTGGGTCATTGGAAGGTAAGGTAGACATCAGAAAATGATGCAGTTTAACATCACAAAAGTAGCCTCAATCTGTGAGACCTAATCTTGCGTGTGGTGATTCATGAGTAGTCCATAAAAGAAAAGCAGCTCTGCCATGGTGAAGTAAGTTCAAGGCTACTGCAATGAAGGAAAGAATAACCTTGTTGGATGAGAGAAGAGCAATGAACCTATATCAAGGAAAATTCAGCATGGATTTTAGGAAAAAACTCTCTTATGGCAGAAATGGTGAAGTACTGTAAAAGATTTTCTGGGTAGGATATGGAATCTGCAGAGCTGGAAATCTTTAAGAACTGGTGAGACAAAAATCTATGAGATATAACATAAATGAAGCTTATCTTGCCTTGGCATAGGATAAGCTAGATGACCTGCTAAATTTCCTGTAGATTATTTTTATCTCAAACTGTAGAATTTATTGCATAGCTCTTGACATTTTATGCTTTCCTTGCAGTACCACGTTCTGGAAACAGGGACTGTAACTGTTTAACAAGAAAAGAAAGTTTCTAGCTACTCTGATTGTGGAGATGAATTCCAAATTGTGGCCAAACAAAAATAAATTAAACTAGATCCAAAAGGAGAGAGAGAGATTTTAAGTCAGGCATTTGGTGAGTGAATGCTTTGTATTGACAAAACTAGAGAGAAGTCTGTAAGACAGGGTAGAGGGACTTCTCAGTGTTGAGCATTACATACTGTCATGAAACTTGCATTCCAGTAAGAATTAAATTTTGCTGGAGGCTGAGATTTTTAAGGCTTCCCACTGCCTGCAAAACATGGAAGTGGTTTTCTATGCATGTTTATTTATCCCTTTTCAACAGGAAAATACTTTTACAGCCATTACAGAAGTGCTGTAGAGAGTTTAATATAATTGAAATGCTGTAGGCAGGGGAAAAAAATCATGTTTTGGAGGTGGAGTTCCCAAAGGAAACTGAGTTCTGACTCCAGCTACATTTTCTTGCTAGAATCTTGCTTTTTTAGATAAATGTCAGACAGGAGTTTTGAAGCTGAAAATAGAAGCGGATGATGAAAATAATTCTAATCACTAAAGCAAGATACAGAAACAGCAGAATAGGAAAGTGGTCCTAGGTGAAGCTAATAAATCCATGTCTGACAGCTAGATACATTGGAGTATACAAATTATATGCTTTTATCCAGGGAGAATTTTTGAGCAAGATTAGGGTTTTAATGTGATTGCCTTCTTGTGACAATTGGAAGGAACTGCATTATTCGTTGCAGTGAGAGGGCACTGAGCTAAGGTCACTGAGTGTTCACTCTTCCACTCTGCACTTGAATCACCTTAGGTAGCAAATTGCATGCTCTACTTTAAACAAGAAAATAGAGGCAAATCACAATAGCTGAGAAAGAATGGAGGTGTGTGCAGGCTCTTCTGACTTCAGATGAACACTGAATGTCAAGCTAAGAGAAAGAATGGCTAAAAGACAGAAAGAAATAAAAATGACATTCCTTATTTACATCTGTTTGTGTATTTTAAAATGCAGTTGCTTTATTCTTAGTTTATTGCTGAAATGCATGTATTTGTAAGTTGCCAAAATATAACAACGTAGGAAATGCAACCCCTCCCTCCTTCCCCTGTACTCTCCATTTCAGCGATTGAAATACTTCGGGTTCTTTGATGTTTTAAATTCTAATTCCTTTGTTGTGATTTTTATGGTGGCTTTGAAGGTTACTTTGCAGCTTTTTGTATTTTCTTTTCTAATAGTTTTATCAGGACATGCTTCTATTACAGCTAAGGCACTTAAAGGAAATATATTATTTAAAAGCAAAATAGAGAGAAAATGTAAGTCTACAGTGCATATTTCTTTGTCATTCTGAAATATAATAGAACAACTCAGAAGATGAAAAAATAAAATTAATATGGGAAACCATGTACTCTCCTGGCTTATCTGCTAGCCACATCCAGATGTGGCTCTTCCACCTTTAACTAGAACCTGCTTTGTTTTCAGAATACAAACTAGGAGGCAGCTTATACCTATGTATTCTAAAGGGGAAAAAGCAAAGCACTGATTTAAAAAAAAATGGCTGAACAAACCTGCTTGTGCAAGTGGAATAGGGTCTTTCTTTTCAACTGCCTCTGTTCCATGCATTTATACTATGCCAACCATTCTCGCCCCAATTCACTTTATTATGATAATAATTGTTCTTTATTGCAGCAACATCTAAGGATCCCAAATAGGGTTCAGGACCCTATTATTTTAGGCACCACCCATGTGCATAATAAAACCAGCTCTTCTGTAAAGAGCTTATGATCTTGACATATGACAAGGCACAACAGAAAAAGAGAACAAACAATTGCTGGGGAGGAATGGAGGGGAAGCTATCAAGAAAGCCAATGCACTGGGTGTGCTAAGTAGCAGAGTCTGAACACTAACTGATTAGCTATTGTCCAGGGTTTTGTATAATCTGTAGAAATAGTTTTCACTGTGCTTTCTATATCACTTAGTTTTCAGTTTTTAAAATGCAAATGTGCTTGTTACACCTCTTGAAAAACTGCCTGTGGGGAAAAAAAGGCTGTGATATGGAATATAGGATCCTTAAGGATAAGAAAATATAGAGTAAGTTAGTTTGATGCCAACTCTACCTGATACTTATACCTGAGTAAATTTAGAGAAATTCCGGTACTTTAGCCTTAAAAAGGTCTAAAGGAAATTGGAATTACTTTTGCTGCTAATACCTTTACCATACATTTACTGCAGTTTAAACAGGTCTGAGAAAATAATGCTTGCATACAGTTCAACCTATTTGTGAGTGAATTCTGTTATTTTTTTTCCCTCTTGTGAGTATTTTTAAACAGTGAACCTGTCAATTCAGATGCATACAAAACAGGGATGGGATTAGTTTATTTTCCTGAACTGCAGAGGTTTCCGGTTTTGCTTTCTGTTCGCATGATCATATCATTGCTTCTAAGAAAGGAGTTTGTATGGATTTTCTGTAATACACATAGGTGCTAGTAGCATTCTGTGAATTTTCTGCTAGCTAATTGTTATGTGAGCATATCAATGAGAATGGATGACCACAGAAGATGTGAAAGCAGAAATAAAGATGACTACATTTCTATTTATAAATTTATTTAGTCTTAGTAAAGCCTGAGGAGAAACTGTGTAGGTGTTGGCAGCTCCTCAGCATAAGCTACTAAATGTGATGTTTAGGAAGCATTGTTACTTGCTTCTTTGAAGAGAAAAAATAAGTAGTGGAAAAAAATATGCCATACACCAAGCTCGTTAATATGCTAAAAATAGTTTACATTTCAAAATGTTTCTCCAGTTATATACAGGATCAGCATAAGATTACTATGTCCAGACTGGGCCAGGAGTAGCTATGCTCACTGGAGTGGTTTTGGTGATGTTTTGCAAGTGACTCACATGCTCTATTATTAGCATGATGGATCAGAAAGGTCCCTAAACTTCACCGTAATTTTCTATTTTTGTCTAGGCAGCACTACTTTTTCTTGCCAGCACACATGCCTTTTATCAATAGATCCCCTGTGAGTGATGATGTTGAAAGTCTCCATGTAACATATAGCTGTACAGAACCTTCAGAGTTGTCTCAGGTGCCTAATACTGAACTGTGCTGAGTATCTGTTGGCCATGGAGTGGGAATACAATGCCCACGGTTGTGACTGTGTTTGTGTGTTGGGAAGCTAGGTGCTTCTGGAAGTTGGCTTAAATGATAGAAGATGCTGAAGTGCCTGCAGAGCTGAGGAGATGGCATAGCTCCTTGGGTGACATGGCTGTGGTAGCAGCAGTGAGATGACCTTCCAGGGACAGTTTTCAATGGCCAAATCTGGGCTTAGCTACCTTTAGGAGAGCACCGGGCTAATTTAGGAAGTTAGTCTCCTACCTAGTCCAGAGATCGATTTCTCCAGAGGGATATTCAGAGCAGATACCTATGGTTTCTGTCAATTTAAATTCTGCAGTACAAAGTCAGCCAGTCCTGCTTTTGGAGAATGACTGAAAGCTAACTCCACTACTTTGTCCTCTTACTTTGCATGTGTTAGCATAAAAGCAATAATAAAACAATGCTTGTAGGTAGTTTCTTCGTTTGGGTAATGAATGTGGATATGATTGTGCACCCACTCTCCACCAGAGGAAACATGGCAGAGAACAGCCTTGTCACTTCTAGTAACTATTGCTACCAAGAAGTTTTGCTTCCAGTGTGAGTGAGACAGCTGTCATCTCCAGAAGAAAGTTGTCATTAGGAAGTGCTTGTCTCCCTCCACAGTCAAAAGGCTCTTTGGCAGCTTAGTCCAGATGTTTTTTAGATGGGTAAAATATCTGTGGTGAATCCCACCTCAGTGCTGCCTCTTTTAAGAGGATGTGATGAGTGATGAACAGAAACTCTATGGTGAGGTTTGCAGAGCAGCGCAAGGAGTTGTGATGTGCTGCCTGGTCTCTGCTTCTGTATTTGACAGCTACAGCTGTTTCTCTGCCCTCCTCTCTTATTGTCAAGATGTAATCTTACTTCAGTGTTAAATGAAACAATTATAATGGGTTTGTGCACATGTGGTGAAAACATCCAAGCACTATGCAAGACTTTTGAGAACTGGCTAGAGGAAGCTTAAGGAGGGAGAAATATATGTCCTCTGCATTTTGAAAGGGTCACTCTGTTAGAAGAACACTTCTCAAAAAGATTTTTCTGGAAAACTCAGAAGCCTGGTGTCTCCATCTCTCTGTCACAACATGCTTAAAGCATTAAATATATCAAGCTTTACTTTTGGCCTTTTCCTAACATTTCCTTCTGGCTAGCTCAGGTGGTACCTTCTTTAACTTGATGGCTTCAATGAATAGTTAGAGTTTTTATTCACAGATGACATGGGTAGCCTGGGGAGGTAAGTCCAGCTGAGTGCTCCACCAGACAATAGCATGTCTGAGAGGTAGGCACTGCAATACTAAGTCTAGCCATCATCGTTTCAGATTTAACCTTTTTCAGATTGAACCCAAACCCATTTCAGATTTAACCCCAAATAGTTTGCGTATAAAACACAACCATTTTTCATATGAATTGAAAGCTGCTCTTTTTGGCCCTCTGTAAAAAACATCCCTCTCCCTCCTCCACATGTGCACATGCACACACGCATGCAGATGTACACATGTACATAGATACATGTGTGTGCAGGCACACGCACACACTTTTGACAAGGGTCTCTGTGAATCCTGGAAAAGAAGCAAATACACTTTTCCTGCTAAGCTGATGTGCTCTGCAGTCTGCCACTGTTTTACAAGGTAGATTTTAAGAATTAAGAAGAAAAAATAAAAGCTCTAGGAAAAAAAAGCAAGCCCTCGATCTAGTCAGTGTCAATTAAAAGGGAGCTTCTGATGCAAATGCCACATCAGCACCAATTTTGTTACTTAAGAACTTTAAGATCAGAAGCAATTACCTTCAATAGCACCTTGTTTTTATGTGTCTACCCTTCATAGCCTTGGCTAGTAACTTGGCCTCCACCATAATTTACACTGACATCTAATTTCAGTAGATCTGCAAGCAATCTAACTGAAGATGGAGATACTGAAGAGTGAAGAGTCTCGCTTTATCACTGCTGACATAAAGATTCATTATTTTTTGCCAATTCAGAAAGTGAATCTTACAGGAATGAAGGCTTTTTGTATGTATATGTGTTTGTTTTGCATATCTCATTAGTTGAATTATTTCTTGTATCAGGCAAATTATTGCTGCCTTTAACTAGAAGATTAAACACTCTAACATTTCACAAAGAAAGAAGAAAAAATAGCCAAGTACTACTAACATTGAGCAGATTTACCATTTTCAAGTGTCTCTGCAAAATGAGAGCAAAAGAGAAAGAATGTATTCATCACTAATCATATTCTTTGAAGTATGGTAGAGACCTGGCAATTTTATATTGTGCATGAAAGTCACAGTATTAGGCTAAGATTATTTTAAGAAACACTTTTATCATTTTCTAACTGACAAAAAGGGCAAGTCTGCCAACCATGCAGCTTGATGTTTCCTCATGAAACAGTAAAGAACCCCACAATGACGTGATTAATGACTTGCATCCATTTTCTCTGATCCCCGAACTTGAATACAGACAACAGAGCAGATCTCTGTGCTATTATCCAGCCCTCTATTCAGACCAGGCTAATACCAGAACAACTTGTCTTGTGAAGCTTGTTCCCCAAGCCAAGGCATTTGCATATCACAGAGAATAAGGTTATGTAACATGGTTGTTGATTTCAGCAGTGCAAAGATCTGTCAGGGTTGTTTTTGTCACAAACAGCATGGTTTTAAAGTAGGTGTTAAAAAAAAGCATGTGTTCTTGCTTGTTATTTTACAGTATGCAAAACTGCTTTATTTTGTATATACATAATTAGTAAGAGAAACACTTGCAATTTGTCTGAGTGTGTACCTTTTCAATTAGTGTTGTGTGGATGGTGAAACAAGACAATTGTCACAAAAGACAGCTCTCACTTCTCTAATTGACAACACAGTTGCCCTCACTTACAGCTCTGTTTCCTGAGCTGTTTTGAGACCTTTCTAGGTCACTTAGATACAGACTTTTACAGAACAGTTGCAAATGCCATAAATCAAAAGATTAGGTGACTTTAATTCTTGTTTTATTTCCTTAAAGTCCACCATAGAAAGTGACCTGTTTCAAATTGAACCAAAAGACACACTGAAGGACACTCAAGTCTGACAAGTGTTGCATGAGCACTACGGTGCTGAGGGCAGTTTACTTGCTCTGCACCTGATTTACCACTTTTGTCCATTCACACAGAAAACGATTGCCATAGGGGAGAAATAATATAAATTGCTGTGAAGAGGGAGAAGAAACACAGAAAAGAGAAGTTTCCACTGATGCCCACTGCAAAAGTAATTGGCTGCAGGTTCTTAAAATATAAACCAAATCAGTGAAGGCATAAAAAAGTATTTTTACCACTTCAGTTTCTTGCTATTTTTCCATGATGGGTATTATTTTTATTTTATTTTATTTTATTATTATTTTTTTTTCCTGAGGCATAACCTGTGGTACACAAGTAATAGCAAACAAACAAATAAATAAAAATGCAGATTAATATGCAAAACTGTGGCATTCAGATCCCTGAGCTCCTAATAGTTAATCTTCTGCTGAAACAAAGCTGAACTAGCAGAAGCGGAAATGCATTTGGAAAGTTCAAGCATTTTTAATCCTGTTGTACACACTGAGCTATTATTTCTAAATTATATAGAAAAAGCACTGATTTGATCAGAAGCAACACTTGTACTTGACTAGATGGAAAGTATTCCATCTAGTGTTAATTTAAACTGGTCATTGTTTAGTAAGAGGAACAGTAAAATTAACTCAGACAACAACAGTTAGAGGCCCAAAATGAGGGCATGTGGGAACAAGTCTTTGATTTGCAGGATGTGTTTTCATACTCTAAACATTATCTTATCTGTAAACTCTGTGTATGAAAACCTAAACAGCATCAGTCATAAGTGCACCTTTCCTACGTACAGAACAAAGACTTCTTTTGCCTTCTTGGAGGGTCAGCAAGTCAGTCACAACTGTGTGACATCCTCACAGTGACGAAAAACACATTCCTCCCCCTCCCCTGCACCTCCACTGTCCCCACCCAGGGAAATGTGCCAAATAGTCTCGTTCCTATCATCAGACTTCACTAACCAGGACCAAATACTCTCATCTTTCTTTAGTGGAAGCTTCTTCTGGGTATGAGGCAGCCTTCTCAGGACTGAGGATATAGAAGTAGAACAGGGAGCAGTGACCATTTCACCTTCTTTGATTGATTTTTTACTTAGTTACAGAAATGGAGGTCCTGAGAGCTCTGAAGGACGGCAAGGTCTTTATATCATTCTTCGGTGAACCGTCAGTCTTTCCCTTTGCTTGTTAGCTCTCCATTGGCTTCTAATAACCTTTCTGAGACACCAATTTATTCTATTAGAACTGGAACTCTCCACATGAGATTTTCATGGTTTTTGGGATAAGCTAAAGATAGTTTTATACTACTGGTTTCAGAGGATTTGGACATAGAAGAAACTTCTTTGAACTTTTCAAGCAACCAGACTTCACCTAGTAGCTCTCTGGAATTCTTACTGTTCAAAGCTTTTGAAGTTGAAAACTTCAGCTACAGCTATATATTCTTTGTGTGTATATTTTTGTGTAACTTCATTTCAATCAGATGTGATCACTTCTTTCAAGAGTATTTTGCATGATTAGCTCTTCAATGCCAACCCAAAGATGACAGCATTTTTTGACTCCAAATATTGTGACAGAAGAAACTTCTCAAGTATGCTATGCAGAAACATCTGGCCTTTTTATTTTCTTGACTTAATTCCAGATATCTTTTGTTTTCTATGATAATAAAATGGAATCTTCATCTGTATACAGATCTGAGTCATGGGCTTTAGAAAAATATAGCAGTATTTACTCAAAATCATTTTTTATACAAATCAGTTCCATTTTACCTGTGCTTTTATTTTTTTTTTCCTTTTTTTTTTTTCTTTCCCCATTTAGTCTGTCACACTGCTAATGTACAGTGCAACTACACTGCCTTTACCTTTATTTATGGCTTTCTGAAGAAAGACACTGCTTACTTCCCATCAGGATTGCTATTCCTCCATTTTTCTTTTATAGCTGTTACAGCAGTTTAATGTCCAGTACTAGCAGATGCATTTTCTCAGTCACCCAGGCTTTTTCTATTAATCCAGGAACACTTAAGTTGTTTATCTCAGATCTCATCCAATTTCTTCTATGAATTAAGTGCAGGAAATTTCATTAGCTGTATTAACTTCTACTGTCATCTATTTTCATATTGTGTTTATTTTTTCTTGTTTTGCCTTTTTTGGGGGGGATGGAGGGGGTGGGTAGGGTGGGGGGGAAGAAGAGATTTTGGTTTTGTTATTCATTTTCCTGCCCTCTGCACCTTTTATCCATTAGTGCACTCTTGTTTACCTGACTCTTCTTTTCTCTGTATACTGAAAACAGGTGTGGAGGTATTCCTATTCTTTCCCAACAATATTCTTAATTTCAGTTTGTTTCATAAGACCTGTCTACGCTGCTTTTAGAATCTCAGAAGTCCAAGGATTTAGCAGAGATCATCCTGATGAGAAGGTGCAGTGTTATGTTTTCTGCTGCAAAGTCCTTGATAGACTTTCAGGGCTTGGGCCCTTCAGGGCCCTGCTCATATCCTGTACATATCACACACCCAAGAGCCTCTGGCAAAGCTGCTTTTTATGTTGCCACTTTCTAAACTGGTCTGTGAATGTTTCTGAAAGAGCTTCCCTACCTCTTAAATATCTTTAGCATTGCCTTGGTGGATTAGGCAGTAATCTAGTTTTAATAATCATCAGATGTGTGAAATATCTTGCTTGCCATTCCCTCACAGTTACCCCTATAGGCAACAAAACTCAAGATAACAGAAAGAACACATTTATAAAATTCAAATATTAACATCTCAGTTACTATGTTTAGAGAAAAGAGCACATACATAAAAGAAAATCCGTATGTTAGATCATCTCGAAAAGGTTTCTTTCCTTCTTTGATCAAACAAGCTGTCAGGATGCTTAGACAGACTTACACACACAATGTTTTATTACACAAAAACTTTCTCCAACAATATTAGTCTCATCAAAGAGTGTCCTTATTTTTGGGATACATATTATCTTGTATGTCATCAATTCTCTCCGAATTTCAGATTCAGATTTTCAGAATTCAGATCTTCAGAATTCATATTCAGACCTGAAGAATTCCTGTGGAGTCTAACTAGGATGCTTGTCTGGATGAACTGGTGAACATTATTTACCATGCTCACTAACTTTCAGAAACACTGTTGTTCTTTAGGCATAATTTTCAAAACCACTGGTTGTCTCGGTATTAGGTTCATAACTAAATGCAAATTCATAACTAATTGCCAGTTCATAACTAATTGCAAATTAGTTATTACCTAGGAAAATTAATTAGGAATTACCTAGGAAAATGCTCCTTTCACCTGGATGAGTGTGATTCAACAGTGGTGTCATCATTATCATGATCTACATTTTTTTTCTAACATTAGCCATAATTTCCCTTATTCTTTTCACTTATTTCTGTCCATTACTAGAAAGTAGATTCCTCTAACAGTTAGTTTAGGTTTCACTTCTTCAAATATCCATCTCAAACATAGAATTACTGAATTATTTTGTTCAGAAGGGGTATCTGGTTGTCATTTAGTCCTACTAAAAGCAAGCTCAGCTTCAAAGTTTGATCAGGACAACATTGAACCAAGTCTGATAATCTCCAGGGACAGAGATCCCAAAACTTTTGCAGGAAGCGGGTTCAGTGTTTATTCACTCTCACTATGAAAATAATTTTATTTTGGCTCAGGCAACTCTTCCTTTGCTGCATCATGTGAAAATCCTCTCATGGTTTTGCTTGTCAGCTCTGAGATAAGCTTGACTCTGTCTTCTCTATAACTTGCTATTACATAGTTGGAGGCAGCAATCTGAAGCCCCCTTAGCTTTCTTTTCTCCAGGCTGAACAAACCCATTTCTCTTGGTTTCTATTTGTAAGTCATATGCTGCAGTTCCCCAAGCACCTTAGTCACCAATTGATACTGTGGCTCCCAAAACTAGATGCTATTTTGGTTGTGGCTTCACAAGGAAAATAAAAGGAAATAATGACTCTCCCATACCTCCTGGCTTTTGCTGATGCTGTCCAGTATGCTATTGTCCTTCCCTGCCACAAGGGTAGACATACAGGGGCCACTGCTGCTTTGTGTTCAACTTGTCCACCACATCCTCATCTGCAGAGATGCTTTCTAACTGGTCACCTTCAGTCTTTCTGCTACCTGGGGTTAAGGTCATACCAACAGCAAGCCTTTGCTTTTCTAAACCTTCATGTGTAATCTGTTTTTCCCAGCTTATTGTAGTCCTATGCCCCTCTTCCTCCAGTTTATTGACTGTTCTCCCCCAGTTTGACATTGTTTGTGAACTAGATGGTCCTATCCCTGACATGTTTAGTAAAGATCAGCCCCTGTACTGAGCTCTGAGGAGTGCCAATTAGGCTCTAAACTGTTGAACACAGTCCTTTGAGTGCAATGAGCCAGCCAACTTTTCACTCACCTTGAAAGCTGATGCATCTGCTTTGTGTCCTCTCAGTGTGCCTACAAGCATGCTATGGGACATTGTGTCCAAAGCCCTGCTAGAGATGAGGTAAATGACACACACTGCTTTCCTTTTGTCTGCAGAACCATCATGGAAGGCAATCAAGATTAATTAGGATAATTAAGGATAATTATAGATAAAGGATAATTATAGAATTTTCCCTACCTTCCATCAAGTTCAGAACCCCATTTTACATCCTTACTCTGGTGGTTAGTTTGCTATTCCAGTTTCCGGATTTGCACTGGTGACAGACATTAATTCCCCTTCATAATTAGTCCCAAGCTGCATAGATTTGACTCTTCTTATGAATCTCAGGTACTCTCTTTTCTGTTTTATCACCTCTTTTCCCTTGAAAACTCTGTATATCACTCACACTTCTCTTTTGGCTATAGTCTCTTATTATATCTGTCTTATGTTCTTGAGAAATTAGTTGCTTATTTCATTACTTACACTGCAACTTCTGCTTGGCTCTTATTACTACTTTCTGGAGCTGTGAAGCTCTTTATATAGATATACAGTCATAACTTGGTTGTATTTATGTTTGAGTAGTTTAGTGGCACAAATATTACTATATGTGAATCTGATGTGGAGCTGTGTGCTAGCTTAATCACAGCTATTATATATTTCAAAAGTATACTTTGATTTACACAGACTGAAGGCATGCTTTATATAGCTTATTGATAGGTAGGATAACTCATTTAAAATTGGTACACAAATGTCATATGTAGAAGATGGAACTATACATTTAAGCTGAAATGCTCCATAGTTTTGTAGTAGAGGAAAAATGCATATCTACATTTGCAATTTCAGTTGCTGGATACCCAGTTTATATGCTTTTGTTGAAAATGTTACTTTTAAAAGAAAACAGTAACGTAGTGCTTTTTTTTTTTTTTTTTTTTTTTTTTCTTTTTTTTTTTCAGGCTTTGATTTGCACCTAGGTAATTGTCTCAAACCTGAAGGATCATTTATAAAAGTTTTAGATAGTGACCATAGAGGTATTTAAGTCTAAAAGAGATTATTGTAGTAAATGAATCTTGTCTAAAACCTAACAGAAGAAAATTTGTTTAGTGTTCAGTTAAAAGCACAATGACTTTGTCATTTATCTTGGCTCAGAATTTTGGCTGTAACTCTTCTGTCTCACAAAGCTGCAAAAAGAAAAAGGATCCATGCCCCTCCTCCTCTCTATTTCTTATCCAGTACCAAGCAATTACGTTTAGAAGAAACCATTTAAAGGACAACCAATTTCACTGCAAGTGTCTAGGCCTCCAGCAGTTTAGCATGAGTCTTGCTGCAATGACATCTGTAAATGTATATTGCTGCTGCAGTGTGCCTCCTAGTGTTTTCTATAATTCTGTGGCAGAAACCATATTACTTACTGCCTACTGAGTTCAATACTGTATTTCAGTAGGTACTGCCATAATGGACATATTATACTCACCAGAACAGTATGCCTGGGAACCTAGAAAGATACTTCTGTGTGTGTGTGTGTGTGCGAATTCAAACTGCTCAGATTTATATGGTTTTATTTACACAAGAATATGTAATTGAGAAAAGTGGACAGATTTTTACAGGTATAAATATATAAAAAAGGTACATGTTTCTTGAGAAAAAACAAAAACAAAAACAAACACCTAATGGCATTTAAAACATTATGATCATCCAGTCTTTTACTTTTGAAAGAGATACCTTCTTTTCTCCTGACTGAGGAATTCCTTGGAACTAATGGACTAATCCAGCAGTGGATTATGATAAGTGAATAAAAAAATGCTGTCCTTAACTCATGGGTTAGCTTTCATGTAGCCTAACAGTGCCATTGAATGTTTCTGTCTTTAGAGCTGACAGCATCTGAAAAGCAGGTGGCAAACATCGTATTGTGGGTACCTAACATCTTATTCTTTCTCTGTATGATAGTACATAAGGGTTTGAACTATTTGTGCCTGTACTGGGAGGAAGGCATTCTAACCCGTCCCATCTATGGTTATCTGGCAGACTTATATGCAGGACCAGAACCAAAGTCCAGTGACCTTACTGAATGCTGGAAAATCCTGCAATAAATGAAAACAAGCAGTAGCTGAATACAGTTAAAAGGCAAATTAAAGCTATCAAAATGGAATCTGTAGACATTGTTTTCCTCATATCATAATAAAGGAAGCTGTTATCTTTTACCTAAAACTAAATTTAAGGCTAGATTTCTGGTTTTATTTTTATTTATTTATTTATTTATTTATTTATTTATTTATTTATTTTAAGAAAAAAGTCTTGAGACTAGCTCAGTCAGAACGAGTCTGAACTGAAAACCAGTCTAAACAGAATGGTAGAATGGTTCAGTCAAAGGTCTGAGCATGTTAAAACAGGGCTGTATAATGGAAAATATTGAGAAACTTTAACAGTGAATTATGCTTCCAGCAGTGCTTATAGTGTATTTAGTCAAAACTGTGAAAGGAAGAATAGTAGTTCAGAAAGCAAGGAAATCAAACTTAAATTGTGACAGTCTTGAGATCATTTATCTAGGTGCTACTGTCATTCCTTTTTCTGCTAATGCTAGTAAATCACTTCATATTTATTAAAAATAGGTAAATGTGGCAGTCATCCATCAAAGTAAAATAATTGGTGATTTATAAGGTGCCAGAAGATGAAGGAATTTCAGAAGTCTCCTGAAATCTCAGCTGGTGCTGTAAAGAACCCAAGTTAGAATACTTTACAAGAAAGGAATGAGAAAAAGAAAGTATACCCTCAGCAGAAAGAAGTGAAGCAAATACTGATTCAGCTTTTTTTTTTTTTTTTTTTTAATCTGTGTCAGACTTCGAGCTTAATGACAGTGAAATGATGATTAGTAGGTCATCAGTGAGGCTGAAATGTATGAATGCCCAAGAGGAATAGTCTGAGTATTCCTCCTATATTGGATAAGTAGGCCAAGGTAAATCCCTTCTGACTACTGTGTTAAATGTACCTGAAAGATAAAGAGTGAGGGACTAAAATGCGTATGCTTATGGCTATCCCCAAACTAGCCAAATCTCTGTTTACACATATTGCCATAAACTGTGGATCTAATCAAAAGTGAAAAAAAGGAGTCTAAGAAGAAAATGGGAAGAAATGGTGGTGGAAATTCTGGGGTGCTGGATATGTAGTTAAATACTTGGATAGAAAACATTCTATTAATTTAATCAATTAATGTAATCAGATGCAAGGAGAGGACCACAAAGGTATCTTGTGTCCTTTCTGGAGACCATCTGAAAGAACTAAAGAACAAGTTAGAGGTATCTCAAATTTAGACCAAAACTGCTGGTCAGGCAATAAAAGAGACAACAACATATATTTTTCTTTTGGATTTTAGGTTTACTGAATAACTTCATAAAACAAAATGATACAGGAATATGAACTGAATTTAACTTTACAAATCAGTTAGAAGTAGTACCTCTGAAATCCAGCCAAATAAAGAGCTACTTCCAAGGAACTGGGAAGACTTGTATTTTCCAAATGCAAGCTCAGATATATCTAGTAAGGGCAGGGCTCAAGCCAAGAACTTTGATCTTACATTCTGATTCAAGATCATTTCTGCTTCAAAGACATTGTAGTGCTCTCATGGATGCTGCAGCCTGCTTGATAGAACTGTTGGATTACTGCTTCATTTCCCAATATTGAAGAGTTAAATATAAAGCATACTGCCATCATTGCTGCTGCTTGGGGAAATGTTTATTTATGCTAGTTATGCTACAGTTGAAATATGACAGCAGGAGTTATGTTTTATTCACCTTCAGAGCTGCAAGATGTTGGAAACCTGCAGGAGAAGCGACATAGGAGTGTTTATATGAACTTATTACTTTCAGACAGTCTTCCTAAATAAGAGACTGATCTTCACAGAGGGAGCTACTCTGACTTTTGGACTTCTATAAGTGAGGGGGGAACACAGCAAAAGAACGCTGTTCTGTTAGGTTGTGAACAAATAAGTATTACTTGGTTACTTTGCAATCTTTTGGGCTTTTCTAGTTAATAGGATTTATGCTTCCTTCTTTGCAGGATTTATGATTCTCTTATGCTAAAAGATATCATATTTCAGTACTGTGAGATCTAGGATGATGTCTTACTGCAGCAATGAATCTATGCAGATGACAGTGAGAAGAGGAAGATATAGCAGAGGTGGATAATTCATTTCGAAATCTTTATATAATTTTACATATAAACTCGAATCTACCTATTAAACAATAGCATTTGCCTTTACCACTTCATGTACATGCTTCATTCCATTGGCATTTAGAGTGATTTAAATGACAACAGCCACATACACACATTTCTGAATCTCAAGCTCCCTGTGGATTTTTTAATGCCATTTTGCTTTTTATCGCTTTGATTCTTTTTCTTACAATGCTTAAGAGGTGAGACCAACAAAAAGGAAAACAGTCTAGGACATGGTAAAAAAAACATAGGCAGGGACACATTATACCTGGATAATCCGCAACAAGAAAAAAAAAAAAAGATAGTTCTCCATCAGGCAGAATTCATGTAAGATTGATAAGACTGAGTCTCATGATCACTTCCTGAATGATGACATAAAAATTCAGAGAAAGTGCAAATGATTTATGTGTTAAAAATGCTTAGGATTAAGACATTGGTATTTGGACATTCTGTTGAACTCATTTTCAGGGTTCAAAGTCTGCAGCAGTACATGTTTCAAACAAGTTTAAAATAGCATTGTAGTTTTAAAATATACTTCTACATAGTGTTGCTCTTGAGAAGTAGGCTTAATTTTCCAAGATAAAAAAGTCACAATGTTGACGCATCATTATCCAAAATGTACTGCACACTTATTTTTTATGTGGAAGAATGGTGTTAAAGAACCAATTTGAAGAGCTGGATGTAACCATGCCAGTAATAAATAGGGATTGTTTGCAGCTGGAATTGATTTTAAACCGTCTCTTTCATTTTTTTTTTTTTTTAAATTTGAAGATGTTACTTATTTTAAGGAACAAGAGCCATGTAGTATTGCTAATGCAATAATATATATATATAGAGGAGATCATCTAAAAATTCTCTTGTGGGTTACTCAATAGGTATTGTATGTCTATATTTTCTTTTTCTGCAATTATTATTATTATTTTTAAAGCACAAATGTCACTAAGTTCCTAAAATCTCCTAAACTATTTATCTGACCTGATCTTTCAGTGCCACTAATTCATCTTGAAAAGATTACCTTTTCAAGAGCTTGAAGGTTAGGAATTTGTACACTTTTTTTTTTTTTTTTTTTTTTTTTCCATTGTCCTGGTTTCAGTTAGAACAGAGTTAATTTTCTTCCTAGTAGCTGGTAGAATGCTATGTTTTGGCTTAGGATGAGAAGAGTGCTGATAACACCCCAATGTTTTAATTGTTGCAAAGCAGAGCTTATACTAAGCCAAGGACGTCTCAGCTTCTTGCTCTGTCCTGCCAATGGGCAGGCTGGGGGTGCAGCAAGAGCTGGGAGGGGACTGACCCAGGACAGGTGACCCAAACTAGCCAAAGGGGTATTCCATACCATCTGACGTCATGCTAAACAATATATAGGGGTGGCTAGCCGGGGGAGGGGGGCCGGACTGCTCGGGGTTAGGCTGGGCATCGGTCAGCGGGTGGTGAGCAATTGCATTGTGCATCACTTGTTTGTACACATTATTATTAGTAGTACTATTATAATCATTGTATTATTATTATTATTATTATCATTGTTATTATTGTTATTATTACTTTTGTTATTATTATTTTCCTGTCTTATTAAACTTTCTTTATCTCAACTCACGGGCTTCACTTTCCATTTCTCTCCCCCATCCCACAGAGGGAGGGGAGAGGGTGAGTGAACGGCTGTGTGGTGTTTAGCTGCCGGCCGGGTTAAACCACGACATCCATGTAAACTAAAAAATACTGGAAACCATATAAACATCTGAATTTAATAAATACATAATATTCAGAAAGAGGGTTAGGAAATTTTTAACTCTGTGGTCAAAAATATATTCAACTTCATCCCAAATCTAACAGGTACTCAAAAGATCGTGATCTCATACAACAGTATAGGCACGAACATGTAACTGAATCCTCTGGATTCTTGCAAGATGAAAAAAATGCAAACCAAAACTTTAGTCCTGCTATGTGTATTCCTAATCTTAAATAAAATGGTTATTCCAAAAGTGCCCAGAGAAATTATGGATGTCCCATCTCTGGAAGTGTTTCAGGCTAGGGCTTTGAGCAAGCTGGCCTAGTGTCCCTGCCCATGGCAGGGAACTGTATGATCTTTAAGGTCTCTTCCAACCCAAACTGTTCTATGATTCTATGATTCTAAAACTTATTACCAAGCCAGATGCTACTCAGAGAACAATATGCCACTGTCATCACTAGTAGCCATCCTGAACAAGATCTGTTAAACTCCAAAAGAAAATGGATCTCTTTGGGCCATCTCAGCTCTAATTTTATGGCCACACTTGATGGAATCTTCTGTTGAGAAAAGACCACTTTGGCCTTAAAAACAATTCTTAAAGTAGGCCAGGGAGCTCTGAAACGTTAAATTGACTTTTTGTGAATTTCCCTATCTTACCTTCCCTAATCCAGTCCTAACTGTAGCCAAAACCTTCTACCCCAGACACTATAATATGCAAATTATTATTTCTTTCTCAAGTAAATTCTTATTCTGAACTAACAGCCCTTCAAAATTTTCATATCAGTATTCCTCTTTTGCTTTGATGTCCCAAACCCTAGTCATAAAAATTAATAAACTGTATCTATATCAGAACAAAATGAAAATCACCCCTCATTTTACATTACCATCCAGTGCTAATTTAATCTTTTTCAGATGCTGCTTTTACAAACCATACATGTTATATGAGCCACTAACCTAAGACTAGGTTATTGGCTCAGAGACTTCCCGGAATGTCACAAAACAGATAAACAGAACCCAGAAAATTGCTTTTCTCCTTTTCTGCACAGTCCCTCAATTTAGACTAATAGGGCTTTTATCAACCAGAAAACTATGTAGTTCTGTCATTCCTGCTGTCTTTTTTTTTAACCAAACTCTTACTCAAGACTTATTTATTGATAAATAGTTAAGAAGAGAACTGAGTCTCTGTTCAGCAGAAAATATTTTGTCTTCTGGAATGAGCCTTCCTTCTGCTAATGGTGGGTTTTGTAGAAGTCTCAGTAGCAGACTTGTTCAGTCCCTGTCCTCTGAAATGCTAATTATAAATGTAACTAGAAGCTCCCGTATGGACTAGATTAAAATACAAACTGTTGTGCCTGCCCAGAAACTGCTTTATTTCTAACCCAGAGTCCTTTTGAATTTACGTGTATAAACATGTTTTTTTTTTTTTCTTTTTTCTTTTTCTTTTCTTTTTTCTTTTTTTCTTCCTTTATTTTTTTTTTCTTTTTACTTTTTTCTTTTTTTTACCCAACTTCCCATCAACCACAGGTCTGAGCCCTAATCATCACTGAGAACAGGAAAATTAAGGACTTTTTGTTTCTGAAATTGTTATTCCAGATTATTATCACCCACAAGAATAAGGTCTTGTGATTTTTCAAGACCTGCTGTTTGTATTAAGAATTTCCAGCTCACTGAGGAATAAACCTCAGTCATGAGCTTTACAGGATACCAGATAAATTTAAGTACTTGGCTTGTCTAGTCCATAATCTTAGCCATAATTATAAATTAATTTCTAGATTCTAAAATGGAGTAGATTAAGTTATTTCTTTTGGCACAGTGGGACAAAAATAATCAGTGAGTCCTCAAGGATGGAGAAACATGAATTTACTTTCATGACTTCAGGTTCTGCTCCCAGGAGCACAACTCTACTCATATAGTAATAGCTTTGTCTTCCTTATAAGGATAAAACAAAATAACAATAACAAAAGTTCCAATGTGAAAAGAGGCTTAATTCTGGATCAACTAACACCCCGAGACTGACTGCCATGTGGTAGTCTGTAAATCACAGCAGAGTCAGCATCTTAAGTTTGTGCTTCACAAATATATGTGCTTCCCAAATATAGGCAGATCCTTATTTGATGAAAAACAAAACATAAGCTGTTAATGTATGATCCAGGCATTGGAGGACCCCTCAGGAAAACCTATCTCCATGCTTTGCTCTTGGAAACTAACCAGAACTCAAATAGTGAAGTACAGTAGGGTTCATCTCTACCTAATCCAATCAAAACCACCCACCCACCACCAACCAACCAACAACAACAACTTTCTCAAAATAGGTGATCAAACCTTTCAGGATCAAACAAAAAGACTGGGTTTTCATGTTAAAATGGAACAACCATAAGGATAGTTTGAGAGTATATAAGCTTGTAGGACTAGAGGAAAATTTTCTAACAGATTTTTATCATAGGTCATTCTCAGGAAGGCTCATTCACTCTCTCTTCTACCCTGCCAGTGCTAGAGTTTAAAAATATCCAAAAGACCTAAGTGATCCTATACATCTGGCATGGTGTCTCATCCTAGCTCTCAGAAGCCTTATAAACCGTACATGTTTAGCAACAGTCTGTATCTAAGAACAAGACATTAAAGAAAATGATGTCCTAAGTTACCATATCTGGTGTCCTGACCAGAGCCGTAACTATGTATGCCAAAATGTAAGAAGCTCTCATTGGACTAGAAAAATAATATTAGCTATTCATTCAGGAAATCTGCCAGGAATCTGCACTTCATCTCTTCCCCAGTTTTCCTATGCTTAAAAACATACAGCATAGCCTCCAAGACAGTTTAAGCCAAAATAGAAATTAAATTACTTCTGGTTTTAGTCCCAGAAGAAGGAAGGGACCAAGATAAACAAAATTTCTCAGTCACTATTGTAAGGTGATGCTAATTCATGACACAGGTACTGCTAAGCTTAACCTTCTATTCCTATTTCTTCTCTATTAGAGAAAGACACAACTACAGGGGAAAGAACAGCAAAAGAACCTCATCTCAGAGGCTTTAGTAAACATACATCTGCTTTCAGCCCCCTAACAAAATTAAGCAGAAACCTAGAGATACCAAAACAGACTTCAGTAAAACATGATGTATTCTTTCCCCATGATGTGAGGATGCAAGATTTCAGGATGCTGTGTAGGAGGAGTGCCTCCATATAGCTGAAACATTAACCATTCACCAACAGACATATTCCTCTTTCCAATATTTCATCTGCAATTGTAAACTGACCAGTTATGCTTTGCTTAAGATACTCCACTCTTTGGTGGTGATTGAACTAGGAATTACCTTTTTTTTTTTTTTTTTTGGTAGCACTAGATCTTGTTTTACATTCTTGAGCCTTGAAAGGTGCAGTAATAAAGTATGCACTTCATTCTCTCTCCTTTCCTAACCCTAGCTATAAATTTAGTAAGAGAAACCACTTTGGGAAAAGCACTTACCCTGAGTCATCCTTTACCCTAGGTTTACCAGTTATATAGAGATTCTATACAGGGAAGAAAATAATATAGGAGCTACTTTCTTGCTCTGACATCTGTTATCATTTCACATCACTGCCAAGATCAAGAGGAAAATGATCTCAGAAGGTACCATCTTCTTCCTGAATCACTCCTTATGACATCTGAGGAAGTCCTGCAGAATCAGCATGTTCCTGCTGCCCCTGCCCCTGAGCCTACCCGAAAATTAAATCAGGGCTTAAACCAGAGAACTCAAAGTACACTACCACTCTCTGTCTTGGTTGAAGGGCTTAAGTCAGCAGTAATTGTAGCTCTTAACACACAGTTTTGCTTAACCAAAACTGAAAACTCCGAAACTTGTTCTCCAGTGGGCATTTCTGGTATTAATCATTATACCTGATACAAGGGATCTTTGAAGAATGCAGTAATAAAGCAAAGTCTTTCTGCAATTCTGACCCAATCCTCACTGTGTTTTTAACATTATAATGCAGAGTCACTACTGTTATTAGAAAAAAATTAGAAATTATTATCCTATAAAACTAGGAAAGGTGGGGAAAAGGGAGAGTTATAAAGACTACCTAGGCAGCAAAACAAGGCTCAAGTGGGATACCTTCATCAAGTGCATGCAGTTAAGGAAGTATCTACTAGACATGACTATGGGGTGTCCTCTTGCACCCCTCCTGGGATATTAGCATGCTTGAGTACCTCTCTGAAGTGCCTGTACACCAATGTGTGTAGCATGGGAAGCAAACAGGAAGAATTACAGATCTGTGTGCAGTCATAGGGCTTTGATCTCATTGCCATTACAGAAACATGGCGGGATAGCTCACATGACTGGGATGGCTACATGCTTTTTAGGAAAGACAGGCCAGGATGACAAAGTGGTGGAGTTGCTCTTTACGTGAGAGAACTGAGATGTATGGAGCTCTGACGTGGGTTGGATGATGAGTGAGTTGAGAGCTTATGGATATAGATAAAAGAGGAGGCTAATGTGGTTGACATTGTTGTGGGTATTTACTACAGGACATCTGATCAGGAACAGGAAGTCACTGAGACCTTCTACAGACAGCTGGAAGTAGCCTCAGAATAACAGGACCTGGTTCTTATGGGGGACCTCAACACATACAGTCCAGGAGGTTTCTGGAGATCATTCACAATAACTTTCAGACACAGGTGATGGAGGAGCCAGCAAAGAGAGATGTGCTGCTGGACCTTGTACTAACAACGAAGGTCTGGTTGGAGATGTAGAGACTGGCTGCAGTGACCATGAGATGGTGGAGTTCAGGATCCTGTGTGGAGGAAGCACGGCAGTAAGTAGAATTGCAACCCTGGACTTCAGAAGAGAAAACTTAGGCTTCTTCAGGGACGTTTTTGGAGGAATCCCATGGGTTAGGTCTCTAGAAAGAGAGCTAGTTAATATTCAAGCATCACTTCTTCCAAGCTCAAGATCAGTGCATCCCTGTGAGTAAGAAGTCAAGCAAAGTGGGCAGGAGACCTGCATAACTAAGCAAGGAGCTCCTGGCAAAATTCAAACAGAAGAAAGTATAGGGAATATGGAAAAAGGGACAGGTCACTTGGGAGGAATATATGAATGTTGTCAGAATATGCAGGGATGTGATGAGGCACGTTAAGGCACATTGGGAATTCAATCTGGCAAAGGACAGCAAGAAAGGCTTCTTCAAATACATCAGTAGCAAGATGAAGACTAGAGGAAATGTGGGCCTGCTGAATAGGGTGGGTGCTCTTGTGATGAACAGTACAGAGAAGGCAGAGTTACTGAATACTCTTTCTGGTGCCACCATTTCTCATAGTTAATAGGACTATGCCCCTTGTATATTTAGGTCACTTTTATTTGGGTATCTTATATTGAGTGTAAAATTTCAGAATTTGAGTATACAACAACTTCTGTATTGTTAATACAATGATATGTTGGTATAAGCTAGGCATAGATATGTCTGCTATGTCCAAAGCATTCATACAATGAATTTCTTCCAGTTAGGCAACTGTCTGTCATGTGGGGAGTTGTTAGCCTCCATTACCCCTGGAAAAATAGTCTGATCATTTGCTGGATGGCCTAGTTGCCACCCTCCTGCTCTATCCTTCTAGAAGTCCTTTTAAAAATCTTTTTTTATCTTAAATTTATGTATTTATGTATTCATTTTTCCTCAATAGTCCATAATTTCACTTTGTTTTGAACATTTACTAACTAGCACTGACTCAGCAGTCTCACCTATCTGTACTTTATTTCCTATTTTGCATCTTTCATAGTTTGGTATCCTGTGTGCTCTGCTGCATGCAGACTAAGGTGATAATGAAAGCTGCAGATCCTTGTTAACTTCATGTAAAATTGGGTTGCTTCTTCCTGTCTTAATCCCAACTGTAACTGATACTGTATCTTTGAAATTAAGAGACACACAGGAAGACAGGACAGGACAGTTTAGCCACTTTTCCTCTGCTCTGCTTGGTCAGGCGAACTTTTCAGGAGGTAGGAATGAGAGAAGCTCTTCAGACTTTCAAGTCCAGACTTGCAAAGCTTGGCTTTGTATGACTCAGGTCCAGTTTTGAGAAATGCAGTTGGCTCAATTTAACGCCAGAAAGTCCCCAAACTTCGAGAGAGTGTGTCAGTTCTGCAAGGTAAGAAAAATAAAAACCAAGCCAGAAGTGAAATCACTTAAGTAAATAATAGCAGTCATTCAGGAGGAAAATACTGGCCTGAAGAAAGGATAAAAATTTCTGAGAGAAAATATAGAGTAGGAGAATGGCCTTTAGCAAGATCAAGGATCACCCTGTCCCAGGAAGTCACTAAAACTGACACTGCCCCAGCTGGCTGATGACATCTGGCCAGCAGAGAGCCACTGGGTGAGCAGTGAGCACCAGGACAGAGACCATTATCATTAGTCACAGGTTTTTTTTTTTTTTTTTTCACGTATAGAAGATAATTAATTTGTACTCCTCAGTTTTATGTAATCCTGTTTGCAAGTCCCCTTTCTTTTACACCAGTTAAAGGTGCCCAAATAAAAGACATCTTCAAAGAAACATTTATACTAGACTTCCAAGTAGTAAGAAAAACCCTAACTGCAAGAGGAACCCATAGCAGAATATATAATAAGCTCTTTATACAGCCAGGACCAATCTTCTGTCCAAGGAGCTTGTGAGAACCTAAATTATAGCCTTTCTGTCTATAAATCTTTCTGTCTATAAATGCTAATGACAGCTGCCAGTTTAACTGAGAGACCTAGTGATCCTGCCTGGGATTAGAACAAGCTATTCTCCTTTTCTGTCATTTTATATTTATCTACCTCTGAGATGTTGCATGGACAAGAAATTAATAAGATTCTTCAGCCACTGCTTCCCTGATACTAATCCTAATCCCAACCCTAGCTATAGTCAAATTAAGGGTATTGTCTGTTAGCAGCAGCTCCTTCTTGATCTTTAAGACATTTCAAGATTCAACATTAAGTATTTTAATTCTAAAGCTACTGATGGAGATTGATTCACTTTCATCAGGCAACAAGTTTTGTGACTTTTCTGGTATGTCTGCCAGAAAATGACACTACAGTGCTTCTAAAATGATACTAGGTGCTCTGTTTACTCGCTGAAATTCAGCCACCACAAGTCCTAATCTAGTCTCCACCCTAACCTATGCTTAATTTCAGTTTTGGCACTCAGTTGAGAGTTCTTCCCATGGTATAATAGCAGGTTAAGTCCCCTGGATCACCGAGGAGCTCTCCAGATGTATGGAAATATCCAGTGCTATGGAAAGGAGTTTCTGTCTCTGGCAGAGCAGACTTATTGATGCTTACTGGTGAAATCTAGCAAATTCAAAGCTAGGCTGCCATTCCAGTCAAAATGTTGGTCTCCTATTGGTTGCAATAAGGAGGAAGAGTTATTCGATCAGTTTTGATTTTTTTGCCGTGTGAAATTGTTTTAAAATTTTGTATAGATCTATTGGGTTAGCAGATCAGTGACACAAAGCCTTATCTCATCAGTCAACCTCATATAATTCAAAGTTGTAAAATCTCTCTGTCTCTTCATGAGCAGTAGCACAGGTTGGTCTAATATAGAATTATGCTAACATTTTATTGTGATTTGAACAATATTATGTTTAAAAAAAATCTATTTTGTATGCTGAGTACAGCTCAGTCTGGTGATTTTTTAAAGCATTCCTGACAATAAAAAAGCCCATTTCCCATTCCCAGTTATACAAGTTGAACTCAGAGCAACCAGCCTAAAGAAAGAAATTTCAATGGCACTATGTAGAGTGCCATTAGAGTGTCAGTGTAATTCTAAGTACTTCCCCCTGGGCTATGGAAACCATAACATTGCTTAAGGTATTTCTCTTTCAGAAGGAGTTGGATTAAAAGATGTCCAGAATGGAAAATGATGATCCCTGAGCAGTTGCAAAAGTTGATGATGATGTAGCCACACAATATTTCATTGTTGCTGTGTTTTTTTCATGTGTTCTCTTTGTTGATGTGTCTATTTATTTCTATTTCAGAAATATTTGTGAAAACATATTTTTCTTTTTGTATGTTAGGAAAAAACCATCTTTTCAGCATATCAATAGCTATATACTTTCTAAACAAATGCATCTGTTTGTAAATAGGTGCATTTCCAATTCCTTCTATTTCTTTAAGAAGTTTAAATCCTCAAAACAAAGTAGAAAGTATTCACATGTGACCCTAATAACTTGTTACCCATCATAAACAGTAAACAGCTTGAAGTTAGCATTTCATAGACACCTTGAATTCTTTAATGTTTAGAGAATATATTTAGAGACATAGGGTAAGAATTCAGAATGACTGAAACAAGAATGAATTTTATTGTTGTTCAGCAATAGAATGAATATTCTTTTAAGAGCAGGAACCATCTTTTTGTTCTCTGCTAGTACAGCATCTAGTGCAGTGACATGTACATGCTTAGGGCTCTGAGGTGCTTTTACATTAGAAATGGTAATCATAATAATCTTCCAATAGCTGAAGTAGATTTAATAAACCATTCTCAATTCAATCTCCAAATTAGAGATGTCATTATTGCATAGGCAGTGAAAAGTCTGTTGAGGGAATGTGGAGTGACTAACGCTAGGCAAAACCCTAAATGTTTAATTAAATTTTATTGCCTTCTCATTTTTGACAGTGATTTCTAAGACAATACAATAACTAAGAAGAGGTTGGCATATCCTCCAAAAGTACACCAATGAATTCTGTGTATCAGCAAAAGGTTCTTTGAAAGGGTTAGTAGAAACATCTGTGAGGAATGGAGAATTCCTTTTTATTGAAATAAGGCAGTCTTCTGGGAGTGTGGTTAAGACAATCAGTTCTGTAGTAAGAGCATTAATTCTATAATGATGTTCCTACACCACAGAGGCTAGATATTGCAATATTAATGAATTTTGATGAATGATGGGAAAATCAATAATGAAAAATTAAAACCTTAACCCTCTGCTAGAAAAATCTATTCCTTGAGAAACAAAAAGGAATAATACACATCTGAGTGAATGTGGGTCCAAATGCAAAGCATAACAAGGTACACCTTCAAGGTATCAGACCTGTAGTACTCCTAGGAGATCCTGTCTCTGTTGCCAAAACCTAAGTGTGCAAAAAGGCACAGCTTTCTAAATTGTAATTATTCCATCTCATTAAAACGATAATACAGTTGAAATGGTAATAATTTTGCCTGTAGTGCAAAACGTTGTTCATCTCAAATGGTGCCTTCTCACCTATCCACAGCTGGCTAAGATTAAAGTGTCAATGCAGAAATAGTGGTATTTCATCACAGCCTTGGCTTATAAACATCATGTGTGATTTCAGTTTTTAACTTTTCACAGCTTGTGGTTAATAGAAACTCTGTTGAGAAGTGACTTTTATCTGTCATGGACAGCCAGCTCACTCTGTAGCTCCTTGGTGGTCTGGTGTAGAAGCCAGATATTTTGGTCCAAGAAAATACATTGGTTTCAATGTGTAGTAAATATTCATATGGTAAGAATGTGAAGACCCTTATTTAGTGCACCAGCGCTTTCTCATCTTAGTAAACTCACTGGAGTCAATGGCAGCATGTGGAAGATTTACTGCAAGTGGTTTTGGCTTTGACCTGTTATTATTTACAAAAAGGAGATTTGTTTGCAGGTGGAAGACACAACTTTGTTGTTTCCTTCAACATGGATAGGAATTAAAGACTATTGCTTTACTTAGCCAGTGTAGACAATTTGCACATGAAAAGTAAGAAAAAGACCCACACCAACTGACAATCAGAGCATATTCAACAAGCTAAGATTTAGAGTTAGTAAAATAACAATGGGTAAACAAGGAAAAAATGCTATAATGTAGGGAAGGATTTACCAATCCACGAAATCACTTTAGTAATATTTTTTCTCACATGAAAGAGACAGCAAATAATTAAGTTTACAATTTTAACTCATTTGTCTTACTTGAGTTTAACAGTTTATGAAAATTGAAGGAAAAAACCTAAGCCAGGATAAAACAGGGAAAAGAGAATGCAACTTAGGATCTGACACACCTTTCAAAACTACTGGTAAAAAGGACACAGCACAAAGTGTAAATTGTAGTACAGGTAATCCGATCTTTTCTTATTATTTGACCTCTGATATTAAACTGGTGGTAAACATTATTAAAAGTAAAGCAAGTAAATTCCCTAAGACTCACCTCTGAGTCATTTTCCAGCTCTATTATGCAAATAATATTTTCTGCTCATTGCAGTTTGTATTTGTGATATATGCAAGCTGAAGAACATCAGGGCTGAGTCATCTGCCTAAGAGGATCACACTTTAAATGTGATGGATTGTAACATTTTGCAGAGTACAAGAGGTAATTGAGTGAAGTCAATTAGGAAAGTAGGAGAGCTTATTGGAGAAGAAGGGAGAAATCTATATACTACTGTGACATCTTTTTTTGGCTAGGCTTTCCAAAAAAGCTTAGTAGGCCACCTAGCCTGAGAATTTAAAGGATAATGGGAAGCACTTTTTTTTTTTTTTTTTTTTTTTTTTTTAATTCTGGCCTTTGTACCTATGAAAAAATAGAAGGTTTGTTACTGTGCAGGAAAGAATGTAATTTTCAGAACAATGCAGGTTATAAACAAATGCATGCCTTAGAAATATGAAATGTTTCAAATGTTAATAAAACCAAGTACTTGCAAATTAAAAACATTACTTCTTACCTTGTTAAAATGTATCTATAGAGCAGTTCCTTCCTTTTGTTTAGGTCAGGCAGCAAATATGTAATTGCTGGTTTCCTTACTTTCTTGTCCAAAATTGAATACTAATTCCTTAAGCAGTCCAGGTTTTCTCAATATGCTTGTAATTAATTGAGGAGTCATGGCCAGGGTCACCAGAAGAAAATCATGTCTGAGTTTCCTAGAACTTCTCCTAAGTATATTCTTAGCATATTTTTAATTACAGAGAAAAAAAAAAAAAAAAAAAAGAAAAAGTGATATACTGCTACTTTCGTCTTACATTTTAGAGGTATTGTTTTGCACCAGCTGATTATCCAAGTGCTAACTTTGGAAAACACTGTATTTTTCATAACCTGTATGTAAAACACTTTGTATAAAGTTTTAATATTAAAAAATAGTTGCAGAATACTTTAGAACATCTAGCTCACAAGCTAACAACAGCAATAAAAAAAGATAAAAAAGAGGAAAAAAGGGTTTTAGTGGGTAGTCATTACTAACTGTTAAGTGCTACCCTGTACTTTTAAGCTTTAATGAGTACACAAAATGGCACAAGGATATACTGTCCAAATAATAAATGCTCCAGTAAGGAGCTGTATGATAGCTGAACCGAGGAAAGGAAAGAATCAATCTTTGAGTTTAAATCCAACAGTAATTCTATTTTATTTTAAGGACTAAAGGCATCCTTTCTTCAAAAGTATTTAAGATGTCAAAGTGTAATCAACAGAAAGGATGTGCCTTGTCTCTTTGTATATGGAAAGCTTACTTGGTTCTTTCCTGCAAGATGTGAACTAATGTGAAAAATAGACTCTTAGTTCTTCACTTCAGAAGATTTCTGAAGATATGGATATTTTTAAGCACAGGAATAGTTTGCACTAATGACATTAATTTTTTATTTGGAGATTTTGAGTGGGACTAACCCCTGAGAAAATGTTCCATATTTTTGTTTTCTTATTAAAATATTGATCTTGACAAGTGGAAAAAAACAGAACTCCACTTCTGACTATGCTTGGTCCTGGCACAACAGAATTTTTAGTGATCTTCAGGAATGGATATTTGCAAGCTGAAAGTCCTGTATGAGGAAAAAGGAATTCTGAACAAAAAGACTTGCTGTACTTATAACAATAACAATATATTAATTGAAAAATTTCTATGTCAACTCTACCTAAGCCTCTAAAGATTAGGTATGTTGTTAAATAAGATTAGATCTGAGAATAATATCAGCCCATGTATGAGAATTTTTAGACTGGGAATTGTATGTCTGTGAGTAAAATTTGGCTACATTCTCTGCTGCTCCAGCTCTACTTTTATTTAATTAATATATACCATAAGAGAATTAGGCACTAGTGTTTTTTTTTTTTTTTTTTTTTCTTTTTCTTTCTTTCTTTCTTTTCGATTATATATTTCAGCATTTAGCTCATTGTAATTTTAATGCTTGAATGGTAAAGCATTCATCTGCTATGTTATTATCATTGCTGCTGCTGCTGCTACAACTATTACTATTATTATTATTTCATATTGAGATTTTATTTTTTTTGTTAGTATTTACACTTTGTAACCCATTCCAGTAAACTAATTATAGATACCATTCTCTCATGCAGTGACAAGTGACAGAGTACAAAAGCCAAATGTAGAAAGCTGGTTACTTAGTAAGATTTTCAAAATTTCAGCACAAAATCCTCAGAGACAAACAGTTTTCTACAATTCCCATAAAGTTCACCCTGAAAAAAAATCAGTCAAACAAACACACACACACAATAAAATGGAGTCTGCAAATGACTTTCTGCTAAATCACTATATTTATGTCCTTAACTGTCTTTACAAATCTGTGCTAAAGTGGAGTAGGTCCTGACTGACTTTTCTGGGTAAAGTTTATGCATCTGAAATCTAAATCTATTCCTATGGGGAAAAATTTATCAGTCTTTGTATAGGATTTTAGAACACTAAAGAACACACTCTTCTACAGTACCCTTCTTTCATATTTTCTTGATATAATAGCGTGATCTGTAGTAATCTGCTTTAAATTAAATCACATTTGAGCAACAGTTTCTGTAGTCCTTTGACTTTGTGAAAGATATCACTATTGTTCTGCCAAACAGCTCTTTTCATGCGTCCACCCATCCCAAAGGAAAAGCAGCTTAGGAGAAATTACCATCAAGCAGGTGCACAGCTAGATTTGCCCTTGGCCAATTCTGTTCCATTTTTTTGCTAATGACTTGGTTGGTAGAAAAGAAGGTACAATATATGTTATGTCTGACATCAAACTGGGAGGATTACCACCTCTTTCAAGGGCTAGTTCAAATTTCAATTACACCTTGACAAAAGACAAGTAGAAATGTCTATACTTCATCAAGGATAAATCAAATGCACAAATGGGAAATGACTGGCTAAGGCAATATAGGGGAGCAAAGGGTCTTTCACAAAGTATGTGCAAATCAGTGTCATGGGCTCAGTCATACTTTTCGTCTCAAACCTTCTTTCCCACTTATTGAATAAGGCACATTTCTCAAGCTGTGATGATTATTCCATCTGCTCAATTACCTTGTCTAGCTGAAAGAAACATAGAGATAATCCCAAAGTTAAGGCAATGTATCAGAGAGGTAATAAGGTGAGCTGTTGAGCTTCTCTCTTTGTGTCTGTCATCACATCCTAACTATGCTTTTCACTTGAATGAACTTGTTTATATTTTGCCTGCAAATCTTTTATGTGCATTAAGAATGAATTAATAAATTCCAGTAAATATTGGCTGTGTCTATTACAGTGAATCCAATGCACTCCGGACATTGATTTCCTAGACACCAAAGTCTATGCCTGTAGTAGTAACTTCATTACTCTAGACCAATACATCTCCAACAAAACTAATAATGGGTGCCTGACCTGTCCTAAACCATGCACAGGAACTGGATTGGAGAACCGCAGATAGGATGGGATGAAATTCTTTCTCGGACCATGCCAAGGAGTTGGTACGGCTGTGTAACGATACTGGCAATTGTGTCCCAGCATCTAGCAGTATTCCTGGATGTTGTTTCATGTATGGGAGTACAATGCTCCTAATCAATTTATTTTTTCATGCCACAGTGGGTAGAAAACAATTCAGGTTTAAGTACTCTCAGAAGACCATGGTCCCTTTGTTGGTTCAAGAATCTCCAGAGTACTCCTGCTCTAAGCTGAAAGGCTGATAATTCAAGTTGACAAGTGAGTTGGAAAATGTGTCATTTGTGAAATATAAGTCAGATCCTGTTGAAAAACATCCTAAAAATGGAAAGAGGATCTAAGAATGGGCATTGTCTTGGACTAGTTAAAGCTAACTTTAAGATGCTATTGAAAAGTATGTAAATTTTAGTTACTTTGGCAAGTATAACTAGCAATATTGTATGAAAGACCATGAGTACCTTGGTCATGATTGGTAATGCCTCGAGAAGAGTGCTTTTTCCACTGTTGGGTTAAAAGTCTTAAAATACAATGTGAACAAAATACATCACAGTCTAGGAGAGAGCCCAAAGACGGTACAGAGATTTAAAAGATATGATCTACCAGGAAAGCTTGAAATAACAGTATTTGCTCAGTCTAGATAAGTAGAGGCTGAGTCATGAAATGATCTTCTTGTGTTTAAAAGCTGTTATAAAAAGATAGTGAGCAATTGTTCTCTGGGCAAGGGCAAGATGACATTAACGCAATTTGGATCAAGGAATGTTTAAACTGAATACCAGGAAACTATTGCTATCTGGATGGTAAATGCTCAGTCTATCTAGAAAATGTCTTCTCATTGTCTGTCTTTAAGAATTGTAAGCAAACTACTGTCACAGAAAGTTTTCACTTGATTTGGCCTCCATTAATGTAGTTGATTCATGTCTTGGGTTCCTTTCCTTTCCCCACTTCTATGCCTATGATTTTATGGTGGAATCTCATTCATTCCCATTCAGAAGTATAGGAACAAGAATAGCATGTTTAGCTCCTCTTTCAATTTTATCTCACGTATGAGAAATCACTGTAGAATTAGTGTCTCACATGTCACAAAAAGACATGTATTCTGTACAAATTGCAGCCAATTCAGAAGAGCACTGCTGCAATCATGGGACACCATAAGAGAAAGAACAGTGCACAAATCCCTAGATAAATTCAGCTGAATTGCAGTTTAAATGTTGAGGGTATTATTGTCAGTTTGTTGGTGCTAATTAGGAAAGTATAAAGCCTTTTATAGTCTGACATTGTATAACGTAAATTTCAGTCTAAAATACTTTCTAAAGGAGATCAGTTGCTTGAGGTTTAATTGGATCCTAGGGTTGGTAAATATAACAGATGTTGTGTACTACTTCAGTTCAGCTGAAGAGAGGCTGAAGATTGTCTCACTGTGACCAATAGGACCTACCATTTAATTTCAATTATGTCATGCTGCTCAGTTTTATGCCTTCAGGTTGTCAATATTAGAAAGCCAAATATTATTTCATTTCATAGGAAGTATTGCCATTTTTTTTTTTTTTCTTTGCGGGGGGGATGTAAAGGAAGGGAAAAACATGCAGCACTGGGCTTTCAGACATAAAAAGACTTTATTCATTGAGGCACTGCATTCATATGAAGAATCATTCTTCTGAACTTTTGCAAAACTTCATAAAAATTTGCTGGTCTTTTTATTTTTTATATTGAAACCCAGGATTTTCAAAAGTTTCTGCCCAGAGATGCTACAGTCTTCATAATTAGACAGTATCATTCTGGCTAACAAGCTACTCTTACCAGACCTTTATATTTTGAAAGGAAGGAAAATGGCTTTACCTTGACCTTATCAAATAGCAATTGAGCTTTACAACAGACTGCTGTACTGATCATCTTCACTGGCTTGTTCTTGCAAAAGCTGTAGCAAAAGAAAACCTCTGGAGTAACAGCTTCTCCAGCCAGTAAGGTATTTACTTATTTTGTGTTCAGGTGAAGTTCCACTCTGATACTAGGTTAACTGGATGAGGAACTGCTCATTCCGAGATAACTTCCTGACTCAGCTGCATTATCAAGCCACTCTTTTGATTGAGATAGTTTTCCACCAAAGTTCTCTCTAACAAGGTCTACACATTTATACTCATCCCTTGTTTAAAAGGTTTGAGGAAACTCAAAAGTCTGTCATTCTTCATAAAACTCAACAAATCGTTACTATCTTTAGTAAAGCACTGCATATCAATTATCTAAAATGTTAAAGCAGAAAAACTGAAACTGCAGAGCTGTCTGTAAATACTTAAAGATTACTGATCTCATTTACTGTTACTATGCTTTCATGAGCAAACATATCGTGTAGACAGAAATGTCTAATTTCACAATGTGTCACCAGGTTGGGGCAAGTCATCCAAATGACATAATTAAAATGCCATGGTCCTTATCTGGAGTGGAGGTTAAAGTCTTCAATCTCCTAGAATGATTTTGTGTTCTCTAAAATCCCTTGGACATGCTGAGAACATAAAATAAAGGTTATGGAGGTAGCTTTGCCATCTCCAGTGTTCAGCAACTCCTCCTGAGGGGGGAACCTGCTTGCTTGGTCTTAATACAATCCAGTAACATACACTGTAAACTGACTCCTCAAGATCATGAATAAACATAGTAAGTGAATAAACTATGATGCAGTAGCTAAGAGGCATAGCTGAGGACTGTCATGAAGTGGTAGGTCATTGCCAATTCTGTCAGCCTGGTATGGGTGTCAACACAGTAACACCAGGATGCTTGATCTGTCCAACCAGGTGTTGTCCGAGACACGGAAAACACCCTGTGCTTGGGACACCCTGTCCTTCTGACCACGGAAACAGGTTTGACTCCTGGGAGGTGGTCAGAGAAACATCTGGTTTATTGTTCTTGTCTGCTGATACTGAACAAGCACAAGACTATGATGAGGACTAGTTGTCAGCCCCACTCAAAGTATTTGCACCCCTTGGTTTTCCTTTCCCTGTTACTTGATCCTCCTTTTTCCTGTTCTTGTACCTCCCTTTCTCTACACCAATTTCCTCTAAACAAGTGGTCTGGCAAACTGTAGTTAAATACATTTTCCACATAGATCCCAGCTTTGATACATTTGTACCCAAATTCAATACTTCAAATGCTGTAAGGAACACAATTTGGGTCTTACAAGGTATTGTTGATATGGTCACATAGGCATTGCTGGGCTTGCAAGAACCTGCTTCCTGGAAGGCCTTGGTATTCCCCCTCACTTTGCTCAATCATTTCTGACATAATTCCTCGTTAATGATCTGCCAAACCCGTCTGTCCCTTCCACTACCTGGAGCTTTCATCAGTTTCTTATGTTGGTGTCTGGCACATATATCAATTTCTCGTATCATATCCTGTAATTTTCCACATCCTGTTAAGCTAGCTTCACTTCAGGGCAAGGCTTTGCCAATAGCCTAGTCTTTCACCTGCCAGCCTAACATGCACATATTGAATGTGATACATCTACAGTATAGCCTGTATGTCTCTTTTCTTTCTATGAAAATGGATGGATAGAAAAAGGTAGATAGGAACTTTCCCTACTTTCTGTTTTCATACATAAATGCACAAGGAGCCTGATAATCAACCCAGAAAAGGAGCCAGTAAATTGTGTTCTCTCTCGTAACCTCAGAGTTCCTTGCATCAAAATTCACTTTGAGTCATGGTAATGTCTCTTAGATTATAACATGATCTTTACACTTCTGCATACTAGTATCGCTAACTTAGTTTTATCCTTTCAAATATACAGATCATATCTACTGCTCTTATATGAAAATGACTGTTTTACAGTAAGATGCCCAAAATTCAAAGGGGAAGGCATTAATAAACCTTACCATATTTTAAAGGTTTAAGTATAATTAAAAGAAAAAGAAAAAAAAAAGGAGGTCTTGCTATCTAACAGACCTGAGATCTGACAACGTTCTTGACAGTACAACTTTGTTGTAGGATTTATGAGTACTACAATATTTTAAATTATACCTATTTCTGTATGCCAGATTCAATATTGGAAGAATGAGTTACCTGAGTTTTTCAGGAAGAGCATATTACTAGCAAACTCATTCTGTGTTAAGTCTTTATGAAACATGTATTAAGAATAACCTGACCTTACGGATTTAACTTGTCCCTCTGCACAATCTCTTATCAAGCACAAGGAAGAACAATTGTAAATGACACGTGGATTGATCTCTGGGATTGCAATCCTCTGAGAATACATTTTACAAAAGCCAATATACATCTGAGCTTTGATAATTTTACATACTTCTTTTTCCCAAATCAGTAGTTTTTCAAGGTATGAGTGATACTTACCTAGGTAAGCTCAGGCATATATTTATTTATCAGGGAGGGAACCCTGTTATGGAGTTCACTCTTAGACATCTCGTGGGATATGACTAACACTCAGTGCAGGTAGAAAGGGAATCATGTATGACATATTTTACAGGTGTACCAATTTCTCTGATAGCTGCCCTTATACTTTTTTTCCATGTACACAGGCCACCTGAAATGAAGGCAAGGCTTAGAATACACAATAATGTGTTCTATTAGCACAAAATATTATGTACTCAGACTTTATATGTTGTTGTCAGTAATGAGTTGAAGTATCTAATGAGATCCAAAGGTGTTATTTTTTCTACAAATGCTATGTCTCTTGTATTTTAAATCATTCCATGTCTGGTGGTAGAATTGGTACTCAGTTTTAATGGCATTGTGGTAAACTAATACAGGATTTATATAACTAAACAAAAACTGAGATACATTGTAATTTGGTGTAATCAAAATGCAGTTCATTACCAAAAGATCCCTTCAGTTTTAAATTCCTCTGGTCTCTGTGTTATTTCCTGTTTGATTTTTTGCTGCTTAGAACAGAACCTCTTCAGGTTGCATTCCTTTTAATGTTTTTATAATCACTGTCACACAGACTGCTAGCAGAAACAAACAATAATACAATATAACCTTGCCCAGAAAAACGTGCAATAATTAATCAAAGGCAGCAGAAATATGTTACCCACAAATTAAAGCCTCTATTATCTACAGAGAACTTTAAAGAACCGGGCAGATATCCTTTGAAGTTACAAAGTCTGGCAAACAGTTAAACAGTTCTGCTCTTTGTCCACTCTGATGACCCATTAGAGTATGCTTCACAAAATGTCAGCTCACAAGTAATAAAAAAGAGACTAAAAACCAATATAGGAAGATGTTTCGGATTCATTCTTTGAAGGATTTTCTAGTTTCTCCCTTCCTGAGCTTCTCTGTCAAACTGTTCTTATTAATACACTGACACAATGAATTTTGATGGCATTGATCCTACACATCCTACACATTAATCCTACATTGAGATCCTACATTGAGAGACATGCTTGCATCCTGGCATTCTATTTCCTTGAATAAGACATACAGAAGTAAGTTTATGAAGTACTGTTATACCACAATAATAAGGAAAAAGGACAGTGTGGAAGTACATTGCTTTAATTATTTTAGAATAACACTGGGAATTGGGACCAGTGTGTGTTTGGAGATGTGAGAATGTGGGCAATATCTGCTGCATGTGTCAAGGCTGACTGATTTAGACTGGTCTGTCCCATTTCTATACATGAAGAAACCAGCTGGCACAGGTGGGTGTGGAGGAGCCTCTGTGTCCACTGTGTGTCCACAGTGTTTATTTTTCTCTCAATTTCACTGTATTTATCAACTTAAAGTACTTTAATTGCACCTATGTCGAAGATATGTTAAAACATCACAAGTATGAAGGGATTCTGAGAAACAGCAATCTCCTCTCCTTGAAAGTATATGTACAAATTATAATCAAGGTTTTGAAACCTTTTTCCCTGAAACTTACTTTCATCTTCACTCTATGTATTTATGTTCTTTTCCAGTATAGAGTAATACAGATTTTTTTTTTCTTTCAACATATTCTTTCAAGTATGCCTATGTCAGATTTATATATTTCTTTAAAAATATCTGTAAGCTATTTGTATAATCTATTTGTATACTTGTAAATTTATTTTATTAAGAAAAATAGAGCTGGAAAAATGCCTTTCCTCCTTTAAACAAGTATATTCATGTTTCAATTAAAACATGATCCTAAACCTTAAGGAGAAAAAATATTTTATCTTTCCTTTTTGCATACGAAGAAATGCAAACTAATTATAATGCATTATAATGCATATTGTACTTGTTTCTTACTTAAAATCATGGAGAAGTAAAAAAGAACTGCCATTTTGCTTAGAGTGTTTCAGAAATAACTCTTACAATCTCCTGTAAGGTCATTAGCTTCTTAACTGCATTATATGTTAATTACTATATTAATTATGTTAACTAGTGTCGTGGTTTAACCCGACCGGCAGCTAAACACCACGCAGCCGTTCGCTCACCCTCCCCCCTCCCTCTCTGGGACGGGGGAGAGAAATAGAAAGTGAAGCCCGTGAGTTGAGATAAAGACAGTTTAATAAGACAGGAAAAAAAAATAACAAAAATAATAATAACAATAATAATAATGATGATACAATGGTGATAATACGAAAGTAATAATAGTATGTACAAACAAGTGATGCACAATGCAATTGCTCACCACCCGCTGACCGATGCCCAGCCTAACCCCGAGCAGTCCGGCCCCCTCCCCCCGGCTAGCCACCCCTATATATTGTTTAGCATGATGTCAGATGGTATGGAATACCCCTTTGGCTAGTTTGGGTCACCTGTCCTGGGTCTGTCCCCTCCCAGCTCTTACTGCACCCCCCAGCCTGCCCGTTGGCAGGACAGAGCAAAGGCTGAGATGTCCTTGGCTTAGTATAAGCACTGCTCTGCAACAATTAAAGCATCGGGGTGTTATCAGCACTCTTCTCATTCTAAGCCAAAACACAGCATTCCACCAGCTACTAGGAAGAAAATTAATTCTGTGCTAACTGAAACCAGGACAACTAGTTACTACATTAACTACAGGAAGACATGGACAGCATGTGGTGACAACAGCATCCAGAGTCAGTACATGGTGGTTGGGAAGCATTGGGAGACAACTCTCACAGGCTGAGGGGAAACCTTCCACTGAGTCAGCAGATCCTGGATAGAGACGGAGCACACAATGGACAAAGACAGGCTAGGAGAGCAGGGTTTGCTCAGAGAAGGCTCAGGTAGGATCTTGTTGCTGTCTGCAACCACCTAACCAGGTGATAGAGAAGACTGAGCCAGACTCCCCCTGAAAATACTGAGGGACAGGTGGAGCAGCAGTGGACACAAGTCACAACATGGGAAATTCTGGTTAGATATGAAGTTATTGTTGTTGGTTTTACTTTTTATTTTTTATTTTTTATTATGGTTATTTTGTAAATTATTGTTATTTTTATTTATTTATTTATTTTTTAGCAGGAGGGTCAAATACTGGGCCAGACTGCCCAGAAAAGTTATTCCATTCTGTGATTCTGTGACTGCCAGGAACTTCAGATATAGTATTTTTCAGAACTTTATTCCCACATCTTGAACATATGTAAATGAATGTAACTACTTTATGCACTTGTGTGCACTTAATGTTTCTTAAAAATAAACTTTAAATATGTACATGTATGAAACAAACTTCATGCATTTTTTTCTTTATATGAAATATTGCCGTAAAAGACATTTAGGACATCCCAACGGCCTGAATACACATTTTTGGGGCCTTACAGGGGAATAAAGAAAATCTTTGTAAGGTTAAAACTCTGTGTTTTTTATAGAGAGACACAACTTCAAACAGAATCTCATTTTGAGAAGGTTGTGAGTTTCATTGTAAGTGGAAAGGGTCTTGGACGACTGAAGTTTTTCAAATGTATTTCTAAAATTCAGTGAGGTACATCAAGGGACAATGGGGGGTTTGATATGACTTTTCTGTCTGAGTAGAACCTCATTAAGCATTTAAATAATTTTTGTATCATAACGTGTTTTGAAACTGAGGATGAAAATCTTGTATCAGGAGAGGTCCTCTTTCCCTTGTCAAAACCTTCATGGTTCTGCAGGTCAGGAAGTGGCAGGCAGTTTGTGATTAGTCTAGTTTCTACCACCTGAATATAAACCAGTAGCACTCACAGTGAAACAGTGAGTCCCTGGCATGGGACTGAACTGCTCAGTCCTAGCTCTCCGGAGAAGAAGGTAAGTAGAGGCCAGGTGGTGCTCAGTTTGCTCTTCGTTTCCTACACATTTTTTGCGGGTTGAGGCAATGAGGTTGAGGACATTCTGCTTGCATGGGGCAGGGGGTAGCCAGCTTTCCCAGAGTGTGGGACCAGACAAACTTTTCTTCTCAGACAAAGATAGTTTTGCTTATTTATGTAGAATGTTGTATTGATCTGTACATTTCCATTAATAAGGCTCATAGTTTAACTTTTTGTTTGTTACTTAAATTTAAACCTGTGATTGTCACAGGTATTCATTCTTATATAAGTTATCTTCATAGTTGTGTTTACTTCAAGTGACTGCATTCCTGATTTTGGTTTATGCTGTTCATCTATTACAAATTATTTCAGATGAAGTTACATTACAATAGTAAAGTATTACTAGTAAGGTAACTTCAGTAGTAAATATAAGTTGCATTCTGTGTTTGATGGGAGTCATCTGGGACTAAAGAATTGGTTTTGCATCTGAAAATAGTGCCTAAGATGAGAAGAATTCTGTCTCTCAGAGGAATTATCTATCAAAGTTGTCAAGTCATTAGATCTGATTTATTTCTCAAATGATCTCTCTCTGTGGATTAACTGAATTGATTCTCTATTTAAATTATCCAACAGCATTTTAAGTTTAGTGAAGGACATTAATAAATTGTTTGTTGTTTGTGAATGTGTCCCAAATGAAAAGAAGTATCATAGAGCTGTTAGAAAGTGAGCTCACTTGTCATCTTCTTCAAATTTTTTATTTGCTTTTCTTTAATGTTTAGCCTCTCTGAGTCCATGCATCAAAGCCACTTCACTGATGCAGTGGTGACTCAGCTCACAGAAACTTATGGCATAATTGGGATAGACTAGTAGTGAAAATGAAGTCTTGCCATCCCAGGTGTATCTTTAAGTTGCATTTTGCATTATTCAACTACAACAGCTACAAGTTTGTATGCACTTAACTGCAGGACTATCACCTTTCCTCTCACTATCAGTGCACTGAGCACACTAATAGGCTTTAATAGCCCTGCCTGCTCACATGGTGCCCCTGCTCTTGCCCACAGCCCCAGAACCCTATTGCAGCAGAGTCCCCAGGCCCTGCCTGAGCTATACTGCTGCTCTTGGGACATGCACCACCACCTTGCCATGTCTGGGACCTTGCTACTAGTCCCCAGGCACTATCTGGGGCTCTTCTGAGTTTCTCTGCAAAGCAGAAACTTGCGATCCAACAGTCTTTAACTTGTACAACCCTGCATCTCTGTATTATGCTCCTGATATATATGGTTCTCCTGCAGAGGGGTTACAAAAGGGTATAAGGGTCCAAAAACTTGTTTTGAATAAGGGACTTCTACACTACAGAGAAATAGGAAATTTAAGGATTTCATTCAGGAGCTGCTTTACCCACTGCTTTGTTTATTTGCATACAAGCAGAGAGACTTATCAGCTACTAGAAAACATTTTATCTTTTACAATCTAAGACCTCTTTGTATTAAGACTACACTAAATAATTGAGGAGATGATTTTAAATTTTTATTTTGGTTTGGTTTTGATGGAGATTTTGTTGTTGTTAAAAACAGAAGCAAATTCTTTACCTTCTGGTACTTACTACTACTAAAACTAAGTTGCAGCAACATTGCACCTATGAGTCACATGAAAGAAAAATATATGTTTCTGCCAAGAATACCGTAGAAAAAATTAATCCCTATAGTTGTTATCAATATATACATTAACAATGCTATTATGAAGGATGGTGTTCTATTGGATATGTTGTACGCGGTAAAGCTATGAGGTATGATGGGGCAGGGGTGGGTGTGGGAAAGGGGGGATGAGTGGGACATCTGCTCATATTAAGATTCTGTAGCTGTTGAGTATACATGTCCCTTATTTATGTTCCCCAATGATTTTCCGACATCCATTTAATTCTTTTAAAACTAGGTTCAGATATGTTAGTCTTCAAGATTTTCTTTAGTGACATCCTGCAGTGGGATGTAATTTTCACATCCACATATGCATAAGGAGACACACGCACACACAAAAGATTAAAAAACAAACAAACAAAAACTTTATCAGGATCAGTATGATGTTTAACACAAAGTTGTAAGTATTTTTTATATTGTAAAGATGGGGAAAAAAGGAGAGGGTAAAACAGAATTCTGTGTGGTGTTAGCTTGTTATTCATTATTCAAATAATGCTTCTTGTTCCAGATCAGTATTTGATCATACTTAATAGCTCATGGTATAAAGGAAAGTTCATGCTGCTTGACCATTGATTGATATTTTTAGACCAAAGCTTTTGCCTGTGAACAACATTTCTATCCTCCAAATTCACCATCTCTTATGATTTCTAGGTATGAATCAAACCCATGAGAATTTCAGTGTTAAGAAGCTGTTGAGAAAGAAAAGGAGAGATTTATTTCCATAGAGAAGACCTTATTTGCATTTACAGTCAAGGAACAACAGAGACTGTGCAATTGAGAAAATTTCGCAAGATGATGCTTGTAGAAATACTCATATACTTCTAAGGGAACTTCAGACTTTTTTGAAATAGCAGGTCTTAGAGAAGCTTGTGAAGAAGAGCTTTTCCCAACCTATGAGGACTCACCTCAAGGTGTTTATTTACCCTTCTGGGAGGGAGGCACATTGCTGTGCAAATGGCTGTATGTTGCACTCTAAACTCTAAGATAGTGCAACAGAAAGTGAAGAGAATTGCATAGGACTTTCATGTCTGGCTGCCTACCCTGGCAGTATGGATGATATTCCCCTTGCTAGACAGCTCTTGCAGGTTTTTTTTGTTTTGTTTTGTTTTGTTTTTAATTTTCTCAGACATTGGCTAAGAGTCTGTGTTTGTGTGAAGAGGAAATTATTGACAAAATTGTTTATCATGACCCTTTTGGCTGATGTCAAATGTGGCAGAAAGGTTAGGTCAGAATGTAATGTTAAATTCCTCAGAACACAGACAACTTAATGCTTGGGGTAAACGTCAGTGTGAATTTAACCTAATGCATTGCTGTCCCTCACCACTCCTCTCTCTCTCCCCTCCCCCCCAGATCAGTGAAGTTTTCTGGACATTATTTTCTTATGCATTAAAAACAGTTGTTGTCCCATCTGGGTAAACTGATGTGCTGTGGCATTTTGGAGCAGTCTGGAGAAAAATAACGGGCAAATAAGGTCAACAGAAAACATCATACATTACGAAAAAATATTGTGTTAGTTTTCTTGCCTATCCATTATGTCAAATATCGTATCACATAATGAACCCATGAAAATCTCAAAAACCTATGTGCTAGAAATTTTTTAAAAGAATTTTCCTATACCATGTTCCTTTTCCTTGCTTTAATGATGTTATGACATATAAAATTGCTACAGAACTGCAAACTGTGACCTTTAGATCCATGGATCCATTATGACGGATTTCCATTACTAGAACTGGTTTATTTGGGGAGACCAAGGAAAACTAGTAGGACAAAAATCTGTACTGCAGTGTAGCTTTTTCTAGTTTACTCGCAGCTTCTATTTTCATTGGAAAATATAAGTGCTCCTTACCTTTCCAAAGGAACTTATAATTTAGGCATGACTATGCCTAAATATTTCCAAGCATATAGTCACTTCAGGAACAGATGCCCTGGCCATGTCTGTGGGCTGTCAATATGAATGATTTATTTATGGCCCCAGTGACCTAAGGGAAAAGCTGCTGTGTGAGGAATTAGGTACACTCAACATGCATGGGACTGGTGGTCACTGCCTGCTTTGTTATCTTTGTTGCCACTGGGATCCTCTGCCATACACACACCTAAATGCTGCAGGTTTCCAGAGTAACAAGCAGAAGGAAGATGCGTTACCTGGGATGAACATAGTAAAGAGGGTTCAGGATGTTTAAGGTGCTGGTAAGTGGGATGAGTAAGGATTAGCAGATGCTCATAAGAAGTGATCATGATGAAGTACACGAACTTGAATAAAGACAAAATTGGTTGAAGTTGGAGGCCAACCCATATGTAACATCGTGCTGTAGGAAGGCACGTGGGCTGTTGCTTTTGTGGCTGCAGGCTGCTTAGCTGAAACACTGCTAACCTTTCTGAGGCCTTGAAAAATTAGTTACTTATATTAAACTTATATAAAGTTCCTCTGAACTGTCCTTTTCCCTTGGGCAACAAACAGTCTCTAAATTACTTCTCAGAGCTGTGCCAGGAAGTGCTTTTAAATGTTGGAAAGTACACCATACATTTCTTAAAACCTTTTCCGCTTATTTAACTCATGGCTCACCTACCTTAGCTACAGTAGAAAAATTGCAATTTTATAATTTTGCTGTGACACATGCAGAAAAGCATGGTTCGTAATGTGAATGCATGAAAGAATCATTTATTTTCCCCAGCTATACATCACCCTTTTCTTTTTCCATGGCAATTCATTATTGATTTCTTTTTAAATACTGGAGAAAATACCTCTCTGCATTCATCATACGATTTCTTCTATTTAGCAAGTGTATATGGTATATATGTAAAGATGTTGGGAGAATATGAACTCTCGTAGGGAAATTATCTCTCTTTTTCCCCATTGCTGTCTGTGTTACTTCAGACTCATTGTGAAACTGAAGTTCCCCAGAGCATTCTGCATAACAATTTTGTGAAGTTGATTCCTTGACATTTTCTGTGAATCTAATCAATATTTTCACATCAAAGAAAAACAAGCTCTCGTGCTTATTTGTACTTGTAGAAATAAGCTTTGGAAGCCCGCATTTACCTTGTGTAGTACTTTGTGAATTAAGTGCCCCACCAAGATGCAGTATTTGTAGAGCAGAGCTCTGCTCAGGCTAAGGCTATCCTAACTCTCATACATTCAAAACTGTGCTGTAGAAAATATAATATGTTCTGTTAGAGGGGTGCTGCCCACCTATTTAAGCCCTAAATTGGCAAACTCACAGTCCAAACCCATAGCTGTTCCTCAAGAGCTTTTGTCAGCTGTTGTATGGCCCATGAGTTCACGGTTAGCAGAAGCCATCTATACCACAATACTATCAGGAACAATCACATGCTATACAATATTCAAGGTTCTAATTTGCAGAGGTTGAAATATTGAAATGTTATTTCACTCAAAAACATTTCTTTTCTGAAAGAGTAAAGGAAATATTTTTCACTGAAATCAATTTAAAGGTCCAAAGAGAGATTTCCCAAGATGCTTAAGTTGAATAGGTATGCCATAATAAGTGTGATTTAAATACATTGTGTTACTGCATTCCAGTACTTACAGACAAATATATCAATACAATAGCAATAAAGTAAAAGTCCTGAGCAGAATTATGGTTACATATTTTAGTGCACTGCTATTGTTTTATTAGTGATTATTTTTTTTTTGCAATCAGTATTTCTAAATGCTCTACTCATGAACTGAAAAGTTAGTATGCAGACATAACCAGGAAGATACCTATTCCCCAAAGACACTGCATCTCTGTGCAGTCAGCATCTACAGCACAAGAAGTGTTGTGGTTGTTGTTTAACACCATCAGGCAGCTCAGCCCCACACAGCCACTTGACCACTGCCCCCAGCTGGGATGGGGGAGAGAACTGGAGGGGTAAAAGTGTGAGACCTCATGGGTTAAGACCAAGACAGGTCACTAGGCAAAGCAAAAACCATGCACAAGACCAGGAGAACAAGGAATCCATTTGCTGCTTCCCATTGGCAGGCAGGGGCTCAGCCATCTCCAGGAGAGCAGGGCTCACCCCACAGCACAGCTCCTTGGGAAGATAAATGCCATCACCCCAACATCCCTCCTGCCTCCTCCTTTCTCCCAGCTGCTGTCGCTGAGCACAGTGCCACATGGTGTGGGACATGCCTTTGGGCAGCCTGGGCCAGCTGTCCTGGCTGTGTCCCCTCCCAGCTCCTGGGGCACACCCAGCCTCCTCGCTGGCCGGGCAGCACCAGGAGCAGGAGAGGCCTTGTTTCTGTGCAAGCACTGCTGTGCACCAACTGAAACATCCCCGTGTTATCACCCTTATTGTCATCAAAAATCCAAAACACTGCACTGTGTGAGCCTCTATGAAGAAAATTAACTCTGCCCCAGCCAAAACTATGACAAGTTAATATCTCTGAGACACCCCTGCCATATCACTCCAGTGGGAGGGTGATCTCCTTTCAGAGTAATGGTGGAGAAATCCTGTTTTGATATATTATGTGTGAGCTGGTATATACAGTGTTGCTCAAAGGTAGATGGTCTCGTTTCTGTTTACCTGTGAAGGCTACTGGCTTAGTCATCCACCTATGTGTGCTACCCACATGGAGCTCCAGGCTGCCATCATTGACATAGTTATGATTTGGCAAGTGGGAAGCTGGGATGCTTCAGTGGGGACTGAGCAGTAAAAATACAGTCCCCCTTTAATGGTGATTGTCTTGTCATTTGCATTAACATTGCAGTGACTTTGAATGGTATCATTGCTATGTTGTAGAAAGCAATAAATACAGAGAAATTTAGGATGCCTGGTGTAAACAGAGCAGGAAGGAAAACTGAAGTAAACCCAGAGGTAACACATGTACTTCAAATAAATAATTCCATCTTCTCTTCTGCACTTGCTTGGTTTGACACCAAACTGACCTTATTTTATGTCTCCTCATGGCTACCAGTTGAGGACTATTCAGTAGAAAAACTGAAAGACATGCAGTCTTTGCTGTCTGGCCAGGACAAAATGCAAATCAGGGCTTTTAGGAGGTAGCTGGTGGCTGAATCTGCAGCATAACACACTTGCAGAGTCTGTCTCATAAAGCATCTGTAAAAAACCTGTAGAATTGTTAATGATTGTAATGGCACCTATTAAGTTTTAGTGTAGCCGTAGTTATTTTATGCATTCTAAAACACAGTTGCTTAGGTTTCTAAGTAGAGATTTAAATGTCTATTTAGGTGGGTAGCTTGAATATGTTACCTTCAGATTCTCTGGAAGTAGAATGAACCAGGCACACCAATAAACTGAGCAAGTGTGAGGTACTTTTGTGCCTGAGGGACAGAGTATTTGGGATGATAGGTTTCAAACATTTTATTTATTTTTATTGGCTCCAAAATACCAGGAAAAAAAAAAAAAAAAGAAAAAGTTGTTTCCCCTATCTTTTAAAAATACAAATTTACATCCATATTGGATTTAATGTTCTTTTCTGTAGCATTGGAAGATATATATATATATATATTTACTTCAGACCCTGTTCTTTACAGCTTTTATTTTTTCTGTGTCTCGGTTAACCCATCTTCTCAAGTTGATGCTATACAAAAAACCAAAATGGATACAATAGTACAGTTGATAGGAACTAGAAACCTCAGCATCTATCAGAAACTCAGTATATGCAGCTGCTCTCCAAAATGCATGCATTTGTTCTACTCAGCTTGATCAAGGTATAAATCAGAGAGGAGGATTCTGCCCACTGAACATTTTAAAAAGACTGATAGAGATGCAGATGGGTTCTATAAAACAGGAGACTCTGAATCTAAATGTGAAATGAAATATAGATGAAAATGCCTTGCCTCAGACAGTTTAAATATTAACATCAATATCTCTTGGATGAAAAAGACCAGTATTTTGTGGTTGTGACATTTCCCACAGTTACAAAACAAGCAGATTTCTTAGGGATAGTTCTGAACTATATGGAAAAGAAATCTATTTTGTAAATGGTGGTATGATTTTGTATTCAATGCAGCCTAAATTGTTAAGTTCCATTATATGTCTACATTTTGGGGTTTGAAAATAAAGAATGAAAAACTTTTAATGGCTTTAGAAATAGATGTCTGTTATGCCATGCTCAGATTCTGCAATAACTGTTGAGTAGACTTACCTGTTTTCATTGTTTATGTAAATTTTTTTTTTTTTTCAGAATCAAACACTTTATACAGATGGAGATTATAAATGTTCTCTTTGTCCTAGATAACAAATCCACTATTTCTAATAGAATTGGATAGCATTAATAATGTGAAACTTTTCCACCATCTGGTGAAGAAATCTTGTGGGAAACTTTTTAACAGAAAACAAGGTCTGATTTGTAAATACTGACTCAAACTCAGATATTCTGGGTTTTGGGTGTTCTTAAAACGAACAGTAGATGGCTTCAGATGATATTCCCACCAGTGAACAACCACTGCAGATAATAGCAGAAGGCAGCCACAGATCATACAGAACAATCCCCAAATATTGTTATGGGAATATCAGGTTTTCCTTTTGGCATGCACTGCTATTAAAATAAAATAAAATAAAATAAAATAAAATAAAATAAAATAAAATAAAATAAAATAAAATAAAATAAAATAAAATAAAATAAAATAAAATAAAATGGCCTGTTTGCCTAAAATACTCTGTCAAAATTCTCCAAATAAAGTCTAAAGCCATACGGTTAGGATTTGTATTTGGCTGTACTGGATTACACTGAATGTCTGCTGAGTTTAGTGTCTCCCACGAGAGTGAAGCTGGTAGCACAGATGTAGGTAAAGGGTTTCTGAAGAGGGCGAGTGTTTAGTGAAGTTTCTTCCCATGAGCCTTTCCAACTCCTGTTAATCTGTTGTATTCACAATACTGTGGTGAATAATAACTGATGCATCTTTCTTCTGCAAATCTACAAACTGTATTTCAACACATAATGCTGTCTCTCATCACTTTTCTAGTTCTACCTCTTTTTTTTTTTTTTGAGAAGATGTGATTGCTAGATCTGTACCACAGCAACATTTTCTCCTTTGTCAAAGGGTTGGGGAATGGGGTGATGACAACACAAAAAAAAAACACAAGCCCACAAACATTGTATTATCTTCTTCATTATTGTAGTTAAGCAGTTAAAACCACAGTTCCTGTAAATGATATTATTTTTGAAAGTCTTGGACCTTTCAGAATATTTTTATATGTGCAGATATGCCCATATCTGCTTGACAACAAAACAAAACAAAAAAACACTTTTAATATTTGGATAGACTGATGTAAATATCTTCTAATTTTACATATACAGGAACTGTTTGAATTGTCTCACCTTTGGAGTAGCTGCAGTGTTTGGTCACAGTATTGTGTCTTGTGTAAACAATGAAGTTTTTTTTTTTTTCCCCGCATATATGTGTGTGTATACATAAATACATAAGAAAGTCTCTGTGTTCTTCATTCTTAAAAAAAAAAAAAAAAAAAAAGTAAATGCTACTTCAGAAAAAAAATAGATCCCCAAACGAACCATATTTTAATATATTAATAGATTTAACATTTTCTTTTTAAAATATTAGAGATACCTAGTCTTTTGGCCTGTTCTTAGCAATGTCATTTCTCTCAAAACTTGAGATGAAGAACATACTCATGTCTTGCATTTCAAGTAACTTCCTTTGTAATATTCAAATTATAAAATGTATCAGTAGTCATTTTTGCTATTGGATTTTATAGACAGAAAGTGATGAAGTTAACTGTAGCATAGGAGACCAGCTTTCTTCATGGTCCAAGATGTTATAGAATAAAATAATCACTTGTTTACTATGAAGTAGCTGATACCCTGCTGTTCCAAGCACTCTCTTTCTCTCTCTCTTTCTCTCTCTCTCTCTTTCTTTCTTACTTTTTCCTTCACTACTGTTCATCAGTTAATTACATCTGCAAGAAGGGATTGTTATTTTCGTTTCCCCCCTGTGATTTCCTATATAGAATAATAGAACTCATTGCTATGTAAATACATAAGAATCAGGCAAATCATTTCAAATGATGTGCTTCTGAGGAAAAGAAAAAAAAAGATTATGAAATCTAGAGGCCCTTTTTCTTATGCTATATCATCTTTTTTCCTCTCCTCACATACATCTGCATACGTACATGAATACACTCATGTCAGTTTCTTTGTCTAGCCTCAGAGAGCAATAAATTTTATCACCTGGAAATTCAGGTAATAAAATCTAGGGAATTAGCTACATCAGATAGATGGAATGAGGCCATTTATAAATGCCTCAAGTTTCCTTTCTAGTAAAGGAAAAAAATGCAGGGTATTAACTCCATGCACAGAAACAGTCTCCTCAGAGCTCATTTGCATGTTGGAGAACTATTGTACATATATGTGCTGACCATCAAATGAGAGCCATCAGGGACTTGCAGGTTTGCTGAATCAGAGCAACACATTGCAGGTCTAATGCCTCCCTAGCTCCTGTGATGATGGATATTGACAAGCTGCCTGTTTTTGTTGCTAATTTGTTTTCTGATTTATAGCTCTTTTGTGTGCATTTCACTTTTATATATGATATATTTCCACTGTTGATGCTGTCTGCCTTCTGCTCACAATAGTGTTCCTGTGTCCCAACAGATTCATGTGTTTGTGGCAATGCAAGAGACAGAAGTGATGGCTCTTCTCCTAGGATGCAGCTTTTAAATTATCTCTTACAGCCAAAGCAACACAAAAAATATTTTTTTCAAGTGGTCATGGTTCCAATGGAATTTTCCTTTTCAGAGGCTTATTTAATGCATCTGTTTTCTAGGGTGTGCAAACTGCAAAAGGTCATAATCTGCAGGTGCAAATACATTCACCATACTTCTCTGGAGTACAGCTTGATTCTGATGTAAGTAAGCTGAAGGTCTTAACGATAACCTCATCTGCTCTTTCCTGTTGAAATGTTACATTACTTTGAATGCAAAATTTTATCTCCAAAAAGGAGTAAGCACAAAATAAAAGATGAGAGAGAGAAATGGAAGCAGAAATTAGAGCAATTAATATTACCAGCTGTGACTAAAGCTGCTATGAATATGGTGATTCCAGAGCATTTAGCATATTTATATGAAAAGGTATCTTAAATATCTGTTATATAATGATATGACTTCCCATATAAAATTTGATTACACAGAATTAAATATAACTACGTTCCATGCAGCAAAATAAAGGTAAAGCTAGGAGGGGAGCAAACTTGGGATATTCTTCCTGCAAAAATTTAGAAGAGTGAGAAAATGTTTTTCTCTCTGTCTCCTAAAGCCTCCGCATTTCTTTTTTGAAAAAAAAAAAGAAAAAAAAAGAAAAAAAAAAAAAAGGAAGAACTTTCTTAACTATTCTGTTGATGGACTCTAGATTCTGCAAAAATTAGCTTTGAAAATGATACTACATTCGAGACTCAGCTGAAAGAGCTGGAAATTGGTGGTGGGACAAATTAGCTTTTTGTACTTCCAACTTCCAAGTTATTCAACTTCTGGAGACCTGAAAATATAGGGAAGAGTTACCATAGTAAGAAAGTAGCATGAGGTCAGACATATGTCTGATAGGACCCTGGTCAGACTCTGGCAGACACCCCAGTTCTTATGAAAGACTGCTTTTGAGGAATGGTACTTCCCAAGTAACTTTCTGTTTTTTAATTTTTTTTCAGAAAATTCTATTTTTTTTTCCTAGAAAAAAAATGATGCCATTACGAATAAAACAAAAACTGAGGGTTAGTAGCAAGGCATCTGCATTGGCTTAAAGGCTTCTTTCTTTGTATGCCACTAAGCATACTCCACCAGCTAGGCTCTCCTTGTCTGTAGCTTTCTCTATTCTATTTTTAACATGTTTGTCTTAGGCACTGAAATCTTCCTCCAGCTCACAAGTGCACAAATGCCCTGCTGAGGAATAAGGTCGATCACATCCTGTGAATAACTATATTATTTATTTTTCATTGGCTCATCTTAGTTTTGTAACTGGTACACTATATAACTTCCCACACTGCTCATTCTAATTGCATGTCTCAGAGTCAAAGCTGTGGGTCTGCCTGCACAACTGAAACAAATAAAAGATCAATTTATGATGAATTAATTGTGCAAAGTGAGGGACAGCACCTGCAAACTCTTCCAACCCAATTATCCAGATCTCTTGGTACCTACCCCCAGAGGCAGGTTTTGCCCCTGCTGCAGGCTGTGGAAGTACATTGTGAAAATAATTGATAGAGGCACAGAGTGGTATTCAGGCCTTGAGATACTGAATTTGGAAGATCTTTTAGCTGTTTTTTTTTGTTTTGTTTTGTTTGTTTTTTTAAGTTTTTTTTTTTTTTCATGTCATGTAACACCAATTTTAAATCAATACTTTTTTTTTTTTTTTTTTTTTCCCAACAGAAAGGAAGGAGGAAGGCTGAATTCCCCTCTGTTAAATGCAGATTAGCTCTCTGCTTGCTGTCAATATACACATCAGTTAGACAAAGTTTGGACAGCCCTCTTTTAAAGGTCTGTGCCAGTTTACAGCTTGTTCTTTTTCATGTCATTTTCAGTGGCTTTTGGTACCCTTCTTATTGCTTTATTTAACCTTTATTCTCTGGCTTGCATTTGTCCCAATCAATGGTAAGTGCACACCTTTCTGTTCTGGACTCTCTGTGGACTATAAAAGGGTTTTGTTCGCTTGATTGAATTGTTCTATTATCGCTATTTCTGTTTTCTCTCTTAAAGCTTGGCTTTCCTTAATTCACTTTAAACAAACATCTGAATAGCTGTAAAGGGCTGATGATACCAATCCTGTCAAGATCCCATTGATCTTCTAGCTGAAGCTGCTGGAAGATAAGCTGGCTGGTTTCTCTCAGTACTTTGGTTTTTAATTTTCTGATTATTTTGATAGCTTAGTAGTTTTTGTAGCAATGAAGGTTAAATCATCCTTGCATTTTCATGTACACCTTCTTTCTGTGCAACTCCCAGCCAATATGGCACTGTCAGAAAGTGTTAGATACAGCTTTTTATGTTGTCTGAAACAGTTTCTCAACTGCAAGCTGGAAATAACAGTTTGAAAGCCTGTGTCCCGGACTGAGTTTACCATGTTGTGTTAACACTTATCTTCATTATGGTTATTTCTGCCAAATGTTTTCTGCTTCTCAGACAGTTCCAGTTTTCCTGAAGGGAAAGATCTGTTGGGCATTATCTGTGGAGGCAAATAACTGACCATAAATAATGTGAGAGGAGAGAATTAGCTTGCAATGGGTTGTATTTATTTATACAGAAATTCTGATATATTGTGTTAGGTACACGTAGCTGTGTCCTGAGTTTTACATTTTTATACTCTATTTTTAGCATGTATTTCAGATTGCAAACTTTAAACAATGACAGCACATTCCTAGGTTAAGGAACAGTGATGACCTGAGGGTGGGTCTGTGCAGTTGAGAGGAGGTATTGCAGAGCTCCCTCAGCACCTGGAGCTGTGCACCATTAAGTCTTCACAGTGCTGCAGTGGCTTTGGTGTTGGATATATTCTGTACTCATCAAAACCTCTGCTTTTGGTTTTAGTACAAGCAGAGCCGTTTCAAATGTCTGCATCCCTGATGTGTAAGACATAGACTTAGCATTCACAGTGATGTTTACTTGTCAGGTTCTTCCAGCTGTGCCAAAAATCACAATTTTATGTATTCATTCATTATAACAATATGCTGGTCTGATTAAGAAGGTCTGTTGGCTTCCTTACAAAACAAACAAACAGTTAAAAACAAAAACAAAAACCAAACAAACAAAAAAACAATTAAATAAATCTTACTTTCTTTCTCTGAAGCAGAATATGAGAATTATGAAATGGCTCTTTCAGGCTTGGCAGATTTGGAGTCCACAAGGAATTTTCCTCTGTCAAATTAGTAGGGATGTTTTCTGTTGTTACCTTGTAGTGTGGCAAGATCTATGCTGCAGAATCATTTGGCAATTTATCTAACTATGAACGTGAAACACAGCAGTTTCAAGGACTGAGTCCAGGTTATGTTTTATCTTTTGTCTCCATATGTGGTGATTCTTTTGGTCTCTTCTGCTCCTTTCTTCTGGTTCTTATTTGAGAACTTGGAAAGAATGAATGGATCAAATCTGAATTCAATGTAATGTCACAACCCTGAATTTTAGGAGACAAAACATTCAGTTGTTTAAAGAATTAGTGGATTGGCCCCAATGAGAAACTGCCCTCAGGGATAAAGGAGTGGAATTTTTCCTCTCAATTCCCATGTGCAAGAAATCAGCCAAGGAAGGCAGGAGACCAGCATAGCTGAGTAAAGACCTCTTGGAGGTCTAAAGGGTAAGAAGGAAATGCACAGGATCCAGGGATATGTATCCTGGGAAGAATATAGGGATAATTCCTGGGTGTGTAGGGATGGGATGAGAAAAGTCAAGGGACAGTCTGAGTTGAATTTAGTGAGTAACGTGAAGAATAACAAGATGGGATTCTACAGGTATGATGGTCAGATAATGAAGACTAAAGCTCTCCATCCTCTTGTTCCCCAGTCTATACATATATCCAGGGTTGTCCTTTCCCAGAACAGAATGTGTCCCCTACTCTTGTTTAATTTCATTTGACTGGTGATCGCCCAGCACTCTACTTTGTCAAGATTTCTCTGCAAGAGAAGAACAGGTTTGAAAACACCTGATGAACCTGAACATATGCAAGTCCACGGCATCTGACCAGATGCAACCCAGGGTCTGGCAGATGTAGATTCTACTGCACAGGGTATTTGAAATGTTATGGCAGTGAGGCAAAGTCCCCAGTGACTGGAAAAAATATCACACCCATTTTTAAAAGGGTAATAAGGAGGACCCTGAGAGCTACAGACCAGTCAGCCTCACCTAAGTGCCCAGTAAGATCACAGAACAGATCCTCCTGGAAGTTATGTTGAAGGATATGAAAGACAGAGGTGATTAGAGACAGCCAATGTCTTCATCAAGAACAAATTGTGCCCGACTAATCTAGTGGCCTTCTTTGACGGAGTGACTGCATCAGTAGATGGGGAAAGAGAACTGATATCATCTGCCTGGACTTCTGTAAAACCTTCAATACAGTGCCTCACAATATTCTTGCCTGTAAATTGGAGAGAGATGGATTTGAAAGGTGGACCATTAGATGGATGAGGAATTGGCTGGATGGTCACATCCAAAGAGTTACAGTCAATGGCTCAGTGTCCAAATGGAGAAATGTGATGAGTGGTGTCCTTCAAGCGTCTGTATTGGGACCAGTACTGTTTAATATCTTTATTAATGACTTAGACTGTGTAATTGAGTGCACCCTCATCAAGTCTGTAGATGACACCAAGCTGAGGGATGCAGTTGATATATTAGAGGGAAGGAACACCATCCAGAGGGACCTTGACTGGCTTGATAAGTGGGTGCATATGAACATCATGAATTTGAACAAGGCCAAGTGCAAGGTCCTGCATCTCAGTCAGGGTAGTCACCAATTGATGCAGACCACTTGATGAATAGATTGAGAGCAGCCCTAGGGAATAGATCTTGAGGGTACTGATGGGTGAAAAATTGGATATGAATTGGAAATCATAGAATGGTTTGGGTTGGAAGGGATCTTAAATGTGTTCTTGCAGCCTAGAAAGCCAATCATATCCAGAGCTGAATACAAAGAAGCATGGCCAGCTGGTCAAGAGAGGTGATTATTGTCCCTCCACCGTATTCTCATGAAATTGCCCCTGGAGTGCTGCATTCAAGTTTGGAGCCCCCAGCTCAAGAAGGATATGGACTTGTCAGAGCATGTCCAGAGGAGGGCCACAAAAATGGTCAGAGGGCTGGAATAGCTTTCCTATGAAGAAAGGCTGAGAGAGTAAAGGTTCTTCAGCCTGGAGAAAAGAAGCCTCCAGGGAGACTGGACTGCATCCTTTCAATATGTAAAGGGCACTTATAAGAAAGATGGAGAAAGAATTTTTACCAGAGCCTGTAGTGACAGGATAAGGAGCAACAATTTTAAATTGAAAGAGGGTAGATTTAGATTGGAAATAAGAAATAACTTTTTATTATGTTGAGGGTGGTGGGGCACTGGAACAGGTTGCCCAGAGAAGTTGTGGATTCCCTGTCCCTGGAGGTGCTCAAGGCCAGGTTGGATGGGTCTTTGAGCAACATGCTCTAGTGAAAGACGTCCCTGACTGTGGCAGGGGTGTTGGACTAGATGATCTTTAAAGGTCCCTTCCCACTGAAACCATTATATGGTTCAATGATTCACCTCAAAATTTGTGGACTGTGAACGTTATACCCAGGACAATATATAGTACAACAGAAAAGGGCCTTGAAACTGCAGTTTAAATTCATGTCTGCCTGTTGTCCTAAATCATCTGATATAGTTGTCCTACTCTGAGGTAAAACCATTCCAGGGAATGTAAATAAACTCTTAGGCCAAACAAATAGTACAGAAGTGTAACAATATTTCTAGTCCTCTCAATTTATTACTTAAAAAAAAAGGTATTTATTTTACTTCAAAATTTTTCTAATACTAAGAGGCTGTAAGTGCTGTTAGTGTATCACAGGCTGAAGGTTCAAAAAAGCTGTCCCTGACAGTGATGTCTCCCTGAAAGTGATGTCTTAGCAATAATTCACCTTTGAAGGAATTGAACTATCAAAAGCACCAAGATAAGCTGTAGAAATGCATAGGCTTGCATAAGTGGGAGTAAATGGAATTTTGAATTCAGAACCCCTAGCATCTATAGAGATAATATAATTTTAATCTATCTTTTGTATAGAAAACAAAATTACAGTGAAACATGTAAGCACCTGTATAGTATAGAAGATGTGATTATCTTTGAGATGCATGAAAAAAAAGAAATTTTAATTTAAGCATATCCAAACATTAAAATTAAAATTCATAGTTCAATAAATAATAAAGAATATTAAAATATATCATTGTTGGTGTGTTTGTGCATGTTTATGCATGAATATATATTTTTTTCTCTGTCTTTGTATCACTGCTTTGTCTTTGGGTCTTTGTAATATTTGTATCTCCTAATGTTCTAATAGCAGTGTGATCACAGATGTCCATGTGATGTCCAGGATATTAGTCTGTAAAGGGTAACTGCCAGTAGTTAAGTCTACTACCTCCAAGCAACAGTAACAATGTCCTCACTCATAAAAGTAATGTCTGATCTATGACATACACTGCCAAAAAAAGTCTCTTTTAGCTGGAGAGGAAATAAGGAAATCAGGAATATACGCAGAATGGGATACTATATCTTGAAAAGCAGTGTTGGAAGACAATTTGGGTTTACAGTGGACAAGCAACTAAACATATGCTGGTGTTATACAGCAGGGAGCTGGCAGATCCTTTGATGCATAAACGGGTCTGGGGGGCAATAAATGGGAGCAGGGAAGTGATTTTAATTCTTATACACAGTAGTGGTGAGCCTGGTACAGGAGTACCATGCACTGCTCTAGTATCAACATTTTTAAAAGGATGCTAGAACGGTGGCACAGAAAAGAACTGTAAAATGCCCTACAGAGACTGCACATCTCTGAGAGATAATTTCATTATAATGTATAAGTATCTTCAGGGGAAAAATACAGAACACTGAACCAATGGCTGGGAGCTGCAGACAGACAAGTTAAAATTAAAATGAGACAATATTCTTAAAAGTGAGATTGATTAACATTGGAACAAAGGAAGCACTTGAAGTCTTATTGTACTGCAGTCTTCAAATGAAGGCTGGAAGTCCTTCTGAAAGTCAAATGTAACTTACAAGACTCACAGAGAAATAACTGTCAGACTCTGAATGGTCTGTTAAATACAGTATGCCAGAGCCACCACAGCATTTTCTCTCTTCTTTAACTCTATAATGTGAAACCATGTGTTTCACTGAGAACTCCCTTCAGATGGTTTGATTTCCGGGCCACATCTCAAAATCCTCCTGACATTAGACAGGGAGTTCAGAAGCATTCCACTCACATTCTCTGAAAATGACATTTCTCTTTGATTAATCTTGTTGATTTCAGAATATCCTTTGTACTGCGGAACATTTCTTGCAGTCCCTCATGGCTGAGTATTAGTGATGTCTAATTCATATAATATGATATAAAGTTTTTCTTCATCAGTATGTCCCTCACAGATAGATGAAATCTTAAGTACCTAGAAGTGAAAACTAATTATTCAAAGTCGGTATATGTCCAGCTTTGGCTAATTCTAATGAACACCTGTTAGACTGTAGTGGAACACTGATGGAAAGCCCCATTTCATAAGCAAAATATTTTAATGTTATGCTTAAAGTTACTTCATCTATCCTGCACAAATAAGAGTTATAGCTGAAAAGAAAACCTGTTTGTTACTATCTAATGGTAGACACTGAGCAGAGATCATAGTTCATGATAATTCTTCCATTTTGTAAAACCAGCTTTTCTATTTTTATTAGCAAAGGAGAGCATTAAGTGTTCATTTTTGGACTGTTTTTCCTTTAAAAATGTGTAAAACGTTTGATGACTTTACTGAGCTGTTGATACAACACATCATGGGGGAAAAATAAGCAGTTGTCAATGGTTGATTGAACTGGAATGCTTGAAAAATAATGATGGATGGCAAATACAGTTATAGTTGAAAGTGCTCATCACTTCAGAGTTATCAGCAATGGCAAATAAATATTACTAGCACCTATAGCTTTTGTAGGAGAGAATGGACAGAAAGCTATTTCTCTAGGCAAATCTTTAACAATAGGATGTTTCCAATACATTAAGTACTTCCAGTTTTTGTACCTTTTAGTTTTCTTGTACTTTGTGAAAATTGAATCAGATCCTGTTCTCTTTCTGTTCCAAGTCTCCTATAAGGTGGAATAAAAATAAAAAAAAGGAGAAAGAAATACAAAGCTTGTGCAAGTTAGTGGACAACACGTGCTTTTTAAGTTGATACTATTCTTGTTTCAACTGTTTTATATGGAAAGTTTAAAATATTGTTTTGTGAATTCCTGGTTCTCTTAATTTTATTTTCAAAGTCTTATTTTAAAGTTCAGACTTATTGCTACTATACCATTTAAAGTATTGTGTATTTCATTAAATTACTTGGCACACACTTTATTCACTGAAGGTACCATTGGGCTATGTTATAGAAAGTAACCTTGCAGCTGTATTTTCAAAACACAAAGATTTGTAATTTAACTTCAAAACCCCACTTGACATGAAAAGGAAACATAACTAGTTGGTCCCCCAGCTTGCTATTTAAAAATAGATGCATACTTCCCTAAATGTTTTTAAGGAAAAGACCAGTAGATGGATGGTACTGTGGGATTAGATCATACACTTCAGTATATGAAACAAAGATTAGAGGAAAATCAGTTATGGTAACAGGAAAGTGGAGTTTGGGTTATTTCTTCCTTTCCCAAGACAACACTTCTTTACCTGTTGTCACACAAGTGAAATGATTCAACAAAGTTAATGTGTTGCTCTGTGGCACTAAAGGCAGAAGAGATAAAGGTAGAAGTTGACTTAAGTGAGGCTGGGGTCTTCCATGTTCCATTCTACCTCTTGAAGAGACTAAAACTGGGAGATGAGTGGTTGGAAAGCTGCCAGGCAGAGAAGGACCTGGGAGTATTGGTTGATAGTCAGCTGAATATGAGCCAGCAGTGTGCTCAGGTGGTCAAGAAGGCCAACAGCATCCTGGCTTGTATCAGAAACAGTGTGGCCAGCAGGGCTAGGGAAGTGATTGTCCCCCTGTGCTCAGCTCTGGTGAGGCCGCACCTTGAGTACTATGTTCAGTTTTGGGCCCCTCACTACAAGAAGGACATGGAGGTGCTCGAGTGAGTCCAGAGAAGGGCAACGAAGCTGGTGAGGGGTCTGGAGAACAAGTCTTATGAGGAGTGGCTGAGGGAGCTGGGTTTGTTCAGCCTGGAGAAGAGGAGGCTCAGGGGTGACCTTATCACTCTCTACAGGTAACTTAAAGGGGAGGCTGTAGTGAGGTGGGGATTGATCTATTCTTCCATGTGCCTGTTGACAGGACGAGGGGGAATGGGCTAAAGTTGCACCAGGGAAGGTTTAGGTTGGATATTAGGAAAAGCTTCTTTACTGAAAGGGTTGTTAGGCATTGGAATGTGCTGCCCAGGGAAGTGGTTGAGTCACCATCCCTGGATGTCTTTAAAAGACATTTAGATGTTGAGCTTAGTGATGTGGTTTAGTTAATGTTAGGTCAGAGGCTGGATTGGGTGATCTTGGAGGTTTCTTCCAACCTAGATGATTCTGTGATTCTGTAAAAATCTTGATTTGAAAGATCATGAGCTTGCGAATGCACCTGTCAATATTCCCTGTTTCCAGCAAATTGATTAGAAGCACTGGAAAGACAAAAGGTAAGAACAGCTTCTGTGCTTTCCTTAGTGCAATATCTATTTTCTTGATTCCCAAATGAAGCCGTTACAGAAAATTTCATAAATTAAATTTAAATGTATTCTGTTGTGTAATATGAAATTAACCTATTCTTCTCAGAAAACCACAAATCACATAAGTCAGTCTGTTTAATTAGATTCATTCCATAATGTTTTAAGATATTTTCCAAATGAGGAGCAACTAGAATTTTCAGTCCTTAAAAATGCTAAAGAAACTGCTACTAAAGCATATATGTGTTCATTTCTTAGATATTGAGGAGCTGCTGCCATTTCATGGTCAATGCTAGGTCTGTTCTGCTAATAATTTTAAAGCCAATTATCATCTTGAGAATTATTTGGTCTATTACACCATCTCTGAAATAAAGATGAGTTGTGCTGGCTTGTGTCAGATATGGTCCCAAGGAGAAGAATGACTGAATGCAATTTATCCCAACTCACCCTCCATCTGCTTGCTTTGAACACTTGGGGCCTTTCAGCTTCATGTTTCTCTTGACCAGGGACTGTTAACTCCATTGAAGTACCCTGGTTTCCACAAATGGATGCCAAAATGAGAAGATCAAACTCATTTTATTTTATGATCCAAGCCTGGATTTGAGTTTAGGTCTCAAGGAAGACAAGGACATAAAGTGAATATTCTCTTTCATTCTATTGTTCAGTTGCTTTTTGTTTTAGCTTAGCTGTCCTGTGTCTTACTTGTAGATTTATGTTATAGATTTAGGTCACTTCCAGAGTTTTACATCTGGAAATAAAATTTTGCTATAAAGCGGCAGCAGTCACAGGAAAGCTTATTTTAATGTCACAACATAAAAGCTGCATATATTATTTTAGATTCAGAGATAAAATGAAGGCTGGTGTTGTGAATCTGTTATAGTAAAAGAGCAAATCAAGAAGTTGCAGCTCGTTCTGGTGTCATATGAAACAACAATATATGCAACTCAGCTGGGGGTTTTCCTTTCAATTTCCAGGTAGCTTTTCCATCTCAATGTAAGTTAAGAATTCAGGGCATTCTTTACTTATGTCTGACTTCAGTCCAACCCAAGTGGTTAAACGCATTGTAAGAATACGGAGAACAGAGTATTCATTTATTCATTCATTCCTGTAATACTTTTATTAAACTAATGTTCAGGCACCACTAAGGAATATGCTTCAGCCCTTTTCCTATTCTTATTGAGATTTTTCTATATTAAATAGACTTGCCCATCATATTCAAGTTAGTGTGAAGGGGGATTCACCTTAATAGATGAACAGCTGAGTCTCAAAGATATGACATTGAAAATGGAAAGATTCCTTGCTAAACTTGTTAATTTATCTAAAAAATGAAATATTCATGTTGTGATTTATTGACAAATGTTTCACTATATGTCCAGAGCAATACTAATTTTATGCATTCTAGTCATTATTAGACTGACCATAAGCGACTCCTTAAAAAATGTTTATGAAAGCTTTAGTAAATAAACATGAAACAGTACCATGTAAAAGAAGAATCACCGAGACTAGTGGTGTGGGATATACATTCTGTCTTCTGTGTTCCTCAACTGATGTGCTTACAGAAGGGATTTTCTTCAAAGGTTTTATTGCAGCTATAGCCAAAAGCACCTACACTCTGCACAGCTGTGTGGTGTGATCTAAGAAATGAGTTTATATTGTGGAGTGAAATGTATTAAATGACTCCCTCAGGTTTGTGGCTTTCTTTGGCTCCGTATTTAAACAAAACAAAACAGTCCCCGCTGTAGCCAGCCCCCCATTTTACTATGAATAGTTTTTACCTGCCACCGAACAAGCCTAATTTTATCCAGTCCCACTTTTAGCTGTGTTACCTCAGAAAACAAAACGTCCCTGAATTCTCCTATTTCCTGCTTCATACCTCATAGTTTAAATAAAGAAACAGAGAAGCCTTGCCTCAGTTCCTAAACTGGGGCCTCTGGATTTATATTATGACAGCTGAGATTGTAATGCAACAGAAGATCATACAGAGGTATAAATAGACCTGTCATTTTAAACTAAGGTGAAGGTGTTATGTGCTGGTACAACAACGCAATTCAATAATTAAAATGATTATAGAACAGGTGGCATTCAACAGCATGTAAAATCCTGTACATCAATCATTCAGGAAAGAGAATCAATTAAACCACTTAGTGAAAGTGTAAGATAGCATATTAAAGTTTCAAAGATATGGTCTTGAGGCTGTATCCCTCTCACAGTCTTCTTGGTAGCAAATTTAAAAAGAGGTAGCTGAGATATGATTTACACAAGATTCACCGTGAACCTTGGGGCTTTATAGAGAGATCAGCAATCCCAAATACTTTGTGAACCATGTTTGTTACAGTGATATCTAAATGATTTTTTATTTCTCCAAATAACTACTGAAAAGTTTGGGATCTAAACATGATGTCCTTAATTTATATTACAAAAGAATTTTGTTTGACTGCTCATCTGGACCTAACAAAAAATTAGAATCTCTCACATATTTGAAATAAGGCAGAAAACTGGAATTGGTGGTATTTCCTGGTTTCAGCCATATTTAAATAATCTTTTCTTTTTGTATGTTAGGTCTTCTGCTTCAGCTGTGATCAGAAAGAACATAGGAAAGAAAACCAAACAAGGTAAACTAATTTTAAATCTTAAGAAAGACTATGTTTGAAAATCAAATGGAAATGTGTATCTGCTTTTACAGGTGGAAGATTGGTGCACTCATTTTTTTTCCTGTTATTTAGATCGCAGTCCTATAAATCTTTCTACACTGAATTACACTGAATGGTGCCCCACAGAAAGACCAAGATTCACCAATGTCAGTTCCTGAAATGCAAGAATCAGACACTCATGATGTTACTAGAGCCCATGCAGTTCTTGATTTGGACCTAACTTCACCCATTCTCCCTGTCCATTTTTTTCCTTCCCCAGCTTTTTACAGGCATTCAAGAAGTGTTTCATAACTTCAGTATTAGTAGGCATAATAAGTACAAAATGACTAGCAGAGTAACAATAATGTAATTGCAAAGAATGTTAATGGTTTCTGTATCAATAGCACTCTAGCATATTTTTTATGGCGTTGAGGACGACAGTACTGGTAGTATCTGAGAAGCCATCTTTCATTTGACAAGCAGTCTTACTCTATAATGTCTGCCTTGGCGATCAGCTCTCCCTGTGTAAGGGACGGCAGGGGCCATGCTCAAATTACATGTCTGAGTACAAGAGGTAAACGGGTCAGGGCCACTACAGACCCAGTTTCAGAGAACTTAGTCTCCTTGACTTTAATCCTACAAAGTCCACATTTCATGTGTACTGAATCATTTTTTCTCTGTGTCTTTATAGCACATTTTGTGTGCAACGCAGCCATGCCCGGTGCTTTTGGCTCTTCACTCTGCACTGTAGGAGCTTCCATACATCAGCAAGGCAGCACACTGCACCCAGCTGACTGAGTGTCAGCTTCACGCCACAGTAGCCAGCGGCAGCCTGTGACCTTCGATTCTTTGCTAATACTACTTGACATCTTCTGTGCTTGCAACCTAGACTGCAAAGAAAATAAATAAATAAGGATAAATTGCAGTGTTAAAGCGCATTGCTAAGAACAAATAAACAATGATTGCTCCTTTAAGTTATGGATTTACTTTTTTTCTCTATTCTTCTGTTTAAACATGGAAATTAGTATACTGAATGCTATTCTGCAAGGGAACTGTTCTTCTTTTTAATAAATATTCTGGGAATAGTTTTGTACATTTAGCAAGCTTGAAGTCCCCAGGTTATAAATCATCAATGTTCCATATGGCACAGGCACTTTTTGAACTGTGTACCCACTGGAAAAATCTGTATATTGTTTTTTTAATGCTTTTCCCTTGCCCCTTGTATTTATAAATCATATTGTCACCTGCATAAGCTGTTTATTTTCCAAATTTTTGTCTGTCTGTAGTCAGGGGAAGGAGGAGGGGAGTAGTGTGGGGGGAGGAACAACAATGAATACCATGTCCTTTCCAATAGCTATGCTATTTAAGCTTGTACAAGTGATGGAAGGCTTACAGTGTATTAGAGTTTCAGCTCTGTTTTCAGATTGTCTGTATTGAATGTTTTTCCTTAAAACAAGTGCAAAGAGCATTTGATCTCCTACCTAAAAATAGCAGCTTTTAATGGAAAGTATGAGATGCTGAACCTACAATGGAGAATGTTGGAAGCAGCTGGGGCTGTGCTGGCCTGCATGCAGCCACAGAGGATGCTGTCAATAGCACCATGGTGATTTGGTCTGCTCCCAGGTGAGTAGGCACTTATGATAGTCATGACCCCTACCAGTTTTAAGGTTTCCTTTGAGAAATGACCTCCAGGATGCCCTATAGTGGAAAGCTTTTCAATAATACTTTAAAAAAAAAAAAAGTTTGCATTGATTATTATTTTAATTCAACAGCTTTACATTTAATAAAATGCTCAGACTGCAGATTAATGCTTGACATAATTATTATTTTTCTGTGCCTTGAAAATGATATATAGATTGGAAAGGTCGATTCCACCATAGTTTATGCTGGCAGCTCAATATATGCATCACTGAGGTACCATGCAGCTATTTCGGCATTACTCATATAGAGAAGCTTGCTATACCTTAAGTGCTCCCTTCAGCTTCCCTGCTGCACTAGAAACCTCTGCTTTCTTGCTGCATGAGTTACAGCAACTCTCATTTTAGCCTTTTACTCCTGTTGTCATGTATAACATACTCCACTTCTGGAAGTTGCCCAGAGTCTCATCTTAATGATTTTATTACCTCTCATTCCAGGGAGTTGAAGCATATAAAAGATATATGCTATTTCAATGGTAAATAGCAACTCAAAATATGTATCTTATTACACTATTCAGAGATTCCTCAGGCAGGGAGATTGTCAGCTTGATGCAAGTCATAGACATTGTAGTGTTCTGTAGTATATATAGACATCAAAATCATGTTGAGATCCAGCTACAGATTACTTTGCTGAGCACCCAGAATGCTGGCAGATGCCTTTCATCCTTCTCCCATTGATTTCACAGACTGAGCATGTGCATTTGAACCCACTTACTTCTTAGCAACTTCCTAACATCAGTAGCAAATGATTATTTGCATGGGCAGTCTCATTAAAGCTAATAGTACTGCCACTGCTGCCACAAGTAAGAGTGAGAGCTTTGTAGTCCAGTCTTAAACTGACAAAGGGAGTGTAAGGCGAGATACATAAAAGCATATGGCCTGAAACAGTGCTGGGAGTAGGTTACCAACTGATTCCATGAATTAATGAACCCTCTCCTCACCTTAAAAAAATCCAGAGTAATTGAAAAAAATCCTCTGAATTCCACAATAAAACCAGATTACAAAGACTCAAACATCAGCAGGGAAAAGTCAGACATTGATCCATGAATCTAACTGTAGTGCTTGGATTATCAAGGTGGGAATGGTCATGTGAAAGCCACCATCTTATATTTATTTTACTGTAAAAAATAAACACTGCAGTAGCAGAAGATGGTGCCTGAAAGACAGGAAACCTGGAAGCTCAGGAGGGAATCTTTGTGTTGCGAGAAAAAAAAAAAAAGGCATAACAGGCAGCAAAAATAAAAGGTAGAAGTAAATAATTCACTGTTTCCCTAAAGGAGAATAAAGGCTGAGATGGAGAACATTTGTTTCTTGGAAAGAAAAAAAAATCTATAATGAAATTAACACACATGAAAAGGTGTACACCTTGTTTTAAGGAAAAGAACAAAAAATCTGAGCTCATATGCTCCAAATGATATATAAAAAGTCTTATATTGTATATAACATTTATAAGATGGTCTAAAAACAAGCATCTCTTATTTCTGGGCCACCATAAATCACTTAGAGATTGTCACTACATTTTTTCAGTATATGCTGTCTTACTAATGGCATATGTACTAGAAAAAAAAGTGTGTGGGGGGCGGTGGGAGGGAGGGAGGATGGCGGGAGGGAGGTCCTGAACATTTTTTGGGAAGAGAACATCCCATGAACTTAAATAGATTGGAACTAATGACCTAAACCACAAAGCAATATTGAACGTTTTCCTACCCAGCTTGTATTTACGCTGCCATATTGTGTCCCTAAGCCAACAGGAATGGATTTTGCTTTTCTGCTTTTCACAAACATATTATCTGTAGGCAAACACAGGGACTCTGACAGTGACTGGTTCCTGTCCACAATCGTGTTGCTTTATTGTTACAGGGGATTATTTCAGTGAAGAAGCCAGAACTAAATTCAGTAGCTCATAACTGGTAATCTTTCAATAGTTTCTAATCAAACCAAGAGCAGCAGTGTGGCTGAAGGGCTATAGGGTTACTGGAGGCCACTTGCACTTGCTCTGTGTACTTGGCACTCAGCTTCTACTGCAGCTAATGAAAGTCAACCAGTGGCTAGGAAGACCAGGACTCAGAAGGCTTTTTACTTGCTCTTCTGATCTCAGCAAGCTCCAGAGTATGCCTGTGGCTTTACTTAATCCTCAGCTTAATTTTTCAGCTAGTGATGATATGTGGATTCTTGACTTTATGGCTCCTCTTCTCTAGCTTCTCACTGAGCCCAGTGGCAGCTAGATGTTGAATTACCTAGCATGGGGTTCTCTATTGATAACATTCTTCAAAGAAGAGAAACAATAATTGATAAGTGATGTACTGTAAATATGTATGTAAATAAGAACATGATAGCACTCTACTATGCTGCATTCATACTGTTGTGTGATTCCCTTGTGTGATTCAAATTCCCTCTCATATGAGCTAAAATAAATAACATTTATTGAGAAATGCTTGATTATTTGCTTCAAGAAAGACTGGAAAGTGAAAATGACTTGAGATAAAAGTAAAAATTGTCCAATCTTCTCCTTGATACAGAATAAAATAATAGGGAAATAACTGTGCTGTTTAGTTACTGTACTTACAGATATTGGTTTGTCTTTTGTCATTTGGGATTTCATATATGGTTTCAAAGTAGAATTTTCATTAAATCATATGCAATGCAATTTCTGCAATTATTGCAGATTCTGTACTCATGTGCCTTTTATCAGCACTCTTTCACTTTTATTTTTATTATTATATATATTTTTTCTAGATGATTGAATTACATTTAGTATAAAAGAAAGAAAGAAAGAAGAGGATTCTCTTGCTGTTATGGAGAAAACATGGAGATTTGTGCACCTGGCAATTTTAATGCAAAGGTCGCCTATTGAACTGAGGCCCAGTATTATTCATTTGCAACGTAGAGCTTTACCTTGCTTAAAATGATATACTAATACTGTGGTACTGTAAGTTATAGCTAATGTCTATATCAATAATTTGGAGGATGAAGTCTCTGTGACAGTTCACCTACTTCCTTCCCTGAAATACGATGTGAATATTATGTGCAATTGTTTAAGTTAATCTGACCCCAACTGATTGAGATTAGCTGGCACTGATTTACAAATAGCAGGAGAAATCATACTTACAGTACACCCTTGCGCTTGTGTGATATAGCCTTCCTCCTGTATCAGAGAATAGGTTCTTCTTTTTATTAAACAGTTTCTCTTGTGGGTAGGAAATTACTCTCTGCAGAACACCATCACAGCTGTGAGTCTATCTGCAGTTGATAGACGTCTGCTCTTCCAGATAAATAGCTAGGCCTGAATAGCCCTTTTGTGTTCAAAAACTCTTCTGGGTGGAATATGGAATGGATTTTGAACAGGAAAGGAAAGTATTTCAGGCCAGATGGTTTATCTGATGGAGCCATATTCTGACAGAAGGAAAGAGTGGTATTGTGTAGTTTAGTGGTTATGTCAGGGAGAGAAGAAAGCCCCTCTGCTAAGTTAATGGAGATCTGTGATTGTGCTGGACTCAAGGGTAATATGACAGTTCCTAATAGTATGTAATGGGAAATTGCTAATGTGGTATTATAAAGTTTTCATGCTGTTTCACTCTTTCAGCATTTCCTGAGTGGAAAGAATGGGCAAGGTCCATATTCTTGCAAGTAATTCCTTATTAATCGAAGGCTGTATCTATATACGTGTGATCTGGATTTGGTTGATAGTATGTTTTCCTGCTTCTTTATGAGATATGTCTCATTTATACAAAATCCTGGAGAGAAGATTCCTTTTAAATTGTAGTGGTAGAAGGTGTTGATTCATTCCATGGAAAAGATTGAAACTGAGATTATCAGCTGAGAATAGAGTGCATCTAACTTGTTACAAAATGCAACCATTTATAATGGATCAGGGATCAGCAACTTATCAAAGAGCAAAACTATATAAAGACCAGTGGTGGATGCTAGATAAAAGGGCTGAAAAAGACACAACATCTAGGATGATGTAGCACTGAAAGGCAGCAGCAGCTCACTCCTATTGTAATCACATTTCCTGCTACCTGGGCCTGTCAGAAAGGCTGATACATTGTCTATAAGGCATCTGTGGGTTCTGAGGGTCAGTGTCTTCTGGTCCTCACTGAGTTTTCTCTTTAACCATCTTCATGTCTAAGTTGAGAAAGAAAAATGCAGTCTGTTATGCTTCCCTCAGAAGGTTGCCAACTTTTGCATCAGAGAGTGGTCCTTGAGAAATCAGGATCTAGTTGGTGTTTTGGTGTAAATAGTTGATATGTTGGTGTTTTATTAGTGGAGAAAATGAATGTGAATCTGAAGCTGATATGCATGGATACATGAATAACAGGTTTCATTATAGCATAATAAAAGAAGCTTGATGAGAGGAGCTTTTCAGATTGTGTTTGGAATATGTCTGCTGGGTACCCAGGAAAGGGATTTATTTATGCTATATTTAGACAGTTTATGGGAGTTTTAATTAATTTCTTCAACTTTAAACGCCATCTATAATCTTGAAGGCTGAAGTCATTTGAGAACATTGTATGACAAATACTATGGTGGCACTCATAAAGAAAAATAATTTCAGTGTCTCCTTTCAGTGCCTTACATCTAAGCATGTAAGCCATATTCTTTTGACATGTGATGTGAATCACCTGAATGAGAATTGGGTAAGAATCAGATGAAGGGATGGAAGCTTGTTAGAATGCAGATACAAGAGAAATTAAAAAATAATAATACCATTAAAAAATATTAAAAAAAAGCAAGGAAACTCAGAAATGTATACATCAGGTTTTTCAAAAGAATCTGCATCCTCAAACTCCATTCTGTGGATATGTACTTAATAACTGAACTAAGGATAGGCAAGTAAAATTTAGCTCTGCTTTCAGATCATACTTGAGAGTTGTGAAAGCATTTAATTGAAATAAGTAGGCTTTTTATTTTCCACATGTGAGAGATGCATAGTTTACCATTAACGTAGGCAATTAACATAGGTGTCCTCTGTTCATACAGCCCCAGATGCTGTTGACCTTCCTTGCAGTTCAGGAGTGCTGCTGGCTCATGCCCAGCTCACTGTCTATCACCACCCCAGGGCATTTATGCAGAGCTCCTCCCCAGCCAAGAAGGCCATCCAAAGCCCATATTGCTCTAGGGGGAGGGGTCTCTCCTCCCCAGCTGCAGGACTTGTTTTTCCTTGTTGAATTTCACCAGGTACCTGCTGGCCCACCCCTCCAGCCTGTGAAGCCTGGGCAGCTGTGTGCCCACAGGGTTATCTGTTGTTCCCCCAAATTTAATGCCATCTGAAAACCTGGTGAGACCACACTCCATTGCCTGTTCCAGATCACTTATAAAGACGTTAAACAGAACCTATCTGGTTGTCCATCCATCCAGGCTGTGTTGTCTTAACATGGACATGTGAATAGTATGGGAGACGGTGTCTTGCTACAAAGTAAATGACATCCACACCTCTCCTCATTCACGACTGCTCTGTGCAGTTACAAGGGTATCCAGGTTTTCCTTCAGTCAAACTCTCTAGAGGGATCATTTACAGGAATTCCTCTGCTGCTTCTGGAAAAGTTAGTCAGAGGCCAAATTGGAGTTGTTAAACTGCTGAAGTTATGTACAACCAACTCACAACTCCTAAGTGACGTTGGGAAGATCCAATAAGAACCAAATACAAAAGAATATATACAAAATATAGCCCAGAGGATCTTTCTTCCCAAAATACATTTTGGATAAAGGTTGTGTTCAAATATGAAAGAGTTGAAAATAATTTTTCTGGGATTTAGTTAGGGCTTGTCTGTAACGCAACAGGATGAATTGCAGGTGTATACAAAGTGGCTGCTCAAAGGACTCCAGGCAGTTTTGGTTCTTGAGCCACCTTGCAAACTTTAGTGGAACATATCTTTAGACATTTATAAGACAGCATAAGATGCTTTTATCTTCTTAAATGCATACTGACACTTTATATTTTCTTCTAGTTTTGCAGAATTCATAGTAGTTTGTCTTAAACGTGCTATTATATCTATGGAATTTTCTCTGTAAGGTTGGTTTGCCATATATTTAATTCATGTTTGCAGTTTGAAAACATAGGATAACTTCAGGTTGGCATCCTTTAGAGATCATACTAATTATATTATTAATGACTTAGAGTTAAGTCAATATTGCTTTAGAAACCATTCTGTGGAGTCCATAACCCTGCAGCATCATATTTAAAGAGGAAAAAATGCAATATACCTAATGTAATTATCAGTAAAATTCCTTTATGTATTGCCTGCTTTACCAGCTATAAGGTTGTGGTACTATGGGAGCCCTGGGGAACTGTGGATAATTGAATGGTCAAAATGTTTCTGATCTTGGGTAAGCTGTTAATTTATTATCATAAATGAATTTATTAAACACTTTAGCAGTTGTTTAATGAGCTGTCTAAAGAAGAGAGATGAATGCCACCAGCAGCAAAATATTAATAAATCCTATGTACAGAAAGGATTTTACAGTATTACTGAGTTCTTCCTCTTCTAGGTAAGGGTTTTCATTTTCTTATGTGAATTTCTTTCACTGCAAACTTCCTTTCAATCACAAAACATGAACAGTATTTAAACCACAAATAGAAACAGGACATTAAGTTTTATGCATTGATGTGACAGGACTTTTACTGTGTTTTCATACTGTAGTTTTTGGCATTAACCGGATCAGGTATATCAGCACAGTGGATATGTTTCAAAATGCAGCTTTACAACTGTTTAAAAATGTAGGAAAAACCCAGGATCCTTACAGAAACCTTTGTCTGAATTTATTTATATCCAGACAGAGGAAGCAGGTTTGCCAGACACTGAGAGCTGCAGACACAGGATTTGCCAGACAGATGCAGAATAGAGGTCTATTATCCTGTTCCACCTGTTTAAAGAAAAGATGAAGGAAAACAGGAGAAGACAGTGTTTTTTTATTGAAAAGAATATATTATTTCCTAGTAGTCTAATGCTTCCTTCTATCCCCACAAACATTCTGGTTCAAAAAGGTTGAGCTGTTGCCACTATATGCTGATGATAGTGGAACATTCATATATGGGGTTTAAAAGTTGAGAAGGAACCTGTGATCTTTGAGAAGATCCTACACCTGAAATTTAACCTGTAACTATAGCTGCAGAAGGTTGGATCATTTTGATGGAAAACACTTTGTGCTTTGGTGTATGAGAACATCTCTAGCAAAATTTCTGGTTATATTTTTGTTCTACTATAGCTCACGTCATTATTATATTTTTACGGGTTTGATCCTTTTCTGGAACCTGACTGTTCTATTAGCAACAGCAATAACTTGCAGCAGGAGGCTCCATAATTTAATTGCTGTTGGGTGAAAAGGTTTTTCTGTTACCAGATTGATTTTTCAGCCTTTCATTTTTATACAATTCCCTTGTGTTCTTCTGTCATGAAAAAAGGTACTTAGCAAAACCCCATATAATATCACTGAACTATTCATCGCATTTGTTTTCATTGTGTCATATTTCTGCTTGTCTCTTCTAGATGAAAATTATCCCAGTTTTTCCATTTTTTTTTTCTTCAGTCACTATGTTTTCTCTTTACACAACCTCTTTGTTTAGTGGTGTTTCTTGAGGTATGTGTGGTAGTTTTACTTGGGTGAGCAGCTGAGCTCCACCACTCCTGCTCTTTCATTCCCCCTCCTCAAAGGGAAAGAGGGAGAAAATACAAGGCAAAAAACTCAGGGGTTGAGATAAGGACAGGGAGATCACTCAACAATTATTGTGATGGGCAAAACAGACTCAGAGTAGGGGGATTTGTAAAATTCATTGCATATTACTAACAAGCTAGAGAAGTGAGAAAAAAAGGAAAGAAACCAAAAACACCCTCTCCCCATCCACTCTCTTCTACCTCCTCCCCCCAAGCAGCGCATGGGAATAGGGGAATGGGGGCTGCAGTCAGTCCCTAACACTTTGTCTCCACTGCTCCTTCACAGTCACTCTCCGCCCCTGCTCCACAAGGAGCTCCTCAAGAACTGCTCCCACATGGCTCCGTACCACAGGGTCCATCCATCTCCCAGAAGCAAACTGCTCCAGCATGGGTCCCCCATGGGCTGCAGCTCCAGCCTGGGGCCTGCTCCCACGGGGGCTCTCCATGGGCTGCAGCATGGAGATCTGTTCCTTGTGGGACCCATGGGCTGCAGGGGGCCAGCCTGCTCCACCAGAGGCCTCTCCACAGGCCGCAGGGGAACAGCTTCTGTGTGCCTGGAGCACCTCCTGCTGCACTGACCTTGGGGTCTGCAGGGCTGTTTCTCTCACGTTTTCTCACTCCTCTCTCTCAGCTGCTGTTATGCTACATTTTTTTTTTTTCCCCTTTGCTAAATACGCTCTCACAGAGGCACAAATGGCATTGCTTATTGGCCTGGCTCTGGCCAGTAGCGGACCTTTTATCTAATGTGAAACGGTTTCTGAATTCTCACAGTAGCCACACCTATGTCCCTCCCCTCCCTCCCCCCACTACCAAACCTTGCCACGTAAACCCACTGCAGTATGATAACCAGAGAAATTAATATGGTAATTGCCTTTCACCTTCATTTGTAAGAAAACAAGCATCATATACAGCTGTGAAAACTCAAGCTCAATTAAAGAAACTTACATGTGTGGTTCCAGATATATATCATGGCAAGCAGATCTGAAATGACAGGAAAAGAGAGCATGTTTGGAAAGAATTTGTGAGATGGTGGTATCAAAATCTGTATACCAAGCCTTGGTATTCTCAGAAATAATATGTTTTTACTAGTGTCATGGTTTAGTCTAGGATAGAATTAATTTTCTTTATAGAACCTGGTATGGTGTTCTGTTTTGGATTTTTGATTAAATGTATGTATCTATTTATAAGATGGAAGCCTATTATTTATCTAGTTAAATTGTTTTATTTCAGAAGAAATTTATGGAACAATTTATTCTTTCCATTTGTTTGTCCAATCCATGCCAGTTTCAGTTTTACTCCTCAGTCTGTTTTAGTTTATTCATATCAGCCTAGTTTTAATATGGTTATGCAGTTACTTAAATATTAACAGAATAAAAGAAATGCAAGACAGTCATGTTAATTTGAAATCCATTGCCTGATAAATTAATTGGTGCAGTATTACAATATTTAAATTGTTACAGCATTAACCCTAGATTAAAACACATTTTTTTAATGAAAGTTGATTTATGCATATCTATACATGAATAACAAAGTTATTTTTAATAACATAAATGATGCAAAAATATCTGAAATCCTGTTTAATCATACATATAGTTCTGTCTTACATAGTAATACAGAGTGCATCTGCATGCATTTCTGCATATCCTTTTCTTGCTAGAGTAGAATATGTCTCTGAATCATTTTCAGGTCTAGTTATATTGATATGTGATTGAGATTTTTCAAGGTTAGAAGTGAAAAACATTTTTTTTCAAACATCTTTGTTTGCATAAGCACATGGATAAAATATGTGCGATTTATAAAATGTTTTCTATTTGTCTACATCATTGTAAGTAAACTGTTGTCAAACCCAAACCTCTAGACCTGAAAATGTGTCCAATCCTTCCCAGACAAAGCAAGCAAGCTCTCACAGCCAAATTGCAATGTTCTGGTAGTACTTAGCAGACAACATATAACCCAATAACCACTTCTGAGAAGTGGTTTGAGAAAGAGAAGCATATTATGACTTTAGTCATAAGGCTGTATCCATTCTACTTCAGTCAAAACTAGCAATTTTTTGCTAACAGTGAGTAAAAGAAGGCCACGACCATTCTGTCCCTCATGTTAAAAGTTTACTTCTGACATAGATTTGAATTTTTGAGGTAGCATTATAACATCATAGGTGACCAGAGAGTTATTTGAATTCTAAAAAAAATGAATTATGAGAGTTAGATGAATTTATATTTATCTGAAAGACTTTGAAATTCACAGGTAACAGAAATCTGAGGGAATGGATGCAATGTTAAGTGACTCAGAGAACTGGTAATGTAGCACAGCAATACTGCTTTAACTACTTTAATGACTGCTTTAGAAAACTGTTTTAAATAATGGTTAGTGTGACAATAAACTATGTCAGTGAAGATGTACTAAATCAAGGCATAGGTGGAGAGGTTTGATGATGTATTATATAATATAAAAAATGTTCTGTTAGGCAGCTGATAATATTCTGTATAATAAAATAATGTAATGTAAAATAAAATAATGCTTGTAATGATAAAATATGAGCCTCTGTAGATCACAGTCATGTGGGAACAACAACTGATCTAATGCTTGAGATGACAGTGATATTATCTCTGTGTGTACCAGATGGAACATGTTGAACATTTGGAGCAAGGTCAGGAGTCTTGGTAGTGAAAATGTTAGGTCAGCAATAACAGTTGTAGGATTCACTATCCTTTTTTACAGCTTCATTAAGTACTACATATGCAGTAATTGCAACATGTAAGGCTCCTATCCCATTTGTAATTCTGACTCCAATATTTTCAGTGCATTTTTTTTTAGTTGTAAAAATATGATTTTGTAAAAAACAAATAGAGAAATTTATTGGATTTCAAAATTTATTTATTTATGTAGGCAGATATTTTTCAAAAAGAGAAATCTTCAAAGTAATATTGTTCCTGACTCAAATTATTTTGATACTACACAATTGCTTGCAAACAGAGAAGGATTTGTGGGTGATATGAATGTTTGATGCCATCTACTAAGTAATAGCCTTTTCAATTCTTGGAAAAGTAAGGAGAGGGTTAAACAAAACTGCCACCATGGACTTCCAGAGGGCAGACTTTGGCCTGTTTAGGAGACTGTTTGGCAGAGTCCCTTGGACGTGGCTAGCAAACGTGATGCCCATCTACAAGAAGGGATGGAGGGCAGACCCAGGGAACTATAGGCCTGTCAGTTTGACCTCAGTGCCAGGAAAGCTCATGGAGCAGATCCTCCTGAGAGTCATCATGCGGCACTTGCAGGGCAAGCAGGCCATCAGGCCCAGTCAGCATAGGTTTATGAAAGGCAGGTCCTGCTTGATGAACCTGATCTCCTTCTATGACAAAGTGACGCGCTGGGTGGATGAGGGAAAGGCTGTGGATGTGGTCTACTTTGACTTCAGCAAGGCTTTTGACACCGTTTCCCACAGCATTCTCCTCAAGAAACTGGCTGCTCTTGGCTTGGACTGGCGCACGCTTTGTTGGGTTAGAAACTGGCTGGATAGCCGGGCCCAAAGAGTCGTGGTAAATGGAGTCAAATCCAGTTGGAGGCCAGCCACTAGTGGCGTTCCCCAGGCCTCGGTGCAGGGGCCGGTCCTCTTTAATATCTTCATCGATGATCTGGATGAGGGCATTGAGTGCACCCTCAGTAAGTTTGCAGATGACACCAAGTTAGGTGCGTGTGTCGATCTGCTCGAGGGTAGGAAGGCTCTGCAGGAGGATCTGGATAGGCTGCACCGATGGGCTGAGGTCAACTGCATGAAGTTCAACAAGGCCAAGTGCCGGGTCCTGCACCTGGGGCGCAATAACCCCAAGCAGAGCTACAGGCTGGGAGATGAGTGGTTGGAGAGCTGCCAGGCAGAGAAGGACCTGGGAGTGATGGTTGATAGTCGGCTGAATATGAGCCAGCAGTGTGCTCAGGTGGTCAAGAAGGCCAACAGCATCCTGGCTTGTATCAGAAACAGTGTGGCCAGCAGGGCTAGGGAGGTGATCGTCCCCCTGTACTCAGCTCTGGTGAGGCTGCACCTCGAGTACTGTGTTCAGTTTTGGGCCCCTTGCTACAAGAAGGACATGGAGGTGCTCGAGTGAGTCCAGAGAAGGGCAACGAAGCTGGTGAGGGGTCTGGAGAACAAGTCTTCAGGTTGGATCTTAGGAAGAACTTCTTTACCGAAAGGGTTGTTAGACATTGGAACAGGCTGCCCAGGGAAGTGGTGGAGTCACCATCCCTGGAAGTCTTTAAAAGACGTTTAGATGTAGAGCTTAGGGATATGGTTTAGTGGGGACTGTTATCGTTAGGTCAGAGGTTGGACTCGATGATCTTGAGGTCTCTTCCAACCTACAAATTCTGTGATTCTGTGATTCTGTGAATCCAGGAAGGCTGGACACTCTTCAGGAAGGGAATCTTAAAGGTGCAGGAGCAGGCTGTCCGTTGTGCCCAAAATTGAGCTGGCAGGGAAGAAGACTGGCCTGGCTGAACAGGAGAATTACAAAGATGAGGCTATGCAAGGAGAAAATTGGAAGGGCCGAAAGTTCATTTGGATATTGCTGTTCAAGACAATAAAAATGCTTCTATAAACACAGTAGTTAAAATAAAAAAATAAATAAGAGGACTAAAGAGAATCTCTGTCCTTTATTGGATGTGGGAGGAAACACAGTGACAAGAGATGAGGAAAAGGCTGAGGTACTTAATGCCTTCTTTGCCTCAGTTGTTAGTGGCAAGACCAGTTGTTCCCAGAGTACCCAGTCCCCAGAGCTGATAGAGAGGGACAGGGAGCAGAATGAAACCCCTGTAATCCAAGAGGAAATGGTTAGCAACCTGCTACACAAATCTTGTGGGGTCAGATGGGATCCATGCGAGGGAGCTAGCAGAAGTGCTCAGCAAGGTGCTTTCAATCATTCATCAGCAGCCCTGGCTAAATGGGGAGGTCCCAGTTGACCGGAGGCTAGCAGATGTGATGCTCATATCCAAGAAGGGCTGGAAGGATGATCTGGGAAACTACAGGCCTGTCAGTCTGACCTCAGTGCAGGGGGGGGGGAAAGTCATGGAGTAGATCATCTTGAATGCTGTCATGCAGCATGTACAGGACGACCAGGTGATCAGGCCCCATCAGCACGTTATTTTGAAAGGCCAGTCCTGCTTGACTAACTTCATCTCCTTCTATGACAAGGTGACCTGCCTAGTGGATGAGGGAAAGGCTGTGGATGTCTGCATAGACTTAGTAAAACTTTTGACACTGTTTCCCACAGCTTTCTCCAGGAGAAATTGGCTGCTCAAGACTTGGATGGGAGTACAATTCCCTGGGTAAAGTACTGACTGGGTGGCTGGGCCAGAAGCGTTGTGGTAAATGGAGTTAAATCCATTTGGTGGCCAAATGTGGTGTCCCCCAGGGCTCGGTATTGGCGCCCGTTCTCTTTAATATCTTTGTTCTGGACAAGGGGATCAAGTGCACCCTTGATAAGTTTACAGACTATACCAAGTTAGGTGGGAGTGCTGATCTTCTTAAAGGCTCTACAGAGGGATCTGGATAGGCTAGATTCACAGGATGAGGCCAACTTCATGAAGTTCAACAAAGGGTAAGTGCCAGGTCCTATGCTTGGATCACAACAACCGCATGCAGGCTTGGGGAACAGTGGCTGGAAAGCTGCCTGGCGGAAAGGGACCTGGGGTTATAGCTGAATATGAGCCAGCAGTGTGTTCAGGTGGCCAAAAAGGCCAACAGCATCCTGGCTTGTATAACAAACAGTGTGGCCAGCAGGTCTAGGGAAGTTATTGTCCCCCTGTACTAAGCTCTGATGAGACTGCACCTCGAATACTGTGTTCAGATTTGGGTCCTCCCCTACAAGAAGGATATTGAGGTTCTAGAGCATGTCCAAAGAAGGTCAACAAAGCTGGTGAAGGGTCTAGAGAACAAGCCTTATGAGGAGTGGATGAGGGAGCTGTGATTATTTAGCCTACAGAAAAGGAGGCCTTATCACGCTCTATAACTACCTCAAAGGAGGTTTTAACAAGGAGGGGGTTAGTCTCTTCTCCCAAGCAACAAGTGATAGAACAAGAGGAAATAGCCTCATTTTCAGGGGGAGATTTAGGTTGTATATTAGGAAAAATTTCTTCAGTGAAAGGGCTATGAAGCATTGGAACAGGCTGCCCAGGGAAGTGGCTGAGTCACCATCCCTGAAAATATTTAAAAGATGTGGTGCTTAGTTGCATGGTTTAGTGGTATACTTTGCAGTAATAAGTTAATGCTTGGACTTGATGATCTTAGGGGTCTTTTCCAACCTAAATGATTCTATGATTCTATTCTTTTATTACACAATTGCTGCATTATGAAACCATCAGGATCTTCACGTAAAACAGAAGTTGGATTCTATTGTCCATGGTGTGGGCTTAAAATACATTTTGGAATGTTCAGTTTTATGAAAATGTAACATTTTGACTAGATCTACTGGGATTTATACACCATGGTTCATTATAAGCACTGTGTGATTGCAATGTTTTCCTAATGGTGGATGAGTCTACTTTTGTCAGTCTTTAATTACTTTGCTCACATTTGTAGAAAAAAATACACATTAAAAATAGCAACAACAATAAAACAAAACAACAGCAAAAATCTGCAACAAACCTTTGTAATGATGTATCCTATTTAGCTCAGGAAGTGATTCTCTCATGTATAGGATGTTTCCTCTGAAAAGCATTTGATTCACAGTGAAATGAGTAACTTTAAGCTATTAATGTCAACAACATTAACTATTCTCAGTTTGATTAGTGAAGCTCTGTGTGATGCTCCCACCTAGATCTAGGAATATACTTAGGCTGGGCCACAGGGAAGAAAATTTGCATGGAAGTAAATTTTTTTTTTTTCCCCTAAAATTACATTTACATTTTTCTATTGCATTGCCTTCAGAGTTTATTTTCCAGGCTTTTAATATTTTCAAGGATTTTTTTTTGTTTTGTTTATAAAACAAGATTTTTTGTTGTTGTTATTGATAATAAATTGACTGTTACCCAAAGCTCTGAGTTTACAATTGTTCTTTACAAGGAAAAAAAAAATCTTTATTCAGTGCTGTTAGCATCTTCAGAAACCCCAATGTGTGTACAGAACAGTTATAATGGGATGACACCTACATCCGATTTTGTCTGGCATCTTTATTACAGTGTGTCACTTGTGACATCTGTTTGATCATACAGACCTACACGTGTACCAACAATGTGGATGAAGACAAAAGGTTTTGGATTTAGATATAATTTATCTTCACAGACAGACTCAGCTCACTATGTGGATGTCATAGAACAGATTACAATTGTAATAAAAAATGAAATGAGAATAAGACTAGTACACAGGTTTTTTTTTTTGTACCGAAAACAATATTTCTGAAGCTTTGAAGTTTTCTACCTTGTTACCCTCTGACCTGATCACTCTAAACCTACCTCCATTTTTCAAAACCAGTTCTGGGCCTGGACAGCCACATTTTTAAAGGCATAGATGGTGTACATTTTTAAAGATGCAAAAAAGCATTCTATAAAAATGGTATTTATATGTATTTAATTTTATTGATCTTACCCTTTCACAGTGCCAGACCTCTTGAAAAACCTTGCTTGAATTAGGCATACAATGAGAAGGGAAGGAGAGTGCAAATAACTCTTATAGACACAATTAGCAGTTTCAGTTTTCCTGTGTCCCTGCATGACAATATCCTCGGAATGATCCAATGCTCCAACTGAAGCATAAGTGCCAGTTCTCCATCCTGACATGTATATGGTTATTTTTCTTCTTCTGTATTACGTATTTTTTTCTTAACATGAGTTGACATATTTATAAAAGGAAACAGCCCTCTGGATAAGCTACTAGCCAGAGAAGGTGAATGTGAGTGTCTGTGGCCAAGTCCCTTCCCTCAAGCCTCTTATGTTGCCAAAAAACAACACAACCCAAATGTGAAAGCATCCTGACTTGCCCTTCAGAATGCTTTTACAACCTTCACCAGTCTTTTATCCTCAGACTCTCTTACATTATCACTGAGGTAAAAGACAGAACTGTCTGAAAGAACATTTCAATTTCTTTCAGGCATTTTGCCACAAAGCTGAATTCAGAAGCCCAAGATGCCGGGGCTATCCATACATAATATGAGGAGACTCAAGTGCCTAAGAATGAAACTAGCAGTTGATAGCAAATGTTAACTAGTTACTAGAAAATGCTGAAGTGCTAAGGCATGGCCTTAGCCCAACCATGCAAGCATTTAGGAGTGTAACTCATAATCAAGAGAGACTCACAACTGCCAAACCCATTCTACAGCTGAGCATTAAAATTTAGTCAGACATGCATTAAAAAAAAAGGCATGAAAAGGAAGAATACGCTTACTTTGAAAAGAATCTCCCAGCTGATAGATTACCCAGGTTCAAATTCGGGATAGGAATGAGGGATTGACACAAGTGATTTTTCTCTACTTTCCTTTTCTAGGAAAGGAAAGTACATGTCCAGTTTGCTGTTTTTTGACCTCACCCCACTGAGTCATCTCCCAGATGAAGACAGCTTTGGATAAAAATATAGCTGTCACAAGTAGAAAAGTAACAATTCTCTCTGGGTATTTCAGACAGTAATGTAAGCTCTTGATTATTATCTAATTAGGGAAAAAGATGGAAGCAAAAAAGTAGTCAGCATAGATTACGTTTGATGTGCTAAAATTATTCCTGAACTGAACTACAGGTTTGTGTTCAACACCAAAACACTACTGAAGCCTGGATTTTGATTTTATAATCTCCTTGTAGCAGCTGCCACTCAGTCTTTCAAATCACACACATCTTTGATGTCAGGTTATTGTTCCATTAAGGTGCAGCTCACTGCTTCTTTCAACTCAATCTCTTTTAATCTTGAAAATCAAATAAAGCTCAGTAATGCAGATAATATGTCAAAAATATCCTTACCTCATTGACATTCCCAGTGGAAGTCTACTTTTGAAATCATTTCTCAGCTAAGTTCAGATATGTTCTGCAAACCATGAAACATCATTGAGAAGTGCTTAGTGCACATCAATAAAAGGAAAAAGATATCTAACAGGTATCATAATAACAGTTAACTGCAGGGTTTTTGTGCAGAAGAATTTATATGTGCATAAAAATAAAGTCAGATTTCATGTGCATGCTATTATTGTTAAATACCATTTTATAAAAATACTATCAGATCGTATTTCTGGTGATATATCAGTGGGCAGAATAATAATTGACTAGGAGAGTTCTGATACTACAAGTAAATGGGTGTTGCAAGTCTTTAAACACTGTAAACTGTTATGAAATTATTCATGGAGGTAAATATTTTCTTTGGCGGTTTGAAGACGTGAAAAACTGCCACATTGATATAACAATATATGTATATTTGAGGTTCCAGAAGTTTCTTCTGATGTGCTTCTATGAAGCAAGATTTACATAGGAGGGACATGACAGCCTCTAACTCATATGGAGGTGTCTGAGCTTAGTGGGGCAGGAAACAGGTGAACACTAGAGAGCTTTGCTGCAGTACTGAAGTGGAGCTCCTATTACATTTATGTAATTAAATATTCATGGCATGTTTATATATTTAAAATAACATTAAATACAGTAGGTGAATATATAAAAGTCATATAGAAAGTGACACTCGGAATGTTTTCCTGATATAATTGTTATTTATAGGAACCTATATTTATCGGTTATTTATTGATAGGAGGAAAAGTGGCTTTAGTAGATATAAGGCTACACCTATTCCTTGTGCAATGTCAGCATCAGCTGAATACAAGCATCACATAATCATGCGTGTGGACAATGGAATTATAGAATGGATGGATTGGAAAGGGCCTTAAATATTATCTAATGCCCCTGTCACAGACAGGTACACCTTCCACTAGACCATGTTACTCAAAGCCCCATCCAGCCTGGCCTTTGACACCTCCAGGGATGGAGTATCCACAGCTTCTCTGAGCAACCTCTTCCAGTGCCTCACCACCCTCTGAGAAAAGAACATATTCCAAATATCTAAGTTAAATCTACCCTCTTCTGGTTTAAAGACATTCCCCCTTGTCCTATCACTAGACTCCCTGACAAAGAGTCCTTCCCCAGCTTTCCTGTAGGCCCCCTTTAAGTACTGGAAGGCCACTAAAAAGGTCTCCCTGGAGCCTTCTCTTCTCCAGGTTTGACATCCCCAACCCCCCCTCAGCCTCTATTCACAGGAGAAGTGCTCCAGCCACTTCATGATTTGTATGGCCCTCCTCTGGACTCGTTCTAGTACGTTCATGCCCTTCTTGTACTAGGGACCCTAGAACTGAATGTAGTAAAGTAAGTTAGTCTCCCAAAGTAAGTTAGGGGAAAACCCCTATCTCTCTCTCAGGTGGGGTCCCACGAGAGCAGAGTAGAAGGGGATAGTCACCTTCCCCAACCTGCTGGTCACTCTTGTTTTGATGCAGCTCTGGATATGGTTTCACAGAAACCCAGAGTGACTGAGGTGGGAAAGCAGCTCTGGAGGTTGTCTGGTCCAACTGTACTTCTCAAGCAGATCCACTTAGAACCAATTGCTTAGGACCATATCCAGACAGCTTTTGAACATCTCCAAGGAGGAAGACTTCACAACCAATTGCTTAGGACCATATCCAGACAGCTTTTGAACATCTCCAAGGAGGAAGACTTCACAACCTCTCTGGGCAACATGTACCAGTGCTTAGTTACCTCCACAATAATTTCTTGATGTTCAGATGGAAAACAATCAGAGATGCACTGCATATTCTGTCCCACACTGTCACTCTGCAGGAGGCATGATGGTACTGGAAGACTCATCTGCATCCTTATACTACCCTGATCACTACATGTAAGTTTTCATAGCATTTATGGTTATAAGACTACCCTTTCTCTTTGGGAGAGAAATACATGTACATTTGTGCTGCATTCTTAAAAGTTTCATGGAAAACAGGAAGAAAATAAGACTGAACTATAGAAGCTGGAGAAAGAAAAGACTCAGTAAACCATTTAAGCCATCTTAATAGTTTGGAGTTACTAACAACAGTATATTCCTTAGCATTTAGTTCTGCCTAATCCATTGTTGAGTTTGGCATGTCATTTACTCTAGCAAAGCAATCAACAGCTTGCCCTTTCTCACTTCTAGAAGTCATTTTCTTGAGATTAGATAGGATTTTCAGGGAATCAAAAGGAACTAGACATCTACCAGTCTTTTTCCATAAACTGCCTTTCAGAAACACAGACACTAATTTTTTGTTTTCTTCATGTAACTGCATGCTTTTCACACAGCTTCCGTTATATGTGCTGTTCTTGCTGTTAGCTCTTTTTGGTTGATCAGAAATACCAGCCAGTAACAGCACATTCTAATTAACCACTGGCAACAACTGGTAGCAGTGACCCTAAAAAAAATATGTTTAAGTTTCTTTATCTATATATGCTTTTGGAAAGGTGAAATCAATTGACAGTGTGCTTCAGAAAAATCAAAAGGAGGAGCAGCTCTGCAGCCCCTCCATAAGCATCCCAAAGCCCCCTGGGGGGCTCAAGCCCCTCACACTGCCTAGCCTTGCCAGGGTCCTGCTCCCAAGGCAAAACTCCAGTCCCCAGCACAACAGCACCTAGGTCCAAGTCCCATGGTGGGCTGAGTACCTGGTCCTCATCTCCTCATGCCCCACACCAAGAAACGCAGCAATGTCCACAGCTGTCCTTAAATACTTACTGGGCCCACCTGGCCCCACCCAGTGGCCTGCAGCTGGGCTAATTTTAAAGGTTAATTAATTGCTAATTAAGCAGCAGTGGCTGTTGCTGTCCCTGGGTTGGCCTGCCTCTAGGCTGGCTGTGGGGGTGTGCTGCCTGAACAACAAAAGAAGTCATGTTTAGGAACCTGAACGTGCTGTTGCATAGCAGACTCCTTAAATTTTTTTAAACCTTCTTAAATGGCAGTTCCAGTTAATAACAACCACGAATCTCAGAAATTCTTTGAAACTGTAGGAGTGTTAAAATTCATGACCCATGACTGTGAGATTGAAAAAGATTCTTACCAATTAGGAATTACTGAGTTCTCTTTGATGTCTTCAAAAAAAAATTTTTTTTTGTATGTGTGCACAAATCATGTAATTTATAAACTTATGACATTTTTGATGATTAGTGTTGAAAATCATAGGACTGAAAAAATTATTACTGAAGCATTTGTATTCTCAAATAGGTATTAAAAGGCCTAAAAACATACTCGAGGAATTTATGACCAGTTGTACAGGTGTTAACTTGACCACAGTGTATGTCGGTATAACTCTAGCTTTCATTTTTTTTATTCTTCTTATTCTCTTTTCCATTATTTTTAAAAATATTTATTTATTTATTTCCTAATTACTTCCAGATCTCAGTTATTAATTTTCTTGCATTTGGCTTTGAAAATTATCATTGTACTTTTTGTTACTAAAATATTTTTTTTTGTGTGGATTTTTTTTCTTATGCCATTATCAATAACTAATGAGCTTGAATTCCCCTCTCTCTCCCTCCAAAAGCATCTCAAAACTAAAACAGTCTGCAGAAAAACAATTTACAATTTAGAATATATTTCTAAAAAGTGCGTTTACTAACAAGAGAGCAGACTTCTGTGAAACACAGGTATATTGCCCATATGGGAAGAATAACAATTATTAGTTAACACATCTGGGCAAATACTGCAAGAAATTCCTGTTTGTCCAGTTGCCACTTTTGTTTTGACTGTAGTAAATTTCCCTTTACGGACATTTTCTACAAGACAGATTGAAATGAATTGTTATTGTAAACATTGCAAAAAATTAATTTAAATGTATATGAATTGGCATATACTTCATAGGATTGTGAACATTTACCATCAAAATTCTTTAAGTTATATAAGTAACTGAGAAAAGCTACTGAGGCAGTCTTTTGCACTTTTGAATATATCAAACTTCTTAGTGATGAGAAAAAAAATGTTTAAATAAATGTCCGACTCAATCTGGGCTATAGACATTTTTAAGCAGAAAGGGGATTAAGATTGCTCACATATATTATTCATAACATTTTTTTCCTGTTCTGATGATCAGTCAGTGCTTAAAGATTAGAAGAAAGATTAATGAAATCAAAAAGCATTCCAGTAACAGTTCTTTAGAAAAATTAACCTGATCTGTAAAAGTCAGAAGAGCTTTATGGAAAGTTTCTGATCTACTTGCCTTGATTGTGAAATCTCAACATTAAAAAAAAAAAAAAAAAGGCAAGCAAAATACAAATAATACTAAATACTGCAAATGAAGCTTGGATATATACAGATATTCAAGTTTTCCCCCATTGTGATGAGGAATACCAATCACTATGCAAAGATGGACTGTAATTTGAGGATCACCTTAATTGCTATTACACTTGCATCAATAGACACAGATGTTACCCATGAGGATAGTGGCTGGGGGTATAATTTTTCCACATAAAACAAAAAAGAATTTTTCTTTGTTTCTATGTGAGATATCAAAAGTATAGAATTGCATCATTGGAATTTAAATGTGTTCAATTATTTTGAGAAGAATTACTGTAACAGTATATAAAGTAGTTATTGTGTTAGAAACCTCTTGCATGTTTATTGTGTGCTTATCGCAGAATGGTTGAGGTTGGAAGGGACCTGGTCCAATCCAAAGTCAGACTATATATATGTTTATATATGTCTGTATCTATATTTGGGTTGGGGGCACTGAAAGTCGACTAGAAGTTTTCCATGATGTTTTCCAGGACAATCTTTTCAGTTTTTGTGAATCGTGGCATTTCTGATACACTTTAGAAAGGAAATGTTAAGAGAATAATAGATGGGTTGTACATAATACTGATGACATTACCATCATACTATTTGTGGACAGAGATGATATTCCATTGATGAAATGGAACATGGATATTTTTTGGAATTAGTATTTAAGAAAATTATTGATTCATTGATTAATACTACTCGAAACACTGAATATTGAAGACAATCAGTTTTCCCTGAGTTTCTGTAGTACCTGGCACAATGATAAACACAGACTTTCAGGTGCACTACTGGAAAGTGAATAATTAATAACATGTCAGATATGAAAAACATTTGAAGAAGATGAGATTTGGTGTGAGCAGTGCAATTGCTATGACTTACCTGCAAATTCTTCCAATTATATCAATGGTTATTGACAATTTGCTGTTCTAGTTTCACTTCATTTTCAGCAGTGAAGCTCTGACTGAGTAGATTTCTGTTATTTTTTTTTTCTCTCTGTGTATCATTTTTCTGATTCCCTGAAAAGATATTTTGTTGAGTGATCTGTTTAGTCAAATTCATATTGTAATTGCTGTGGAAATTAACTATTCTCTTTCTTTTACATGTTATAGATTTTTCTAGATCTCCAAATGACAGACTATCTTGTTTTCATTCATTCCAAGAAAGAATCATAGGATATCCTGAGCTGGAAAGGACCCACAAGGATAATCAAGTCCAACTCCTAGCTCCACACAGGGTAACACAAAAACCTAGACCCTATGTCTGAGAGGTTGTCCAAATGCTTTAAGCCAATCCCAAAGGAGCCAGCATGCAGACACCCACTCCTAAAACTCATCAGGCAGCACACTTCATAACCAGCCTGGGGGCAACCCAGCTGTACTAACCACTACTGCTTAATTAGCGATTACACCTTTAAATTAGCCCAGCTGCAGGCCACTGGGCAGGGCCAGGTGGACCCAGTAAGTATTTAAGGGCAGGCGTGGGCATTGCTGGGTGTTTCTGTGTGGGGGCATGAGAAGGGGTGGACTAGGTCTGTGTGGGGATTTGATTCCAGGTGTTACTGTATTGGGGACTAGAGTTTTGTCTTGGGAGTAGGCACCTGGTGAGGTTGGAGGCCAGGCAGCATAGGGCACTCAAGGTAAGGCCCAGGGGGCTTTGGGGTGCTTGTGGATGGGCTATGGGGCCAGGTACTGCCTCCTGTGGCCAGGCCTTGGCCTCTCATCCCACTCCTCCGTTAGATTTTTCTAAAGCATGTTGTCCATTGCTTCCACTCTACCCCTGCTGTGTACCATCTCCAATAGTCTGTCTGACCTTATCGATCCTTATTGTAAACCTATGTAGGCAGTCCACACCCAGTGAGTGTGTTAGTGAGAATGATACCAGTCCTGTTACTGTACTCTGAGGGCAAGGGAGAAGTCTAAAAACCACCTGGAGATACATGAGGGATCAGGATTTTCTGCCCTCAGTACCAGTGCACTTTCGTGGTCCCTTTGCACAATGGGTTGCTGGAGGATTGTACCCAATTGACAAAGCCTGGCTATGAGAACATGATGTTACTACATACAGATCAACTCTTTTTGATACATTTTCCTCTGGGGAATGAGTATGGCTATTTCAAGAGCTAGTATTTCAAGAGGGCATGCAAAGGTTGCTTTCAGCTGAGATGCTGTAATTCATAAACAATAGATTTCAAGGACAGAAGGAGCTGTTATGGACTTTGTAGTCTTTGCAAGACCAGCCAGGCATTTTTTTCCAGTATTCTTTGTAAGTTGAAGGAGCGTGTTGAAGCACAGCATACATTTTAAGAGAATATCCAATCTTAAATTCAGGGTTTCTAATGATAGAGAAATCAATTCATCTGGCAGATCATTCTGGGTGTGAATTACTTCCACTCCTGAAACTATACAAAGCTTTTTTTGTAGTGTGAGTTGTACAAATACATCTAGCCACTTGATGTGTTCTTTTGCTTTACTCCAACCAATGTGGTGACTGTTACATCTGCGCTTATCCAAATATAGTTCTCCTTCTTTAAAATTTGTTCTTATTAGGCAAATGTCATGTCATACATGTGTACTAAGAACAGTGGTTGCGCAATAGTCCATTTTTATTTGGTTTGACTACGAGACCTCATACAGACCAGTTAATTATGTAGGTACTGACTGTCAGCCTAATCAGCTGACTTTGTGAAGTCATCTAAGTTTCTGTATAAACCTATGGAATTCCCAATATTCTGAGCCTTTCTTTTGTGGGTGGTTATTAAACAATGTTTAATAACATTGCTTTAACACTGCTTTTATTTCACAGAATCACAGAATCACAGAATTTCCTAGGTTGGAAGAGACCTCAAGGTCATTGAGTCCAACCTCCAACCTAACGCTAACAGCCCTCCGCTAAACCATATCCCTAAGCTCTACATCTAAACGTCTTTTGAAGACTTCCAGGGATGGTGACTCCACCACTTCCCTGGGCAGCCTGTTCCAGTGCCTCACAACCCTTTCAGTGAAGAAGTTCTTCCTAACATCTAACCTAAAACTCCCCTGGCTCAACTTAAACCCATTCCCCCTCTTCCTGTCACCAGGCACGTGGGAGAACAGGCCAACCCCCACCTCGCTACAGCCTCCCTTGAGGTACCTAAAAAGAGCGATAAGGTCACCCCTGAGCCTCCTCTTCTCCAGGCTGAACAAGCCCAGCTCCCTCAGCCGCTCCTCGTAGGACTTGTTCTCCAGGCCCCTCACCAGCTTCGTCGCCCTTCTCTGCACCCGCTCAAGCACCTCGATGTCCTTCTTGTAGCGAGGGGCCCAAAACTGAACACAGTACTCGAGGTGCGGCCTCACCAGAGCTGAGTACAGGGGGACGATCACCTCCCTAGCCCTGCTGGTCACACTGTTCCTAATACAAGCCAGGATGCCGTTGGCCTTCTTGGCCACCTGAGCACACTGCTGGCTCATATTCAGCCGACTATCAACCATCACTCCCAGGTCCTTCTCTGCCTGGCAGCTTTCCAACCATTCCTCTCCCAGTCTGTAGCTCTGCTTGGGGTTATTGCGCCCCAGGTGCAGGACCCGGCACTTGGCCTTGTTGAACTTCATGCAGTTGACCTCAGCCCATCGGTGCAGCCTATCCAGATCCTCCTGCAGAGCTTTCCTACCCTCAAGCAGATCGACACACGCACCTAACTTGGTGTCATCTGCGAACTTACTGAGGGTGCACTCGATGCCCTCGTCCAGATCATCGATGAAGATATTAAAGAGGACCGGCCCCAGCACCGAGCCCTGGGGGATGCCACTAGTGACTGGCCTCCAACTGGACTTGGCTCCATTCACCACGACTCTTTGGGCCCGGCTATCCAGCCAGTTTCTAACCCAACAAAGCGTGCGCCAGTCCAAGCCAAGAGCAGCCAGTTTCTTGAGGAGAATGCTGTGGGAAACAGTGTCAAAAGCCTTGCTGAAGTCAAGGTAGACCACATCCACAGCCTTTCCCTCATCCACCCAGCGCGTCACTCTGTCATAGAAGGAGATCAGGTTGGTCAGGCATGACCTGCCTTTCATAAAGCCATGCTGACTGGGCCTGATCGCCTGCTTCCCCTTCAAGTGCTGCATGATGACTCTCAGGAGGATCTGCTCCATGAGCTTTCCTGGCACTGAGGTCAAACTGACAGGCCTGTAGTTTCCCGGGTCTGCCCTCCGGCCCTTCTTGTAGATGGGCGTCACGTTTGCTAGCCGCCAGTCGATTGGGACCTCCCCCGATAGCCAGGACTGTTGATAAATGATGGACAGTGGCTTGGCCAGCTCCTCTGCCAGTTCCCTCAGTACCCTTGGGTGGATCCCATCCGGCCCCATCGACTTGTGCACATCTAAGTGCCGTAGCAGGTCACCAACCAGTTCTTCATGGATAATGAGGGCCACATCCTGTTCCCCATCCCCTTCCACCAGCTCAGGGTACTGGGTATCCAGAGAACATCCGGTATTGCCGCTAAAGACTGAGGCAAAGAAGGCATTGAGCACCTCCGCCTTTTCCTCATCTCTTGTAACTAAGTTTCCCCCCGCATCCAGTAAAGGATGGAGATTCTCCTTAGTCCTCCTTTTTGTGTTGATGTATTTATAGAAACATTTTTTGTTATCTTTAACGGCAGTAGCCAGATTGAGCTCCAGATGAGCTTTGGCCTTCCTAATTTTGTCCCTGCACAGCCTCGCTACTTCTTTAAAGTCCTCCTTAGTGGCCTGCCCACTTTTCCAAAGCTTATAAACCCTCTTTTTCCTCCTAAGATCAAGCCACAATTCTCTGTTGAGCCAGGCCGGTCTTCTTCCCTGCCAGCTCGTCTTTGGGCACGTGGGTACAGACCGTTCCTGCGCCATGAAGACTTCCCTCTTGAAGATCGCCCAGCCTTCCTGGACCCCTCTGCCCTTCAGAACCGCCTCCCAAGGGACTCCACCAACCAGTGTCCTGAGCAGTTCAAAGTCAGCCCTCCGAAAGTCCAATACAGCGGTTTTACTGGTCCCCTTCTTGGCCTCGCCAAGAATAGTGAACTCCACCATTGCGTGGTCACTCTGCCCGAGACAGCTCCCGACGATCACGTCCTCCACCAGTCCTTCTCTGTTTGTGAAGAGAAGGTCTAGCGGGGCACCTCCCCTGGTAGGCTCACTAACAAGCTGTGTCAGGAAGCTATCTTCCACGCTCTCCAGAAACCTCCTAGACTGCTTTCTCAGGGCTGTGTTGTGCTTCCAGGATATGTCAGGGAAGTTGAAGTCCCCCACGAGTACAAGAGCTGATGATTTTGCAACCTCTGTCAGCTGCCTGTAGAATTCCTCATCCGTCTCCTCATCCTGGTTTGGCGGTCTATAGCAGACCCCGACCAGGACACTAGCCTTGTTGTCCCTGCCGATCCTAACCCAAAGGGACTCGACCTTGTCATTCCCAACCTCGAGTTCTACAACCTCGAAAGACTCTCTAATATAGAGAGCCACACCACCACCCCTTCTATGCTGCCTGTCCCTTCTATAGAGCTTATAGCCAGGCATTGCAGCACTCCAGTCATGAGACTGGTCCCACCACGTCTCCGTGATGGCAACCAAGTCGTAGCCTGCCTGCTGCACGATGGCTTCCAGCTCCTCCTGTTTGTTACCCATGCTGCGTGCATTGGTGTAGATGCACTTCAGCTGGGCCATTGCCTTATCCTCCAGCCTTGCCATTGTTCCCCCTGGCACAGCCCCAACAATCCTAGCCTCAGCCCCATCCCCCTTCCTACCTAGTTTAAAGCCCTCTCAATGAGCCCTGCCAGTTCCTGGCCCAGGATCCTTTTTCCCCTAAAAGATAGGGACCCGTCTGTGGCCATCAGGCCAGGTGCTGAGTAAAGCGCCCCATGATCAAAAATCCCAAGATTTCTGCGTTGGCACCAGCCCCGGAGCCACGTGTTTAACAGGTGGGCTTTCCGTGTCCTCTCTGAACCCCTCCCTGCCGCCATAGGGATGGACGAAAACACCACCTGAAATTTCCATTTTGAACATTAATTAAATGGCACATGTTAATGTTTTCAATGCTCCTTCTGAGTTTTGATGAACCAAACAGAAATGTCTGGATAATTTTGACATAATAAATGAAGAGATTTTTCCATGACAATTACTGAAAGAACATCTTAGAAATCAAACTACCTACCTCGATTTTATGCAAGCAGGTGTCACTGACAGTGATTTGGACATGGCCTGTCCTATTACTTAAATGAGAAACACATTCCATGCAGCAGGTCATTTTATGTTACCTCTGTCACTGCTGAGAATTCAAGGTCTTCAAGGGTCTGTAAATGAGTGTCCAGAAAAGCTTATTAGTCATTAGTGTTGAGTTGTAATGAGGAGAACATTTAATATTATCAATGTGTTGATAATACAATGAATGTTGCATGCACAGATTTGAATAAAGTAAAATTTTCTTTTTTCCCAGATGGAAAAATGCTGAAGAAAGTATAAGTTAAAATGTTGATTATCTTATAAATTTCCACAACATCTTTAAGGTCAAATTAAACACACAGTGATTCATATCTCGTCTGAACTTCAAATACTTCGGATTCACTTCTTAAAGGAGTCTAGTGCTTTGTGGTATTGAGTAACTTTTCTAGCCTTAGCTTATTTTGTGTACATTGTATCTCAGGGCACAATGTAGACTAGTGTAATATGCATTAAAAAAAAAAAATACAGTAGTGCTGTGGGAAGTGTGCATCTCATTGTTGTATTTAACTTTTTAAAAAGTCTGCTATCTAATTTTATGCATTTAAGCAGAAAACCGTTACTGTGGAAACGGCTATTATGTCATTCTTTACAAAGAGGAGATAGGGCGTTCTCTCTCTAATATATCCTAAGAGAACTCCAGTTTTGCAAAATTGTTACATATCCTAGATTCTGGCTTTCAAATTTTGTTTCATGTACATTTCTGAATTTTTTACTGAGCATTTCAACAAATAAAATTCTCACTGAAGCTGGATTAAAGTTTAAAGTTCACTGGATTTTTATCTGATTTTTCTCCCTTTTAAAAATGTCTATTTCAAGCAACTAAAATAGAAGAAATTGCATTTCAATTGAATTCTATTTTTTTTGTTTAATAATTTTTCCTCTGTGCCTATTTTTTTCTTATCAAAATAATTATTACTTTATTCAAAGAGTACTTATTCTCAAAAAGGCCTTCAGATATGATTTATTCTTAAGTATCCAAACATTACAATGGGATTTGAACAGGGACCTGAAGAAAACAAACAGGGATATGAAGAACAGGAACAGGCTGACAGAACCAAAACAGGAATGAATCTGGACAGGCTAGCAGAACAGGGATCAGGACAGGAACAGGGATGTTGACTGCCTCATGAAGATAGGTTTGGCCAAACTTGGCAAACTGCTCAAAGAAGCTTGTAGTCAAAGTTGCTGGAAATAGGTTCACCTGAGCTGGAAGGAAGCTCAAGCTGAGAGAAGCACATTTCCCCTCAAACGTACTACTCTCTTCTCCGAGATTCTAGGGAATTTCTTGCAAGAAGAGAAAGATACATTCATGTGCCTGATAATTATTATATACTAATTTTATAATGGCCCAAGCATTTTAATTAGGTAAATCACCTTGAAAATTCGTATTAAAATAGTGTCAAGAGGTATGAAAAACATTTTAATAACATCTGGGACATAAGGTGATGACCAAAGATATTTTGTATAATATATATATCTTAATATTATGATATTAATATACATGTATACTATATGTAAATATTTTCTTACATTACTTTTCCACTGCAAGTGACAGTTTATTAGCTTCTTTCCATCCAAGTAATTTCACACAACTTCTATTTTAAATGTATTATAACAGTTGCAAGTAAGAGTGTGATCGGGTGTGTATGGACTAGGGGCCAAAGAATCAGGGATACCCTCAAGAGTTTATCGATGCTTTTCAATGAAGAATGAAAAGATTAATGGTGATGTCAAGAAGGCTGTCACTGAACGTGGATGAAAAATGACCTGAGTGATATTTGATGCTCAGCCTGCTTTTCAGTGTTTCTCTAGGAAGTCAGCCCTCTCATTAATATGATTTAGTTAAAACTTAATCTGAGCCCTTAAGATATTCATCAAAAAGGAAATGTACAAATAAAGACCTGTTACAATTAACAGACTACAACTAATGCATTCGCTAGGAGTTCAGCTATCTATTTAAGCCCATGGGAGAAAACAAAGGATATTCTAATGCAGGTTTTGCAATTTCAGACTGAATTATAAAGAGAATATCTTTAAAATAAGATATGATTAGATCAATATTTGGTTGAGAAAAGAAATGCATTTACTGCATTATTGGTTTGGAAAATGATCTGATATTGGAAGTTCTTGACCACCCTACAGATAGGTGAAAGCAAGTCTGTAGAAGACACGAGATTATTCTACAGTCAAGAATTAACTGAGTTTGTAGTCAAGGAGGCAAAAGAGAAAAGATACAGATGTGTATAACCTTTTCCTCCAGAATGGCAGTGCTCAGGTTGGCATGGATTGTTCACGTGCTGTGAAGGACAGCAGATGTCCTTCACAGGTCTTCCACCTTCAGTCTTAGTCTCGCTTACCTCATTAACTGTCTTATAACTGTCTTGAGCCTTTTTCTTTTTCTTTTTTTTTTTTTTTTTTTGAGAGAGAGCTCAATAATAAATAATGTCTTTTAAGTCAATGTTAGTATTTTCACTAAGTTCAAGAGGCACAGAGCTTCTTCCTAATACTATAAATGTTTCAGTCTTGAGTTAATGATTGAGAGTGATAGAAAATTTACCCTGTCTCACAAGAAGTATCAGTAATTAATTTACCCTTAAAATTTTTTAAAAAGTGTCCCCTATGTTGAGATTTTTCTCCTTCTACTTGTAGTCACTGTACTGCGCTTTTCCTCTATAGTTTGAGGTGTTCTTGTTCAGCTGGTTTGGAATTCTCTCACTGCTTTAATTTCTTTTGTAAAGATGAATTTATTGAGCTTACATTACTTATTCTCTGAACCCACTCCTGTTTCTCAATATTCATTTTTACAGTAAATAAATAAGGACTAGGCAGAGTGGAATCTGTCTGGTAATATTGTGCATCTTTGAGCTGAAAGCTGATGTAGGTGCTTTAAGTTCAGCAAGGTTATATAGCATTATTTCTCTCCTTCCAAGGAGATTGGATTGGTAGCCTCAATCAAAGCCACCTTTATGTACAGAAGTGAGAACTGTAAAATCATCAGCAAGACAAAACGCCTTTTCCCATTTAAACCTATAACAAAATCTAACTCAGTTATCTGTTCCTCTTGAACACTGTCTAAAACAACATTAAATGCAGAGCAGATGTGAGAAAGCATGGAATATTTATTAGATTTAGCTAGGTAGTGTGAGAATCTAATTTTAAAAAACGGACATTTCCTTGAAAATAAACTTTTGAAATGCTTTTCTAAAATCTAAGTGCCTGCAAAATGGGGTATCTGCACTGTACACAATTTTAATGAGTTGTAGAGCCTACGAAAGAATGAGGACTGAATTACTTGAACATACAGTGCAAGCAAGACAAGTGAATGGATTGTCCAAGAGGTATCATTTAAGTATTCTAGTACAGTATCTACCTGCCACAATTGTAGACTTAGTTGAGCACCAACTAAGCAGCAGTTGTTGCAACTAGTTGCTGCATTTGCACATGTAACTGTGACATGCCTGTAAGTACTCTGCAGCATTTTGCTTTTGATATCCTGCTAAGTATTCAGTATGTGACTGAAATACTGGAACATGCTTAGTTTCTAAACAGTTGTTATTACTAAGATGATAAAAAGATGCATATATTAAGCTTGTCAAAGTTAATGCCAGATAACTTAAAAATCAGCTTACTGTGAGAAAATTATGTATAGTAATAGTATATTACAATATGTTACTAAAATGCAATAACTGGCAACCGTAGATTTTACAATGATTAATAGTATATTTTACCAATCCAACAAAAGGAGATTATTCAATAAATTAAAACAGTATTTCTAAGAGATCCACTTAAAATTACATATCTCAAAGTTTGGATTATGCATAACTCAATTACCTCATATTTACCTCACATATTTGCAGTTTTGAATCAGTTTTTCTCATAAATGTCAGCCTTACTCCTTGCTGTATTGTGAAACTAAATAAAAGTCTGTATTTGAGATCTCCGAAAATGAATAAGTATAAAATAATAGAAAAGCACATCTATTATTTATCATTTTTGATTAGAAGGCAATACTAGGCACAGGTAGCTATAATGATCTTGCATCCAAGATTAAAGTTTTAAAAATTTTATTTGGAGGTTTTGAGTTTATCTTATATGTAATTGATGCAGAAGCCTTCATTATGAATAATGCCCCCAAATCCATGCTTGTCTAGTGCAGTACTTTTCTTTTGAACCAAAGATTTGGTATACCATAAATTCTTGTTATTGATCTTTAGCTTTTGAATGGGGTTTTAATGAAGAGTTGTGCAAATATGCTTATCTTTATGCATACCTAAGTGACCTTCAGTAAGGCCCTGATTCAACAAAGCACATGCTTAATTTTAAGCATCTAAGTTCTCCTGTGAAATGCAAAATAAGCCATGTGCTTTGCTTAACCTTGAAGATGGCCTACCAAATCTTTCTTTTTGCTAGAAAATAATCTAACAGGTGAAAGAAGCTTAGTTAAACAAAATAGTTTAACATTCTCTTGCTTATAGATAGCATTTTGTTAGTCAGTAGTGATATCTAGGATCATTTTCCCTTTACTGAACAGTGCGGAGAAACTTAAGTTTTCCCTTCCAGCACCAGAAGCAAGTAAAAGCTGATAGTACTGCCAAAAGAAGCAGTTTGTCCCTTTTTGTCTCCTATGGCTGGTTTCTTTTTAGTGTAACGCCTGGTGGCACAATCCAGCTGGTCACCTACTGAATTGACATCAGCTTTCAACATCTCTCATTTTCCAAGAAGATCTTGTTACAAAGCTGTACAAAAACATATCACCTTAAACTTTTCAAAGAAGACCTCCGTCACAGCAGGTGCTCTGACATCAAAGCAACAGCCTTTCTAGGAGAACAGTGAAAGTGTATTCCTTAATAGTCTCATCTCTAGAGACATCTGTATGTGCATTTCCATGCCTATTTTTTCCCTCCCCTCCTCCCCTTCTTATTTGCCTTTTTGTCTTAACTACAAGTTCTGATACTCAAAGATGAAAAGAGAAAGGTCAGAGAAATGCCTGAGGTAAGATACAAGATATATCATTTAGCAGCTTTCTGGTGAATTGAAACGGAGGAAAACTTCTCTTGATTTTTATTAGATTCTCTATTGCAAAAATTCTTGCTTACCTGGTCTGGATGGCTCTTCAGGTACTTTTTGTGTTCTTTTGAAAATGCCCACAAAATTTCTTAACTGGTTTGTCGAGCTGCATATAGGCATAATTAACCACACAAAATTTTTTTAAGAATAATGGTTTCATTCCAAGACTCACAAACTGGGGGGGGGGCGGGCAGGGAAGAAAACATAGATATTAGGGAATACAAATTTTATTTTAGAAAGGGAAATTTAAAAGCTGGTGTTTCCCAAAGTTAACAGACAACTTGAATATATATTTTTCATTATGAAAGCTTTGATTTTGCCATTTATGAGACTTAGCCTATGTCCAAAATTAGCATTTTACATTGTATAAACAGTTCTATTTACATTATTGCTGAGAAGAGATTTGTTCAACATCTCTCATGCTTCAAGTGGATTTGTTTTGAATCCAAAATTTAATTGCAAACTACGTTGGTATATATTGAGTCTTTCTTATGTCTGTCGCTTAGATGGGAAACCTACTGTAATAATAATTAACTTAGTAATGGCCTAACAGCCCTTATGCCTCCATCACACCATCTCAGAATGAAGGAAGTACAGCAAGGTCTGAAGCTGGCAGGTTTGTTTTCGTCTTCTGGGTGATAGAAGCTGGGGACAACTGGTAAGAAGTCAACCTTTTGGGATATTGTATCATTCCAAAACACTGGCTTTCAAACAAGTGGAATGCCTGCTGTCTGAACTTGGGTAGAAGAGAGAGATTACTTACCCACAAAAACAAACAAAAAACAACCAACCAAACAAAAAAAAACAACAAAACAAAACAAAAACCAAAAACAAACAAACAAAAAAAAAAACACAACAAAAAAACAAACAACTTAAGATTTAGGACTAAGTTTTTTAGGATTAAACTCAGGATAGATACTCTTGCCCTGTAAAGGGCATTGAGAAAACAAGGCAATCAAGAGTAGAACATCTGGCTTTTGGTTCTACCTATAAGAATGCATTGGAAAGCTCAGAAATAAATATTTTATTCCTTTTCCTTTCTATTTTAAGTAGGCTATTTCACAAAAAAAAAAAAAAAAAAAAAAAAGTCATCCTGAAAATCAAAGTTAAAAGCAGAGAACAGATTATGGAAACTTAGTATGATGAAGAAATGGAGAACAAATCAGTCACCCAACAGTTTATTCTAAAAGGTCTTGTAGGAAATGCTCTGGTTATACAAGAGTATTTTAAGTTATGCATCAAACCAGTGTACATCTTACTGTTGCTAGACTTCTCATTGACTCAGGTCTGTGCACATGTTTCTGGCTGAGCTATAGAGAAGGAACAGAGGAACATGTTTAATATATTGTAAATGTCACCACATGTTTTGAAATGCATGATGTCTACTAATGATGAATGTTGAATAGGTACATAGGTCAAGACTGACACAAATATCATTGATAATATACAGTTGTAGAAAGGAGCAAGGCAGGCTGGATTGGCTAGAGAGAATGTTAGATGTTGGTGAGGGTAACAGGCCATCTGGAGATTCAGTGTGACCAATGTGGAAAAGGCAGGATTGCATTCCTCTACTATTGCTCTATTTAATTCATATAACCAAATCTTGGGTTATTTGCTTTAGAGCAGTAGTCTAACTGTTTTGAAATACATGTTTGAATGTCTGAGTCTCACTGTTTTAAATGTGGAGCTCAGCCTTGTGTTTTCTGTTTTAGAAGATTTTTTTTTATCATCTTTCAGATTTGCCAGAGATTATCGTCATGCACAGCAACAACGATAAATGATGCTTGCTATTGCAGGATGGGATTACATTTTTCAAAAATAAATTGTATATGCATAATTTACAAAAGAAGCTGAGAATAGACACTGTATGAAGTGTGAATACCAATCCTCAGTACTCTAATCAGCGTAGTCTCTGAAATATTAAGTTTTGGCTGTTGCGTTGTATTTAGCTTCAAGTTAAAAAAAACATGTGAGCTTGTCAACTCTTTTTGTCCAAAGCTTTCTTCTTTCTTTATTTTTTTTTTGCTATTTCTTTCTGGCAAGGCTGCGTATATCTTTACATTACTCTGTTTTCTTGTTTGAAACCTTCCTCTTAAATCACACTACAAAAGAAGATATTTATTCCCTGCCACTGTTTCATATTGCATAACAAGAAAGTACTAATGGCTAGATCTCAAAAAGTTTACAATAAGAGGCTGTTTGAAAACTAAAGTTCTGCAATTTTATTCCATCCAGAGATGATGAAAATAATCTGTTAATAATCTGATGGAAAGGGAAAGGTAGAAGTTTCCCAGAGCATGAATGATAAAGCACCTTTGTAGTGATTCAAAATACTTTGCCTATAGAGGATTTCTAGTAAGCAAAGGCATAAGGCCAAACTTGAACTCATGTATTTAGCTAGGTAGAATTAATAAAAACTGTTATTTTACTGAATGCTTGTAATAATGTTTACGGTGGAGAAATGAATATTAGAAAGTTTCATCTCAAAATCTATTGTAAAAGAAATAATGAGCTAAAGGAAACATAGTGTCTTTTAGAAAATACAAATCCTCAAACTACAAAAACTCCTGCGGAATGAATTTTAATCAGTAGTGTTTGATAGTAGAGCTAGAATTTAATACAATTTTCAATTTTTACTGCACAAATACATTTTTCTGTTATTATTTTAAAGTATTTATACAATATTTAATAATATATGAACATGGACCCTACTTAAAATACTGATGGCATTTCTCCAGAATTTCAAAGCTATGTTTTGTGTTTTAAAACTTACTTGATTTTGCAGAGATTGTATCTAGACAGCAATTTGTTCTGTCTTTATTCAATTTATACATTTGTGCTTTAAACAAATAATATAATAGTAAGTCATTTATTTTGTTGCTAGTGATTTCTGGTACATGGAATTTGGCTTCAGTAATTATGGTCCTTTTGTCTGATAGAATTAGTAAGAAGAAAGTTAGTGTTAAATGAGATAAAAATGATAAAATATTTATCAAGTGGAAACAAATGGATGTGATTAGTACTTATCCTCCAGGACTGTAGAATACTGTAATAACAAAAAAGGAAAACAAGCTTTGTTTTCAAGCACTCATAACATTTATTATGGCTGTATTGAAGCTTTATTCACTGTTACAAGCCAGTAATCTGATCCAGAGTTTCTAATATAATATATGACCAGTAAAGGTTTATCATAAATGTTAAAACGAAAGACTTTTTTTTCTATAGGCATGTAGTTGACAGTAAATGTTGAAGACTGGTAAAATATATTTTAAATTATTCAACAATTTTCCTGTTAGAAAGATATAGTTAAAAGAGATTTATTGAAGATATTAATATCTGCCAGGACATAAAGATTTGTATTCCTGATGAATCTCATGCTGCTTTTCCAGACCATGTTGCTTTTTTGTCCCTTTTCCAAGTCAATTCCTTGCAAGCAAATGAGTATGTAAACATCAAAATCAGGTAAATAGCGAAAAGCACAACTCACCCACTGATCTCAGTTAGATGAGCTGCTCTGCCTCCTGGAGTCCTCTTATATTTTCTGGCACAAATATTTGTCTCTTTTTAATTACCCTCCAAAAAACCAACAACATTAAGAACAGAAGCCAGATTCAAAAGCTTTCTTCAGGTACAATACTTTCACTGTGCAGCAAATGTTTACATCTCATCTCACTAGATCAAGATCCATATTTTCCTCCTGCCTAATACTGTTGTATGGCTCTTCATCATTGTCCCTGTGTAGATCAACATGTCAGTCAGCTGAAAGTGTGCATTGCATCGATAATAATATGCTGATTTATGATCCTTGTAATATGAATAGTCACCTAAAATAAATGTGGGCAGAGCTTTTCACTTGAAAGTACATTTAACAGTATTTATTTCAAATGTATTATAATTTAAAATCCCACACTTCATTGCTTTCACGAGGCAGGCATTAGTTTACATGCTTCTGATGGCATTTTATTTTAATTAATGTAACTTATTATCATCAGGATGAACAGTAGGCTTAGAAAAGCATGGCTGTATAGCTGCATCATCTGAATGTTCTTGTGTCTCGTTGTGTAACTTTTGACTTGATTCATAATAGAGTGGATTCCACAGAGGCTCAAATTAAACTTTCATCTTCAGTATAAATGTGCCTAACCAGTGTTAGGCAAGCATTAGTAATGTGAATTATATTGATCTTAGACTTATAATCACTCTGAAGCTATCCTTGAAAAATCATCTGGCTATTTGTGGGGAATATCTTAAAAACTTTAGAAGACTTACTCAGTCATTAAATCCTCATCACACGCACAAATTTAATAGGAGTTTTTTGTTGCTAATCTGAGCTCAGGAGACTTATTCCTTCCCTTGTTGCCACTATAATTTATGTGCAATCATAACTCGAAAACCTTAGTCTAACACTGCACTCTGTTCTCTAAGGCAGTTTAATACATTCTGCTGTGTGTACTCATAACATTTATCACGTCAACAATAGGCATATGTGACCCTTTAAAATTACTCTCCAATGTATGCAATGACTTGCCCCTCTACTACCAGATTCCCAACTTCAACTCTGTTTTGAAGCTGTTGATTTACAGGTAGGGTGTTGTTCTTCTAAATTAAGTTAATTTTTCAGGATTTTTTTATTTCATTGGGTTTTATTATCTTGCTTTTTGGTGATATGCTACCAGTGATTAAATGAAAGATGAGGTTATAATAGTTGCCAAGTTTTTTCAAGTGTACAAAGCTGACACACATTTTGTATCTCATGGGAACTGCAGCTGTGTCCTGAGACACACAGCAAGGCATCTCCAACTACCAGGCTGGTATAATGTATTCTGCACCCTTCCCTCCTCTTCTGCTGTGGTGGGTTAACCAGCAGAGAAACTCCCACCCAGCCACTCTATCCCTCCCTCTCCTCAGTGGAACTAGGGGAGGAAATAGGATGAAAAAACTTGTGGGTTGAGATAAAGACTCATGGGTGAAACAAACTTAACTTGGGAAAAAAAATACTGGCAATTGAAATGTATTTGAGTGGTGAGAAGCAAAAAGACATATAAAATAGCATATTTCCTCCCCCTCTACCCAGCTGATCTTTACTACTCCACTCCAGACTCCCTATCCTCACTCCAAGCTGTGCAGGGATCTGACTGGCAAGTTTTACTTTAACGTCATATTCCTATGTTCTTTCCCTAAGCCTTTGTTACTGACCAGCTTTGGAAACAAGATGCTGGGGTTGGTGTACCTTGGTCTGAACTGATATAGATAAATGCTCAAGTATGCTTTCTGAGGCTTTTTTTTTTTTCTTACACCTCTGAGTTTTCTTATGTGTTTGAAGGGGAGAGGGGAATGTAGCTCTGTGAAAAATAGTTTGGGAAATACCAGGAGACCTTGGGAGCATTCACATCTATATGTAATGCTATGTCAAGTAAATATTTTTGCCTGTGGAAGATTGGAAGTAAAACCACTGGGCATTGCTAAGCCTGGCAGAGCTGTTAAAAAAAAAAATTATAATGTAGAACTACTGGAAATGCTGGTAGTGGCCAAGTAGTTTATACACATCATGGTGATTTTTTTTTTTTTTAAAGCAGTGCTAAATCATCTGCCACATGTGACTAAGCCAGCACATAGCATTTCAGTAGAACTGCTTGAGGGTACTGCTCCACAGGAAGAGCTGGGAGGAATCTGGTCCATTGTGCAGGAGCAGTATCCTTCTCCCATGGTAAGCCAGACATCCAACTTGTCAAAAACAGTGGTCTGCTTCTTTGGGTTCAATTTGCTAAAGCCCAAAGCTGCAGGGGGTATGTTCTGGAAAGTGAATGTGAACTGTGAGGTGTGCAACCAGGCCTCATGCAGAACTCATGCAGAATGTTTTTTTTTTTTTTTTTTTTTTTTTTTTAAAGCAAGGTGATCAAACCGTTTTTAAACATATCATTTTGTCTTAATTTCTTCCATAGATATATGTATAGTATCAGCATAAGATAATGTAGAAGTCTGTAACAGACTTCCTGGCATAGACTGGGATAGGGACAGAGCAACAGTTTAGCATATATCAACAACAGTTCAGCATTAGTTAGGCTAAGCAGTAATCTGGTGATCAACCAGGAAATGTGAGATGAATGGGGCAGAGAGCCAATACACAATTTATAACTTCTTTAGATTTAATATATGTTTACTTTTTTATATTGATATTATTTTGTTATTAATGAAAATATTTCATTAAAATAATAAAGCAATAAAATACCGAAATAGTAATTCTCTGCCCATGGACTTGCGTTCACACTATAAGACTGGCCATCGAACATAGTTAAACTAAGTAAGATTTCTCCTTTAAATGATCTTTTGTAATTTTTACATGTTCTTCATTCTGTATCCAAATTGCAACCACTTTCATGTGTTTCATAGTTTCTCTTTTACTTCCCTAAGTAACTTGGAATTGAAGCTCAAGTTGTGGCCCGAGATGTTTTTGCCAGAGTTATATGTTTCAGGAAGTTGACAAATCTGTGTTTCTCCTCTTATATTAAAAAATATATTAAATAACCCCTAAGACTAGGAGGAATTGCTGCATGGCGAAGGAAGGCATTATTCCATGTTTCTCTGCACACTCCTATGTGCCTGAGGTCTTGTTCTGTCTTGTATAGTTGTATAGAGGAAGTCAGAAATAAGTTCCATTAGTAAGGGTCTGTAGTCATGAAAACGACAAGAAATCAGAATTATATTCTGTGTTTTTAAACTGTGTTTTTTTTTCTCTTTGTAGCTTAAGGTCAGCAGGTACTCCCTTTATCTGCACATCATGTGAGTCATTAACCACAGCTACAGTTGAATAAGCAATGGCCAGCATCTTTATACAATCAAGTGTAACATCTATCCAAAGAAGTGCTTGATTCTGTCATTATTGATTTTACTTAGTATCATGTTGTTTCCCTTCAAGAACACTACTAAAATCACAGTGGCAGAGATCAGAAATAATATATCCCCTTAGCACACTTGCTGCTGACTTTGCCTATGTCTGATTAAAATGACTGCTGAGTTTTGCTTTTAGTAATGACTTCTGATTATGATATCTTGCCACAAGCTGCACCAAACGAACATGAAAATTGTTGGCCAGCTTATCATGTACTGCATAGTTCTAGCTGATCTCCATGTTGAAATCTCTGGGACAATGAGTGAAAGTGAATTTTCTCCCATCCCATCTGGTAAACAGAAAAAATAAAGGCTAGAAAATACCATAACTGTTATTCAAGTCAACTATGTCTCTTTGGTTCAGTATTAAATATAAATCCCTTTTGTGTGCCATCACCCTTTCAAATTACATTTGTTCATACATAATTGTTTTCTTCTCCTTATTAGTATCAATTGTACTTTGAATCCTTTTATTTTAGTGAATTGTACGTCATGCCAATGAGGCAACTGTTTGTAGTAGATAAAACACAGAGGCACAAGCATCCAGGTCACTGAATCTCTTGTGTGTGAAACACTTCTTCTGTCCCTCTATATTTAGGTACTTCAATATGTTTTAAAGCAGGCAAGATATGCAAGCAACTACGGAAAAAAGCAAGCAAGAAAGCAAAGCCCTGAATCAGTTTTGATGAATACAGCTGAAGAGTAAACCGTATAAGTCAAAATGTAATTCCAAAGAAAATTGAGCTTTGTATTTAAAACAAAACAACAACAACAACAAAAATAACAACAAAAACACAGTAAAAGCATTTTTTTTTCCTGGGGTGAATAAAAATTGTGTATTGTAACACTTAAAAGAACTGCTGTGGGGTTCTTGTAGTCTAGTAATGATCACTCATAGAGTTTATTTTCTGGCAGTATGATTTACAAGGAATGAATTTTGTTATTTTATTACTAGTATGCTTGTACACTTCTCTGAAATACTGACCAATCTTTCAGTTAGTCAAAATGTAAAAAGTTAGTAAAAATGAATTCAGGGCTAAATTGTGGAATATGTATTTACATACACAAATGTATTTTGTCTGTATGCATGTGTTTAGTTTTAACTGTGAAATAATTTGATTATTTATCATTTAATTTTCATTTACTGGGGTGCAACAAATGCTTAACTTTTTATACTTCAAACGTTTGCCTCCCCCCTTTTTTCTTTCTATTTAAGCACCAGCAGACAATTTTTAATGCGGACTTGGGGTAATTTTGGTATTAGGGAAAATCAGTGAATTATATATCTTTAATCACAGCACATGTAAAATGACTAAATAAGTCAGATCCCTAGAGACTTTAAAGCATAGAAGGTATTTATCATCTGTTGCATAAAATGAATGCACTTATACCCTGTTTCCCCCAGTGAGGAAAGTAGGGTGAAAGGGAAAGGAAGACTAATAATTTCCTTCTGTGTTCATTTAACTTCATGATGGTTCCTCTCAGGAGACCATAATGAAAAGATAAGAGACTAATGATCCATAAATTTAACAGAACCCAGATTGAACAATATTTCAATCTGACAAAATTAATTAACATTAAAACACTTTTTCTTGAGATATTCCTCTCAATGAGTGTGAGAGAAATCAAAACATAAGATAAGACCATTCCTTAAATTTTTGAGTTTATTTTGAGACTGTAACCTTAACCTTCCAAATCTGACTCATTTTTTGCTTTCACAATCTAAATTTGATGTTTTTCATTTGTATTCATTTTTTGTTTTTCAAAAGTACAGCTGTCACTGATCATATTAATTATGTAAAAATATTCACACTTCATACTTGATCTTTTTCTCATATGTACTGAGTGTCAAAACTACTTATTTAGGTGACAAATCTAGGATTTTTCTTTAATGATCCTTTTCATTCTGATTACCTCTCTAGCAGTAACATAATCAAGGTCTTGTATTTACCACAAAACTAAACCAATCTGTAAATCAAACATACATCCTATATGAAGATCCATTTGTGTACAGCTTTAATCCATTTATGGAGCAGCTCTTAAGTTGAGTTGAGTGGCCTCGTCACCTGCTAACTCAGTGAGTCTGTCATTTCATAATGTGGACAGCCTTACTGATGAATATGTGAGCATTCAGAGTTAACTCCTCTGTAAAATCATCTCCAGAGGAGATTGGACTTCCATCCTCATAATGCATTACTGACAAATACCAACCTGGGTAGGAACTCTGGAAGTGCTGGAATTGCACCATTAAGACTGGGTTCAACAGGTATGTCTTATGTATTAATTTCCCCACAGACAGGCTCACCCTGCCCCATGGTACATGCATATGCATAAAACTAGTGTGACTTAGGAATACACCTCAGTAGGAACCAGGTTTGTATTGCAAGCAATCATATCAACACTGTCTTCAAATTAGGTACTTCTGAGAGTAATAAAGTCTCAGTGGCTTGTGCTTTAGCTTTGGGTCTACATGAGCAGAACTGAATCTTGACTCATTCACAAGTGGCTCACTGATACTTGCCTAGCCGTATTTCACCTCTTTCAGATGAAGTCAGATTTCTGATGGCACTACAGAATGAACCTGTTTTTTACTTTTATCTTTACTCAAGTTTTCTTATTTTTTTCTCCATAGCAAAAAATAATAATAATAAAAAAAATAAAATCCAACAATAACAGAAAAAGCTATGTATTATAGAGATGTAAAAAATTAAAAGATAGAAACCGTGTAGCATTAGGGTTAACTGGCTTACTAATACTCCAGTCAACAAGACAGTTATACATATGGTGTAGAGTCCTCAGAGTCCTCTGAAGTATTATCGTTTTTTTTTCCTTTATCTGCTATGCTGCACAGCAGAAAACACATGAAATTTTCTTTTGCTTTCCTACCTTCTTTAGTTAAGTTTCTAAGAAGTCATTTATTTGAGAAAGGAGTTCACTTTTGCTGTGTAAATTAGTAGTATCTTATCAATATTTTGCTTATTCTTCCATCGCATTTTAGTGTGACAGCACTCCATATTTATGCTGGAAGCAGTGCTCTTCATAATCATCCCCTCTTCAGCAGAAGTCATCAGGTTTACGTTATCAAATTTTACCTTGATTACAAATATACACACTTTCTATGCTGTTAATATAAAATAAATGTCATGTATTTTTATTTGCAGCTCTAGCCAAAGTGATAGATATTAAGGAACCATTAAGGAAAACTGAATTCATTATTCATTCAAGAGTCAAAAAAAAAAAAAAAAAAAAAAGCATCTGTGCATTAGATGCTATTAGCACATGCAGAATGCCAGATATAATAATCCCATTAAATCAGACTTGATTAATAGTTTATATTTATGTTATTTTTGGAAAAGCTGTTTGCATTCTTTTGTGTTACTTTTTTAAAAATAGTGGTACTATGAAAAAGAGCCTAAAGGCCTTGACAGGTATGAAGTGTTCCTTCGATTCTGATCTGCTTCCACCTAGACCAGAGAGGTAGAAGGTCATTATACAGAGAAGACTAGATTTCTCCCAGCTAACATGTACAGAAATATGCTTTTATTATGCTGCCCCACATTAACTGTTCTGTGTCCTTAGAAGTTCCTCAAGGATTCAGCACAAGCTTCTACTTTGTCTGGCTGTTGAAAAATAAGATGATTATACTTATATTTTTGGGGGGATGCTGTATTAATTCAAACAAAGTAATTGTAGTCTTGCTGCTAGGGGTGGAGTGAAGGAACTTTATTGCAAATGGGTTTAGTCCAATAAGTATTTTTTGTTTTGTTTTTTGTTTTGATGCGGAGCCTGCAAGAGCTAAGACACATCTTTGTCAGGATCTTTGGTTTAGCTTTGTTCCCACAAAATTCCCTAACTTTAAGCTCCTGTTTATGACGAGTGGTTACATTTTCAAGGCCACCAAGAATTACTGAATAAACTCCTGATTTTAATGTGGGCTAAACTTTCTTTGTCCTGTTTTTGTCTGGGTTAAAATTAATTTTCTTTATAGTGACTGGGATGATGCTATGTTTTGGATTTATGATGAAAATAGGGGTGGTAACATGGGGATGTTTCAGTTGCTGCAGAGCAGAGCTCGCACAGAGCCAAGGCCTCTTCTGCTCCTGGTGCTGCCTGGCCAGTGAGCTGGCCCAAGCTGCCCAAAGGGATGTCCTACACCGTGTGGCACCATGCTCAGCGATAGCATCTGGGGGAAAGGAGGAGGCAGGGGGGGTGTTGGGGTGATGGTGTTTGTCTTCCCAAGGATCCGTGCTGTGGTGAGCCCTGTGCTCCTGGAGAGGGCTGAACCCCTGCCTGCCGGTGGGAAGCAGCGAATGGATTCCTTGTTCTCCTGCACTTGCGCATGGCTTTTGCTTTGCCTAGTGAGCTGTCTTGCTCTCAACCCATGAGGTCTGGCACTCTTATCTCTCCAGTTCTCTCCCCCAACCCAGCTGGTGGCAGTGAGTGAGTGGTTGTGCAGGGCTGAGCTGTCTGATGGTGTTAATGACAGTCTTTAGTGAACCAGCAGTTCACTTGGTGACTTCTTAATCGAGATGAATTGCATAGCATAGGCTCTGTGCCTGGCATTCCTCTGCTGGACTTGGACAGTGCTACATACTCCATTGCTATATCTACACTGAAGAGAATATCATCTCAAAGCATTTTCTTCAGTGTCATATACAAAGGTCCACTGAAACCAATTAAACTTTTAGCAGTCAGAGCAATTCTGGGCTTCATTTATAAGAACTTTATCACATGTTCCTTCAAGATAGGACTGAAATTCTAGGACTTCAAATATAATTATTGTTGTGGTTCCTATAAAGAAAAATAAGATTTTTAAAATTTGCTGGAAATTTACTAGCAGATGAATATCAGTTGTTTGTTAACTGTAGAAATGAACAAAATGAATGCACGTTTCTTTTTTCTACTAGCAACATAAAAGTATTTATAACATGCTTAACAAATATTCTCTCTCTTTCTCTCTCTCTCCTGATTGATTCTTTATTTTAGGAAGCGTTGGTGTTTTAACTTCTTTTGGTGTCCTAATTGATTTTGTTTTTCACTGAAGACTATGATTAGTGTCATATATTACAAAACACAAAAGTGTCTGTTGCATACAGTAGACCTTGTTAATGAATTTTCTTGGATGGGCAGAAAAAAGAAAAATTGTATTCCATAGTTCTAAGTTATATTGACAGCTGCAGTCTACTTTTAATGAAGAGTGTTACAGATATTAAATATGCAATCATGTGAATGGCTGTTTGTATGTGTGTATACTTATTATATGTGCATGCATGCATTAGTAGTGTGGATAGTTTTAAACTCCAGAGCTAGGATAATATATTGGTAAAACCTTTTATTAAGTAACACTGTGTTTCATGGAGTGATCTGAAAGATTAACATTATCGAAGAACCCATCTCTTCTAATCACAATGGGGAACATTTTTCCTTCTAGCAGTAAAAGGAATTGCAACTCCAGGATTTGGGAAATTATAGCAAATTTATATTCTGTTCCTTGAAAAGTAATCTTGATCTTTTCCTTGAAGCTTATATAACACATAAAGATTATCTCTTTTCTCATTTTGGAGGAGCTTCAACCTCAAGTAGCTAAAGACCTCTCTCTGTTTTTTGAATTGTAATTTCCTCTACAAAAGCTGAAAACTTTTGTATTCCAATGGATGTCACATTTTTGTATCATATCCTGATAACATTTTTTCCTTTTCTAGCTCTCTACTACTATTTGGTATTTGTCTCAAAGAAGTTGCTGCTAAGAACTGATGCAAATTTAAACAAAGTAGTGGTGAAATGAAAGAAAATGAAAGAGATGTAGCTCACACAAACAGTGGCTGGACACTCTCATCAAGGGGAAAGATTGACTGTTTCAGCAGGCAGCCCGCCCCTGGCTGTTTTAAGTACAGGCCCTTCAGGAGAACTCTTAGTTTTGCTCACTGAACCACAAAATTAAAGTACCATGGAAGAAATCCAGACATGCAACAATGCCAAAATATGTATCACACTATCCTGAAAGGCTTCAAAATTACTGTATTTACACAAGGGTATTACAGACAGAATAAATGAAAATTTTATGGTCTAAGAAAAGAAACACAATTTTAGTTAACTAGCATTTTTCTACTGCTCTAAAGCTTTTAATGGGAGCAGAGGGAATTTGCACTCAGTGAAGTAGATCAGTGAAATGATAATTTGTCTTTGAATGGAGTACTTTTATCCCATTAATTTCTGCCATTATGGTATGAGATAAGATGTAAGCCAGCAACTAACTGAAAATTAAGGCCCAAAAAAGAGGCAACGGAACAAAAGAATAGCTTATGCAGTATTATACAAAGCATATGCTAAAATTAATTTTTACTCAACCTTTTGTTGTAGCCACTTTTAACCTCAATTCTTTATGCACTTAATCATGCCTGCTTCTGCTATATTAAAATATATTCATTTTATTCATCAGATCTCTTTTTAAGGATATTTGATTAAAATCCTTTCTTGTTGCTGTTAAGAGGGGAAAAAAGGACATTGTAGTGGAGATATGCCAGAGGTGAATGCATGGTGTTGAAAGCCTTCCTTCCCTATCCTTCGCTATGTATGGCAAATGAAGGAATCCTTTATTGCATTACAGAAGGAGCAGAAGAGAATACTTTAGCTTGTGTTATTTGCAACATTTACCTGGCATTGTATAAAGACTATTACTATCCTTTTTCAAAGATGTGCAATAATCATGATGTTTTGAAAGTACTTTTCAGGGTAACACATAAAGGAAAAGAGGACAGGATCATAGTCATATGTTGTTAGGAAAATTCTCCAGAGTTCAAGGCACCTAATTCTATCCATTGCACGGAAGCTGGATCAAGTAAATCTACCATATGCTTGTCTCATCTGTTTCTTAAAAACAATGAACAATGTGTCATGACGCTCTTGGATATCTCGCTGAAGTGCCTCATTGCTCTTTATTAGAACAATTTTACTACTCTAAATCTTAAGTCTTTTCTGATTTCTTCTTGTCCTTCCTCCCCCCCTTTTTTTCTGTGAAGAACAAATACCTTATTTTTTATCATTTTTTTAAGTAATGGAAAACAGTTATGTTTTCTAATAGCCAGTCCATTTTTAAATTTAATTTTGTTTTGTTTTATTTTATTTTATTTACTTGTTTTATTTTATTTTATTTACTTTGTTTTATTAAACTAAACAAGTATTCTTTCATTATTTCTCCTAAGTCGTGTTTTGTAAATCTCTTTGCAACTCTTCGTTTTCTCCATTTCTCTTCTGCAGACTCTGCAACTTTTTAGCATCATTCTTAAGAGGAAGGCAACCACAATGAGATGAGTTCTCCAGCTAGGGGTTCAGTACTACCAATAAACAGGTCAAAGACAGCTACCTTTCTTGTCCTACCCGGGACCTCCTAGGACACATGCTAAAGTGAGATCTGTCTTTGCAACAGCACTGTTTTATGAATTTATAGTATGCCTCTGATCTTTTTATGTCCTTAATGTATTTTCTGCCTGGCTGATTTTTCCCCACTGGGAATGATGCTTTCAGATGTGTAGTGGCTGTTATCTTTCTTGAGTACATTCTGCTAGTCTTTTTGAATTCATCTTGTTGAACAATCTTGTTAAGACTGTCCAGCTAAAATTGTTTGGTAGCTATGCTTTGTCAAAGTAAGAGTTATGATTTATTAATCCTTTGGTGATAGTAAGAAAAATCTTTTCATCTGAGAAGCTGAACAAACTCAGTCTGAGTTTTTGAAAATCCATCCTAGCTTCTTACTACAGCTCAACTCACAGATTGTCATTATTTTGCTTCTTTCCTTAATCTGATAGATCAAGATTCTACATAAGGACTCCAGGTTCTGCTGTAATGGAAACACTGGGTGGTGGTGGTGGTTGGGAGGAAATATCGTACCATAGTTTCACCAGTTCTATGTTCTTAAGGTTCTCTCAGGTGTGCTCTCTTCAGTGTCACCTGCAAAAGTCATTCTAAAAAGTGATCATTCTTCATGAATGCTCTGGGCAGGATTTCTATCTGCCCATCAGATCTTCCCACTAAGGTGGTTATGTAGCTAAAATACATCAATAGCAGCATCTTCCTCCTCATGTGTCAAGATCTAGGTAGATTTGATATATATACATTTCTACACTGGTATAAAAGGGCATGTTCTTTCCATGCCTACATGGTAGACTATCTTCACAGAATCACACAGAATTTCTAGGTTGGAAGAGACCTCAAGATCATCGAGTCCAACCTCTGACCTAACACTAACAATCCCCACTAAACCATATCCCTAAGCTCTACATCTAAATGTCTTTTAAAGACTTCCAGGGATGGTGACTCCACCACTTCCCTGGGCAGCCTGTTCCAATGTCTAACAACCCTTTCGGTAAAGAAGTTCTTCCTAAGATCCATCCTAAAACTCTCCTGGTGCAACTTAAGCCCATTCCCCCTTGTCCTGTCAACAGGCACGTGGGAGAACAGACCAACCCCCACCTCGCTACAGCCTCCTTTAAGGTTCCTGTAGAGAGTGATAAGGTCACCCCTGAGCCTCCTCTTCTCCAGTCTGAACAATCCCAGCTCCCTCAGCCGCTCCTCATAAGACTTGTTCTCCAGACCCCTCACCAGCTTCGTTGCCCTTCTCTGGACTCACTCGAGCACCTCCATGTCCTTCTTGTAGCAAGGGGCTTTCTTCAAGGCAGCACTGAGTACCAAAAGGCATATGGCTATGCAAGTGCTCCACTCTTGTCAGGATAAGGCACCTTGCTGGCATAAAGTCAGAAGGATAAAGACAAACAAGAGCCTTTCCTGTCCTCTTCTCAGCTATTCACTCATTTTTCCTCTGCTGGAGTTGCCTGTTGCTCTAGCAGAGGAGCAGTTTGCAAATTGATGAGCTCACAACCTGCATTGCCTCTTTCTGAGAGTGAAAGCATAAATTTCTAGCAGAGCTGCTTCTTAAGCAGAGGCAGGGAAGCTATTTTAGGTTGATATTAAAGAAAGATAAATGGGTGATAAATCATAGAAATGATAATCAGGAAACTGTTTATTAGCACTCATGTTTATTAGCACTAATGCCAAGTCAAATCAGTTTTTAAATATATAATTAAGTTTATGTTTCAATAATTTTCTGAATATGGACTAGGTTTTAGCTGAGAATCCCTGGGAGATTCCTAAGCTAAAAATATATCTAAGGGGAACAGAGTTGTTGAGGAAATGTAGTACTGCTGAGTGAATGTAGAACACTCAGATCTGTAGAGTTTGTAGAGTGAACTCCAGAGCAGACTTTTCAGGAGAACTGTGCACATGCAATTACATTCCAGCTTGTATGGAATATGGCAAAAGACTGAAGCCATAATATAGGCTTTATAAATAAAACCATACTGTGTGTGGGATCAAGTTTAAATTTATTCCTCCCTCCCTCCCTCCTTCCTCTCTCCCTCTCTCCCTCCTTCCCTTTTAAAATCAGTAATATATATTTTTTGAAAAGGGTTAATTTAGTTTATTTATTTCAGTTTTGTTTGTTTTGTTTCTCTCCAGTAGTTAATGAGTACACTCATGAAATATAATCTTCAGAAAAATAAAAGGAAACTGAAAGGAAAGTAGAGATTAAAAGAGAAAGAACTTTTCATAGCAGTAAAAACAGTAATAATATAATGCCAAAATTAAAAATCTTCTGTTAGAGGTTTGCAAACACTAGGGAATCTCTGATATCACTTAGTTGTAATGCATACCTTATTAGCCTACTTTTTTTTTTTTTTTTTTTTTTTTTTTTTTTTCCCCAAATACCTGCTAATTTTATTTTCATTGTACACCTATAATTAAAAATCTTTAAAAATTGAACTGCTCATAGGGAAAGTAATTGGAGAGAATCTTATCCTTATTTCTTATCCTTATTTTCTGTAAGTGAGAAAAGAACATTAGCCTTATTAAATGCTTTACACTGAATTCAAAGCACTTTACAAATTATCCTGCTATTAGGTTAATTCTTATATTCAGTATAAATTGGCTGGGAATTAGAACCCTCTGGTAAAAGAAGAAAGGGAAAAGAGGCAAGAAAATACATTATACAGCAGGAATCTTGTGCTGTAAGGAAGAAAGCATAGCAATTTATTTTTGGTAGTGAGAGCATACCTGTTTTAGCCACAATATTAAAACAAACAAACAAAACAACAACAACAAAAACATACAAAAACAACAAACAAAACCAAACCAAACCAAACAAAACAAAAACAAACAAACAAGGAAGAGCTTGTAGGCATTTTGTTCTACAGTACATAGTCAGTGTGCTTTATTCAGGCTCCCTGATGAGTCTTTCTAACTCATCTCTTTTGTTCTGATCCTCATGAGCAAGTGAGTGGAGGAGAGACACCATAGGATGACATTGGTCAGTAAAGGCATTAGTAGACAGGACCACTGGGGAAATTTTAAATATTTTAAATCCAAGAGTTGGCTTGTTAGTTTCACTGTACACCAGCTACAAACTTTGGCAGTGAAGCACTTCTATAAGTGTTTTTTTTTTTTTTTTTTTTTTTAATTATTATTTTTTTAATGTGTTGGTCTACCTCTTATTTAACCTGACTGTATCTCGGTGAGGTTGTGGAAGTGACAAAGCTCAGTATTAGTGCTCAGCCAAGTCAGTTTTCCCAATGGGAAAACAAAACAAAGCAAAACAAAACAATACAACCAAACCAACCAACCAAGCAATCAAAACCAAAGATGTTTGGTATGCAAAACAAGTGACCAGGGTGATTCATACCAACCTCCAGTGGGCAGCAGTTCTTTGGAAACTAATGAAGATTCTTACAGGTTCAGCTACAATAGTGTCTTACAGTACATCCAGCCTCTATTTCCCTGCTGCTGAGAAGTGAGGAAAGTAAGATGTAAGAGCCTTTTGTGTGCTGTCATACTCCCCTTTTTTCAAGATCTTCTATTAATTTCTCTTATCCGATGAAACGTGCTATGCTATTACCTACAAACATTAAAGATGAAATCATAAAGGGAAAAAAATAACAGCAAAGTTAAAGTAAAAATAAAGTAAATCCTCTACTGCAATAATTATTCTTAATGCTTTGATATTATAACTACAATTTGTTCACCCCTTAGGATTAAGAAGAAACATGTTTCACATCTTAAAAAAAAATGTAAAGAAAATATTTGCTTTAATGCTTTTGAAACAATCAGGTAGAGAGAAACTTTACCTACATCTCTTCATATATTTTCAAAGAGGAAAGATGACTCAAGGCAGTACCAACAAGTTTCTCTTTCTTCAAAAATAATAACGTCACAGTTATACGATGGGTAGATAAATTCATACTACGCAGATGTAAGATGGGGTGGATAGAATGTCAAACTGCAATTTATATAATCAATATCAGATATAGTTTTAATCTGTGATTTCACATATGCTCTGCTAACAATGCACTTTGCCCATAATAATGTCTCACAACACCTGTCAAAAATTGGTTTTGCCCATATAAAGCAATTCTGTTTCTACCACAGCATAATTCACAAATAAATGTAGTACATTATCTGTGGCCATTTCCTGTGTATAGAAATTATTTTAATTATGATTTCAATTTTATGTCTTTTAGCTTATTAATAAAAAGGACCACAGGAAAGGTAAAGGACAACAACACACAAAAAAATATTAACAAGTACCTAAGAAGAAAAAAAAACAAAACAAACAAAGTAAACGTTTAAATATTGACAGCTAACAACAACCTGGGGAAGCTTTTATGAACAGTGCTGTCAGCAGGCCAGGGAAGGTGATCCTTCTGATCTACTTAGCCCTGGTGACACACATCAGGTGTACTGAGTCCAGTTCTGGGCTTCCCAGTATGAGACAGCTACAGATTTACTGGACTGAGTCCAATGATAGGCCATAAAGATAACTAAGGAACTGGAGGATTTATAATACAAGGAGAGGCTGAGAGAGCCACAGTCATTCAGCCTGGAGAAGAGAAGGCTGAAGGGGATCTGATCAATATGTGAAAATATCTGATAGGAAGGAATAAAAATGACTTTTCTTGGTGTTGTCCAGTGAAAAGAAAAGAACACAAACAGTACATTCCTTTTAAACATACATGATTCCTTTTAAACATAATAAAACAGTTTTTCTACTATGAGAGTGGTCTGACGTTGGAAGAGGAGTCTCCATTCTTGAAGATATGCAAAATCCAACTGTACACAGCCCTGAGCAACCTCCTTTTGCTGACTCTGGTTTGTCTTAGCAGTTTTTAGAGGTCCTTTCCAATCTCAGCTATCCTATGATTCTATGATTCCATAAATAAATGATTTTTACATATTCTTTCCATGAGAAAAGCCTTTTTCTATGTTTCTGTTTCACAAGTTAATACTTTAAAGAGAAGAAATTGACTGAAGCAGGTCCTTCATTTCTTAAAGAAATTTAAATACAACTTTTCGCACAAACTTGCCTAAGAATTTGTAGGTTATCTTATTATATTCAAACCACTTTTTTTTTTTTTCTACTTCTTCTTCCTCTGGCTCACAAAAACAAACATTTCATACAGCATTCAGTATTCTTATGTTCCATTTTATCATCTTGTATTTACAAGATTTAAAAATGCTCAAAAATTGGGCTTAAGTGGGATCATTCTAAAAGGTATCTTCTATGAAATGCTCAGCAGCCACTGTAGTGGTCTGCAGAAAATCAAGAGATCCACAGCATGTCTTTGTGTGCTTTCTATATCATGCTGGTAGTGGCAGGATGACCTGGTTCAGATCCCAGTCTTAAAACTACGATATCCTCACTCCTTTTTTTTTTTTTTTTTTCCTTCAGGCTCTTCTGTGCCATTTTGAATGTCTCAATGTCTCTATTTAATGTGATGTCAAAATATAATGCTTTTTTTTTCTTTTTTTTTTTTTTTTTTTTCTTTAAAGATATGTAACTAAGCTACATACACTCAAATAACAGGCCTTAAATTTCAGATAGGATTTAATAATTCCTTTCTTTATTAAATATACTACACTAGGCTGTTATCAGACACTTTACAACAGGACCTTATTTCATTCTGTTGTGTTGCACTTACTTAAGTTGCAACTATTGCCCCTCTTAATTTAGCTGACATAAAGTACATAAATATTGAGGCATAAATATTTTCTCATATAAGTTAGTAGCATGAAGCCTGCATAAATATAGAACTAAATCAGGCCCCGAGTAGCCTGGCTTAATCTCCCCTGTCCCTAGCCTTTGCAGTGCTTACACATATGACAAGGACCAGAGCTTTGATTCATAGTCTGTCTTCTGGCCTGCACCTGTGTCTCCTGACAATATACTACCTCTATGCTGAGCTGGTGGGAAAGCCACAGCTGATTCTGTAATCAGCTTGTACAGAGGCTTGAGGCTTTCATTAGACAGAAATGAGCTCAAGAAGAAGAATAACTTTCTTTCATATAAACTACTAACAGCTGAAACAGTAGATTGTTTTTTCAGTATTTATGTTTCTTGGTACTTAGAAGTGTGGACACACTCCAAGCACCTTGCTCACATCTTGATGTTTTACTAAGGTCTTCTGATACCTCCAAAAGAAAATGAATCAGCAAAGTTTTAGAGTAAACTTTCCCAGTGTCTCTTTTTATTTAGAATTTGCAAAAATACTGCAAAAGTTACATGAAGAACAAAAGGTCAGACTTTGCTTTAGAATCTAGAGATATTAAGTATTTCATCAAGTTTATTTTTATGAGGCAGCATTGAAAAGCTTTGCTGAATTTAAATGTTGCATTGTCCTAGAGGCAAGGAAATAGTAAATCTACCTCACCCCTTCCTTTTATAGAAGATAATACAAGGTTAGCTTTCTGTGAAGTGGGCTTTCTTTGGGAGAGATTTCTAACACGACTAATATACAGCCAAGGAAAATAAATGCATTGCTGTGCAGGTTGGCCAGAAAAACATCTGAATAAATAAGATATTAAAATAACTTCAGCAATTCAACATGATGGGGATAAAGTTTAGAGATTTTAGAAAATCTTAACAATAGATCCAATCCTTCTTTCATTCCAGGAAGCTGTAAAAACAGGTCCTATCACAGGCTCCTGTGCTAGCAAAATATGCTTGTGATAACACGTTCAGTATACAAAAGGTGGTTATGAGCCATAGGAGTGATTTTTCAGTTATTTTTATCTGTGTGCTCAAAAGCATGATTTTGGCATCTAAGTGAATCCCTTTACTCCCATTGTGACAATGAGGTAAAATGAGAGACAGAGTTATATATGAATCTCTCATTCTTGATATTCAGTAGTTTGGTTATCCTGAAACCTAAACAGAGGCACCTGACTGTATAGTGCACTACACAGGGCACCAGTCTCTTCAGACTGGGGTGATTAATTTCTAGGTACCCCGGTGCTGAAACCACAATGGCCAAATCTCTCTCAGGAGTTCAATTCCAGTTTCTAGCCTGATCTATTTACTTGTGTGAAAGCTGAGTTCTTTGCTGGGTGTTACTTATAGCTAACACCTCCAGCTGACATCAGCTCTGGCCTAGCTTCATAGGAAGAGACAAGATGTGAGCAATGTGGTTTAATTAGAATATAACTGTATTAAAGGAACACAGAGAAGGTCATAATGTGAGGACTATCTTTTTTTTCTTAGTTATTATCATGTTATAAGAATAGAGGACAGCAGCCCTGACACAGTGAAATCTCTTTGAACAGGTATTAAAGGGCGGACACAACGGGAACATTTTGTCTCTGCTGCATATGATGTGGTCATGGCTTCTTAAGAACCTTCTGATAATGTTGTATTCATCTTTGGCTTAATAGAGAGCTAGATTTCCCCTCTGGAAAGTTCCTACAATGGATTTCAGTGACAATTTGAAAAAACAAAAAATCTATACCATTCTGACATGTTCCGGAACACCAAAAGCATACCAAAAGTTTTGATACATACCAATTACAAAACAAACAGGTTTCATAATTTCTAGTACGTTCTCAATTCTTTTATAATAGGAATATGTGTGACTGCTAGTCTGTACCAATATAGGAGAAGAGTATCAATACTTTTTTTTTGGTGAATTGACTTTTCTTATTTATATCAATCAGGCACAATATTAATAACCTGCTTTCTACCTTCCCTCCGGTTCCTCCTTCCATATAACCCTTTCAGCTTCAAGAAAAGCCAGGGTAGTCTTTCTGTGAAATAGAGATTTTATAGAACATGTGTGAAAACTGTGGAACGAATACAAAAATTACCCAAACAAATAACCTGTCAATCAGCAGTTCCCTCCAGCATGTGTCCTCTCTTTCCTTGGTAGATCAGGGATTGTGGGGTGCTTTTCACTCAGGGTCCTTACCGTATACGAGTTCAAACTAATCCAAATATTTCAGTATGTGGTTTTCTACTAATAATTCTTACTGTGTAGCTAGATTCCTTTTGACTGGCTAATGGATTTTTTTTTTTTTCTAATTTAGCTAAATATGTGATTAGGCATACACTCTAACTGTAGCAATCTCATTACTAAACTTAAGCAAACTAAAAAAGAAAATATTATTTCATTCCATGGTTCTCAATCAACTAGAAGGTTTTTTTTTTTTTTTCTTTTCTTTTTACAGAAAAGTAAAGTGTAAAACTTTTCATGATTTTTTTTTTTTTAGTATCTAAGTCACAATTTAAAGTCAACATGACCAAGGTTTGGCCTTTATGTCCTGTAAATAGGAGGAAGTGAAGTATACTTAAACCATTTTTTGTTTGTTCTGCAGAATTTAATGACTGTTTAGATCTGCAAATTTAATGAGTGTTTAGTGATGACACGGCCTTAAAGTTGTGTCTATAAGCATCCCTGGAGAAATCGAATCTATGAGCAGCCCTGGACTACAGCAAGTGCTAGGATCTAAGAAGAGATCAAAATACTTTGAAGTCTTCTTTTGTAGTGGTAAAACTGATGTCTCTGCTCTTTATCAAGAAAATTTGCTCCCTAAACACAAATGCTATTTGACTGCTATCAAATTACTGGTAAAGCTGAAATGAAACACCTGTATTACCAACAGCTGTTGCTATTCAGTGGTAAATGCCTGCCTCCAGCAAGACCTCAGGTTGGGTTATGTTTCTTGAAAACACTTCTTACTTCCAAGTCAAAAGGAGTAGTAATGATAAGACACATTAATATGTCATAATGAGGCTTCATTACCAGCTATCATCACCATTAGCACTTTTCTATTATATTGTGTATATGTGCATCTCCACTCATATATCTACCAAACTTGACACACCACCATATCACCTTTAATTGTTTTGAATGATTTGAGAAAGAATCTGGTTGAATATGAGAGCAAGAGTGGAAAAAAAAAAGATAATCTTACACTTCCATGTTATTGTCTTTTCCCATGATATTTATGATATTTTTTCCTTTTTTTTTTTTTTTTTTTTTTTTTTTTTTGAGAGGGGAGAGGTGTTTTTGATATGTAGAATTTCTTGAATTACATTACTGAAAATGAACTGAAAAAGAATTAGTTACATAAATAATTACTTTTCCCTGACTCATCCACGTTTGCTAGAGCTAAACAATCTAAAAATATTTCTTGACAGTTTCCTTCCAATTGCATTATGTTTGGGAATCTTTACTAATATTCAACAAACAAGTGCTCTTAATCAGGGGAACAATGAAGCAATACATGACATTATGCTAGGCAATCATGCTTCATACAGAACAATCAATCCAGATTGTTTTGATTACCAGATCTCTGTGATAGCTATAAATAACTAGGTAGGATGATGAATTACATATAGGAAAACCAACATTTTGTTTCCTATGGGAGAGATTTTCTAAACCATCTCAATCTTGTTTCCCCCTTCAACTCCAATGCTGTTTTCATCTTTAAAATTAGCATCCTTTCTGCACTGTCAGATCATGCGTGCATTTAGAAGGATGTTCCTCTAGACCTGTTTGATCACAGACTGCCTTTTACAGTAACCACTTTTGTAAAACTCCATAGAGTTCTCCCCCTACTTTTTTTTTTTTTTTTTTTTTTTTTTTTTCCAGTCAGATTTATTTCCGTTTGCTTTCTGCTGCTGAATAGTAATACTGAAAATCCCGTTTATTTTGGATACACTGCTTCTATATTCTTTCTTTCTTTCTGGGAGAACTCTAAAATACAATACTAAAAACTGTAATTCTGTGAATAAAGGGAGTCATGCCTTCTGTGGAACCCAAATGCATGTATGGGATAGTTTTTCAGCTTTTTCACTCATATGGTAAATTTTAGCAAATCTTGAACTGAGGAACCATTTGGTCTCAGATTTTTCAGTATTATTTTCTAAATCTATTTTTAAGCTTGATTATTATTAACATTCTTTTCTTTCTGGTGTTCCCTAGTTTCTAACAAGGTATGACAACAGATTAACCTCTTGTATTTGCCTTTGAACTTAAAACACAGGGTGGAAGTCTTTTGTTCTTATATTGACTATTTTTGCATTCGTGCATTTATTTTAACATTCCATACTATTTTCAGGTAATAACCAACTACGTAACTCTCATTTTCTATTAAAAAGGAAAAAAAAAAAAAAAGGCAGCAAATAAGGAATCTCCTGTGCTGATGTAAATTCTAGAGTTACCCAGTCTAATACAGAGATTTTTAAGCTCAGTGCTCAGTTAATCAATCACATTACAATTACCATTACAGTTATTTACACTATGATTTTTAGAAGTTTATAATTCCTCAGCACAAATTCACTGCAGGTGAAAGCTTGGTGTACATCTTCTAATCTACGAAAAACAAACAAACAAACAAACAAACAAACAAAACAACTTCTAGTAGGTTGGGTTGCTTTTATTAAGTTACAAGTTTCACAACAACAACATATCTGATACCGGCACTGTATGCTATTTGATCTCGATCTCTTTGATACATGAAATGTTTCTGTAAAAACAAACAAACAAGAAAAAGAAAATGACACAGAAGCTTCCTCCTAAGTCTCATCTCTGTTTTAGCTGATGTAGAGGTACACAAATTGGAATATGTGATCCTTGAATATTCTGTAAAAGATTCTAAATTACTATAGTAAATGTAATACGAAAGATATTATTTTAGGCAAACTTTAACAATGAATTAGTTAAAAGAAAAAAAATCAAACAAAAACAGAAGCAACCTTGCTAAGTGGTAGTTAGTTAAATCTCTGTTTTAAGTTTTAAGCCTGTATGAATCCACTACTCTCACAGTACTCTTGCAAGCAGGTGTGAGAGACTCACAGTCCTCCATTGCCTTGATGTGGCATTTCGTTGAAGGGTTCTACTGCTCCCATGTAGCCTACATGGTTTCATTTTATTTGTGTGGTAACTAGAAGCTGCAGAGATGGAGACCAAGAACATACTGGGCCACTGGGATGGAGGTGAGTATTTGTTAGAATACCTGGATCTGAGAACACGGATGTGCTCCTAGATCCAGTGATATGGATGTCACTTACAATGTTGGGGTATTATTGGATATATCAAAAGTACCAGTTCAACTGCTATGAATAATTTAGTGTTAAATTGCTAAACTGTAGTGAATAAACTATATGTGCATGTTGATGCCATGCACTCCTGAAGAAGAAATCACTAGTATGACATTAGGAAGAGCTATTTGGTTCACTCTGCATGTCTATTGCTAGAATGTCATCTAATGCAGATGCATTTTGCATTGTAATCTGGGAGGCATTAGGCTTCGTAATGAGTAGAGAATAGCTTAACAACTTTCTCCCATGGGCCCCATCAGCTATGGTCTTTCCTTTCAGCACAGCTGCCATGATGAAGAATGGAAAGGAGTAATTATTGCGATGTATCAGACAAGCATTCTTGTTGCCATGCAGTCTCAAAGTCAATAGTTTATAGTCTGAATTGGATTTAAACTTCAAGATATGATTTATACCAAGTATTTTTTAAAAATACAAAACTTTAAAAATCATACTGTGGTTCATTACCTCTTGTTGCAATGAGGTATGTGGTAATGTTTGCCAGGAATAGGAATTCACAGAAACAATGAAATTCAGGACTCAATTTTAAATGGCCTCATGGAAAGAAAAATAGTTATAGGAAGAACTAAAAATGAATAGTATGCATACTCTTAGCAGTTTTACACTGGCACAGAAAAATGACTTCATCTGTTGTAATGAATGCAATTCTTTAAATTGGGTTGAACCAAAAAAAACCTATACCTAAACACACTTTGTTACAAGAGAAGTTTATAGATTTTTCTCTTTTGTTCTGACATTCTGTTTGCTTGTCTGACATTGGAACTCTACGGTATATAATATTAGGAAAAAAATATATTTGTATATTGCATAAAATTGTATACAGTGGTGTCAAGATGCAAATGTGTTTACTACATGTGTGAACAGCTTTAGTCTTTCCCTTTCTTTCTGTTTCCAGCTTTTACCTTTTTTTTAATTTTATTTTTTAGTTTTTAATATTAAATGTGAGTTCCTTCCCTGCTGCATTGTTTTCTCCTTTCTTTTTAGTTTGCCTCCTTTGTCTTTGCTGCTTGTATTTAAATTCAGGCTGGAGTTGAGTTATAATAGATCTCACACTGAAGTGATTACCTGAACTGTTTGGACTAAGTGATAGTGAAAAGGATTACCTCTTGCCAATAAATTTTATTCTTATTCACCTTACTGATGTTTCTCCAGCCAAGCAGTGTGAAGGAACCTTCATGTAACAGACAATGAGGTCCAATGAGTTGTTTTAAAGCTGAATTTCACTACATTTCAGTGTACCTTCATAAGTTTGCCATCAATGCTTGTCATTTAGCGCAAACCCCTGTTATATGCTCTCTTTTTCAAGTGGTCCTTACAGTTAATTTTCATTAAAGATTGCACGTTGAGCAATATTTCAGTTTATTTTGTGAACCAAAGAATGCTGCAAACCCGAATTCACCGTTTCTCAGTTGGTACTGAAACTTCAATGTGGTTTTTTTTTTTTTTTTTTCAACATCCAGGCTTAGCCATTAGAGTTCATTGTTTATTAGCTTAGAAAGAAGGTTGTTGCAAATCTTCCCTTCCTTCCCTTTCTTGTCATTACTGATCTTGTTATCTATCCTAAATTTACTTTCCTGCTTATCTGCATTGTTGTTAATGACCACTAAGCCATGTATGGTTGTAAAGGGCTTCTTGCAAAGCAAAGGTGAGATGGCTGGCTGGCTGATCATTACAGTGTGTAAACATTCATATGAATTCCACCTATTGGTGTATGCATTGTAATAACTATTGGGACTAGGGAGGTTTTTACTCCTGGTCTTCTAGGGGTTTATTGAAAGGCTTAGAGACAGCTATTTCACTGCTTGTGTTTCCCTTTCTCAAGAGCAGAGTTAATGTCATTTATTTCCTTTTTAAAGCACTTTGATATCTGTTGGGGAAAGGTACTACATAAATGCATGAAAAAAAAAAAGAAATAACTCCCAAAATGCACAAGCTAAGATTGTTCAAATTTTTAATGGACCTGCCTGACTTGATAGAAAAATTAAGGAAGATATTATAAAGAAAGATCAGCATTATAAAAAATTAAAAGCTTGTGTAAATGAGAAGAAAAGGCTTATGAAACACAGCAGCTCAAGTATAAATACAAAGTATGAAAACTAGGACAGAATTTGGAGAGTGGCTTGCAGGAAATGCTCAAGTTGCTAGTTAGGAGTTTTTTATTTCTTCATCAGAGGTAGAAAGGCAAACAAAAATTTTGATGATGAGGGTATAGCGGGGGTACTCAGGTATGAACCAGACATAGCAGAGAACTGTAACAGATTTTTGTATCTGGCTACTATTGAAAGCTTTGGTAGATTCTCGCTGGCTCCCTCTTCTTTACTGCATCAGGGTCAGAGGATTTAGATAAATTTGTTGGTACTGGAGAAATTTTGCCAAACAGAAAAGTTAGGTAATTCTCCAGGACTGGATGACATTCAGGAGAAATCTTTTGGGTAACTCAGATATGAAACTGTGGAGCACCTGGCAAAACCATGTAAGCTATCATTGCAAATAGTTAAACATAACCTCTACTGTGCTAGAAAACTGGCACACAACTCCAATGATAAGAGGGACTGGGAGCCATGGAGAGGAACTACAGAGCAGAGACTGAGTTCCAGCTGGCAAGGTAAGAATATACTAAAATATAAGACACATGGAAAAGCATAGGATATCGGGAAAACCTGAACAAAGCTTCAGTAAATGGAAATCCTACTTCACACTTCTGCTGGACCTTTGTGAGGATGTGTGTTATTCTGGCCATGTAGGGCACTAATTCTTCCTTTTGTTCTCATGCAAGAAAGGTATGTCCCCTCTCCTCTATTTCCTAAGAAATCACTCAATCTTCTACATGTTTCAGGGCAAACGTATATGATGTTAGAGTACCTTTTTCTTTCCTTCTTATGGAGGGGTGCCTTTGAATCATCCTGATGAAAACATCCTGATGTTTTTCCAGCCTCTCCAAGTGAACTATCTTCTACTGTTGAGGAGTGAAAAACAAAGAAGGCCATAGCACTGTGCTAGAACTGTTCAGCTACAGCTAAAACATTAGTGTGTTATCAACACCACTTTCGTCACGTATCTAGAACACAGCATCATACAGGCTGATATGAAGAACATTAATGGCATACAAGCCCAACCCAGTAGGGTATGAAAAGAGTTTCAAGAGATGAGAACTCTCTGGTTTGGAAGACAGACAGCTGAGGAGGAATAGGATAGAAGTATTAAAAACATGAACAGCATGGAGAAAGGTAATAGGGGACAATTATCCCTTATTTCTCACAGGAACAGTCCAATTCAGCATCAGATGTAATGGTCAGACTGCAGGTACAAATCAAAGAAACGGAAGTGTTCTTTCACACGGCAAGCAGGAAAGTCTGGAGCTCATCACCAGAGGCTCCTGTGGAGGCTATCTGTGTAAATGGGTTTGAAACTCTCTTAGACAAATTCACAGAAGGGCTGTCAAATAGGATGCAGATGTAGCTTTTAACTGTAAAAAATCTCTTTATAGCAGACTGCTAGAAGCTAGAAATGTAGTGAGAGAAAGTAGCAATCTCTGCATTTTTTATTCTTGAGTTCCCTTACCAAGCATTTAATACAGGCCTCTTGTGATCCAGGCTAAATGGAATTTTGCTCAGATGTGTTATGCTTGCTTTTTTTCTTATGTTTATGCTCTTACTATTAGATTGCAGTTCATCTCAGGTTATACTTTTCCAGTAACACACTTTGAGTAGAAGAGGCCATGGAATATAGAAACCAGGAGTTCCTGACAAAGACGAATAATTTAAAATGTTTCCCATCTACTCCATTGATTTGTGTTAGGTGTTCAAAACTAATTTCTTCCACAGTAGGTGATTTCCATTTGGAAACATCCCTGTTGACCTTTGTCTTCAGTTCTTGTTTAAACCATTTGTATGCCTTTTTTCCCCCCTCTAAGTTCACAAGTCTAATTTCCTCCCCAGAGGGTGTCCACAGTTCCTTCAAAGCCTTCATTTCTTATCTGCAGGCTGTGATGTTCCTTGACAACATTCACACCTTCAGTTTGTCAGGTCACCCTGCTCAGGAAAAGAAGTAGTGGTGATTCTGGTTAGAGATGCACTGAACTAGCTGATTCTAATTAGAAGATGTTAGAAAAACACCCAATTTCAGTCTGCTGCTTTCATTTCAGATAGTTTATCCAATATCTGAATTGGAAGCAGCAGGTATCTGATCTGAAAATAAATTGTTTTTCCTTAAATCTCAACCTTACTGCTTTTTTATTTTTATTTATTTATTTATTATTTTAATTCTGATGCTGCAGCCTGAGTTAGAACAGCTGCATCAAATTCTGTTTTGAAATTCTAAAACGCACAGCACTGTGATACTAACTGAAGCCAGTGAGGGGGGCTTTTATGAAAATCTAAGATATTTGCTTGGAAGCATGTTCTCATCACTCTTTAGAAAACAGAGTTATAGAGTGAAATGGGGACAATTTTGAAAAAAACCAACATTAAAGGCATTTAGCCATAGTGATGTAGGATTATAAATAAAGTGCTTTCTTTATACATACTTCTCCAAATAGCTCTCCTATTTTCCACTTTATTCAAGTTTAATAGTATTATATTGAACTTATTGAATTATATTGAATTTAAAGGTCTGTTGGCAATCATGTATTTTAACCAAGGAAGAGTTGAATCTGAATTTAAGATTGAGTTGAAATATCTAGCAATGTGAATATATCAGATTTGGTACTTTTGAAATTGTGCCTTCAACTAGGTTAAAGGTTAGGTATTTAGGTTTAAGGCTTTACATTATTAATAAATAAAATGCAACATTCATGCATTGTAGATTAAATATTTTGTTCAGAGAAGGAATTTTTGTAGGCCCAAACATCTATCTCCAAACTGAGTCAAACAATCCTATACTCCATGTGCTTTTTTTTTTATACATAAAAATGAGTTAAGTAAGAGTGATGCAGGTGATAACTTGCATGCGTGCACTGCCGGCTCATTTCTGTCATCACTGTCCCACCACCCAGCCAGGAGTTGGGCAGGTGGGGGCACTGGCACAGTCCCCACCCCCAGGCATCAGACACCTATCTGGTCAAAAGCCTTGTTGGGATGTGGGCCTGACTCAGGGGGCTCATGTCCAGGCAGAGCAGGGCTGTAGGAAGCTAGAGTCTGGCCCTGCTGTGGCCTCACTGGGGCAGTCCCAGAGTGACATGAGGTCCTGGGACATGGACAGGGTGGGGGATCCCATGGGGGCTGGGAAGAGACAGCAAGGCCCACCAAGTCCTCAGGGCCCTAACAGCATCTTCCCTAGCAAAGCACTCACTTCTGAGCTACGTGAACCTTCCTCTGCTCTCAGTGTTTCTACTTGCTAAACGAATCTTGTCTTCTTTGCAGTCCTGTGGAAACGTGAAGGGTGAAGAGTGGTCTGATCAATATTGATAACATCTTATAGAAAAAGACATAAAATCCCAGGAAAATTGTCAGATTTCTGCCAGGTGAGAAGCTATTTTTATTTGCTTAGGTGTCAGTGTTTCTGCTTTCATGCATAATTAACACCCTTTCTTGTCTCTGTTGAAACAAACAACATCACACAAGCTGTTGCATCAATTGTCTGTTTCAGTGGCTGGCACACCAGCATATCAGGTAGAAAATAACTCAGGTTTATAATGTGGTGGGTCAGCACAGGGTTAACCACACTGCAAATAACTTAGGCTTTTTCATATATACTGTGACATCTAATACATGTGACAAATTTTTGAATTTGTGCTTTTCTGGCAGGTGATTGCTAATGAGTTTCTTGAGCTCTTTAGAATAAATATCCAATGATTACTAATTCATTTGGCACTCCTCTGTAATATGTAAACCATTATGTTCTTCTGTGCCATTACAGGAGTAATGTCTTTCAAAAATCCCACAAAATCCTCTACTTCTTGTTTCAGAGTAGACAAGTGTATCTGCTTGAGTGTATCTAGATTTGGCAGTGTTCCAGTTTCTTTGATGTATTTTGTAAAAGAGACTTGATAAGTAGGTACCAGTGTGTTAGGGATAAGCAAAGACAGTTTAATATAGATATTTTAATTTGATTGAGATTTGGCTTTTTTTTTTTTTTTTTTTTTTTCCTCTAGTACCCTTCCTTCTTCTACTTACTCTGAAATTCAATTAGAGTTGAGGTTTATTAGGCTTGCAAATGAAATCTTTATATTTAACTTAAAAAGATAACATTCAAATACTTTGCTATTTTTGTGTGGAGAAAAAAAAAGGTTTTCACTCTTTTTTCGCAGTACTGAAAAAAAGGCTGGGTTTTGCACTTAGAAATTGTTTTTGCCCAACTCTGAGACTTTTATTTCATAACACAGAACAGTGACTATTTTTTCAGAAATATTTGAAAAAGTCACGCTTCTAAGTGCCTTACAGTATTTGAAGTAGTAGTATTCCACCATTTTATCTTTTCTCATGCAATTCTTCATGTGGAGGAAAGCTCCTTTGTATTACACAAGATCATCTCTCTTCATACCGAGTCATTTAGTTATTAGGTTTACAAAACTGAACAGTAAACACTTGACCTGTGTTGCTGCTGCTCATATTGCAATATAAATAAACTGATGGATCAAAAAAGAAAAAAAATAAGGCAAAGACAGGTAACAGAAATGGAACTGCATTTTGCTGTTCCTTTCTCTGCTAAAATAAATGAAAAAGCATCAGTGCACCTAGACTCTGTGCATGGCACAACATTAAATATGTCTATGGCATGTGTTTCTGAAAAGGGGACATTTAATAAACAGTATATTACTGAATACGAGTGGACAAAACATTGAATAGGCCATCTTCCTGAAGACTCAGGATAAATTGTATCTTTGTCATTATAGTTAGATGTTTGTCTTGCATATCTTGGAAATGTCCAGTGATGGATACACTCAGCCTACTAAATAATTTGCTTCAGTGCTTCACTATGAATAGAGATATCCAGCTTGAATCACATTTTTGTCACAATAAGCTTTTTCCTGTAATTTTGTATGATTAAACACAGGACCATGCTCATCTCTTCTCTTTCTGTTCTTGTGTTTTATTTTTTAATAAATCAACTTCCAGTTTTACAACTCACATTGAAATACAGATGGAGTTGCAGGGGCCATACATTTATTATTATATATTTCAAAATTCCTTTCCTCCTTCCTTTTTTCTCTCCCTTCTTCCTTTATCTCTTCTTCATCCATCCATATTCATCCACCTATCCATCATGGTTATGGACTTAGTTAAATTAGACTTTGAAACCATTTCAAATTTCAGAATATTAGGTCCTCACCATTTCTATCTTAGAGAGTATCATGCAGTCTGCCTTACAGAAATCAGAAATGGCAGAAAAATATTGTTTATCAGAGAAATGTGGTTTTATAATATTTATTGCCAGATTATTTATTTATTTATTGCCAGATTATTTATTTATTTATTTATTTATTTATTGTGTATTTATTTATTTATTGTGTATGTACAAGAGTTGCAATTGAAACTTAAACTTAAACATAAACTTAAACTCTATTTCTGCAGAGTATAGGCAGTTCATGGTGCTGTAAATGTCATTCCTAACTTTACACACCTTTCCTGTAAATTCCCTGTCCCATTTTAACCCCCTTTGTCTCCTTTAAAGAGAATCTCTTTGTATGCTAGGACTGATTTTTAAGGTTGTTTTTCATTGTTTGTGTGTTGTTAAAAATCAGCATCTGAAATGGCTTTGCAGCCTAAGGCTGGAGAGAGGCAGCAGGAAATAGAGATGCAGGAGTTCAGCTTTGTTTTTCTCCTGCATGGCTGTTGGCAGTCCCTCCATATGCTAGTATTCGGTCTCCCCCAAACTAGTGCCTGAAGCCTTCACAGTGTGTTGCTGCTGTAGAGCAGCAGGAATTCAAGGGTTTATCTTTATTAGATTTGATTACTCACTGTTTATGAAGCAGCACAGCTTGTGCTGGTAATGAAAGACCCTTCTTCTCTTCCCCCCCCCCCCCCCCCCCCCCCCCCCCCCCCCCCCCAATTAGTTGGTCTTATCATTCTTATATTCCTTACGAAAAAGTTTTATGTCAATATTGACAAGATGAGAGAAAGAAAATGAATTGACATTGCACAGCTTGAGTCTCATCCAATAAAAATTCCGTGAAAGTAAGACTGGACTCCAGCCGTTCCATCTTATTCTGTAACACTGTCCTAGAACACAATTAATACATTTGATGATGCTTGTGACACTGACATTAACATTTGTTTCATATTACTTCAGAGCGTGTTCAGGATGTTATGAATCGCTACACACAAAAGTAAAAAACCCAAACTCCTAATCCCCTTCACAATCAAAAAGAATAAAAAATCCACTAAGTTTTCCTTAGAATTGAGGAACTATTTTATGCGAGCTGACATGGTGAAGAAACAAATGTCAGAAAACCCAGAACTCTGAAGACAGTTTGTCTTGTGATAAAGGAACTGAATCTCACTAGTCTGATGAATGATATACAATGCAAAGCAGTTAATCTTTCTGAGCTCCCTATTTCCAAAATGAGGTAATAGTAGTTCTACTTACCTTTCCCCTGTCTTGCCTAGATGGATTCTAGACATTTCAAATGGTGACTTTTTAAGGCAATGTGTATGTGTAACACCCAACCAAATCCAGAATGACAAAAAGACAAGGAAATCGTTAATCTCCACCTAAACTGGTAACTCCTTTGTATCAATCATATTTAATAATGATATAAATAGTAAGAAAATGGATGCCTAAGTGATCCTTAGTAAGTGCATACATAGAGCAGCAAAGCAATTAAATATGAAAAGAATGATCAGTACTACGTAATAATGATTTATAGGTCAAAAGAGCAACACAAAATCAATACATCACTTTATTAATCAAATTAAATTAACTGATTAGAAAGTGACTGATATGCTGCTGTTCACATTGCACAAGCTGAGGTAGTCACATTGCTGATCATCTGCAGATGCCAGCAAACCATGTTCTAGCTGAGAGGAGTGCAAAACACCTTTTCTGTAACAGAATGTAGTTTTTAGATCTAATGTCAGATCCCATTAAGCACCTAATATTTTAGAAACACACACATGGTGGACAAACTGTGTAAAAGGTTTGTTAACCTTTGCACTGATTTGGTGTACTTCATTGCCAAGTGGCAAACCAACTCCTCACTTACTATCTATTTGTTTCTTTCACTCATGCTCTTCTCCTAGGTGTAAATCACATATTTCTTGTACTGGAAGAAAAAAAGTAGTCTGATAAGAAATAAAATATAACACCTCCTTTAAGGAATTTGCCAGCATTTACAGTTCATCTTTTTATCCATTTTCTCTAAGGTCTTCAGTTGTCTTCATGCCTGCAGTGCAGTTTGCCCAGCTGTGAGAATATTGTCTAGATTTGTAATCCCAGTTCCACATTTTTAGCAAAGTAATGAAACTGGAATAAAGAACTGAATTTCATAATAGCATGAAATACAAGCAAAATGGGCCCCAGATGAAAGTTCCCATCCCCAGATGAAAGTTTTGTGAGAGACTGTTTTTTTTTTAACTTTTTAAAGCTGATCCATTTATGATCCAATGTCTTAGACAAAGCTTTGATAGGGAGCAGTAGCCATTGGCGGAGATAGACATCAGGGCTCTTCACTTCAGCTGTTTTATGTCTAGAGTCTCATGGATAGTGGAATGGAATTAGAGCTACTCTGGAGACTTCAAAAGTCTTTCACTAGGATTTGTGATGTGGTAGCTATTTTTTGGAAATAATCAGTATGTGCCAACTTGCTTGAAGACTCTAACCAGGGTACAAATGAGATTAACATTTATTTCAATTGTTTCAAATGACACAGAACAAAGGATGTTTGAATTGTTCTGAAGCACAAAGCATTTCTTAAGCAGTGTTCAGTAGGCTGAGTGTCAAAACAAACAAAAAACTAGCTAATTTCCAGGTGTTGGTTAATGAATATGATATGGTTGCTTTAAGTTCTCAAGGACTTTTTAATAGGGTATCTTCCTATAATGGTTATTTTATATATTTATTTATTTATTTATTGATGGTAATTACACCGTTGAGTCTGACTTTCTCTTCTCAGGATTTCATGCATAGCTTTTAAATGTTTTGGTCAGAATATATTTTCAAAAATCTTCCACTTGCACCACAGTGCAATAGATCATGTCCTAACGTGGTGTTCTTATATATGTCTCCTGACAAGATCTTTCATCTAACATCGTTATCTTCCCAAAATAAGATTAGTTTTTAAGGTTACGAGAGCTTTTCTCATTATGAGCTATTACCACATCCCTGAGCTTTCTTCCCAGAAAAGTTCATTGAATGTAGCAAACATATTTTGAACGAGCTATACACATTTCACTTATAATGATGGAAGATTAAATTACCTTGCTGTTCACTGCCTTCCAACAAGAAAGCATCATATCAATCTTATTACCGACAAATATAAATTCTCAGTTTTACAAGAAAAACTTTTCCAGTTCCCGGCACTGCTGATAGGAATAAGTGCCTCAGTCTTAGATCTAGGACTACCTAAAGTTAGCCTCACACATTTAAAAATAAAAGAAGTAACCTTTAAGTAAAAAAACAGAATAAGATATTAACTAATTGCCAGAAAGTGACTGGCTGACAATAAACCTCTTATTGGACATTGCTAAATACTACTTACATATTGAACCTGTATTTAACCAGCTACTAATAATTAATTGTCATGATTATTTTTAAAATCCCTATCCCCAACCCTTTGATAGTGTTGTCATGTAAAAATGTACATGACATTTTCAAGAGTTTTTTTTTTTTTTTTTTTTTTTTTTTTTTTAATTCTGTATGTTTGGAAAATACTATTACTGGCTGTGATTAGGGAACATAAGGCACTTTGACGTGTAAATTATTATATGGGAGATTGTTGACAGATGCTAAAAATAATACCAGTTTTCTTGCATACACATATCTAGCAACTGTGTTAGATCCTTGCTTATATGTCTCATGAAATGCAAAATTGTAGTATATTATAAGGAGTCAATGTTTGATAAGCTTATATTTGTGTTTGTGTGAGTGAACCTAGTAAAGAAACAGAAGAAAATTGCCTCCCAATAATGACAATGCATCTCTAAGTGAGGGAAGATTTAATCTACAATGTTCATCAGTGTACTTAAAACTGGGACAAACTTTGCTCTAATATAAATGTACATTGTTTTCAAATTTTGTGAGAATTTTGAGCAACTTGATTTTATTCTATTGATTGAGTATGCTGGAGACATTTAATATTTCCTACTACTAAATATTAATACTAATTAATGCTAACTAGTGCTAAATAGGAATACTAATTAGAGATACTATTAAATAAAGATCTATAATAACCCTAGTTACCATCTATCTGCATATAGGTGTCTCTTCTATCCTTTTTAAATGAATGGGAACTCATTTTGACTTGCAGTTTCCTTATTTTGGAGTAAAATTGGAACAGCTCTTCTGAAGAGCTCTGCTGTCATTGGTGAATACAATTGCAGTTGGGGGCAAACATTATTTCTGTGACACATATTTATTGGTAGAAAAGAAAATTGTAAAGCTCACACGCATGTACTGTTTATACATGTACTACATAACTCACAACAAATAACACAAGCCTAGCTGACATAGTTTCTTTTTTTTTAAACTTAGGACAGAACTGATCTCATCTAATTTAATTAGTCTCAACTAACTCTAAGTCAGCCTTCTTAGTCTTCGGTTTAAATCAGCAAAGGCAAATATAATGGCGTGGCTTTTCATTTCACCCATTTGAGCACCTATTCTCTCCCATTTTAGGATACATAGACCATACCTATTACTCTCCATCCTCTTTTAAATGGATTTGAGGTGCCTGTCTTTCATATGAATCATTAAAATTAATGTCCTTAATTTAAGGTAGATAAAATCTCTTCATAATATTTAAGAGGTCTGCCTTTTCAAAAGTAAATTGGGATCACCTTTCACATATTTTATTTATATCATGTATTTTGAAAGAGCAGAACTGAATGACATATTTGCTACCTTCTGATTGTGCTTATAGACACTTAAGCATAGGAAAACTACCCTTATCAAAAAATGAGCAATTCAGACTACCTGAATTATCTTGTGGAATAATAATATATTTTTTTAAATTTCCTGGTATTTATAATCAATGGTCCAAGTTTTCCTCTGACTAAACCCTGGGCTAAATCCTGAATAACCTCACTGATTCTAATGATTTTTTAAAATTATTATTATTTTATTATTTCCACAGGATAAGTTCTATGTAACGGAAAATGGAAGAAAGCTCACTCTTATTTCCTGTGAGTTTTTTGTTTTTTAGACTAGTCTATTCATAGTAAGTAACACAGTCCTTTATAATCTATATAGTCTACGTTGGTGCTGAAAATAGAAGTTATTATTATTTCACACCTCAGATTGAAACATTAACGATAGAACTAGTTTTATACATTAACATTCCTCCTGGCAAGGTAGACAGAAGATTAAAATACTTCTCTAACAAAATTCTTATAATTTCACATTATTCAAGTATTATCTGAGATAGAGAACTATAGTGATTTATTGTGGAAAAATTAAGACACCTATTACTTGCCATAGGGAGTACAGACATACTGTTAGTTTGACATAAACCACATAAAGATATTAAATGTGACTCTAATTAGTTTTATTCACCACTCGAATCTCTGCAGTTAGATTCCTTTGATGCCATCCTGCTTCTATCTAACATGAGTAATGGGAATGGTTAGTGAATAATATTTCATGCTGCCACATTCCAGTAGAAGCGGTTTCCACTTGTATGCACAGTTCCAGTGGATGCACTTTGATAAAGTGGTAAAAATGAAAAGCTCATAACTATCTCATTTCTCGACAGAAAATCCTGTAGATTGGTGATACATCAGCATGTGCAAAATTACCCTTTGCTAATACAATAAACCAGTTTGCTATAGCATGCTATGCTTACTTAATGACTGTTGTACAGTGCATCCTATTTGCTATGTACCTACATAATGCTACTCAGCAATTAACATCAAATAATTCAAAATAGCTGTAAATTTACAAATCAAAACAAAACTCTCAACTTGTTAAACAAACAAACAAACAAAAGCAGAAAGAAATGGCTTGCAGCTTACCCTATAAGTTCCAGACCCTAAAAGGATAAGTTTTCTGTTGACCTGGAAAAAGTTGACAAACATGCTCCTAAACTAGGATCAAACCTGTGGTAAGTAACCTGTACAAGGACATGTAAAACCGTATAGTGGTTGACCTTGGCCAGCTGCCCGATCTTTTCGACTCTTTCAATCTCCCTGCTCAACAGAACTGGAGAGAAACAAGGGAAAAATAAAATTGAAAAGCTTGTGGGTAGAGATAAAGATGTAGAAGTCATTAACCTATTACCATCATGGGCAAAACAGACTTGACATGGGGAAAACTTTTTTTTTTTTTTTTTTCCCAAGTAAACTAGGTTTGGATAGACAAATTAAAACAACACTGTCCTATACCACCCCCTTTCTCCCTAGACTTAACTTCAGTCCTTTCCCAACTCCTCTACCTCCTCCACTAATATCAAGCAGCACAGTGACATGGGGAAAGGGAGCAGTGGTCAGTCCATAATAGTTCCTTTCTGCTCTTTAATAGTTCATCTTACGCTCTTTCCTTCCCAGGCTTCTCCCTTGTTCCAACATGGGTCCTCTCCACAGGCTGCAGTCCTCCATGATAAACTTGCTCCAGCTTGAGCTTTTCTTTCCAAGGGCTTTAGTTGCTTCAGGAAATAGCTACCTCGTGGTACTCTCCATGGGCTGCAGGGAATCTGCTCGAGTGCCAGGAAAACTTGTTGTTTTTCTCTTTGCTTGTCACTGTCAGGAGCATTTTTTGCTCTTTTTCGAGTGTGTTTTCTCAGAGGTGACCCCAGGGTGACTTTTGGGCCCAGCCATGCCCTGTGGTGTTCTGGACACTCTGTGGTGTTGTGGTTTTTGGAGCTCGCTAGAACTGTGTTTTGCACAGGGCAGGCCCAACTTCTCCACACAGAGAGGTTAAAGAGATTTACTCATCAGTTTATTGTTGAAACATCTCACTGAGAAGGTATGTAAGTAAAATATGCCCCTATATTTGTCACAAATAAAATGTTAATTGTATTTCACATTGTCTAAGACTTTGTGTGTGACTTGTTGAACAGGAAAGGCAAGGTGAAATGCCATATTAAATTTGGATATGACTGAAATTGGCCATTGTTGTCTACACTGAACTGTGACAACACTACTTGGACTACTTGGAGAGAGAATGGTTTTAGTGGCTTTCAATAAAAAAATCTGATTTGTCAGCAAGAAGGATGTAAAGAAAAATCCTAAAGGAAAATCCTACATGTTAGCCAACAATGTCTGTGGGGTAAATGTATTAATAGTAAATAAAAATGCTTGCATGGCTTGTGTTTTGGAAAACAGCAATACTAACAAAATAACTTGGTTTTCCTCAAGAATATTACTTTCACTGCAAGGTTTTCCTGGTATAAGCGTACTGAAATATTGGCAAATTCTCTCCAGAAATACGATTCAACTAAGTAGTTTTCCAGATGAACTATCTAAATAAATTATTATTTTTTATTACATTTTAAGTTTGCAGCACTGAAATGCACACAGTGTTTTTTCAGAAGCAATCAAGAAAATACAAAATAAAGAGGAGCTGCAGGGAAGAATAACAGTAAGAGAGCAGGAATCATGGTTATACTGATTAGAGAATAGGTTCAGGTTTAGGTCATGGCTTAGAAAAAAAAAAAAAGAAAAAAAAGTAATTACTCCTAAAGAGAAAGTGAGGTAAAGAGAATATTCTATGTCATGTATGAGGGCAATTTGAAACTTTTCTGTAATGTTCTGTTATGACCTTAATGACTTTCTCTCTCTCTCTCTCTCTCTCTCTTTTTTTTTTTTTTTTTTTTTTTTTTTTTTTTTTTTTTTTTTTCCTCTCCTGGCAAGCTGGGAAAGATAGGGGCAAAATGAGTTCTTAATTAAAATGAAGTGAATTGAGAAACACTGATGAGTCTCTGTTATCTTGAAAATTCCTCTGGAAAGAAAAATGAAGACATGAGAGGTTTGTTTAGCAAGAGCAAGAGCAATACTAGGATAAATTTTACTTAAATACTTTTATGTAGTGTTAGACTTGCAATATGATAATAACTGCTACATACATTTGAGAAAATTCAGATTTAACGTGTGGCTGATATAACCATCAGGAGTTTGATATTTCAGTGTTTTAGTCAATGTGGTAAAGAAATGTTTAGGGAGTAACTATGTATAATAGAAAAAATATGTAAAAAAAGCTTTTTTAAAAGAGTGCTTCTTTGGATCCAGGTTGATGAATTTCCTCATTAATCTCTTCCCTGTTGTGTGTTCACAGAATCATAGAATGGCTCGGGTTGGAATGGACCTTAAAGATCATCTAGTTCCACCCTGCCTGCCATAGGCAGGGATGCCACCCACTAGTTTAGGCTGCTCAGGGCCTCATCTAATGTGGTCTTAAACACTTCCAGGGATGGGGCATCCACAACCTCTCTGGGCAACCTGTACCAGTGCCTTACCACCTCTCTTTTATGGTTGTGAAGAACCCCTCTTTTAGGTTAAAACCATTGGACAAGGGGGAATGGTCTTAAACTAACAGAGTTTTAGATTTAGATTAGACATTGGGAGGAAATTCTTCACTGTAAGTAAAGGTAGTGAAGTTGTGGATGCCCAATTTCTGGAGGTATTAAAGGCCAGGCTGGATGGCCTTGGCCAATCTGATCTAGTGGGTGGCATCCCTGGCTATGTTGGGGGGGGCTGGAACTAGGTGAACAAGGTCCCTTTCAACCCAAGCCCAAGCAATGATTAATAAGGCCTGATAGAGTCTCAGTTGGATCGGACAGTCAACATTTGTCTGTTGAGAGTGGATATAACATCTAAAGCCCACAAGACTATCACCGAGATCAAGGCATAAATATGTGCCTAGCTAGGATTTAAATGAAGATAAAAGAATTTAAAAGAATGAACCACATTGTGTTGGATTAGAATAGGATTAAAATAATGACTAAGATTTTCATTGGATCCCCTTAAGAAGTGAATGTCTGTCTAATGAACAGTAATGGGATTTGAGTATTAGTTCCCATAAGTGACTGAACATTCCAAACATAATTATTAATTGAAAGAAATAAAAAGCAGAACATGAGGACAGAGAGTTGCATGTAGAAATCAGAAAATGAAAAATCTAAAATAAAAGCAGATGTTTCGCAAGGTGAAGCCATGAAAAGTATAAGCAATACCTGCTGTTGAGCCAAAGTGTTGCAAGAAAATCAGGAATGCATTTTTTTTCAGCGTTTCTGTAAGAAAGGACTCAATGCATGCTGGTAACAGTAGTGGAGGTTATAACACTTCCAATGTTTGGGAAGATATGTGCCAATGACACGGACTCATGCCTTACTAAGAAACTTTTTGCCACTATTTTTGAAGTGTATTATTTTTTCAACATCTAGAAAATGTATTAGGAAAAAAACAACCAACCAAACAACCTCCCTCCCCATGACCCACAGAACGAAATAAATATAACTAGTTTCTGTTCAAAGAGATACTTTTCCTCGTTCTTGCTTTCAGAGGCTATTGGCTCTCTTATTTTTTTTTGTTTTCTTTTTTCAGTTCATCTAATCCTGGAGGAAAAGTATGTCCACTGGAAAATATTAACTGCATCAAAGTAAGGCAAAGAACCACAAATAATGCTATATTTAATGTATAGTCCACTGGAGAGACGTTACAATAGGGACAACTGACCCCCCCCAGGAGTTCTCCAAAGAAAAGCAATGGCTTCCCTTAGTGCAGGGATTGTGAAGCAGTGCATCTTCTGTTTGCTGATTGGAATGGGAGGCTGCTTTGGAAGATAAATCATTGCATGGCCCCACCTGTAGTGGACAGACCTTCTCCAGAGCCATGCTGGGAATAACAGAGGTTTCTATTACAGTGCATGACTTCAGAACTGCAAACAGACTCAAAACCATCAGAGAGGCTTGTGTGGTTTTCTGTCTAAGTGACTGCTTAGTATGTCTGTTTGAAGATCCATGTAATGATTTATGTAGGTGATGAAGTTTCAGGAGCAAGTAGTCTTGAATTACAGTCCAAGATGTCTTGTTATTTCTTCAGCAGTTTCCCTGCCAGTCACACTATGCCTGTTTCTGTGATATAAGGTGACAGTAGTTGTGCTTCCTTCATTTTTTCCCCTATGTTAGCCGAAGTGAGCTATATTTGTGTGCTATAAGAGTGTTTCCTCATCTCACATTTGCAGGAATTTTGTAAAAATAACTTGAATTTTGATGTTTTCAAGACAATACATTGTCTTATGAACACAAGAGTATGATTTCAAAATAGAACAAAGCAGCAACAGAAGATGACAAAACAGATGCTGTTTGGGTTCTTACTTCATCTGGTGGAAGGAGATAGGTCATCCCCTGAATGCCAGTGTCATTGCTTAGACCCTCATTTTAAATGCATGAGAATCTGAAAATTCCACCTTTATTTGAATTGAGTAACATTTCTGAACTGTCCAAAATTTATCTTAACAAAATCTTACGCTTAAGCAAATATGCTCACTTGATGATGTTCCAGAATGACAGGTTTACCATCTGGCTTAGTTATGTCTTGTTCTCATTCCAGTCCTCTAAACTTTTTTCTAAAGAAATTCCAGTGTAAAAGGGTTGGCATTAACTATTTGAAATACCAAAGCCAAATCTGAAGATTTTGGTGAGATACCTAAGGCTGCTTGAAAGGTGAAGAAAACGTTTTCATGTGGACTATGCTGATACTGTTTTGTGAATGTGAAAGTCAGATACAATTAATCTTTATGTATTTTAAAGATCGTGAATTAAATACATTTGTATCATAAGAACTAATGATCTTTGAGGTCTTTTCCAACCTAAGTTATTTCATGATTCTATGATTCTATAAACTGGGTTAGGTTATGTAGATGTCCAAGTAAACTGACGGGTGGACTCCATGGTACAGACCTGAGTGGGAGCAGTTCTTGAAGAGCTGCTGCCTGTGGGCAGTCCTCACAGGATCAGTTTGGGAAGGATGGCATCCTGTGGGAGGAACCCCATGTGGAGCAGGGGCAGGGAGTGACCATGAAGGAGCAGCAGAGACAAAGTGACCGCAGCCCCTATTCCCTGTTCCCCTGCACTGCTTGGGGGTAGGACATAGAAGAGGGTGGATGGGGGAAGGTGGTTTTGGTTTGCTTTTAGTTTCTCACTGTTCTAGTCTGCTAGTGTTAGGCAATAAATAACCTCCCTATGCTGAGTCTGTTTTGCCTGTGATGCTAATTGTTGAGTAATCTCCCTGTCCTCATCTCAACCCTTGAACCCTTTTCATCATGTTTTCTCCCCTTTACCTTCAAGGAGAGGGAGTGAGAGTGGTTGTGGAGTTCAGCTGCCAAGCTGGGTGAAAACATGACATTGTACTTTCACCAAAGGGTGGGGGACAGACTATTCCTATGGTCAGGGGCATTGGGGTACTGCTAAACAGTGGCAGCAAGTCACAAGTACATCAACAGAAAAGATTATGTGTATTGAGAAGATGTATATTTCCTCAGTTATATGTACTCAAGTGTGGAAACAGTAGCAGAGTACTTATACCTAAAATATCAGTGCTAACTATTTTGTCTCTATATAAACATGGATTAATTTATTGTTCCTTGTTACTCAGGGGTCAGTTTTGAGACTGGTACTATTTAACATCTTTGTTGGTGATACAGACAGTGGGATTGAGTGCACCCTCAGCAAATTTGTGGATGGCACCATTTGACATACTGGAGTTAAGGGATGCCATCCAGAGGGACATGGACTGGCTTGAGAGTTGGGCCCATGTAAACAACATGCGGATCAACAAGGCCAAGTGCAAGGTCCTGCACCTGGGCTGGGGCAATCCCAAACATGAATGCAGGCTGGGCAATGAGTGGATAGAGAGTAGCCCTGTGGAGAAGGACTTGAGTGTAATGGTGGATGAGAAGCCTAACATGAGCTAGCAATGTGCACTTACAGCCCAGAAGGCCTAGGTTGCATCAAAAGTGTGACCAGCAGGTCGAGGGAGAGGATTCTCCACCTGCTTTTGTGAGGCCCCACCTGGAGCACTGCGTTCAGCTCTGGGGCCCTGTGGTGGTTCCACTTGAGTGGGCAGCTGCGCTCCACCACAGCCGCTCTCTTACTCCCCCTCCTCAAAGAGGAACAGGGAGAAAATATGATGAAAAGGGCTCAAAGGTTGAGATGAGGACAAGGAGATCACACAGTAATTATTGTAACGGGCAAAACAGACTCAGCATAGGGAGACAATAAGATCTGTTGCTTATTACTAACAAGCTAGAGAAGTGAGAAACAAAGGAAAGAAACCAAAAGCACCTTCCCCCCCCATCCACCCTCTTCCACCTCCTCCCCCCGAGCGGCGCAGGGGAACGGGGGAATGGGGGTTATGGTCAGTCTACAGCACTTCTTCTCTGCCGCTCCTTCTCAGTCACTCCCATCCCCTGTGCTGTGGGGTCCCACCCACAGGATACAGTCCTTGATGAACTGATCCGGCGTGGGCTTCCCACAGGCAGCTGCTCTTCCAGAGCTGCTCCAGATATGGGTCTGTACCACGGGGTCCATCCCTCAGGAGCAAACTGCTCCAACCTGGGTCCCCCACGGGCAGCAGCTCCTGCCAGGTCACCTGCTCCTGCATGGGCTCCTTTCCACAGGCTACAGGTCAGGCCTGGAATCTGCTCTGGCAGGGGTCTTCCACAGGCGGCAGCCTCCGTCAGTGCAGGGCCACCTGCTCCACCGTGGTCTCCTCCATGGGCTGCAGTGTGGAACCCTGCTCCACCGTGGTACTCCATGGGCTGCAGGGGACAGCCTGCTTCACCACGGTCCTCACCACAGGCCACAGGGGCTTCTGCTCTGGCATCTGGAGCACCTCTCACCCTCCTTCTTCACTGACCTTGGAACCTGCAAAGCTGTTTCCTCACTCCTCTCACTCTCCCAGCTGCTGTGTGCACAGTGATTTTTTTTTTTCCCCTGTCTTAAATATGCTCTCACAGAGGTGCAAAACAACATCGCTTATTGGCTCGGCTCTAGTCAGCAGTGGGCCCTTACAAACATGGGCAGCTTCTAGATCCTTCTCACAGAAACCACCCCAATGGACCCCTGCTACCAAAACCTTGCCACGTAAATCCACAACAGGCCCTCTGCACAAGAAGGACATGTACTGGTTAGAGTGGGTCCAGAGGAGGGCCATGAGGATGATCAGAGGGCTGGAGCACCTCTCCTATGAAGAAAGGCTGAGAAAATTGATGTTATTTAGGATACAGAAAAGAAGGCTCTGGCTTAGGCCTTCTCATACTTGAAGGGAGCCTACAGGAAAGATGGAGAGGGAATGCACTACACTTTATCAGGAAGTGCAGGGATGGGACAAGGGATAACACTTTTAAACTAAAGAGGGTAGATTTAGATTAGCTATAAGGAAGAAATTCTTTGCTCTGAGGGTGGTGAGGCACTGGCAGAGGTTGCCCAGGGAATCTATGGATGCCCCATCCCTGAAAGTGTTCAGGGCCAGGTTGGATGGGGCTTTGCGCAAGCTGGTCTGGTGGAAAGTGGTGGAAAGTATCCCTGCCCATGGCAGGGGGGTTGGAATTAGTAATCTTTAAGATTCCTTTCAACCCGCAGCATTCTATGATTATATGATTCTGTGATTCCTGTCACATTTGTGTCCATTTTCTAAATAGTTTTTTTTTTTTTTTTTTTTTTTTTAAAAAAATCTTGGTTAATTAAGAATGCTGAAGAAGTGCTTAGTTCACCTAGGTTTCTAGGTGATTGTCAGGGAGCAGTAAAGGGAGGCTGCTCCACAGGGGAAAAGGGATCAAGGGTCAAGAGTGATGTCAGGGCCAGCAGTACTGGAATAAAGTGAGTGATGGCAGCCAGGGTTAGCCAAAAGTCTGATGATTGCCAGACAAGTCTGTAGTGATGAGACAGGTCTGAGGTCAAGACATGAAGTCAAATCTGTAAGCCAGGATCAGTGTCTGGATCAGAAGGGTATGTGGCCTGGCAAGGGTATGGATGCACTGTAGCTTAGGAAAGGACCAAAAGCAAAAGCCCAGGATTATATGCAGCTTCAGAGCAAAGAGGGTGATGGCCTTATCTCCCAGTTTTCCACACAGCTTTCTGATTTAATGCCACTCAGTTGCACCAAAACCTGTTCCTGAACTCAGGTAGCCAGAATCCTGGGGCATGGAGGGAAGAATTGCCAACAGAATGTGAGAATGCCTTATATGAAAGGAATAAAACAAGAAAACATAGTTGAAAACATAGTTGAAAACATAGTTATGTCATTGTAAAAGTTAATAGTGCACTAAATCTTGAATGCGTCATGTGATTTTGGTTATCTTATTAGAAAACAAAACGAAAAAAATCCAAGAAGCATGAAATAGAACAAAAAGAAATAAAGATAATGGTGGCAGAGGTACTACAAATGGTTTCTGTACAAACAAGATCAAGCAGATGATTATATAACATGGAAAAGAAAGAGATGATTATTTGGTAGATTCAATAAACCAATACACATGTATCTATCTGATACAGTTATCCTCAGATGTGGAAGCAGTGGCAGAGAAGAGTTGGTGACTATGTCTCATGTCAGAAAATACCAGAGGAACTTAATAAAATTAACAGGCAGCAGGCTTAAAACACGCAGGAGAAAGAAGTCCTTCTTTCCACAGCAGACTAAAACCTGGAAATCTGTTTCCTCAGGATGTTGTAGAAGCTGCAAGTGTGTGTGAGAAAATGGCAAGCAGTTAGATGAATTCACAAAAGAACCTTGAAAAGCGATGATTAACATGGATGTACAGATGTAACCTTTGTCTCATTATTTTTTTCAGCCATGGACTGACACTAGCTGGGAGGCCAACGCCATGGGAGTAAATGGCACACTCATTTGTCTTTCACTCATTAGTCTTTCTCTAGCCTCTGTCAGATATTAGTTCTCTAGAGATTAAGGGAAGTCATACTTCAGTGTGGCTACCTGCAAGCTTAAAATGCAAAATACATATTCATCAAGCTTAAAATTTTGGACATAAAAGGTCAGAATTTAACAACTAGAAATGATTAATTTGGATGTGTTGATTAAGTGCTTTTGTTGTTGTTGTTGTTTTGTTTTTGTGACCTTAAAGGTCTATATTTAAACATAAATTTTACATTCAAGAAACATCTAAAATCAGCCAAAAAGGCCTGTTTCCTGACAGTAAATTTGCTCTGACTCAGCCAGTCTAGATGTAGTGACTCTGCCCACCAAAAAGTTATATAGAAACACAGAGCAGATATTATATTAAAATGTTAATACTTATTTCAATGCCTAAATTATATCCCAGGTATAATTTATCAGCACTTTCCCCCAAAAACAAACAAACAAACGAACAAAAAACACAGGAAAAAGAACTTGCATAGAAAGGAAAAAATTAAATGAATAAGACCTGCCTATGAGGGTGGATATCGTAACCTGTCTTTTCTAACTCAAATGATAGTAAACTTTTACTTGATTCTCTGATTGGACATACTGTTAAACACAATATATTGTTATATTAGAAATGTGAGTCTTGCCCAAGCAAGACTGACTTTTTTTTCCCCTGTTAAATTCTGAACCACTCTGTTCCATCAATGTGCTATTGATAATATGATGTTCACCTGCCCTTTCATAAAAACAAAAGCATACCCAAAAGTATAACAAAAACAGGTAGATGGCTGAGTCTGGTCTACTGTTGAACAATTTTAGTAAAGAGGTGTAGTTCTGGAAGAGAACAGACATTAATATGTTTCTTATGCAAATTATGACTTCTAATGAGTACTCCCCAAATCATTACAATCCAATATTGGATTCCCTGTAACAAAATGGAGTTGCTAAGCAACATGAATGGTCAGTCTTTTTATTGTGAGAGCTGACTTTAAAGAACTTTATATATATATATTCTCTGAAATTCAAACTATTGCTATTTAAATACGATTTCAGATGTGTTAAACTAAAGTTTCATATCAACCAAAGAAAGTGAGAGACATCACTTAACTTTTGCTCTTGAATTCCAACCTTTTTCATTTTGTGACACATTTTCCATCACAGTTTTGTATGCAGAACCATCAGAGAACATTAATTAGCATGTTGTTAAGATGTAAGAGATTTTAATAGCACAACTGGAAGATTGCCCGTACATCTCTGAAAAATTATAAACAGAGATTCTCTAGCTAAAACAGAAAAATAGATGGATAAATATGAAACTAACGTTATTTCTTCTGGTGGGGCCAGAATGTCAAAATGAATATCTAATGAATTCTCTTCATTTTTCCTTTTCTTTTTTTTTTTTTTTTTTTTTTTTTTTTTTATTCCTTGAGGATGAACCATATAGAGCAGAAATAAATCAAATATCAGTTTTATAGTGGAACTTAAAGGAGGTTTAAAGTCATTTAAATGTAGAGTACATAAACAGAGTGAAGAGCTGAAGCTTTACATAAATAATTGTAAACAAAGTTTTTTTAAACTCATGTTTTGCAGTTTGGGGTATAGCACAGTCTGACTTACCTTATAAATCAGTCTTGAGTCATAGAATTCATATCATGATGCTGCTCTTTGGAGAGTGGACCCATGGCCACCTATACAAGGAGAGATTCAATGGGTTTGCCAATGATTTCATATCCATTTCAGATTGCCACAAGTAAATTATTATTTTTCCCAACTTACTTATGTTAAAATTGTTTGTAAGGACTGGGCCAAGAAAGTTGTTCCTACAGAGTGAAACCAAAAGTTTCTCCAAATTTAAAATGATCAGATGAGTGGCTTTGGCAAAGGTCTGTCTCTGCAAAGCTAATTTTGTATGCGTAGTATTGATAATATTTCAATAAATAAGGATAGAAAAATGACTGTGGCCTAAAGCAATGTGCATTATATTCAGCAATGACTCAAGCTTACAGAATGCATGATCAGGACTTATTTAACTGATGGATAGAAGAATATTAGCAAGGACACCGGGGTTAGCATGACTGTAGTGCTACAGGGGGTCTTTTAACTTCCATCTGTCAAGTGAAGCAAGCAGATGGGGCTTCCCTTTAACACCTCACTGAAGGGATAACAACTCTAACAGTGCAGACCTTGCCAAAGACGATGCTTACTCAATTGTGCATTTGGTCTCCCAGAAATAATTTTGTACCTTCAGTAACAAGTTAGAGAACTTGATCATCCATATAATATTTACAAAATTAGTGTCCTTAGAGAAGAGATTCTCCATGTTCATTTAAATAAGTGGTTTCAGAAAACACAGTAAAATTAAGTCAGTAATTACGTGCCCCATGTCCATGCTATGAACCAGAAAGGGTCACTGAGATGATTTCTAATTGCATCTCTTTTAAATGGATTTGAAAAGGCTGAATACTAGCAATGTTAATGTCTCAATCCATCAAAGACATGACCTGTGTCTATATCTCTAACAAAGCTGCAGTAATGGGGCGGTAAGTGTGTGTGGTCACAATCTTACAACTTCTTTTTTTCTAGGTTTTTTGATATGTCAAAATCTGAGATGAAATTCCAGAGAACATTTGTATGCAATAGTGTGTTGCATTATTAAATATTTTTATAGTAGTTTGGAGTTTATGGTAGACTATTAGACTTGCCCAGAATTGAACATTGTTATCCTCAGGAATACAGTTTAAACTTGCCTCAAAAGCTTCCACAATTATATGTGCAGCATATTATGCCTCCCAGCAAATAACAAAGGCTGTAGATAATACTGCAAATACTGGAAAACTACACTAAAAAACAATACTGAAAAACAGTGATACATGCTTAGGTGATTAGAGTGGGTTATGTGCCATTTAACTTTAATCTTTAGTTGTTAGATGTCCAATTGCTATGTCTTGGGTTTCTCCCTATTCAACAGAAGAGGTCAAGAAACACTTGCCTTCTTTAGGCATATGCTTGAGCATTGGTGAACTACCTGTGGAACATCAACTTCTTGGTGTGGCATTTCTGAAAAACAACAACAACAACAACAACAACAAAACAAACAAACAAAAAACAATGACACATTGTTTTATAGTGCAGCCAATGGAATGACATCATGTTAATTTAGAGCCAGGTGTAATTACCCAACTTTTAGACTCACCTGGCCCAACTACATATGACTTAATTCAGTGATTATCAGGATAAATAAGCCAATGAAAAGCTTCCAGCATAGGCTAGATTACTTTTGATAGTTGGTTATTGATAGGTAGTATCATACTATACTACCACAGTACCATAACTTAGAAGCTGGATTTGTAAAAGGAAAATCAGGAAGTGAACTGAAGTGAAAACAGCTAAAGACATGGGAAAGCATTAGATATGATTGCTTCAATTTTACTGTTATAAAGTGTAGCATTCTGGTTACAACCAGAGACAGAATACTGGCCTAGATGGACCTTTTGTTCAGTTTGTGTTTACCTAAATGCTAGTTGTTGAAAATGAGCCTGTGTATGGCAGTACATCATTGTGATACTAAGGCATTTTTTCCTTCTATTTCCTTTCTATTTTCAGTTGAAAACAAACAATGTATGAATGTGTCACTGCTACTTTTAAATTTTCATACGATCTCTTTGAAATTTCCATTTTGAACATTGAAAGTTCAAAGCTGTTGTTTTCAGGGATATGTCAAAACAGCAGTGAGGGATGGGATCTGGCTCTCCTGACTGCTAAATAATGATGATTAATAGTGATTAATGTAGAGAAGCATTGCCCTCTTCATTCAAAATAGCAGTAATTCCATTCCTAGTAAGGAGTTGAGAATGGCATGCACAATAGGATCCTTGGGATTAGCAGAGTGATTTCCCCTGATACAAGTAATTTCACCACTAATTCTGAGAAATTGGAGTATATTGAAGAATAAAGTATAAAGGTCTTTTGTTGAATTAAGGAAAGAAAACATGCAATAAACTGTGAGAAAATGCGTAGTCTGTTTATGACAGCATTGATTGACGGTAAGAGAAATTGAAATTAACAATTAACAGAAAGGTCATTTACTTTTTTAAAAAAGTTTGTAATGTTTGTTGTTTGGCTTGTGCAGCTGATAGCTCATTAAGATTTCATTAGAAAAAGCTAGTAGATGAATTCTGATTACTATCCAAATTGTATGTTGTATTCTTACCATATTTGTTGTAAAATGTGTTCTCTCTCTTTTTTATATCTGTGATGTTTCATAGAAGTGTTAACACATAAACATTTCTGGGTTAAGGACAACTTTTTTCTTATTTTCTTGGTCCTCTGCAATGCCTAACTCACATTATCATTAGTGGAAATATAAAACAAGTTATGACAGAAACAGCAGGCAGAAAGTAAAGATAAATGTGGAGGCTCTTAGTTCAGTCTTCACGTGCTATGATTACTGAAGAAGAAACAGTATTTAAACTTCTAACAGGAACAGCAAACCATAAACATCCAGGCTGATGTAAGTTGCCATGGTGATCTGCCACCCTCTGCAGATAGGCCTCTGAGTGTGGCGCAGGGCAGAGTACAGGCAGGAGTAATTCACAGTGTTGTATGCAGTGTTGTATCCAGTGTTGGACCTTACTAAACCTTAGGGAGATGTCTTCACTAGGGTTTGATAGAATGTCTCTCTTTCGTCAGTGAAATCTTTGTAGGAAGCACTTCAGCTTCTGTTATAGAGGATACGTGGCTCTTTCATCTTGTATCAGTAGGCTGTGGGAAGCAGTGAAGTTAGTTTCCTTGTATGACTCTTACAGTGATGGAAGGCACCGATTTAGAACTTGATGGTTTCTGTCTTGGGGAAGAGATGGTATTTCTGATTGTGCAGTAAATAAGTTTTTGCAGAATGCCCAGTTTGTTGTGGTAGTCTCTGCACAACCAATGATGGGCATTAAACAGAGCTTCCAATGGAAAATGGCATTTCTTTCTAACTCTTTCAGAATATGTGGGACATGATAAATTTAAGAAAACTGTGTAAGTGCTGCTTCCAGATCTTAGAGATAAAGCATTCCTGTGCCAAAACATTATTCAAATGTAATGAAAATTGCCTCCAAAGATGTTGTAGGTGGCGGAGAGACTGATAGCCCTGTCACAACACTTCAATCTCCCTACCAAATACAGTTTAAAAATAACGTGACACTGGTTTGACATAAATTGCTGCAGACTATACATTTGTCGTTCCTATTACTGAATAGAAACCAGGCATTATGAGCTGACATGCATTTCATTCAAGTATGTCTGAGACACTTAGACTGGAAAATAAATGAAACAGTCAATACTAGTGATGTGATTAATATAGAGTCTGGCTCAGGCTGACTTTACAAGTGTGCAAGAAATTGCCTGTTGGGCATCAGAGTATTTTTATTGTGCAGCAATCAGGGAATCAGGGCTATGAAAAGCAACTTCAACCTCAGCGAACCTTATTGTGAGCAGCATCTTTGAGAAGCATTTGTGTTTACAGTAGAATTGAGTATGCTCTTTTATTTCCTGATTTTATGTCTATAAATAGCAGATGTAACACTTCTGTTTGCAAATACCTACCAAAACCAGACATGAATGACCCCTGTTATATTTATACAAATGTCATGGGTTCTTTATATCAGATAATTTGTAGAGTACTCATTTTCTTTAACTGTGTGAGCAAATGCATTTACAAAGTGTGGGGGAATTACAGAAAATCACTAAACACTAAGGCCAGGTTGGATGGGGCTTTGAGCACCTAGTTTAGTGGGAGGTTTAGTGGGAGGTGCATGGTGTGGAGGTTGAATTAGATGATCTTTGAGGTCCCTTCCAACTCAAACCATTCTGTGATTCTATGATTAAGTATATTATACATAATACTGTAGAAGACATATTAGGAAATGATTCTTATGAGTGTCAGTACTAGTAGCTTTTCTTTTCATAACCTTTGCAGAATAGTTAGAATAATTATAAGTGCTCAGGGTATTATAGTTTCTCTTCTTACTAAAGGACAAATCAGTGACATGAAGCTTAAATATAGCTTGTTTTACATGCACCTATATATTCATTCTGGAAGATAGGTCTAAGTAGTCAGTACTTTCATATGTATCAGTTTGGTATTTTTGTTGGGAAAACCTGCCTTGGGAACTTACTCTGATCAAAATGAGCAAATTTTCCCATAAGCAAAACTAGCAGTGTAGAAGATGGCTTTTCCCAACAGAATCTTTGATCAAAATCCTAGAATAAGAAAAATCAGCAGGGTAATGTAGCAGTGACCCAGGATGATATCCATGATAAGAGCTCTAAATACTTTATAACTCACCAGAGAAGTTGGCTTTAAGCTCTAAATTTACATGTTTCATCTGCAAGAATAAAACCTCAGTCAGAAAATAGGAATAGTGGCATTCATGTTGCTTACCTTTTGATTAGGTGTCTTCACCTGATTTTCTCACCAGGGTTTTCCTTTGTAGCCAGTGGAGAAAGATAATAGACACTATGGCTTTGAGACATACAGGATGTAAAATCAGTTCATTTTTTAAAAAAGTCTGCAGTTATAATGGATGGTTTGAATGAAATAAATTTCAATCTAATTACTTCCTGCATTCTCTTGCTATTATATTTCAAAAATTCATGATTCTGTTTGTTCTTGGAAAATATGCTGTCTCACGGGGAACAGAACTTTTTACCTAGTGAACAGAGATACACACCTCATTATTATTGTCTACAAAACATACATTTGCACAGATTAAAGTGGCTAAAACAATAAATCAGAACATTATGTTTTTCTGGAAGCTAGAATTTCTAGTAGAATTTTTTCTACTGATTTTAGGACCAGGCTGAAACTGAATGTTGTTATCAGGATAAGTTTGTAGCATGAATAAAGTTTATTGCCTGCTTGCTGTGGTGAATGAACTGCTGGAAACCTTTGCAAAGAGACCTAATATGATGACAATATACAGCAGTCTCACCAACAGCATCTCAGATAGTGCAGCCTGTTTCCCTTGCTGCTTTGGCTTTCCCAGTGACACATGACTATCAGGTGAGTTTTCTAGGGTACAGAACTTCTCATGCCAACTACCTAACTGAACTGAACTAAAGTTCAGGCCACTGAACTCCAGAAGCACCTCTTTCTGTCCTTTGTGCAGGAGGGGAACTGGACATTACTATTTCATATCTAAATGTCTGTACTGTCAATATCAATGATTAGGTGAGAGGAATCTAAAGCAGGTATTCAAGGAGGAGGTGAGGTGAGCAGTCCTATTTCCATCATTGTCCTGCAGACAAAACAAATCATAGCTAAAGTCTGAGGTATCTCTGTGAAGCTGTTCAGAGGAGTAGACCTCTTTGGTCACTACCTAGTAATTCATCAACTTTTTTCATCAACTTTTGACATAAATTTTGACTAACTGTAAGCTGTAGACATGCATCTTCGCACTCCTTGATTCACTGCTTACTTCTAGGTAGAAGAAAGCTCCAGACTGGGCAATTTTGTTCCCACAGGAGAATCCTCTCCAGATCTTTGGAGCTGTTAGAATGGAGCTCCTCATGTACTATTATAAAGAAATATTATATTATAAGAAGTATTTATAAAGTATTATAAAGAAAGAGGAAGCTTTTTGGCCCTGAAATAATCATTTATTATTAAAAGGAAGCCTATCAAACAGAAAATGCTATTTGTGGGTTCTTACTATGCATATTTAAAAGCTCACTAGCAATGGTGTCCCTGCTCATGGCAAGGGGGTTGGATTTAGATGATTTTTAAATTTACTTCCAATCCAAACCATTCTATATTTTTATGAATGCTCCCATCTGTAAGTCACTGGAGCAACTCTCTTACGAGGAGAGGCTGAGAGTGTTGGGAATTTTTAGCCTAAAGAAGAGGAGGGTGATCTCATCAATGCATGTAAATACCTGAAGAGATGATCTCCACTCCCTCTCCCTCTCCTTCTCCTTCTCCTTTTTCCTTTCCTTGATGGTAGGGGGTTTATAAATGAAAAGGATGACAACGGGAGTAGCTGTTTGATGCACGCAGACTTCTGTTTCAACTTGTTCAGTGGTACTTACAGGGTTGAGAGTAGGGAATCTCAAAGGCATAAATGAGAAATAAACATAAAATTCTATCAACTTCCAGCAGGTACCTAGCAACCTTTGATGACCTCTTTTATTAAATCGAGGTATCTATGTATGCTAATAAATCATCTATAAAAAGAATACAATCTACAGATGGAATTTTCAATAATGAGATGCTTTGTTGAAAGGTAGAATATAGAGCAGCGGTATTGCCTCTGAGTTGGAAATAATAAAAAAATCTCTGCCTGGAAAATGCTGCAGTAGAAAGCTTGTTTGATAGTGGCTCATCTGTTTGTATTTCAAAAACAAAGGGAGCATAAAAATGCATAGTATGGGGACTGAGCAAAACCTCTATTTTAAAATACTTTATGAAACAGATTGATGTAAAATAACATTCACTGCATTCCTACTGCATTTTTACTAATTGTTGTTTGCATAACATGTAGAAAACTTAAGAATGTATCAGATGTTTAAGACATCAGTTTGTAGAATGTGGCATGTTTTGGTTTCGATATGTATTGGTTTTGATATGTTTTGATATCTATTTTTCAATGGTGAAGAGTCTGAAAAAAATGAAGGAAACCACGACACTCTGTAAATATATACAGCTGTTTTAATATTACTTCTGGAAAGGAGCTGTCATTTGCCTCACAAGATCCCTGAATTTCATCTAAAGAAAAATCCCATATTCTGACATTATGTGAATTGGATATAGCAAACTTCTCTAGGGATTGTAAGGTGATAGGTGTAAGGTGATTGTAAGCGAGGGAGATCACTACCAAGAAAAGCAATCAGAAATTTAATAAAAAACCCTCCCACTGATTTCCTGAAAGAAACCACAACTTCTAGGAGCAAAATCAGGAAACAAACAAACAAGCAAGCAAACAAACAAAAAAAAAAACACGCATAAATGCAGTGTATGATTGATTGTAAGAAACAAAAGAAGTATATTTACAGTATGGAAACCTGTAAAACACCAGAAACAAAAGACTTTATATATAAAAACAAAACAAAATAAAACAAAAACAAAAACAACATGTAATCATCTTTGCAATTAATATCACATTTAATTCGTTTTCCTCCAGTGAAGCCCTGCATCATTCCATGGGGGAAAATGGAAGCTCATTAGCATTAGTGGCCCATTTGTATTCTTCATGCTTTTTAGCTCAGAGCTGCCCAATCTGAGAGATTTTATTTGTTATGAATATTTATATTATTCTGCACCATGATAGTCAGATTTTATCACAATACTTCTTTCAAACATAAGGGTAGGTTATAAGATTTCTTCCCACACATTTTTAGTAATCACTTTTCAAATAACTCCTGTTATAAAGCACTTTCTTTATGCATCAGATGAGTTGTAAAATAATATTCACTACCTACCTGCTTTTGTACTAAATATTCTTTATGTAACATCTAGATCATTTAAAATGTAGAGACATCCACTTGCAGTTCCATAAAATAGTCAAATTCACCACTTCCCTGCATTCTGTCTCATTTTATCCTGTGGCTGCAGACCTCCATATTAGCAGCTTTTCTCTCTTTCTTTCAGCCATATTTTATTTTATTTTATTTCCTTCTCCATCTAATTTTGCATTATGGAAAAAGAAATCTGGAGCTTTTGCTGACATATAGTATATAAAGAAGCTATATGGCAGGTGCAGTTGACCTAGTAGTGGTAATCGTGCACAGAAATAGAAGAACTGCAGGGTGAAGTTTTTGATCCATAGCATGGAGCTGTGCAATGATCAATTGCCTGTCCAAATCTGCTCTGTACTTATTATTTTTATGGAAATGTATCATCCTAGCTTCTGTTAGGTATTCTCGGCTCCACTCTGTCTCCACCTCTTGGTCTTCATACTACTTCTGTTAGATTTAATAAAATACACTGAAAAATAAACACGGGACCTTTTCAAAGACTGGATTTTTGTCTGACTGCAGTCGGAAAATCAAAGCTCCAACTCCATTTTCTGGGATCCAGTATTAGAAAATGCAGATTGCGGACAGCCTAATGGAACTGCCCTACTTTCTAGAGTCATTTGTTTTGATGAAAGCCTGAGTGTAAATTCTGTGCAGAACACAGACAGCTATTATGCAGTTAATTACGCACAAAGTAAACATGTACAATTGCAAACAGCAGAATGCCACCTAATAATGGATAACCTGAGATTGATGGTGTGCATGCCCAATCTGTAAAGGCTCCTACTCATGAATCTAAAATGAATGGAACATTACCTAAATGATCCAGAATGAAGGATTTAACATATTGCTCTACCCTTATTGCTACTTATTTCCTGTCAGCAGATTTTTCATTTGCCTTTAATTTATTGTACATAAGCACTATGCAAATGATTTGGTCATATTTAAAAACATATGGCCTGTGCTTCTGATTACTGGTTAGGCATTTTGTTACCAATTACTTGTTAAAGTAATCACTTCTTTAATTATACTGGTCAGAAGATAATGACTTTTCCTTCATTTACTTGAAGTCTAACTGCAGTAAAATAAATATAGATGTGAATGCCCCTAGAAAAATAGAGCACATTTTTTGCACATATTCACTGGATTCAATTTATTCATAGACATTTTTGTAAATCTGATTACAGTCCATGTATTTTTTATCTCAGGTTTTCTGTGCTAGAGACTGTTAGGTTTGATGTAGCTAGAAGAGTAGCCACTGCATCACAGCCCGCTGATGGGAGTGTTGGCTCACACACCATAATTAACCCTCATCATCTCTATTGTTTCTTCCCTGCAAGGAGAGAAGAGCTTCAAAAATTCGTAACTAATTGCAAAGCAGCAAGGAATTCCTCTGAACTGCTAGAGCAGTTTGTCAGTAAAAGGCAGCTGTTTATTGTCTCTTTCTGCTGTTGTATTTTTAGCTCATAACTGTTTTTTCAAGAGGAATAAAAGCAAACAAGGCCCCAAACCTTAAGCCATTTTTTGTAGCTGTGCTATAACAGTGATCTGTGACACTGGACATAGAATAATTTGCATGTTTAAGAAGGTCACCATGTCAGTGGAAATTTGCTGCCATGGCTATCTAAGCCATTGTTTCCTTCTCAGATTTGGATTAGCATTAATAACATGTAATGTCTTTGTGTAATCAGTTTTTTGTGTCCTTATACTTGCTTCCTGTCTTTATACTTTTATTTGTTCACTGCTAGGTCCTGTTAAAAGATTCCGCTGACTCAATTGCATTGTACAGTACTTTTTGCCTGGGGCATTAATAAAATAACAAGACAAGAGAAATAGGAAAAAAACAAAAACCAAAAACCAAACCAAACAAAAAACCCCAACAAACTAATCAATCAGGAAAATGTGTATCATTGGCTGTGCCTACACCGCTAAATAAAACAGATTCAGGGAGTAGGCTGAATCACTGTTCTATCTTCATACATGTTATTGAGATGCAATCATGCTCCCGGTCATGGTTTTGGCACCCACCAGAATTTTCTGAGGCAATGGCTGGGAAGGATTTGGGAGATAGCATGCATTAGTGAACACAGAGCAGCAATTCTAGCCCTCCAAGAGCATGGAGGACTTGGCATCCTCAAATGCTCCCATGTACCCACACTCAGGCTTCATCCCAGTTATATACAGTGATACTCTGATAGGCTGCAACACAGGTTTCTTAGTAGTCTAGGCATTTAGGACTGAAAAGAAAATGTAGAGAGATGATAAGCATGAAATAAGGTGACTGAGGCCAAGGGGAAGATGGGTACCAAGTGCTGTGTAGTGTGGATGTAGCTAAGCCAAACCCTAAGCCAAACCACTTGCCCAGAGACTGGTTCCTGACTCTGCTTTATTTAACAGCAAAAAGTGGGATTCCATGGAGAGAGATGTAATTGCATCATACAATGAGATAGCCTGGCCTACAGATGAACGGATGGGTAGAGTATTCATCAAATATGACTAGATTTGTCCTCCATCTTTCTGTTGTAAGTAATTCATTGTTTAGACAAGGAAAAAGGGTGTTCCACCTGAAAAAAACAGGAGGACTAATTAAAAAAGTATGTTCTATGCAGCACATTCCTCTTATATATCTCCAAAACTCTACTACAAAAGGTTTATTGCTAATTTATCCCATATTACTACTATTGCTAATATTTATAACTATATATATTATGTATATACACAGTATATTACATATTATTAGAAGTGACATGTCTGCTGTACTCTGTAATTCTGTTTATCACATTGGGTAATTGATTTGGAATAGTGAAGGTGGAGCTGCAGTCATACTGTGATACATTGCTGTTGGCACACAAGCTGTCTGGTTTGAAGCTAGCTTGTATAAGTTTTGCCTTGACTGTAATTCAGGCGTGTTTGGATACATAGCACCACTGATGTTCGAACTACTCAGACACTGTTGGTTTTGCAAACGATATGTTATGACATCCCCTACCCCTGTAGGTAGAGGGGAAGATGCTGTGCAGCCACAATTTCTAAGCTGTATAGTCTAAGCCATATACTTCTAAGCTGTATAAGGGGAAATATTTTTCTTCTACAGGATGTTACATCTGATGATAAAAACTAAGTTATAAAATTAGTAGCAAGGACATATGTGTGAACTTACAGAGAATGGAAATGAACAAGCCACAGAAAAAAACACAAACCCAGAAGTAAGGAATTAGGTGCGTCTCTCTCTTGGGCCATTAAAGGCTACAGGTCTTGAATGTATACTTTAGTACTTTAGTGTGGTCCTGCTTCCTTTTCTTGCAACATTTTTGCTGAATCCATCCTGCCACCTTCATCAATGGGTCATTATCTTACAATGTTCAAGGTAGTGAGGTGAGTGCCACTTTCAGCTTTGGGACACAGGAGTCTTGCTTCCACTTGTTTCTCTGTACTTAAAGCTAACAATTCAATCATCTTTCACCAGCATTTTTTTTTTTTTTTTTTTTTTTTTTACTTGGCTAGCTATTTAAAGATTTTTTCCCCCTTTCATTAACAATTTTATCTTTGATTACTATCCGTTTCCTCTGGATCAGTTTGCTTTTATTTCAGATCTTTTGTAGGCATTGTTGTAGCCTGCTGCGTGGATCACGTAAGCCTGGTAAGATGCCTTTACAGTGGCAGCCTTGATTGTGTTTGTTGAGATATGAGGAAAACAAGAAAGCTAACAAAAACAACTCAGAGGCTTGCCTGTGAAAGAATTGGTCTTGGCTAAATCTACATTACAGGAAAAGCAGAGAATTTTGCACTTAAATGAAAGCATCTTATTGAAGTCTCTTGCTCAGAGGAAACCGTCTCATGCTGTTAGCTTGATCTTAGTAGTTTTCATCTGTCTAAAGTACTGCTAGAGCAGTATTTTATACCCACTTTGCATAGAGGTAAATGACAGCACACAGCCCAAGGCAATGGGGAGTCAGGCCCTTACTCTTTACTGAAGAGCTGTATAAGCAGAACAGTCACCAGAGCTGGGCTTATACTCACAGTGCAGCAGCCAGGCTGACAGGAGGAGGCACAGCTGCAGCATGCCTATGGGGCTGGAGGGACCTCTGACTTTAATGGAGGGTCTACACCTGCAGCAGCTACTGCCACACACCCAATTGGGTGCGAAGATGACTGCTTCCAGCCAGAACCTACATACTAATTCTAATCAGGAACAGAGGAAGAGGAGATCAGAGACATTAGTAAGTGTAAAGTTAGTGCCTTGGCCACTTACTAGTAACACTCTTTCTTGTTCTGCCTTTGAATATTTTACAGAAAGATTGGCAAATTGTATCTTGCCTGTAGGGAAATAAGCAACCAATGCAGGATAAGAAAGATTTTCTTTTAGCTGTTAGTTTGAAGCCTGCTTGGACTAGAGATGACAAAGCTGTACCAGATGATGGTCTCTCTGATGTTAATCAATGGTCCTGGAGTATTTATTTGTTGGCAGGAATGTGTATCATAAAAATTCGACTTTAGCAATGACATTCCCTCTGCTGTAGAAATCAAGGCTGAAGGCTTGGGTAAGTTGCAACTCTTGCTGAGTCGCAGGAGTGAATGATTATATTTCTGATGGTTTTGCTGTTCTTCTTGCTTCTCCTCTCTTCATTCCTTGAGAGTTAAGATGTGGTCTGGAATAAGTCTTGGACCGGGGCCTGACTAGTACTGCTTCCATGCTATAACAAGAGGAGTCAAGCCATGGTGGAAGAGAGGAGAAATACGTCTTTTGAATGAGAGGGTGAAGCCTTGTACTGAGATCATAGAGCTGGAGTAGACTTGGAGTTAGGCCAAAATACGACCCAGTAATAAATGTGGGAGAGGACAGATAATTGGTTAAGCATGAGGTTTCTTGTCAAATTGTGCTGTAGGGCAAAGATTTTTCTTTTTCCCTTTATTTGATATTCATCCTGTGAATACTGGGAGGTCAGCTTTGGACCTGAATGAACGATATCTTTTATTTATTTGTAACTTGTGCTAGTTTTACCATCTGGCATGAATTGTACTGCGCTGAACATGTTCTGTCTTATCAAATTCTATTATCGCTTTGTGCTTATCGTGTAGTCTATCACTTTGCAATTGCTAGTGTAAAAATAAGTAAAGCAAAGAAATAAAACTATTAGTAGTTTGAAAACCCTTTAAAATCTTGTTGCAGCTATTCCTCCAAACACCTGAGGCCTGAATCCTTGTCTCAAATACAGATAACTTTAATGTTTTTTTTTTTTTGTCTGTATAGCTTTATTGTTGTATTGCATTATTTTACAACAAATTGAGTATCATAGGTTTTACAATGCAATTTATCTCTTTTATTTTGCTTCCACTTATTTATTTCTAGTTCTAAAACATTGCTTATTTCATGCCTTTTCCTTCTGTTCTTTTTCTACTGGAACTTCATAGTAGTCAAATTCTACTTTTGCCGCCCAAGTTCTTTGCTATTTTTAATGGAATATATTTAAAAATTTTAGTCTGCTTTAAGTGCTTCATTTTAAATGTAACTTTTTTTTTTTTTTCCCATTTCCCTTTTATTTCAAAATCATATCTTTATTTCTTTTTCTTTCTCTCAGTTGCATTTTCATTTATGTTCTTATACACACCCTGTTTGTAGTGCAGAGCTTAAGTACTGCTGGCTTGCTCCCATAAGCTACCCCTAGTCATGGTTGGTTGATTTATTTACTTTTGAATTTTTTTTTTTTCCCAGAAGCAACTCCTTCACACAGTATCAGATAGGAGTCTGAACACCATGAAAATAATAAACAAAGGAGGTTTCACTCAGTCTTAAGGTGTTAAGGAAAGCTAGTTTTAAAAGGCACTTTGTAAACTGTTGTATATCAGAAATTCAAATTTTTAAAGAATCTTAAATCTGGTAGCTTTACCTTTCAACTCTTACTTCTAGTTTCACATTGAAGCTTCTTGGTTTTTACATGTATGTTACATAATGCTTACTAATAAGTACTTACCAAACCCAATCAATAATTAAGTCTGTCTCCTTGTGGGGGGGGTGGGGGTGAGGGAATAAAGCCCTTTGGCAACATGTATAAATAAGTACCTGATTTGCTCTGATGATCCAAATTCAAACAACAAACATAGACCAAGGGAACAAGCCTTGTCTTGTTGTGGAGGTTCTACTCAGCTGGGCAGCTAAGATCCATGGGCTGTAGTGTGGAGATCTGCTACATGTAGGACCCATGGGCTGCAGGGGGCCAGCCTGCTCCACCAGGGGCCTCTCCACAGGCTGCAGGGGAACTGCTGCTGCCTGCCTGGAGCACCTCCTGCCCTCCTTCTGCACTGACCTCGGGGTCTGCAGGGCTAGTTCTCACTCTTCTCTCCCAGCTGCTGTTGTGCAGCAGTTTTCTGCTTTCTGAATCTGCTCCCACAGAGGCTCAACCAGTGTTGCTCACTCGCTTGGCTCCAGCCACTGGCTCCTTTTGGAGCAGTCTGAAACTGGCCCTTATCTGACACAGGAGAGCTGCTGGGCTCTTCTCACAGAGGCCACCACTGCAGCCCCCTGCTGCCGAAACCTTGCCACGTAAACAGATACCAGGACAAGGGTAACAAACAAATGTATTCTCTTATTAAATAGGAAATGATTGAATGATTGTGTTTTAAGTGTTTCTGTTCAAAGTGTTCAGACGCTAACACCACACAATACCATTCTGTCTACCAGGTCCAGATTTCAGTTACCCTGGCTAAAGCACAGAAATCTGTGGAGTTAGAGTTACAACAGAGTGACTATGGCCCGAATATAGCCACACACAGATGTAAATGGAAAACTGTTTATAGATTAATCCTGCAGGAACTTATAAAAATGCTCTTTGTTCTGAAACAAAAATGAATGGCACAGCAAGGTAAATAAAGCTGGATAACTCAGAATCATTGTTATTTAATGTGTGAATTGTTATTAGCCCCTTCTGCCTTAAAAAACTTAGAAATAATTATTGGGTTCTGCTCCTCTGTAGTTAAAATGGAACATCCAATGCTTAGTCAAAAATTAGGAAAGCCATTAGTAGCCCTGAAGAGATGCTGAGTCTAATGATTGTCCAGCCAAAACATTAAAAAAAGATCTCTTTATTTGCTTTGACACACAAGACGTTTATCTAGTCTACTGCTGTAAGACAGCGAGCCTGTTGCTATTTCATAATAAACCCTCTGTTTGCTTGAAGATTTTTCTAATTTGTATTTTTAATTAACTTTGAAACTACCTGATCAGGCTACCTTTCCAAAACTAGTCTCAAAGGGCTCTGAGTATTGCAAAAGCATATTTTACTGATATCTTGATACTCACAGAACTGTAGCCAGGCTCTGTTTGAGGTTTGGAACATACGAAGCATAGAGAAAATGAAAAATGATCAGATGTGTGAATACACTTGTAATCACAATAAAGCCAAAATAATACTGAAAGAAAGTTCTGTGAGGCATTAATGCTTATGCCAGACAAAATATTCTTATAGTGAGCATTTGTACACCGTAAGAGCATATCAGTTTTATTTTCATTTCAGGACAGGAAGGGTTAGTAAATAATGAGATTTGTACACAGATCCCTTGAGTACTGGGGTACTGGGTTGGACAATTACTTTATTGATTGGCCACCATGATGGCACTAAACCTGAACCTTCTTAATGTCATCATCTCTAATCATGTCTTGATTAGACACTCTAAAACACCATAGCCATGATCACGTAGCAGGAGAGAGCTCTGATTGAGCAAATCAGTTTTAAAAGGGTCCTTAGAAAAGAATTTCATTTTTTCCAGGCCAGAATTATCATCTCTGTGCCTTTGAATCTATACTAATAACATAATGGGTGAGAAAAAAATATTTCTAATGCTGACATAAACCTCCTGTTCTTCCCTTTCCTCTGGGTTGGGGTTATCAAATTATGAGCTGAGTATTACACAGCTCTTTTGTGCTGAGGAGAATGGACTAAAAGCAGATAGACATTTTTAATTCTTGTTTTCTGCTGTATGACTGTTGACATATGTAATTATTTAGCATCACATTTGAAAATGGTTTTAAAACTCTAGATAATGAGATAATTAGTGTCCTTTTGCAGAAAAGTAAATCCCTTGCCAACTTCCCATAACTGAAACTAATAATATTATGGCAACTCTGATCTTAACAGATTTTGTTTGTGGTTAGAGCTGCAAATCAATGATATCCTAGTCTGTGATGCAATTCTGGAGAGAAACAGAACAAACACCCTCTAACATTTACTTCAACAAATTAAATTCTGTATTATGCTGTTGATGACGCTCAGGAAAGCTGATAATTTTGTTTTGTTTGGGTTAAATTATACTACTATTTGGCTGTAATGCTTGAGAGAGTGCACTCAGGGAACTGACATGAAACCATTGGGATCTCTCACAGGCTGAGGTAGGTATCACAGATGTAGCAACACCAGCTTCATCTTGTCACTACGCTGCTGAAACCTGTGGCTTTCTTTGAAAGGCTACAGTGATGCCAACATGTAAATTATCAAGACAGGTGCCCTGGACTCTCCCTGTTTAATAGAGTAAAGCGATAGGCCCTGGGCCCACTCTTCAGATTCCCCTGTGATCAAAAGTCCTAGAAAAGCAGGCATCTTTAAAAAGAATTTATGTATCTGTAGCCCAGTTCTTCATTTTTCCCTGAAAGCCCCATGATTCCTGGAGTTTTTTGCATGATACTTGGCATTATTTTCCTGCATCCTTACAGAATTGTCCATATCTCTGTGGAATCCATGACTTATTTTTCAGAGGTTATATATATATATATATATATATATATATATATATATATATATATATGTTTCTTTTTGTTTGTCTGCGTGTATTGGTTTATGTTGTTTCATTTTGTTTTCCTTCTGTGCTTTGCTGTTGTGAAAGGTAGTTAGTAAAGAAAACATTCAAGCAGCAACAATTCAGAGTGAAAAAAATAAATAATAAGAAGAAAACAAACCAATTTTGCCTAAAACAGGTACAGCTGGTAAAGCCCAGAGCTAACAAAGATGATAATCAGCCCCAGAGCGATATATGGAAGGGCTTGAAATCACTGGAAAGAAGGAAGAAGGTGCTACAGAGAAGACTTCATCACTAAAACCCCCAACCCTAGATACTGTACACAATTTGCTTTTTTTTCCTTCTAGCTCCATGGAACTGTTCCACTCCCTCCTATAGATTTGCATGGCATCAAGAAAATAAATAGAAATATATCCATGCATTTCCAAGCTTTTGATGATGAGGAAGTATGTAAACTTGAACTAAACATCTGGAAAGAAACAAAATTCAGGGACTGTGTAGTCAGGATGGCTCTATTACATCATCATAGTTTAGTATTCACTGTGCTCTGTAGAGCAGAATGAGATGTGTGAGTGTGATTGTAACTCTGTCAGAGAGTCACCAGCTGCACTGCAGGAAGCACTGAATCTTCACGCCTTCTTTGCAACACAGGAGAACAGGGAAGGATAACAATACAGGACTGTATTAACATAAATTGAAAGATTTATACTGTATTATATTAGCAATGAAATAATTATTGTGATATGAAAACTATGCCAGTTGCACATAAATAGGCTAAGCATGAAATTCATTTTTACTTCTGCTTTTTGAAAACTTAACGATGCACTTACTAATTTTAGATACCCACTGTTCTAGCCTGAGCAAGGGTTTGTGCATGACATTTCCTTTCCTCACTCCCCTTTATTGAAGAACAGATAGATAACAAAAACAGATGAGGCTATTTATTTGAAATTGAACTCTGTGGTATTGGAATCTTAATATGTGCAGTTAGGATAACTGCTTCTGTCCTCTAGAATGAAAGAAAGCAATGTACATCCCAAATTCCCTTACCTTAACTCAGCTGGTTAAGAAATAAAAGAGATTACTTATGTGTATGTTTGAGATTGTCACTTAATTATTAAGGCTATTTACTGCAGCTTACAAGATGTGGTGTGTTTTAATGCCCTCATAAATTTTATCTTTTATGACCCTTTTTAAAATTATTATTTTATTTTTCAAACCACTCTGAAAGCACAGTAATTTTTATAGTCTGTATATGTATAAAATGCCAAGTTTAAAACTATTTACTTCAAACCACAGTGAAAACAATTAACTTTGCAATTTGGAGTGAGAAAAGTGATTTTAAAGGATGTGGAAAAGCAGCTGAGGAAGGAACAGCCCCTGTTCATGTTGTCTTGTGCTAGTGGAGTGCAGCTGCAGGCGACGTGGATAAAAGAGAAATTATTGGTTCAGATACAGCCTCATAAAGGTTTCTTTCCTTATGCTACTATTGCTGTTAGTATAATCCCAAATGTATTCAAACACACTGTGGCAGGCTAGGAAAAAAAAAAAAAAGTAAAGAGAATTATTAGGGCCAAGTACCACTTTTTGAATTTCCCTGTCTATTTTAAATAGGGGACTTCCCTAAAAGATGTGGAGCATGCATATCTTTCTCTTTTACCCTAGAAGAATTACTAATTTAACTACAAAAGCTTCTTACTATAGGAGAATCGCTGATTTAGCTACAAAAGCCTCTTACTCTTTTCTGTAGTTCCATTATTCACTGGTCATGCCCAGTGACTTTCTGTCTCACTGCCTTTCCTAAACACTTCAGTGAAGCCCATGGAATATTGATAGCAAAATTTTCACCAGAACCTGAACAGACACATAATGTACTATGTGATGTATCCAGACCTATTTTATTATTTTAACATAACCCTAGAATTTTCCTGCATTATTCTTTTGTCTATGGAAATAATATGGAGATGACAGTCATGAGGAAACTTCAATCTGTTCTAGGAGTGATGATTAGGACAGAATAAGGAAGGGGTGAAAAGTGATCATGAAGAATGCTTGTTGTTTAGGACTTGAATAATGCAAAGCAATGTACTGTTTGCTAAATATTGAATAGTCAAAGTCTCATTTGATAAGCACATAATAAGAATGAAATTATTGTGTGCGATAAATACAGGATTCTTTCTGTATTTTTAGTTTGTCATAGATCATACCAATTACCTGTGTGATATTAACCTATCAGAAAATAGGCAGTTAAATCAAAAGACATCTAAGAGGAAACAGAGGAGCATTTAAAAACAGAAATATTTGGAAAGTATCCGTAAAACAATGAAGAGCTCTTGTAGAAATGTTTTTACTACTTTTAAAGCTGGTCTTCTATAGTCTTTCCATATTGAATACCTATAATTACATGCAATATTAAATCGGGCATTCTGTACTGGTTAATGGAGCCAAATTCCAGAAAATAAGACTGACATCCAGAGGAATTATTTTACATGGGGATGTAGATAACTGGTATAAACAGATCAACTGGGTACCCCTAGCTTGTGTTGGAGGCTGGCTGGTATGAGAGAACCTTGCATGCATTCCAAGGAAAGATTATTATATTCTTAAAGGAAATGTACATTTTAACACCTGGTTGTTCTGACACATTGCAGTGTGTATTATACGCTGTGGGTGAATAGATAACAATCTGTTCCAGAAAATCTGTTTTCTGGATCATTAATCAGTCAGTGTCTTCGGCTCCTGGAGAGTCCCAGCTCCGCTGCTTGTCTTGTCTTCCATATAGCTGGGAAACAGATGGAGCTCTAGTCAGGGAGTCTGAGCAGCTGAAGGTCCCACCCTTGAGATAGGTGAAGAATCTTCAACCTGTCAGTTGAAAAGAGGAAAAGTGGAGTATAAATGTAAATTATACATTATACAGTGGTAGTGTTTTTTTTTTTTTTTTTAAGAAAAAAAGGTACATTGGCATGCTGTACAAGTCAGGTTTTAAGTGCTTGAGAGAGGAAAGCTTTGACAATTTGAGAAACTGCACTAATAAATATGCATACTGATATGTCAGGTACACCATCTCGAGTATGAGAGAACTGAGTACAAAAAAATACGCAGAAGCAATCTAGATGCTGGAACAAAGTGTCCTCTAGGCCACTGTTTTATGCATAGGCCATTGTAGTTGCCAGACAGATGAGCTTACAACCAGTATTCAGTGTCTGAAACTGTCTGGGTGAAAGGAAGCAAAAAGTTCTCTCTTTCTATTTTATTGCATGTAGTTATATATAAAGGCTGTTCATTGGCCTCCCTGGCTGTACTTAAATGGCTGAGTGTTTTGGCAGGGAATGTACTTACTGGTGTCTAGCACATGCTATCCATTAAGAGCTATTTTTGTTATCTGCTAAAACTACAGCCTGGCAATATGTGCTATTGAGACATTATGCTGTTTGAAAATGCTCCAGAAACTAGTTCCATGACTGTAAATCTAGGATTAGAATATCATAATACTGAAGAGCTTTCTTTCAGTCCCAAATGTAAAAATTTGATGTTCAGCTCACATAAACAGGGTAACAGGCAGAGGGGGACCTGAGCCATGTGATAGCTTCCCCACAGTACGATGCTAATATTTCACCTCTGAGATTTGATTTCTGAATTTTTGTTTCACTCAAGTTTTCATGGAAATGCTCACCTGTCCACAATATTTGAAACTTATGTTTTTATACTGAAGGCAGAAAAAAAGACATGGATTTACCACTTTCTTTTAGCATAAACTAAACTTAAAACAAAACCATTTGATTATTTTTTTTCCCGTTATGTAATGCACATTTGCTAAATCATCTGCCTCTGAGCAACATTGTTTTTCGTTTTTTTTTTCTAGTTTTCTTATTTCTGAAAGAAGACAGAGAGAAGCAAGTAGTGAGAAACTCATTTCACTGAGCTTTCACATGCCTAAATATGTAGAATTTCAGTAGCATGCTCCTGACTTACGACTTAAAGAACACAGATTCTCTTTCCTGCCCCATCACATAAATTCCATCTAGATTTATGACCAGGATCCCAAAGAGATTCTCTAATGGATAGAATTATAAATGGTCAGAATAGGAATGAACTGTGAAAAGAACGTGGGTACTTCTGGGCCAGATGTTAACTGTTACCTTTCAGATGTGTGGTATTCAAGTGAGTCCACTGTCCAGGGATGAATAGTGTAGCCCAGAGATGAATATTGTCTCCTAAACAGTTAATTGAATGAAGAAAGCACCACAATGTGCACATGTACAAGCATTCTCTTGGGTGAAGAGTGGGAGTTTCCATGGATGTACATTGGGGTACATTCCCCTTGACAGAGGGGAAGGCCCGGAGCCCTGCCAGGAAGCTTTGCCTTGCCATTCAACACGGACAGCGTGGTTGTGACTTGTCCTCACTTCAGCCATATTGCAGAGTAATGCCTTAACTGCCAGACTGTGAAGAGATCTTTCCAGGGTCATGTTTTTAATTTAATTTGCTTCTTTTTACAAAAAGAAGCTTTGGAACAGAGGAGAAGGGTAAGGTTGTACCCGTGTCTCACTTTCAGGAGATCAATTGTTGCAGCTTTGCTCCAAGATAGTCTATATATTTAAAGAAGCTTTTCAAGTGGAACTTGAACCCTAAGCTTTCTTTCCTAACTGAATGCCTCGATCTGCTGAGCAGTGACATGTCCTTCACTTTGCAGATGATTTAGCAGGAAGGAGATGTGGGAATCCCCTCTAGAAATGTAGCTTTTCGGTTTCTACATGGGCACAGAGTTCTTATATCCTTACCCCATCTGTGCTGGGTTTGAAATGAAACAACAGTCATCGCAAGACATGAATAGTTCTTTAAAAAAGAACTATATACAGGACTGGATTTATGAAAGACAGGTGACCAAGTGATGGTTTGTGTATCTCGGTTGTGCTTGTGTGTGTGGAAGCAGGGCTGTTCTGGTGTCAGAAGTAGCAGAAGTTCAGTTTTAAACACTCACAAAACAGTGAAGGACTGGGCAATCAAACTGCTTAGACTTTATCCCTAGGCCTACGATACAAATTTGTGCAGAGCCAGAGCAGAGGACTGGCATTTGCTCTTCCTTGCTGTTGGCAGTTGCTGCTGCAGCTCTGGCCCAAGACACTTGTCATTGTGCCACTCATTCCTGGGAGCTTGGTGCAGGCCAGATACCATTCCTGCAGGTGTTTTGCATATGGTCACCATGCTTTGGAGGACAAGGGAATTTCAAAACATGGATACTGCTCCTCTGTGACAGGTGGCCTCAGGGGCTGGACATGGTCTTGAGCATGTTTGTTTCCAGGTCTAGTTTGCTATTTATTTATGTTGTTGCATGCTATGTGGCAACAAATTAATCAGGGATTTTGATAACCCAATTCTAGGGCCTTCTGTTCTTTGTAAAACTTATTTTGATGTCTCCAACTTAATTTTAAAGTCTAACTTTGAACAAAAATATCCTGGTGTTTTTCTATGTAAATTCAGAAGCCATAGCAGAGAATTTGCCAATTTCTTCATGGTTAAACCTGATCAAGACTAATAATCTATATGTGCGAAAAGCATGAGAAAAATATCAAAATTAAACCATCAAATATTAAAATTTTGTTTAAATTTCTGCTACCAAGATAGACTTAATATAATACGAACAAAATATAGTAAGAACAAAGCATGTTACTTTTATACAACAGAGGTGACTTATGGGTGGTAGTGGTGAAGCGAAATGGATTGGGAAGAAAATAATATTTGAATAGGAAGAGCTTTTTAAAGGTAGCTAGCCTCAATTTATTATGCTTCTAGGGGTGCACAAAAGAATAAATACAAATGTTAAAAACAGTGGGAAAAAAAAAAAACACTGAAGTATCACTACTGACATTTTATTTTAATTGAAATGATTAAAAAAAAAAATCACAGTACTATTTTAATAGTACTATTTACATAGTACTATTTTATCAACAATATTTATTAGACACTAATAAGACACAGCTGCTGTGATATGATATATTTCAGCCTAACTGCTTAGTAAATTCACCCCCCAAAGAAAGGTGATTTTCTGGAAACAGAAGCTATGCTAGAAATACATACCCATTTGATCAAAATGAAAGAAACAAATAAGAAAATAAAAAGAAAAAAAAAAAGGAAAAAAAAAAGAGCCGACATTTTGTATTTACTTGAAAATATGGCAGAACACATTCTTTACTATTCAGTGGTGATATACCTCTCATGTTTAGAAGCTGAGGGATATATCTTACAATATATATTTGATAAGTACAGTCAGCAGAAGAAGCAGTAAACCACGGAGTTGTTTGAAATCTATACATTGTGTTGCCACTGTTCATCAAATTTCACTAGGCAAAATATCTACATAGCAAATTTTTTAGGAAATTTCTTTGACGTGTAGAAAGTTTACAAGTGTTGATATATTTTATTTCAAGAATGCAATAGCAGAATATCAATTGTGTTGTGTCAAAAAAAACAACACATAATATTGAAATCAGTGATTGTACTGAATGGTACAGTCCTTTGTATTTTTCTTCTTCCTTTGAAAAAGCAGAGGCCAAAAGAAATAACTACTACTACTCTTCCACCCCCCCCCCCCAAAAAAAAAAAAAAAAAAAAAAAGACAGTCTTTAGTGCTTTATGTTCAATAGAATTACAGTAAATACTTTATTTAGAGGAAGCAGCTGTTTATACACTCAGTTGTGGGATTAGTAAGAATCCTGCAGGGGGGTGGAGATGGGTATTTAAGACAAAAATTGGAAAAAACATGAATTAGAAATAATAATACAAATAAGTGTCTTTCTTTAAAGTCTGATTTTTATTTTATTTTATTTTATTTTTTCTCATAAACTGAGGTTCCTTCTTTGGGTTAAGATAAATTGAGTCAACCAGGATACTGACTTCTTTCAGTATATAGAGGACAAACAATACCATTTCTTGTCCAGTTGGGTCTCTTGTTTGAGTCTAAACAACAGACATCAAACCAGTTGGGTTTTCTGTCTGTACAGAGTCAATTGTAAGACGAGGCCCCAGCACTCTCTTTGCCCCCATTGTGCAACAATTAATTTCTGGAGTAATCCACTAGTTGAATATGCATCAGAAGAATTGGAGAAGTGTATGATCTAAGAAAAAAAGAAAAAAAATGTTGAAGGAAGAAATGAGAGGGAAAATTAAGCTGCAACATTAATGAAAGATGGGTCTTTCATTAATGGTGAACTGGTGAACTTTATTTATTTATTTATTTTCTGAAAATATGGAGACCTTGAAAATAGGCTGGGTAAATAATTCTATTTACAAAAACTTACACAGATCAGATTCTCAATTAAATAAATGAACACATTCAATTCAGTGCAAAACATGGATGAGAAAGAGGAACAGGCTTGAATTTAGTGTTTACACAGAGGTACTATTCTCTTCATCTTCAGTCTTTCTCCCATGTACAGGGAGTACTAGATTTGCCCTTCAGCTTGTGTGTGACTGTGTAGATATTAACAAGGAGACACTCCATGTCAAATGTTGTTCTTTCCCTATTTTTCTTCACATGAAATGAGTTGTTCTTTAATTTGGACATGATCTCTGGCTGCACGTATTTACCAGAAAGATACAGGTTCTTTTTATTATTTACAAGGCATTTTATCTGCTATATAAAGACCTGAGTGCCTCTACATTTTCCTGCCCGGAGGACTTTGGAGTAAGAGTTGGAGCACACTTTCATCGGAACCGGTAGTACAATTGCTCAAAGCTTAATGCTTGCTGTCACAGATGATAGCTCCCATGGGGGCCCAACAATCCCTTATAAAAAACAGCCTTGTGTGCTCACAGTCAAAATGAATTTCAGCTCTCAGAAGAAATACATTTCTGGAAAGGTAAAGGATATTAATTTAAATATCAACAAATGAATTTGATAGAGAAGTGTATTCCACATTCCACTCAAAAACATCCACTAGAAACAGGCAAATGCCCATATTCAAAAAAGAAAGTTAAAAAAGATGAGGCAGAGAGAGAAAGCTACAGCCAAAAGACACACATGGAAAACAAACCACATCTTATGGAATATAGAGTGAAAAACTATATACTAAATGAGCTGAGAATAGGAAAAGTAGTGTCTGCTATTCTGCTGCTCTTTGGTTAATTTTACTGATAACAAATAATAATAATAAAAAAAAAAGAATAAAACTTTTAAATAGGAATAAGCCTTTTACACCGGTGTTATGTTAAGAGGATGAGACTTACTGTTGATCTGTGACATTAGTATTTTATCAGTGAGACTTAAAAGGCATTTATATCTGCCTATTAATGTGTTCCATCTCCTGTAATTCCTGATTTATAGAAGCTGGCAAAACAAGGATGAAATTAATTATTGAATGCTTTATCACGATATAATGTAATAACTTTACTATGCCGTAAATGTTTGCTTAATAGAGGATGTCCTTTATAGTTATTCTGTGTTTTTGAGCTTGAGTTTTATGTTAGTACATGCAACATAGAGAGTATAAGGGTCTTTTCCCTAGTCTCTGTAACTTGCAGAAGGACAAGACAGAAATGTATTTTTCCTATTCTCTAGGACATGAGGATCCTTTTAGCCCTTTCCACATTATCAAGGACAGTGAAACTCCAGAAGAAACAAGAATTTCTATCAGATTGTGACTACCTTTACTTTGCTGAAGGTATAAAATGGTAATGAAAATTTGTTCTCTGTTTTGTGTGACTTATCTTTTGAGTTCCCTGTAGATTCAGGATGCACTGATAAAGGCATTTTCTCTGTTCTGGTGAACAACTTGGGAAAATGGGGAAGAGGATGGAGGGGGTTAAATTAATACTAGGAAATGTTCTTTAGAGTTACTCTCCTTTTAAGATTTGTGGTATCTTCCCGTGAAAACATTCACAGTCAGGTGCAGCCAGATAAAAATCGGCCACAAAGGGAATATTTATCATTTATTTTAGCTTGGTTGAATGATGATTTCTTAGTATCACAGTTACTTTTTTTATAATGCATCTCTTCACTGTGAGAAGCAGATATTCTCCCTCTGGTATAAAACTGATAGGCAATAAATCTATTTAATATCTTGTAGTTCTGTGGGCTTCTGGCTAAGAATTTCACCAGTACAAATGATGCTCCAGATCATATTCTATGTTTGCTCATACTTGCTTGAACATCAAATTTCAGTGGCAACCATCTTTTATTATATACAACACTGATGAAAGCAGAAAGAGAAAGCATGGTTCAGTGCAAATATAGTGGATCTTTAGTACAGCATTATCTTCCTACTTATCCTAGGTATTTTGCCTTTCTCCTTTCACTGTGAACAGCTGCTACTATCCACTAGGATAAGATACTACTTTCAAACATTATTTTAATTTTGGCTTTGTGGTGCCTACCGTTGCAAAAGATAAATGAATGCATTCATGTTTCTTTTTTTTTTCCTATGGAATACACTATTTTCCTCTGATGTAAAAATGTTTTTCACTCTTTCTTTGCAACCATGCTAGGGATCTCTAACACAATACACCTATAAATTAAAGGATTGTTTTGTGAAAGACAGCTTGAAGGCAGAGGTCTGGAGGCCTCTCCAGGACGAAAAAGAAAATATGTCTTTATTTATTTATTTTTAAGTCACACTAGAAAGTTAGGAAGGAAATTAATTTCCCAGCATTTATTTGACTACAGTTTTCTTCACATTTAGAGTTAACACTACAGAAGCAAAGAACTATTCTGTTCTTCATGTGTCTTTGACATGAAAAAAAATTGCTGAAAAAACTTGTAACCCATTATCCTTAACCCAGCAAAGCAAAACCCTGTTACCAAGAGAGTGTGCAGTGGCAGATTAATATTTTGGCTATCTGGATTCTTTTTTCGCTCAGTCAGTGATGTCACTTGTGACTTTGGGTAAGCCACTTAGTTTATATCTTTGGTTTAGTAATTTTTCAAAGAAAAATGCTGAGTTGTTAGACATTGGAACAGGCTGCCCAGGGAAGTGGTGGAGTCACCATCCCTGGAAGTCTTCAAAAGACGTTTAGCTGTAGAGCTTAGGGATATGGTTTAGTGGGGATTGTTAGTGTTATGTCAGAGGTTGGACTCGATGATCTTGAGGTCTCTTCCAACCTACAAATTCTGTGATTCTGTATTTGTGCTTCTTTAATCAAGTAGCCAAGTGGCATTTCTTTTGTGCCTTAACCTGATCAGAAATGTCAGTATAAACTTTCTGCCATTTAATTTCTCTGGAAGACCTGATAAGGGAAGTATGGCTAAGAAAGCCCTACATGAAGTACTCCTTCCCAACACGGTCAGCCAATTATATCCAAAGCCTCACCTGGGAGAGTTAGTGTTGAAGTCATGTCCTTTTGCATGACTGCTCAGTGGAAACACCAATTGTCCATGGATAGGAAAAGTTTGTTGGCTGCATATCCCAAGGTGTCAAATATCTCCAACTTTGGGAGAAGCTGGAGGGAGGAGGTGAGGAGTGTCTAACAACGAAAGCTGGTCCACCATGCAGTAAACTTAATTGGACGACTTCACTCCACTTGCTCATTTTAGTCATGGCCTCTAATTTGTTTTGCTGTGACTAGGTTAAGCAGAAAACAGTAGGCAAGCATTTTTGTCTCTGACTCCTGATATTGTGTGTGTGAATCTCTGAAGATGGGAAGGAGAGGAGGCCTCAGTGGTGAGAGGCCAGGAATAGACAAACAATCTCATATAGCCTAGGTGAAAGGTATGGAATATAGGCAAAATTCGTGAAGGATGATTTTAGAATTGATCCAGTCTGTGTTTATACTTGTAGAATAATTTAGGTTGAAAGGAACTTGTGGACTAGTACAAACCCCACTCAAATCAAGAATGATTTAAATGTTGGTACAGGTTGCCCAGACCAGTCCATGTGAGTCTGGAGTATTTCCAAATGTCAGATGATGTTAGAGACTCTCTGACACTGACTTGTTTTGACAAATCCTTTCCCATATGAGTTTATTTCTTCACTTTTCTGTATCAGAATTATACCTAAATAAATGAATATCATACTATGATGCTGGAAGCATCAGAAGTAGATATGTATTTAGATTTTTTTTCTTTTTTTTTTTTTTTTTCTCTGAGAAACCTACTAAATTTTATTGTATTAATTTTTATTATGACAGTGCTCAGTTTTACACTATTTGCTTGTAGCTGAAGAAGCTTGTGGTTATGACATATTAAAAAAAATAAAAGGAGAGAATAATTTTATATTAGATATTAATATCTGTCAAATTATTATATTTGGAAAATTTCAATTTCCAAACCTTCATGAACTTCCTTTCTTGTAGTATGACAATTGCATTTGACTGGTGTTTTCTATATTAAAATAAAATGTTTCCATGTTCTCATTGATCTTAAACTCTGTCAGGTCAGTTCAGCTGCTTTCAATGGGAAATTTTATTATGTGCAGGAAAATAAAAATTCTTAGTTCATATTCAAGTTTAAACTATTTGTTGTTTCATTTCATTTTCCTAATGTTATCCTAAAAACTATGGTATCCCTCAGATTTTTTTTTTTTAAATGGTCACTGTGACCAAAAAAAAAAAAAAAAAAAAAGTAATCTCAGGTCAAGAACAGCTCTTGAGGAAAACAAAATGAAAGACCAACATTTAGGAACAATTGGAACAATTCAGCTTCCTCTACATAAGTGAGTCTCAGCTTTTTTTTTTTTTTTTTTTTTTTTTTTTTTTTTTTTTTTGGTGGTGTTTTGTTGTTGTTGGTTTTAAATACATTTAGAGGCTGCAGGGAACAATTATGATCATCCTGGCTGAACTCCTGCATAACCCAAACTGCACAATTTCACCCAGGGACTCTTGCACATAATGTAACAGCTTGTGATTGAATTACTAGAGCATACTGAATTGCTGAAAGTTCTTACATGGAAACAAGTTGTTCTTTTGAAGTTCACTTTCTGTTGCACTACAGGCTTTATATTTGTAGTAACATAATGGTCTTTATCAGGAGTTTGCTATGATCTTGTTTTAAGATGATTACTACTCTAGGTAAGCTATGAGAAAGCAAATAAGCATTAATTTAAGCCATCGTGGTTGAGATTTTAAAAAACTTCCAAAAATGCTTCTTGGATCCTATTACTTACAGAGCGTGCTCAGAGGATGCTGCAGAACTCGTTCTTTAGATGATTGACATCTCAGGTAAGCACCCTACAAACTGCAGAGAATACCGACTTTCTCCAGAGAGCACCCATTTTTATTTTCTAGCAGAGTGAAGAGTAAGAGGAATATTTTGCACAAAATGTATTTGCTTACCCTCTGTTTTTATTTTCATTTTTATTATTTTTCTCCTTAAGATAAGGCATTTATTGTAATTGCTTTTGTAGTAAACTACTGCCTAAATTAAAAAAAAAAAAAAAAGGCTATTATGTTTCATTGATACTGCCAATTATTGCTCAACTTTTTCCACTGAAAAAGTGCAATGGTAGTGGATCTGTGTTAGAACAGATATGCAGGAATCACCCCTGTCCAGTAAACAGAGAGCATCTGTGCCAAAAGTCCAGAATATATGGCTTAAAATAAGAAGTGGGCTAATGGAGTGGCATTGTAATCCAAAAAAATATTCATACTAACTGTAGCAAGCAGTGTGTCAGGATGGAAATTTGAGAAGTTTAAAACTAAACTGGTCAAACAAGCATACCAGCTCAGTTTGAGGCTGGGTGCTATGTATCCAAACCTGTGAAGTACTGAAAACTGGTAATGTAACATATTTCTAAGATGCCTTGAAAATAAAAAGATTAGGATTTCAGCAAAAGACCATGGAAGAGATCAATGGCATTTCTGTTCAACATTTTAATTGACATACTCAATATATGACTGAGACTCTTTTTCTTTGATTATTTAAACAAGTTGTCAAAATTAAACAGATACCCAAGTGCTTTGCTTCATTAAAGTTGAACTGTTTAGTGGAGACAGTTAATTAGTTATTTCCCAGTGGTTTCATTAAACCTCTATGCTTATTTTGTTTAAGTGGGTTTGTTAGTAGGCTAGTCTCTTATCTACAAAACCAAGACACAAATAGGAATGTATTCTAAAAGACTGTTTGAAACTATAGGCATATATCTGAATGCATACTGAGGTTACAGTTTTGTATATGTAAGCCAATATATGGAAGGGATACGACAAAAGCAACCACATATGTTTGTAATATGTTAATAAATAAATTATTTAAATCCAAGGGTTAAGTCTTTAGGATTAAATCTTTAGGACTTAAAGTGGTGTTCATTTCACCTAACTGAAATCAATAACAATTTAGTCCATGATCCAGACATGTCAGTGAAGAAAGTGGGATATACTGGTCTAACAAAGGTTAGGGAGCTAAAATAGACCACAAACTTTTAGATGACCAAAATTAGGTAAGACAGGCTTTATCATTTCAGTGCAGGTAGTCATTAAAATATACCCAATTTTGTCTAATGCACTCTCCAGTAGCTATAAAGTGTACTGGGGACAGCATTTCACAAGCTTTCCATTGTTCATCATTTCAAATATCAGTCTGTAAAGTGGATATGACGTTACTTGGGATAAGCTGCTTGTTTTACTGACATAGAGGACATGAAATTTCAGCTTTGAATAAGACATTCTAACAGTTCTGATATCCATTTCACTGTCTAACTCACATCACCTAGTGCTCTTAACAGTTTTTTTTTTTTTTTTTTTTGACATTAACTCCCAATTCTTCAGAAGTTTAAAAATGATATTTCAATTTAAACACTGCAACTGGAGAATAACACTTATGTATACTGAATAGAAGGCATTAAAATACTGAATCTGGTTTTAATTGGCAGTGAGCTAATTACGCTGGATGGGGGCCTGCTCATTTCAGAAGAGCTTTTAATGGCTTTGAATAGAGTTATATGGAGAATATTTTTTTTCTGGTTTCTCTGTGTTTCACTTTGCAGTTTGAGATCTGAATCTGCCCACTTTGTCAAAAAAATCATCAGAAACCCACAAACTGATAGTAAAATATGCAAGGTCCAGCATGTAGAAATATATCAGTAAACTGTAATTGTATTTCCACTAGTATTTTTTTTTTTTTTTAATTATTATTATTTTCTTTTACCTGACTTGTCATTCCATAGCAGATTTTATAGAGCATGAGGTGAATTGATATAATTAATTTGGTTTCCTGCCATCTTTCCCATAGGTCAAGCCAATTAAAAGACAACTGAGGGAGACAGTACTCCAAACTGTAGCATATGGCACCATGGCATAAAACACACAGTAGATGGAAAACAAATTGGCTCAGATTTTAGCATTGAAATTTAATTGAATATAAATGATGTTTGACTCTGAACCACCTTGAAATTTCCATCTATTTCTTGGTTTCTTATTTGCATCAAGAATAGAAGCAATATTTTGTTCTTGGGTCATATAATGGTATCTTATTTGCCTTTGAATGAATTCCCTGCTGCAGCTATTTTAGTGTTCAACATTTTTCTTTGGCTGTAAGTAGAATCGGTTGAAAGCCAGAATTTCTGATTTGTGATGTATTTGGAAGTTCTAAAATCAGTTTTACTGCTGTGAGCTATCCCCCCTCTCACAGCACCAAGAAAGCAAATAAAATGTCTAGTTTTCAAATTTTCTTGCTGTTCAGAAAATAACAAGGTTAGCAACAAATGAAACTATTTTTACTTCAAGTCTAGCTTCACAGCTCCATTCATTATCCAACCTAAGTCTGAACTCTTCAGACAGGGAACATCATTTTGCTTGGAGCTTACCAGTCCTGAGGTGGTCTGATAAAAATGGTTTTACCAAGAGGTTTCTAATGATGCTTTATCGCAACAGGTGTGCTTGGGATGTTTTTCAGTGCTGTCACACAGTCCTTCATGTTTGTAAGCTGCTGAAGGATTCATTGGCATGACTTCAGCATGCACCAACAAGTACTTTGTAGACAATACCTGGACAAGATTCAGAAGTTAGACCTACGGGAAACTCTCGCTATGCAATTTGTATGTGGTCACCTTCATCTAGAGGCAGAGAACTTGTTAGCAAAGTAAAGGCTACTTCATATCATTTGGCAAGGTGAATACTGGACACCTCTACTTGACTAAGACAGTGGTAAGTTTGCTCCATGAACACATAAAATCATTAAGTACACAGGAGAAAAAGAACAGACTTTGTGTGAATACCAAATATGAACAAAATATATGGAAAAATGCCCCATTATTTTTTCATTCTATGCAGTCTGTAGTTTTTCAAGTAAGATTTTTTTTCTGTGAATACAACTCAGTGCACCCCTCATCTCAGGTAGGGTCTTGAGTGTTTCTATTGGATTACAAAGAATAAAGATGAAAATTGGGCTCAAAATCCAGGTAGAGAGTATGTGGTTGTTTAGAAGAGGTAATCTGTTTGCTCCTTATTGCTTAAGGATTCTTTCAAATATGAGATTTTTTTGATTTCCTATGTTGTTTTGCACAGTGTAGTTCAGACATGGTAACACTGTATAAGAAAAAATGTACCTTAACTATCGTTTTACAGCTTCTAAATCTGATTTTTTGTTGTTACATTAAACACCAGCATAACTCAGATTGCCATAGATAACGATTTCAGTGGAAGTGCAATGGTATGCCATCAAAGTAATGTAGCTGCTTTGTGAATATAGTCACCTCACACTTTTGGAGAACAGGCAAACAAAATCAAAATCCGGAATAAGACTGTTTTTCCTGGGTTTAAGTAATGAACAAATTAGCATTTCTAGATGATATTCACTATGATCATTGAATGTACATTGGGGTACTTTCTGATGATTTTGTGAGAGTAGAGCTTGACTCCTTAATTTTTAATCTCATGTGTAAGTTAGTCCTTGTAAAATAGTTATTAGCAAATCAGATTCCCTGAAAGACTGAACTTGTCAAATTCATGTACTTTATCTGCTGTGGCAATTGATGTCAGTATAATAATGCCATGTCAGCAGTGCTTAAGCTAAGAGTTTGTCAGTTGCCCCTTGATAAACTCTAGCATTTGAGGGATCTTTTTCATCCCAGTTCATCAAATCACATAGGTCTGACATTCAATATGGAGTCCTCAGGGTTTCAAATGTTCTTTTGCTCTTGATTTATGCTAAAAAGAGAATGCTTGAAAGAATAAAGGCTCAGTATCATTGCAGTAGCTAAATGACTCTGATTAAATAGGTTCCAGAAATGGGCTGTGGGCAACTGCATTAAAGAAGGTATTCCGGATGAGCAAAGCTGGAAGTGAAAAAAAATCTTGAACTTTGTACCTGTGCAGGAGAGCAGGGGAAAAGGGAGCAGCTAACTTCCTGAATTTCTTTGATCTGAAGGCAAAGTGGATCCTTGGTGTGTACTCAGTATTTGGAGACCAAGCTCAGGGATGCATCTTGTTTAATTTAAGAGCCCTTCCTGTGTGAGCCCATCAGCTCAGGCACTAGCCTTTCCAGGGTTCAAGGAGCTTTCATTGAAAGTAAGGTGAATCATGCTTTCTAGTACGTATGTATTTTCATTGATGACACAGTGCAAGTGACATACACAAATATGTATGTCCATGTTGCACATTCCTATGAAGGAACAGCTGAATCCCACTCACTGATGTGGATAACTGAGCAGGGAGTGAGCAGAAAAAGAAAAGCATTAATGTTGGCAGGGAAAGCAGAGAGCTTTGCTGCAGGTAGAGCAAGTGATAATTCATAGAAATAGGCACAATTCTCCCTTATAGGCATAATGACATGAAGGATTATATTCAAGGTCACATGGAGACTGTTCACAATCAAGTGCTTAACAATGAAAAAAATATTTTTTTTGTGAGTATATTTTTCCATTCTCTTTTACAGGTACAGATTACCTCCATTCTGTCTCTCTCTCATTAAAAGCTGTCATAACAATAAGATTTTTGTGCAGATAAATTGCAAAAGTCATTTTCTTCCCCACTTAACCATATTTTTCTATGCTAAAAATTCAATTTATTTAGCTTAGGCAGTATTGCTCCCCTGTATATAAAGCATTCTGGGTACATTGTTCTCAGAAATATTTGATCACATTTATTATTCTAGTGTTTTACCTATTCTGGTATCTAAAGAACTTGTGCTAAATCCTTCTAGATTCCTAAGTGGAAGTAGAAAACATATATATAAGAAATAAGATTAGGAAAGATTTTTTACTATTTATTTATTTATTTTTATTTAATGAAAGCTCTTCCCTTGGTCTTTGTCATGCGCTGGAATTAATATCTTCTGTTGCCTTGTCTTGCCTAGTAAAAGTCAGGAAACAATCCTTCTGTTGTCATGTAATGCAACTAAATTGGAAGACACAGGGTCTGTAAAGCAAATGTTTTCCAAGCAAAATGTCTATTCTGCCAATAAACAAGGGAGAGAAGTTGTGGTTATCACCATATTTCCAAACTCTCCTTCTCTCCTCCCCTCACCCCAGAATCTCTCAAGCTTAATATGCAATTTAAAAAACAAAAACAAAAAAACACGACACTCCAGTTCTCTGGAAATTGATGTTTTAGTTTCTTTTAAAATACAGATCTGAACTTCGCTATTTTTTCCTCGTCTTCACGTAAAACTACCTCAATCGCTTGCACAGCATACACTAGAGGGCACTAATGAGCTATAAATATTTTCTAGCTTGCCATTGGCGTTTATATTAGTCTCTCAGGCGCTTTAGGTTCCTCTTCTCGCCTAACTATAAGCTTTTCTCACAGTATAAAATCTTTCGCACAATAGCACCAACTGTAATGATGTACTTTTTTTCACTGTTCGCAGGATTTGGTATGTTTCCACCATGTAGGTGAAATCAGCGACTTTCATTACTCGCTTAGTCCTGAACTATCCCAACATGCTCAGGCCTTCCTACAGTGCTAAAACACCTTCTGCCCACTCTGCTCTCTGTCTGCTCTTCTGAGTAATGGCTCTCAGCAGCATTGGTAATACCAAACAAGACTCAGAAAGTATGTGGGTTTACATATTTCCCTTTGGAATTCTTCTTAAAGTTGATTTAAACCCTCCTCTTCTGAGACCACAGGCTAGTATGTGGAAATGTTATACCTTCCTTTTGGGTGTAAAAATGTAATACATGTATCAGAAAAGGTGAAATTACGAAAAATATTTCAGGAAAATATAAAAGGACAGCATATCTGTTTCTTGCTAAAATTTTCCTAAATAAGGGAATTTCGCCTTAGAATTTGTAAGAAAACTAACTGCCCTTTCCTGTATTTCTTAATTGCTCTGTGACTTGAACTGAATGACATTTCCAAAATCAAGAAGTTCACCTACCCTAGCTTTCTGAAAGTATTGTACTAATATCAGGGGACTGCTAGTAGCAACAACCCCTCTTTATTCCTTTCACCTCTGCCTCTTGTCATAGGGATTGTTATTTTATTTTATTTTATTTTATTTTATTTTATTTTATTTTATTTTATTTTAATTTCCTGCTTAAGCTGGCTTCTGGAATTAACCTTTTCTGACAGACTCAGGATGGAGGAACAATTTTTTCCCATCATTTGCCAGTTCTTTTTGCGTAAGTATAGAGATTTAGGGAAGAAGTCATTATGACCTTATGTATATGTAGTACATTTTAAAGTGCCAATGAGAAGAGATATCCTTGAGAGGGATACATATAGGTAATATTTAAGAAAGACTTGAAATCTTCTTTTTTGCTAAGCTTTACTTCAGCACTGGTAAAAGTTTTTTTATGTGGTTGGTGGCATTACACTTTATAGGAGTTTTTAAGATGTTCTCCAAATATCACTGAGGCATCGTCCCCAAACACCAGGCCAGGATGCCTCTGATAGTTGATAACTTCACGATTTTCTAAATTCAGGTTCCTACAAATGCCTGATTGTCCTTTACTCAGATCTGCTCATAGGACTATAGCTGTTACTAACACACCCTTGGGTTGTGAGCCTGTGACAAGATGAAGGCCTAAGCTAGCATTGCATCTTTTGCATTTTATCATTATTATCATTGTTGTTGTTATTCTTGTTGTTGTGGAGAACAAGAACCCTAAACTTGTTGCATAATTGACTTTTATATTTAATAGACTGCCTTCCATTACATCAACCTGCCTCTCAGGCTCTGTTGAAGTCCAAATTGATTTCTAATAGCTTTTAAAGTTAATACTGTAGCCTGCTGCTATTTTTAAAGTGCATTTGATTGGTGTTTTTGTCTACTGGCTTCCTAACCCATACACAGACAATGAAATACTTTGAGTGTTTCTTGTTGGGAAGCACTATGGGGAGGGAGAGAAACACCCAATATTGTTTTTCATTGCTTTTAATTGGAAATGCTACTAGAAAGCATTCCTACAAAGCTGCCTAGCATATGTCAGCGGACCTGGGGACTAGGGACTAAGCAGGCTTAGAAGACTACAGTTATGACTGTGTCCAGAAGAGTCTCTTTTTACTGTTGTTATTTTTCACTAATTTATGAAAATCTTTGAAAATCACCTACAGTCCACATTAACTTCAGATAAAGCTGTACTTGAATCTGAAAGAATGCCCGCTCTGCCCCTGAAACAACTGTTCACTGAGCCACTCAGAGGAGACCTAGTGACTGCAAGATTAAGGCATACAGCATTTATTGTAGGGAGTATCCAGGTTTTCTGTTGTTCCTAAGGGAACTCCCATTCTGCAGAAAATGTTAACGTCATGCACATAATACCTCTGATCTTAAAACCAGTGTGTGGCTGATGTGTTTATCCAGTACGGGAGAATCTTCCTGAGTGCTGTGTCCTACCAAGGCAGGAACAAAGCAAGTGACTCAGGTTTGGCCCAAGTACTGTTGGCTGGCTACAATCTCTCTCCACGTCTTGATGCAGGTCCAAAATGATCTGCAGACTTTGGGCTGGTAAACTAGCTCTTGATATGGACCAGTGACTTCCCAGCATTGGCGGGAGTGAGGAGCAGATGTCTGGAAAGCCGCTGGCACAGCTGCCTCAAGCTGCTCCAGGCCAGGCTGAGGAGAGGCTGCCCAGCAGCAGTGTTTGTGGCATAGGCTCTGCAATCCAGTGGGGTTACCCATCTGTGGCACTGTGTTTGTCCCCACTCCCTGCTGGCTTCCGCTCCAGGCACAGTGCCCTTGCTGGACCAGGTCCGCCTGCTCTCCTGGATAGTGCTTGTTGCTGCCAGCTGGAGATGGGTGCTAATTGAGCTGGGGGTCAGACACAGCATCCTCAGCAGGTCAAGCAGCCCAAGAGACTACTGCAATTGGCTCTGTCCCGATTAGAAAGTAAAACAGCTTCCTTCGGTCTGGGCTTCATCCCACAGTTCCCACAAGTATCTTCCCTTAGCAACTGGTTTTCCTTCTGCTGATGGCACAGTCTCCAGCAAAATCTGTCTCCTCTCCACATTACTGAGGAAAACTGAAATCCTCACATCTATAGATTTGCTGCTTTGTGTTTTCAAAACACAGTAAAATAATAATTACCCCTTGCTGCTCTCTTTGTGGTTCTTAAAAAATATTGCCTTCATTTAGGGAAAAATGGCATCTGTTAAATCCAAACCACGCAGTGATTCAGTGAGTGTCAGAAACAATGTTAGAGCTTGGGAGTTCTTGGCTTTTGGCCTTGCACTCAGTATATTAGGCCACTTAACTTCTTCAGCAACCAGAAAACTACCACTTAATAAATATATGCATTATATGATGCACCAAGGTTTTTAAGAGAGAAATAGCAAAAGACTCTGAGAAACAACACAATCTCTCCTGTAGCTGTGAAAATCAAATACCCAGCAAGTTAGCCTCTTGCACAGGGCTGGATTCACTAAGGAGTTGATCAGTGATGCTATTGTCAGCTAGTATAGTTTCAAGTGAACTGTTCATTAAGTTTTTGGCTGCCTTTTCTCTGCATTCTCTGTTTTCACATATTCTTATAAAAAGTTGTGCCATAGTTTTATGCAGCCATATGCAAAATACCTCTGCATGACCTGAGGCCAGCTGACAGGTGCCATATTTATAACAACACACCATTTTAATAGAGATCAGAGAGAGTCCTCCAAATATTACATTTTGCCATTCTTCAAAACAAGTAATAAAATGCATGCAAACATTTTGTACACAATGTGTCTGGTTGGATTGTGCTACTTACAGAATCATCCTGGTATTGCCATAGCAAACAAACAAACAATACCCTCAAAACTTCATTTCAGTGCAAACTTTTGCATGAGATTTTAAGTCTACTAAAGTCAGTAAACATGATTTTGAATCTGCTCTCACATAGATCAGCTTACTTTTGAAAGCAAGGAATAAAAGGAAAGTCAGATGGAAACAGCACAGATTGTGAGTTACTTTTCACTTTAAGTAGCTGTTTATTTTCACTGGCAGAACAGTCTTTTGATAAAGAAGAATAATCCAAACTAATGTATGATAGCAAAACAACTAAAATGTGTAATACAAGCTGTTTGTAAAGAATTCAAGAAGTAGAACAGTATTTCTAAACTTACAAACTTGCTGTCAGCAGTGTGGTTTTTCTGATGGTGAGAAATTAGCCTTTGAAAATCATCTGATCAAAAGCATATCACTGGAACCTGGGCAAAGGTCAAATAGCTCTGAGTGGGAATCCTACTGTGCTCCTGAATGCATGGGATCATTTTCTCAGTGATTGTGATATAGCGTGGGCTGTTTGAAAGGATTATCCGTTGCTGATGGGTGTGTGTGACTGTAGGTGTGTGCATTGTGTGTGATAGAACACTTGAGTGTTGCAAACTGTGCATGGATTAAACTTCAGAAGCATTAAATTTAATGCTTTTATTTCTTGTAAATTGTCTCCTTAATCTTTGTAACAGTGGCTAGCTGCAGTTCTGCAGAGAGAAATATTTTATAGCACAAGAGAAAAATAAAACAATGCAAGTGCCTTTTTTCCTTTTCTCTAAAGAGAGGTTTGTGTCCTGGGAGGGTTTGAAAGCCAAGCTTTCAGAGCACAGATGTGCCATATCTTTTGTGGAATGTGTATATGATCTTCCTGTGTATCACTGAGCATGAAAGGGATGTTTTGCTCCTTCATCCATGCATCACTTGTCACCACTTAAGTACAAATTGCAAGCATTTTTGGAAGCGAATGTATGCCTAGAAGTATTCCACTCCTTCAGAGATCAGATTTTAGGGTGCCTGTTGTAAACTGACCCAAGTCCATTCTATCAATTAACTCAGTAAACAAAGGTTTATATTAAAAGCTAAACAATTAAAACTCCTTATTTATCTGTCTGTTTGTAACATGACACAGTGCATGTTTACAAGCTGGCTAAAACGCTTTATTTTACAACATAGGATATGGATGTGGTCTTAAGTATGATTTTGCCCATTGCTGGATGCCAGAAGTTTTTTATTATTGTGATACATTATATGCAATCACTATATATGAATGTAAATGTGTATATACCTATCTGTGTGTGTTTGTGTATTTGCTGTTTTTAAGCATCCAGAGTTTTCACTGAATATTAAGGCCCAGACTCTCTTGAACAGATTTTACTCACTGGACACCTGGCTGATCTGGGGCTTGCTGCTGTTCATGGACTGAGTGTTGGTCTAAGTCTGCCACACAGTGTAGTTGGGGGTCTACTAAGTATATTTTTCAGCTAAGGATTCTTGAATTATAGTGTGATCTATCTCTCTACTGTTAATTCATTAGGGGTTAAGTGAAATCATCAGGGAAAGCTAGAGGAATTGGAAATTCCTGGGTTAAGCAGATACAGCAATTTTAGAGAGACAAAGAGTTCCAGTTCAATGGACACTGCCCTTATATGTCTGTACTTTCCAAACATACATTTACTCAAGCACTACATGTTCAGCTAAGTCATTCTCTTGTTGATATACCAATGTTAAAGGTACACAAATATCACCTCTCCACTACCAATAGAAACTCTCTGTTGCTCCTCTAAAATTCTCGACTCCTCTCCCAAGTGTCTGCAGTAATGGAACTGCACAGATAATGATGTTTGGAGACAATATTTCAAATTATATCTATTTCTTAAGAAAAAAAAGTCTTGTAACTTCCCGTGAAATGTCTTGTTTTGATTTATTAGTTCCAGCGATTATAACTGTGGTGTGTGGGTATGTGAAAACTAAAGCAGATTGCTATTTCAAGCTCCACAGAGGGAAAGAGCCCATTCCAGTCCTTGGGTCTCTGTTCTTCTCTGTGTGAAGACAGACAGTAATGGTAGCAAATAACCTTAACACTTCTTTGTTTAACCTGAGCAGTGGCTGTCTGCAGAGGAAACATGGTTGTGTTGTAAGGAGGCTGCCGTGTACTTCTGTGGCTTGTCTTCTCTTCAAGAGACCCTATGACTCAGTACACTTTTTTTTTTTTTTTTTTTCTAGAGTATGTCAACACAGTGTGGTATATGTACGAATATATACATACACAGGAACCAACCTGTTCCCTGCTGCAGTGACACTCTTCTTATGGTAAAACACTGTAGAGATTGAGTCCATTTGTTGATGAGCTCATGGTGTTTTTTAAACTTGAGAATTCCAGTGATTTCAGTGGCTAATGGCTTATGGAGAAATAGACAATAACCAGGTCTGACTCTTGACACAGGGTCTGAAATTAGGCTGTAAGCAGAGATTACTGGTATTGTAACTGTTCATTAAGGGCATTACCATGTTAATAATATTAAAAAAAAAAAAGTTCAGAAACTGGGAAAAATAATCTATGGGGATATTTAGAACAAACTTATTTACATGGTGACCAATGTGATGTGGTGCTGTTATTGAAAAGGTAAATAGTACACCATCAACATATATTCAGAAGAAAAGGTAGAAAGTCAGACTAGAACAGAGCAGATTTTCAGTAGCAGAGGTGTATATATGAGTGCTTATTGAAACTGTAAGCTAGAAGGAAAAAATAAAGGTTCTAGGGAAAAACAGAGCAGTCAGCAAAAGATGCTAGATTGATTCTTGGCCATAGTGGCCTTACTACTGATCTGGTGTGACTTTATGAAGGTCCATGGTGCAGAGTCCTGGGAATATTCTTGCAATATACTAGGCACTTGTAATGTAAGTTATACATCATTCCAGACATAGATCTGTATTTTGTGGGCTGTTTGGATCAAAACTGAAAGGTAATAATTCTGTGTGGGAAAGATGGAAAGGTAGTAACTTCGGTGGGAAAAAGCTGAGTCCAGACTTTAGTACAATTTTCTTCTTGCCCTTGCCTAAAGTTGCTCTGCCAAAGAAAAAGACTGAACATGAACCATACTTTATACGGTATTTGAACTGTTCTCATCTTGACTATTACCAGGGTCTCTTTTATTAAATACTCACATCTGTATATGCACATCTCCAGATCCCCCAGGAGAGTGTTCTCTGAGATAGCACTGTTACTTAGATTAAAGAAAGGTCATGAGGGGAAAACCCCACAGCTTACTGTTTTTGGTCTGATTTTCTTAATATATTTGGGAGGGCAGTAGGATTTCACTTACAATAGTTCTAACATTAATAGTCACCTTATGGAATGTATGAATGTATGTATCTTATATGTGCATAGCTCAATAGGAAAAAAAAAAAAAGACATCTCTTCAGTAGTAAACTGGTGAATGGCCTTGTAGTGCTCAAATTGTACAGAAGGACTGGAAGAATAGTAAGAAGTATCATACTTACATGCCAAGAAGGTCTTCCTGACCTATCTTATTCTAGTACTGATGAGATTGTCCAGTGAAAAGGGACCAGTGTTAGCAGACCCTTGGTTTATTTAGAACATGAACATGATATTTATATTCTGCAGCACGAGGAACTTTGCACAGAGGACTTTCTGCATATTGACAGAACAGGAGAAATGTATACCTAGGGGTCTGCAAACAATTTGTCTATGGAAGTACAATTTTAAAATTTGGTCTCAGATTTTGTAGTTGTGTAATATGTTAACCAAATATTAGAACTGAGTGTCAAAATACATTTTATCTTGGCTCAGCAGTTACAATTAATCTTAAGTAGTTGTATCTTATTAATGAACATTGCCAGGCTTAACAGAACATCTTTCCTTCACTTTCATATTAGGCTACTTTTCTCTCACTGTATTCACCCTTTAGAAATGTTTCTGTATTTTTAAGAGTTGACCACAAAAAAAATATTTAATAACCAGCTTCTGACTCAGTAAATAATGGTTTCTACTTCAGTTCCTTTGTGGCTTAAAAACAAGTGTTTATTTAGAAAATGCCTTCAGCAAGGATATATTTTGGGATTTATTATATATCACAGATTAAATTATTTCATGTTTATTCCCTTCACTTAAAATGCATAATTAATATTTCACAGTATGTTTAGATTAGTGGTTACATTTGGCTCTTTACTTAATTTTAAAAGTCATTTAAAGTGATCTTAGTGAGACTTAGGCTTAGTACTCTCAGAGCACAACCCATAAATCAGGTTAAATGTTTGAGTCAGGGAGCTTTAAAGCTGCTTTTAAATCTGGAACACTGGCAAAAATTACATTTTATCTAGGGCTACAGTAGCTTCTCACCAACCAATATTAATGACACAAGTTCCCAGCTTTAAACAACTACAAATCAGGAATTTCTAAAGCCATTTCCATATTAATTGCTAGGGATTTAAGATCTAGAAGGTTTTATTCCATTTCTCTAGAAAGAAAAGTATTCTTTGTCTTCACTCTATATTTTTCTAATCAGAAATATTTGTGCAAGACCATTAATGTGTAAATTACATTTACATATCTAAAAGACTAAGGTATTCATTTGGAAAGATCATTTTAAATACAGAGCTAAAGTGGGGTAGCAACTTGTGGGAACATAAGATAATTCAGGTGAGAAGGGACATCAGGAGATAATCTAGTTCAACCTCCTATCCAAATTCAGATCAGATTGCTCAGGCTTTTATCCAGTTGGGCCTGAACATTTCCCAGGATAAATTAATTTGCAATTTTTTTTTTATGTACAAAGCTGTAAATTCAAAATTTATTAATGAGCTAGGGCTCAATGAGATGTTCTCCATCCTTTACTGTATTTCTTTTCCATTATTGGTTGCTTTTCCCCCTTCCCTTTTTCATCTTTTTCGTCACCTCACTTTGCTTTTCTATACCTCACTCCTTTTCCTTATATCATCTCTAAAAAGCATAGTAAAAAGATTGCTGGAGTGTGACCCGAGCCACTGCTAATCTAATCATAGACTCACTGAAAAGAGAATAAAAGAAGCATCAAGAAGCTATTTAGTCTACCGTGATATATCCATCAGATATCAATGCCCTAAAACAGAAACCGCAAGACCTAAACCCTCTTTCAGACCTCTGACAATGGAGGTTACAAAACTGCCCAGGCAGCTTCAGAGCCTGACAAACCCTGGTTTGTCAGACAAAGGTTTTCTGTGTGTGCAACCTAAACTCCTTTAAGCTCACTCAATTGTCCTGTTTGTAGTGGACATTAAAAGAGTCTTGCTTTTTAATAAGATAGCTTTTCAGAATATTTTCTGAATGTTTACTGAGTACTACTACGCCCCACATTTTTTTTCCTCTGAACTAAATTGACACTATTAATACTTCCAAATTGTCCTCATCTTTTCAGACTTCTGATATTTTTATTTGCTTGGGAGAGCAAATTCTCTTGTTGGTTGATATCAGTTTTGAAGTCTGATGTCCACAACTGGACACAGTATTCAGCTGGAGCCTTAACAGTGCACCTAAACAGAAGAATTAAGATCATGTTTTCTAAATGATATTTATATTTGCATCTCTTTTTAGCATTTATCTTTTTCAGTACAGCATGACACTGTTGCTTCAAGCTTAGCACATGATTGTTTTACTATGAGGTTTAGATAGTTTTCTGAAGAGCTTTTTTTCTCTCTTTTTTTTTTTTTTTTTTTTTTTTTTTTTTTTTCCAGTCATTCCCAATACAAAAAACATTTGTGTAGTTGATTGTTTTGTCTTTATTGGATTGTATATTATATTTTTAGGCCACTTCTCAAGTTTATCACCATCACTGATTTATAATTCCTTTCTCTAATGTGCTTGCTGGCTGACACAACTCTTAGCAGCCTGGGGTTCTCTTCCATCATATAAATGTTTCATCTATTTTCAATCATGTCATTAGCAGAAACACTTATGGAGAGCACCTTATTAACTTCATATGCATGTTCAAACAAAAAAAAGCAAAGAAAAACCCAACCCTCAAAGTTGTTCTCTTGTTCAAAATTTATGTGTACGTGAAAAAGTTCATGCTCTACCATGCTGTCTACTCATCTGATAACCTTGGCTAAATTAACACCACTAAGCTAAGCTGTTGCAAACTGAAGTTAGTAAACTAAGCTTGGACCATCAGTTGATTAGGAAGAGCTTCATTCCAGGCTGAGCAATAGACAATTGACAATGAAAATTGAAATAGACAATTGGAAGAGAAAGCAGACTGAAACTTTTGTTTCCTGTTGTGATGGAATCATAAGAAAATTTAAAGGAAAATGGTATGAGAGCCTCATCTGACATAAAAATGTCAATGTCCTTCATGTGTAAATGATAAAGAAGTTTCCATTCTTTTCAATTGTACCTTTTGTGTCATTTTTATACCCTGAAAAAAAATCTGTTGTCCTGGAAATATCACGTCACACCACCTCCCATGTGAAGTTGCAAAGAAGAATTTCATGTACGATATATGTCATGTGCAGTCTTTGAAAATGATAATCACAGTTCCTGAGTGAGATCTGTCTTTTAAAGAGAACAAATATACTATTGGCTTCAGCAGCACTACCTAGGAAATCAGTTCATAATGGCTGAGCATCCTAAAGATTTAAATCTTAAATGCAACATATTTTTCAAGTTCGGATTTTTTTTTTTCCACGATTTATGCAAATTAATAACTTTGTTTTGGTTCCCTTTACATTTGTAAGGTACCAATGGTAATTTAAAAGAAAGTATTTTCTGTGATGATGATATGCATATCCAGAAAAAATATTAGGAAGGCAAGTGTTTATCTCTAGTAGTTTAATATCTATTTTTCTTTCTTTTCTTTTTTTTTTTTTTTTTCTAGTAAATTGTGAGTTGCTACTTAGAGATTGTTGCTTAAGACAGTGCAGGAGTTTCATATGTAAAATTTGTTAAGCTATGACTTGAAAATATCTCCCCCAAATAAAAAATAATGCAGTCATATTCTTAGTCTTTCCACAGGATTACAGTAATTTCACATGGTCTTGTGAGCACAGGACATTTTGTGCGGCAAAATTTGTGAAGAGCACAGACAATTCTTCAGGACCTTGACCAAAAGTGTTAAACCTGTTGACCAAAGCCTTGTTATCCTTTTGGTAAGTAGATAGTGCTAACATAGATGAGCAGGCAATGAACAACTTAAAATAAATATAAACTTGTGACTTTGATCACATTTGGGTCATGATGGTTGCATCTAGTTCCTACAGGCATTGATTCTAGAAAATTTCAAGTCCAAATAATGCTCACTAGTTAGTGACCACACTGCTATGTGTGTGGACACCCTCTGAGGAGCAGTTTATCTTTATTTTAGGTTAAACACTGTGTTTTAGGTCTTATGTTAGAGGTGATACAAAACTGAGGGGAGTGGCTAATTCACAGCCATGCTGTCATCCAGAGGGACCTCAGCAGACTCTAGAGAAGGGCCAACAAGAACCTCATGAATGTCATCGAGAATTATAGAGTCCCACACCCCAGGTACCAGGACCCATCTGGAAAGCAGCTTTGCAGAAAAAGGACCTAGAAGTGCTGGTGAACAAGTTGAATATGAGTCAGCACTGTGCCCTTGCCACTAAGAAGGTTCCTTGGCTGCATTAGGTAAAGTATCACCAGCTGTTTAGGAGAGTTGATCCTTCCCCTCTATTCAGCATTGTTGAGGCCATGCCTGAAGTAGTGTCCAGTTCTGGGCTCCCAGACAAAAGAGACAGAAACAAGGCAGAACCAGGCTCTTTTCAGTGGTCCCCCATGCCAGGACCAGAGACAGTGAGCACAAACTAGAACACTAGATTCTGTCTAAACATCAGGAGGCACTTCTTTACTGTGTGAGTGACTGAGCACTGGCACAGGTTGTCCAGAGAACTTGTGGAATTGCCCTCCTTGCAGGTCTTCAAAAGCCACCTGGATGTGGTCCTGGGCAAGCAGCTCTGTGTGTCCCAGCTTGAGAAGGGGGGTTGTACCAGATGAACTCTAGAGGTCCCTTCCAACTGCAGGCATTCTGTGATTCTGTGTTTCCACTGGGTCCAATGTCATGTCCTCCATGTCTTGAAGATAAAGCTGTTTGTGTGTGCTATTTTTAATTTGTAAATGCCTGAAACAATACTGCTCACAACGGTATTATTTCATGAAATGAAAGTGGAGATACATGAACTATACATTAGATTCTGGAATCATGGGAAATATATGAGGATATGATGCCTCCTGGGATGTATAGAGCTGGATGAGTTCAGAGGTCTGGGAAGGGTCTCCAGCATGACCTATCCTTTAACTATGTTTTGTCTTGAAGAAAAGTAAACAGAAAAGTCCAAAAGAAAATTAGGTAGGGAACTAATGATTCTTCGTTGTGGGCAGACTAAGGTCCAGCTCAATACAATTCCTCATGTACTCTTTAAGCATAGAGACACATCCCATAAAGCCTCACTTCCAAATCTTTCGAGGAAATAGTATAACATTTTGATTTGTTTAGTGCTCTGTCTTGCTAGGTTTCATATTTACTCAGAAATTTCCTGCAATTATCAATTGTATTGCCCAGACATAGCATATTAACCTGTACTGGATGTGTTAACGTCCTCCGCAGGAAGATGAATTTGAATTCAAGGAGAGGGAACTGATCTTTCCCTGCCTTGCGTGGATAATAAGAACATTGCAGTTTTGACTGGAAGGAATGCATGTGTTGTCTGTTTCACCTTTCTTTTAAAAAGAAATCTACCAAGAAATACAAGTCCCTTCCCTTCCCTTCCCTTCCCTTCCCTTCCCTTCCCTTCCCTTCCCTTCCCTTCCCTTCCCTTCCCTTCCCTTCCCTTCCCTTCCCTTCCCTTCCCTTCCCTTCCCTTCCCTTCCCTTCCCTTCCCTTCCCTTCCCTTCCCTTCCCTTCCCTTCCCTTCCCTTCCCTTCCCTTCCCTTCCCTTCCCTTCCCTTCCCTTCCCTTCCCTTCCCTTCCCAAAATAGGATTTGTTGAACATTCAAGTTCCAGGACATGAAAGCAAGTACCTTTAAAACCTGTAGGTAATTAGTTTTATACATATTTATTTAATGTCACAAAATTCATTAGAGAAGATGTAATCATTGTTTTTGGACTGCATTGATTGAGCATAAAATATAATGATAAATTTTAATACTAAGATACATTGATACATAGTAGAATACACTGGAAAATGAAACATATACCTACTTCAACTAGTTCAGTCCTTACTCTTAATTAACGTAAACTGAGTATTCATTACAATCAGTAATGGTTTCTTTCTACCACTCCCAGTTTGCCAAGATCATCTCCTTTCTGTGATTATCAGTTCTACTTTGCTTTAATATTTTTTTTTTTTTTTCCCCCTATTAAATGAATGCATAGAGAAGATTTGGGAAGCTATTATAGTTTGGTAAGGAGTACTGACTCTGTTATAGTCTCTCATTAGTCTGCTAATAACTCTACTTTGTCAAGCTAATTCATTCTTTCCTGCAATTGTGATCACAGTGATGAAAATTAGCCATTTCAGTGTTTGCTCAGTAAAGTTGAAATCCATCCCACTGGAGAAAGCCTGCTTAAAGAATGGTGTAGGATTGAGATTTTATGCCCAAACCTTCATGAGTGCTCAAGAGTGCTTTTGGAGAATTTTAAGCAACAGCAGAAAAAAGAAGTCTTTTTTTTTTTTTTTTTTTTTTTTGTGTGTGTGTGTGCGTGTGAAAGATAGAGTTTGTAATAAACAAAAGAAGCGTCCATGAAGGATTTAAAAACATATATGTGCTACAAGCTAAGCTTAACTGATGCACAGTGGTTTCCACAGAGTTTCATGTTCAATCACTTAGAAAACAGGTTCCTTATCAGCGTTTGTCACAAAAGTTTTTTTTTTTTTTGTTTGTTTGTTTTTTTTTTACTTCCTGAATTACTCAGTATAATACTCTACTGTGAGTAAATAATCTATAATGCCAAAGTAGCATATTTGAATTTAACTTTAAAGGCTGCATTAAGTACAAAATATTTGTTTGCCAAAGTGAGTTTTACCTACGAATGCAAGAAAACCCTTAACTATGTACCCTTGAGAACAACCTGCTCTCGACTGAGATCTAAGGTTCTGATAACGACTTCTTTCATAACTTTTAAACTATCCCTGGCCTTGCAAATCTTATGTTAAGAAATAAACTCTTATATCAACAAAAGTCAAATGGAACTAGACTGTGCCAGAACAATGCAACGTTCTCCACAACTACCACTCCTGAAAACAAAACCATCAAAACCTATAGGTCCTATCCATGTTCAGCCCAATCTGTGGTATACTTCATGCAATGGACTGAGTAACCTTGTGAAAACAATATAGGTGCACTTACATGAGTGTTGTGTGCTAGACTGAACTCAGACAATTTATAAGGGATGGAAACAGCCACTTAACAGTGTGAGAACATTTTTCACTCTGTTTCTGACTACTCAGTCCTGATCCTCAAAGACACCTTCAGAAGATGAACCTGCCCACTAAAATTCATAGCTCTACTTGCTACTAAAAATAAAGGTCTCAATAAAGACATTGGTTTAATGGTCCATACAGTTCTTCAGCTAACCTATTTCTCTAACAGAGATGGTAAAAACCCTTTTCTTTCTCTGCTCCAGATGAACTAACAACTTCTTAACTTTCTATTTTTGCTCACTGGATTCTGACTAACATTTTCTCCAAAGTCATCAAATTGGTTAACATAATTTCATTTCACTCAGAAAAGTTAAGTCTATTTTCTAGTTACCGATTTTTTATATAATTTTTCACATCTGATGGAAACTGAGGCACTCCAAAAGCTTGCCTTTTCTGTTTCCCCCTGTGTTTCTTGTCCTTGTAGAAGATATTCTTCCCACAAATCCTTTTATGCTAAAGAGTAAATATTCATTAATTAAATGAGCAAGGACCAACCAAAAGTAACCAAGGGACACTGTCACAAAATTATTTTTTTTTTATTATTGTTTTCAAAAAATACCCACCAACGTTCTTTCTTGAAAGTCAAATTATTTTCCTGTGTTTCGTTGCTTACCTGGCATATGCAGAATGCCTAGTGGCAAATAGTGTGTACTGAAGCCTTCACTGTGTATTGTATCCTCAGTTAGGGCTGCTTCTAGTTTTACAGGGCTGGAGGGTAAGTTCCAGCACTTGAAAAACAGTTCAGTAGGATCTCTGGAGGCAACAAGTTAATGACCAGAAATCTTAATGGTCTACAACAATTGATGAGTGTAAATTTGAGCTGTATGGGGTTTATCTGAAAGAAGGTGATGAAAAGGTACTATGCAAAGGTTGCTGTTCCAGACATAATATCCATTAGGCACGGTACTATGTTTGAACTTGAAGAGGAAAGCAAGGCTGTAAAATCAGAGACAGTGCTCCTCAGAATGCAGCGAAGAATCAGCAATATTTATGGACCAGCTAGGTAACTTTAGATCAGATGAATTTGAAGTGTGGTTTTCAAGTGGCTGCTGGAGTGGAAAATCCAGGTGAGCAATGTTAATCATTTTTTGTGAGTTCCAGCCACAGCTTCCTTGTTGATTGTATGATACTGAAAGATGGTGATTGGTGTCTGACTCATAATATCTACAGATACTATTATTGTATTGTTAAAAGAATAAAAAGACAGGGAATGTTAAAGGTGTTTGCATGTCTCTTTTGATAAAGCTGTAACTAAAAAGCTAACTCATGTTGTGGTAGTTAATCTAACTCTGTTGGTCCAAATTCCTATGCTAATTCCATTTGTAAATTAGGTTTAGTCCCATATTTAAATCTTTTATTTTGTACTGTAGAGTATAAATTAAAGCTTTCTTTTCAACAGCTTTTCTAATTCTCATTGGTTTAGCTGTACTAGTTCTTCACATGGCAACACGGTTTTTCAGGGAAGCTTGTTATTTATGACATCCTTTGAGACATTGTTAAAGACAAAGCCTTTTTTTTTTTTTTTCTTTCTTTCTTTCCTTTTTTTTCCCCCCCTTTTTGTGAAAGTGAAAAAAAAATACATTGGATAGAATGTGGTTCTGTTGCTGTTCTTGTTGGATTCTGTGTTCTTAAAGACACCAACACAAAGGTACACAAAAGAAGAGAAAAAAAAAACAGTAAAGGAAGAAAATTGTATGTCTGTCTTCCCGGTGTTGAATGGCACATGCAACCTTCCTGCTACAGATTTGCAATCTCACACCTGTTCTTCACCATGCTGGCAAAATCAAGCCCAGCATGTGCCTCTTAAAAAAGTTGCTTTCATCTGCCTTGGTGCTCACAGTCTAACGGTATTGGAAAATGCACAGCTTTGGCTGTCTAAACCAATTAATTGTTGAAAAAGGAGAAATAACGAGGGAGTAATATAAGAGAAAGAAATGAGTTTTCATTCCACTTAGTTGACAGTTGTAGATAGGCAAAGCTATCTGGATCATTCTTTTTGGCTTTTTGTTTGTTTGTTTTTCTTAGTTCATCTTGAAGAATTAGAAAGATAATAAACTCATGCTGTCACAATGGATTCAAAGAAATAGCAGTCACCTGCTGGGGATATCAAAGCTTCTGTAAGGCCAGTTGTCTTCTGGTATAACTATAAATGAAGGTCTCCAGCAATATGTTTAAAGAAAATATTCCCATTCTCTGTTTACTTTTCTCTCAGGCTATTGTTTTAGATTTTACTTCAAACAGAACAAAGGGATTTTGGTGATTCTCTGTTCTCATTTATCTCTTTTTCTATATATGATTGAAATGCAAATGTTGGAAGAAATAAGGAGACTTTGTTTTTGGATTAGTTCAGAATCTCTGTCTATAGTTACCACTGTCTTTAATAAACAATTTCCATGGCAGATTAGACTGACATATTAGATTGACAGATTAGACAGCATAATTGTAACAAAAATAGCAGATTAGGCAGCATATTTTAAAATATAATTTGTTAAGCATGAGTGATCCTAATTAACTTTCGTCCATTCTTTTTTTTCCCAAGTGAAACTATTTGCAAACTCAAATTCCTTCCCTGGAAACATGGTAGCATCTGTAGTGCAGAACAGAATAAAGTCTGTTGGAAAGGGTTGGTCAGCATGGCTTCTAGAAAGGGAAATCCCACTACACTGACATACCTATGATAGGCACACGTGTCTCTAGGCACATGGAGAAAAAACATTTAGTAGGCATAGTACTTTTAAATTTTTCTGAAAATTGTGAAGCACGGGTAAAGTGAATACAGAACTGTTATTCAGCAAATTCCTCTACAATAAATCCACTCTGTCACAGGGGCACTTTTTGAAACAATAGAACAGCCTCAGTCAAATGAAAGGAAGTCCATATTAAGTAAAAAACAAATGGTAGAATCAAGCTTCCTTATTTCTGTTATTTCCTAAATTGTAGGGAGTCCTAGATTTGATCTTTTTTTCCCTCCCTGTAAATATAAACATAAAAGAATTTGCAATTCTAAGCAAGTCTACTTGGCAGCAAGTGCTCAATCATGCTTGTAATGATAGCTCTAATCATAATTCATGAGTTATCATGTATTCAGTTATGATTCATGCAAGAAAGAAATATACAGAAAAGAAGCAAAAATAAAGCTAAGTGAAGCTTGGTATGCTACAGGTTGAAGAAAAGAATAGCCTTTGGGTCATTTCCCCTGTATTCACAATACAGGACTCACATGCAACTTTGGGAGAAACTGCAGCTGGAAGGAACAGAGGAATAGAGGAAGTTGAAGCTGGGACCTTCTAAGTTAAAGAACAGATTTGTTATTGTATTCTTATTGTCTGTTTATGCCATTCCTCCTTCTTTTTCCTGGCCCTGAATACTCTCTCAAATACTAATAAGCAGGGAGCTAACTTTCTGGTTACAGACATTGCACTATTTGTGTATAGTACATCTTCCACCTTTCTGTCATGTTTTTCAGACTGTAAACTATTTGAAGCCAGAATTGTTTACTGCTCTGTATTTATCATTCAGTTAGGCGTGATAAAGTGTGGATTATTGCTATCTGATTTACAGATAATAAGCATGGTGTATTGTTAAAAATGTGTATGAAGGGTGCAGTTTGGTCACTGGACATTAGATGCATAATACAAAGTCATGAGTTCACTAAATACACAATTACACATATTCCTGAGGAAGTAATGATAGGTTTTCCTTGTGTATTGTGCTGGAGCTACTTCTGTTTGTTGCTACTGCAGCAAGGTATAGAAGAGAAGCTCAAAAGTGACATATAAACAAAGATAGAAACACATTTTAATGTCTGTAGAATCTTCTTTCTGTTCCTCACTCTGTACTGATGACAGAAGAAAATTTAAGATAAATTAAAGTTTAGTTCAAGTCTTGCAGAGTCTCCCTTGAGCCATCTGCTTGGTCCATTGCTTTTCCTGCTGGAGCTCCTTAGACCTTTTAAATACTGCTCTGACAAGCAGAGAACAAATTTCAGGGGTGACTTGAGTAGAGTATTCCAAACCTCAGAAATATTTTGGTTTTTTAGTTCTGTATAATGCTGTAACATAGATTTGTGCCGTCTCAATTTTGATATGTTTAATAATTTTCATTAAAAAAAAAAAAATATATATATATATCCCACTGATAGCCAATAGACTAATAGACTTGTTGAATCATTATGTGAAATGACAATTCTTTTTAGATGCTTTTAGATGCTTTTTAGATTTTCGTGCTTACAAAAAGAGGACAGTCCTCTTCCTTTTTCTTCAAGGTACTCTGCACTCCCCCCCGCTTTTTTTTCTCTCTCATTTTTTATAAATCTATAAATTAATAAAAATGTACTTTAAAATGTTTAAAAATATCACTTGCATGAATGCACACATTCGTCTAAAAGAAAACAAGTCAAGGGGCTTCTCTACAAAGTCATTTTTTTGTTGAAATTACTTTTGTTGTGATTGTGATTAAATTTCTAAAAAATATATCAATGTCCTTTTAAAATAGTACATCTGTAGCTGAAATCATTAATGGAAATATTTCCCTAACATCTATAAAACCAGTAGAATATACAGAATTAAAAAAATAAAAATTGTTTGAACACAGCACATTTCAAAAGCAAAAAAAAAAGACCTAAGAACCCAGTTTCCTTTTACTCTAAACACAGTTTCCTCCTTTTCTAAAATTTTTTAGGTATTTTTTTCTTGTTGTCTTTATGTGGAATAGCTTAATGTCTACTTTCCTGTTCTTGTAGATGGACTAGTATGTATCATCTGGGTAAGCTCTGTCAGACCATAGTGTTTGGAAATGAACTGTAGAAACATCCACATTAGAATTTGATTATGTATCTAAATATTGTGGTATTATAAAGAAACCTTATAAATAAAAATGACTTTATTTTTAAACATAAATTAAAATGGTATGTTTAATCAGGGGAATTTTCCAGGGAAAGGACAAAAAGCCAAAACAATCTTGATTTTTACAAGGAAAGTATTTATTTACTATGAGACTGAAATTCTCTAAGAATCACCAAGGAATGTCTTTTGAGGCTTATAGGCAAAATATAGCATATCAAGAGGCAAACAACCTATTCCAGCATTATCTTATCTTTCTTCAAACTATGAAGTTAAGAAGCTGTCTCAAAATCAGAGATGCATCAGTCAGAAACTTAGTATCTATCAAAATACGTTTTTTCTAATGTATATCACCATAATCAAATTATAGCACATATGGTGGAGGAGAAATAAGAAAACATAATTGCCCTGTATTATCACTGACTGTCCTCCAGCCAGAAAGGTTATATTTGTCTAAGTCTACCTAGTCTAAGGCAAAAAATGAGGATCTGATTGCCTACACTCCTCAGAGTCAATGAAGAAAGACAGCAATCTTTTAGAGACTGTGTCTTATCTTAAGTGCAGTTTGGAACTGCAATTTTTTTGGAATTACCTGCCACTTTCAAATTAATTAGGGAGGGACCTAAGGTCTATCTGAATTCAGTAGCAGGGTGAGATATATAGGACATCTTTTTCTTCCCACATCTAGCAGTGCTTTCAAGGGAGCACCACTTCACCTCCATGTTTCCCTTCAGCATCCCAGTTGTCTTGTAACATAATGGAAGGAGATTCCTGTCTCCAGACAGAGAAGAAAAGTGCTGTCATACAGCTGATTTTACTTTGCTGCATGAGAATTTGTGTTCCAGAGTGTGAATCCAACATGTCCTATGCAGACCTCAGCAACAGGGGTACAGCTAACTGTGGTGTGGTCTTTTTTTTTTTTTTTTTTTTTTTACACACAGTGAGCATACAGAAAACAAGACTATATCATGCACATTCAACAGATTTTAAGATCCATTTGAGAGAGTTAGAGAGGAAAATTAGTGTGTTGGTAGACATTGTGTTGACAGCTAATGCTATCTAAATCTTCAGTCCATGTGGCTTGCTTGAATGGAAACAAAGATATACCCTTTTCTGACTAGAAGTAGATACTTGTAAACAAAGGGTAAGACTGGCGCTTCAGCAAGTTTTTAAAAAGATCCATAACACTGAGTAAGCTTGTGCATTTATACTGTGAAAAACTTCATATTCTTCTTATTTATTGATTGATTTATTTAATTTATTGTTAAAAACTAGAAGTGTGACAGCCTTCAATGAAAGTATTATTGGTCTATAGTGTTGAAATCTATATGTAAGACACCCTTTTAAAGAAGAATTAATTTATAAGATATCATGGACAATATTACCTATATTTTAACAATAAAACAACAACTCTATTTTACTAGTATTTGTAAAAACTACCGAAACTGTGTTCATTCTTTTATTTCTTAGTATACTTGCAGAAATATTTAAGGGACTTTTCAGTTTCATTCTGGAGGAAAAAAAAAAAAAAGAACAACAAAAAAAACCACACCAATTTACTATTTCTAATCTAATTTACTTTTTTCATGAATCCAAATGATGTGTGAAATGGAATACAGACTGTCTTGAAACAGTGAATGTGCTTCCAAAGTTATGAACTACGAGCCTGCAAACAGAAAAAGCAATCATCTTCCAATTTTTTTTCAGGGAAATATTTGAAATGTCAGCATGTTTACCTGTAAAACTTTCCAGGTTCAGGTCTGGACTTTGAATAAATTGAGATTTATGAATTCCTAGGAACTGTAGGAATAATTAAAAAGTAATGGACTGATAAAAGTTTACATTATAACTGTTAAAAACTGCTCTGCTGTTAGTCATCTAGTCCTTTAATCTTATTTTCGTGGAAGAAGGCCCCTATAAATGAACAGGAATCCATACAGATAATGGGATCTACCTTCATGGGAGAGTTCACAAAACCAGGGTCACTTCTGAAAGTTTACTGGCACATTGCTATTAACTAAGTCAATATTCACTCTTCATTAATACAATACACACTCCTACAGTAAATACAGCAATTGTTTGCCTGTAGGACTATTGACTTGTGCCAACTGTACCCGTCACCTTTTCTGTTTTTCCTTAAGATAGTAATAAATATGTCTCTTGCTGAGTCCATTGCTTTGTAGTTAGAAAAGCACAAATACAATGAAAAAGAAACAGATTAGTGGGTACAATACTAGGTATCAGCTTACTTCATTAAGTAAGGAGTCCCCTGTAATACCACTGGTAACCGCATGAATCGCAGCCCCTCTGAAAGTCATTTCTGAGATCATTTCTCTAGAGAGTATTATAATTGAAATATATTACAAGGGTTATGAGATAAAGCAGTAACTTACAGTCTGAGAGTTTTATATTGTTGGAAACACTGTCATCCTTGGTTTGTTGCAAACATCCATTGCTGCGGAGAATGGGCAAGATATGTGTTCTGTTTGGTTATCATGTGCTTTCTCCTCTATTTATTATTTTCCTTAATGCATTGAGTTAATACAAATCAGACTTTATGTGTGTGTATTTGTGTGACAGAGAATAGAGGAAGAAAGCATGAATGGTTAAAAACCACTTTGGTGGTGCCAAAGAAGCATCAAGGGTTGTATTGTAACAATGAAAAAACAACACTTGCTTGGAGATAGAACCCTTGTGTGGTCTCATCACCTTATGAAGACTTAAACCTTCAAATCTCGATCAAGCTAACTGTAATGAATATATATATATTTAAGGTATATTGACTTATGACAGTATATATATGCTAACAAACGCTACATATGCAATAATAATAAAGGGTGAATGGACTGTGAGCTCTCTACTAGGGAGAGATATCCCCTTACAGAAAGCAACAGAGAATGGCCTGTCTCTTCCAGCAAAAATAGGTTTAACTGAGCTGGATGTAACTGCCAGAAACTGTCAAACAGTTTCAAATTTCAAGTTTCAAAAGTGTCAAATAATAAGTAAGTGAAATGTGCATATTGGGTCTCTATTGCAGATTCCTTCCACTTGGTGTGATATATCATCTTTAACAAGCCTGCGTAGAAAGGGATGGTTTTAGACATGTTCTCTGGGAGAAAGAAGATTCACAGGTGCCCCTCAGAGGCAGAACCACATGGGAGTGTGTGAAAAAAAGCAAGGAAAGCCAGCAAGACCTGTTACTTGAGGATTGCATTTGGTATGGACACAAGTAGCCTAAAGTGCCGCTTGTTCTGAGGTAAATATGTTCTTTGCTTTTGTATGCAGAGATATTCTGTGCAGTTTATAAGCAAAGTTGTGTGGAAAATAGGATAGCCAGTGATGTGAATATTTGTCTTTTGCTCATTGGCTTAATGTTGCATTTAGTCTTCAGAGATTTGGAGGTGAGGGCAGGGTGGACAGTTGGGAGGGGAGGGTTACTTACTTAACTGTCCTAGGATGTATGTTGTCTGTCTGAACATTGTGGTTGATATGACCAGGGGGACAAGCTTTGAGTCACTTCGATGAAAGATGATAAGAAGGATGACTTTAATGTGCAACAATGGGAAGTCCCTTTTATTTTCAAGGCTACTCATGATGCTGAAGAATGGGGACTTTATGAAGTTGCTTGTTTTATATCTCTGTGCTTTACATATTGAAAATGTATTAGAAATATAATCCTATTTCTTTGAAGCTTGAGGAGTTCTGGTGTGCTTTTGTTTTCTCTAAAACGAATTTGACTCTTATGTTTTTTTAGCATGGTGGATAAAATCTTTTTTATCTTTTATTAAGTAAAAGACTTAAAAATGTTTTAAAGAGGAACAAAAAATTTTGCATCTAAAGTGGTTTTACATTCATGAATTAATGGATCTAGGAGCTGTGTCTATGGGAGAAATATTATATTTTTGTACATTAAAATAATTTCTTATAATGGTTTTGTTATCACTTCAGACATGCGGAAGATCCTTTTAGAAATTCCAATCTTATAAACTTCTTTACCTAAGTAATGCAAAGTCTAATTATAAAAGAGATAGTTTGGGGTAAAACTGGAAATTCAGTGCAAAAAGAGTTGTTTATTATCTAAATAAATTAAGGTGGATTTTCTCTTTGAGTGAAACTAAGAAACAACACTTGGAGAAATAATTTTCTTTCATGTGCAAATATTTATCAAGGGCAGGTTGTCCTCCTTATATCAGAGTCTAATCACTCTGAAGAGAATGTCTAAGCACCTTTAAAAGCTATCTATGAGATAAATACCTTTAGCATATTAGTACACGGAGATCAGTTATATGGCTCCCATCAGCCTTATTTGGCGTCATATGGTTAAATTCCCATAAGCTACTTGGAAAACTTACCCTGCAAAACTGAATTATTTTGGGTTGTCTAATAGAAGAAGAACTGCTCACAAAGGAATTCTGCAAACATAATAATTGGAACACTAATTTACTTCTCTCCTTGAACCGATAAATTGTTTCCTATTTGCACATACTATCGTTTGCTATATGCTCATTCTTTCATTTTTTTTTTCCTTTGAATTACGAAGCATTTATCTTTGACATTCAAATGCCCAATTACAACACTGAACTGATTTAAAGAACTTTTATGCTTCTATTTGTTTCTGGTTATAGCTCCCTGTTGATAACCAAAACAAACCCTTTATTGTGGTGTCAGAAACAGGTCAATGGCAAAAAGCCCTATGGTTGTTTTCTGCGAAGTGCTGAGTTTCCAAGACTCCTGCTGATCTTCTTTCATTTATTTATTTATTTATTTATTTTATTTTTTTTTTTTGCTTACACTTTACTAGGCAGTTAACAAATAGACAGGAATATATGACGTTTACTGTTTGGAAGAGTGGAAGATGCTCATCATCTTATTAACTTCAGGCAGATAAATATCTGCAGAGCTAAACATCTTTTCTGTAAGTCCAGATTTTATCAAGATGGAAGTTGAAAATTTGGTCATTTCAATGTGAATGCCAGTGTTTAGAATAGTAGGCAGATATCTAGAAATTCCAAACAAATGACCCATGTTCGTGCACAGGTAAGACTGAAATGCGATAATGATAGTGCTACAATGCCTGAATGAATTATACTATTGGAATTAAGATATATAATTCCAATAGTACAATACGTTGCCTTAAACGTAATCTAATAAAGTAAATTAATTTATCATCTATTCCTTTTGTTTTGTTCAAGTATTCCACTGCAACTGGGCAAGATAGGGAGAGAGGAGTGTAAAGGTAGCTTTTAACAATCTTTTTGCATATCTCCAGTCTTTTAAACTGCTGAAATATTAGCCCATAATATGTAATGTAATATGGTCAAAGCTGTATTATATAGCTTTTGGAGACTTTTTGTGGTTCTATATTTGATACACCAGTTTGAGATTTCCTTCTCTCTAGTAACTTGGAGCATTTGCCAAATTTCAAGTTTTAAATTAGACAGTGGACTCAGAATTTTCCAAATATGTGAAGCCACATATGAATATATGTGAAGCCACAATATGAAGCCACAGGGCTGGGCTGTGGCTTCTGGACAGGAAGGGCACTGTCCTGTTTTTTTATGTACTCATTGCCAGCATGTCCCTTGATTGGGTGAGTAAATCAGAGAGTTTAGCTGTATAAACACATGCTGATCACACACAAAATTTGTCCTCAGAGTCTGCAGATTAGGTCCCTAAATAATTTTATTTACTAGAACAGAGACAGCTAGAAAGACAGAAATCAGGTGATCCACAATTTAGACATTCATTTTTTTTTTGTAGAGTATTTTCCCTCAAAGAAAAGCATTGTTAAGACCTTAGCTTGTGAAGCAAGGTTAAACTTGCATGGTAGTATCAAAATCATAGAAACTGCCCTGAAGAGGACTTCAGGAGGCCATCTAATTTCAGCAAGATCAGATACCTTACAGATGTCTATTTTATTTTTGCAAAATATATCTCTACAACAATTCAAGGTAATTTATTCTAGTATTTTTTGATCCTAACTCTTGAAAACTTCATTCTAGCATCTAAAGTGAACTCCCTTGCTGAAGTTTAGGCTCATTATGAACATTTTGTATATAAGTATATACATACCTTTTTAGATATCTATCTATTATAATCACAACTTCATTCAGTTTTTCCCTCTCTAAATCATCTCTTTCAGCCATTCCTAAGAGGCAAAATTTTCAAGATCATTCTTGCTACTACACGTTCCAGCTGTTTTACATCTTTACATTAAATACTGTGTAAGTATGTCATATTTTCTAACTCAGTAATTAATTGTGTTGAAGACTACAGTAAAGTCTTATAGATTATGTTTCAACCTTACAATATTGTTCACTAATTATCAGGTTGTCATTTACTGTAACCCTAACTAACTCTCAGTGTTTCAGTCTAGACAGTTGTTCCCTGTCTTGCATTAGTGCAGTTGGTTTATTTCTGTCTGATGCTGAAAACAATTGTTGCTATTTCCCTGCAGTGGGAATAATAATTATTATTTAAATAGCAGAACCTCTTTGTGCCCTGCTCTTCACTTCCTAAAGGTATCATTTCAGGGAGCCCTCTGAATACTTTATTAGGGTAGACTGCACGAGATTTAAAAATTATGATTATTACTCTGCTCTGGAGAAATTACAAGTAAATATTCATAATACGTGTACATATCATATCTTGAGTATTGTGTCCCTCATTGCTGATGCAGTCATGGTTTTCAGATAGATTTGGGAATGCATATTCAAGATTCTCATTCTCAGCTCAATAAATAAGATAAGTAATTTTAACATTTTTACTATTTTATTAACATTAACTTGTTTGAATGCTGCTGAGTGTGTGAATTACTGCTGTTCTTGTATAAAAATGTTTGGTGCTCGTAACACTTATGAAATGAAGTATTTTATTATTTATTTTATTTTATTTTATTTTATTTTATTTTATTTTATTTTATTTTATTTTATTTATTTTTTATGATTTTTACTGAATATGACACACACTATAAGATTTAAGGGCTATTTCATATAGATATACTTCTATTTTACTTGCACCCCATTGCTGAAGTACTTAGTACAAGTACTTAACTACTGAATTCAAACATAATTATATCTTTTGGCTTATATATTGACTATTATGTACACTGAGGTATAAAGATTGAATTTCAAGGAGGACTGTAGCAGTATGTTGTTTCAAGCATTTATAATTACCTTGTAAAGAGATTGCCTGGCATCTTTTTTCTCAGTTTCAGTATTCTTAATATTCTTTCTTATTCTGTGCATAAGAAATTAACTCTATTTGACATTTGAGGACATGTTATATAGAGTAAGGTAGTAGATCCCCTTAATGTTCAGAAGACAGTCATTTATAGGATTGTTTGTGGATCTGTGTCACTTCTATAATTGTTACTTCAAAAATTTAATTGTAATGGTGAGCGGTGATTAAAAACCAAACCAAATCAAACCACCACCACAAAAACAAAACAACAACAATGACAACAAAAATCTAACATGGTCCAGAAACTAAACATGCAACATAGTCTTTATATATGTATTTTGAAACTTTTTATGTTTTTATGTGTCTGCAGTATTTTATCCAAAGTACCAACAGGTGGCAGAATACTTTTAAACTCTGTTCATGATAGTAAATACCCCTTTTCTGAAGTTAAAAATGAGACATCACTGCTTCCTGAACCTTCAGCCTTGCTGTTTTTTAAGAATTCATGAACAAACAGGCATCTAGATCTGGAATTTCTTTTGAAGACGCTTTAATATAGCAAAGATAACTAGTTGTCTCTTAGGACTCAGATCCTCCATGATTTGGGCAAACAGTGCATCTGAAGTCTTAATACCCTGTTCAAAGATCTAATGTTTTATAAAGTAAAACTGTTGTATATTTTCCACTGTCTCATATGAGGAGGTCAAACACAACCACATTTACATTGTCCTTGGAATTCTACACTAACTAAATGAAAAAGGGCATTACACACCTCTTTTGAAATACTGTTCCATACTGGCAAAGTTTCCTGTTCCTCATTTGTATTTGTTACTACCCAGCCAGTACAGAATTTGTTGTGCATTATGATATTCCGTAATTCCATAGGTGTTCTGTTGTTGATGTATGTTGGCTGAAATATTAATGCATTTCTTTAGTGGAACAAGACACACTGCTGTGAGTATTGTCTTATGGTGTAGCTAAGTCACATACTACTGGATCTTGGCCCCTGTTGTAATAACCTAATATCCTAATGTTAAGAAACGGCTAATTCCCAAATGAAAATCTTTTTCTAATAAATAAACAAATAAATAAATAAAAGTTGTGAAAGGTTATAAGCATTTTAGGAGCAAGAGTAGGACTATGGGGACTATGGGGCTTATTAAATGCAATTGAACTACTTAAATTGCTTTTGCTTATAGATCTTTGTATATTTAAGAAATAAATTAATCTGTTTACTGTGAATTTTCTTAAATAATTTTATATCTTGAAAGAGAACATTATTTGACATTTGGGGCTTATTGGATGTTTTCCTCGCTTGGATGGTATGGTGTTAATTTTATTCATATGATTCTGTGGTTTGGATTCGTGAATAAAACAGCATTGATAATGCACCAATGTTTTAGCTATTGATGAGTAGTCCTTGTACAATGCCTCTTTTCTCCACACAGGCCAACTAGGCCAGAAGTGTGCAAGAAGATGGGAGGGGACAACCAGGACAAATGACCCAAATTTACCAAATGGATATTCCATGCCATGTTACATTATGAGCAGCAGTAAGAAATTGCTGGGAGGGTTTTTGAGGTGGAGTGAGGGTGATGAGAGAGAGAAGAGGTTGGTTGAAATCAGTCTACTTGTGGGAGGTGGTGAGTGATTGCCATCACTTCTTTCTTTCCTATTTGCTTATTAAATTATCTTTATCTCTACTTATGACTTTTCTCACTATTCTCTCCCCTGTCCTGGAAGTGGGGAGGAGTGTGCTAATGTGTGGTGCTTTTTGGCTGGCCAGGGTCAACCCCTCACACTGGGCAAGGATCATTCCTCTTCTGTAACAGGTGGAAATTAACATGATCTATTCTGCATTACCCAAACTCTTTGTGCTCTTTTCCTCTCAGATTCTTATCACCAGAGGCTGCTAAAAAGGGACTTCTGATGAGGCATATTTTCAGGTCACTTAAGTGGTGCCACTTCCATCAGCATCAATAATAACTTCTTATAATGGCCAGAAGGACACAGTCACCATCTGAAACTTCAGTTTCTTCATATAACTATTCTGTAGGGAACCCATTTTTTAACTTATTCTGTCAGTAATAGTGCAAATGAGAATGACAGGTTTTACAAAAAGCAGACAGATAAAAATAATTCCACAGGTTACAATTGCTGTTAGAAGTACCATGAAAGGTAGAGTTTGAGGTATTCAGGAAAACAAGTCAAACTTTTCCTTCAGCACTATGATTCTAACTGCTATTTATAGATTCTGCTCTCTGGAGTTGATGAGTAATGCTGAACTGATACGAATAAATAAAATTAGGTGTATATAATACACCAATCCACATTGGTTTATATTTTCATCTCTTATCCTGAAAGCAGTAGAAATCTTGGAAGACATTATTGATTTTAAATTCTAGTAATAGTACTTTATATCTGCTTGAGATTTTTGTTAAATTAGTATTAATAGTCATGTTAAGTCAATACCCAGCTGAAGGTTTAATGTTGTTTATGTCAATGATATAACAATAAATTTAAATAAACCACACTGCTTCTCCAGAATTTTGGTAAAATGCTTAATTCCTATAATTTCAAGGACCATTGATATTTACATAATTAATGTGGTTTACTTTTAATAGCACTTACACTGAACACTGAGTGTCAAAGACTGAATGACTGTACACCATGTGACATGAAAAAATTAATGTACTTCTGAATCATTCATCTACTGGGAAAAAAAAAAGTGTAGAGCACTGCTGAATGTCCTCCCATTAATGTCTAGTCAAAACATATGTGAATTGACACATGCAGTTGCTGAAATGTTTTTCATGAGGAAATGGTTGACACTTGAATCTTGGAAACAATATTTGAATGTGATTAGACCGTGCTTGCTCACAAAGAAAAACAAGCATGGTCTAATCAAACTATTTCCTCATTTTTCTCTGTGGTTCCTGGCTTCTTTCTCATTTTCATGTTTTCTTTCTCATTCTGCTCTATTTCTTTAGGGTGTCACTTCCCTGGCATGGGTCACCTTTTTGCTGAAGTCCCTTCAGAGATATACCTCCTCTTACATGGCATGCCTCCTTCTAAGAGCTCATTGCTAGTTCTTACCCAAATAAAGTGTTTATATATGCCTCTGTTTCTTCTTTGTGTCTCCCCTTTGTTTTTCCTCCTGCAGTGGTTGCCACTCTCAACTGCCTGAGCATCTGTGCCATGGACTCTCCTGGCTGCAGCAGTTTCGGGGTACGATGGACTGTTTGCATCAGTGTCATTTCCTGACTGTGCCCAGCACAGGTAGGTAGGTCATGGACACTTCCCATGCAGAGTCCTCTGGCAGCTCCCTGCTACCCCAACCCTGTCAGACATGCCTGTTGCAGTGGATATGTTCTTTTGACCTTTGGGAAAAAAAAAAAAATGCAAAATTTTACATGGTACTTTATCAAAAATTTAGGACCCCAAAATTCATCCACCTTTGATAGCTATGGGCACACCCACACAATATTATGTAAGTTATGTTTATACCAGGGAATGAAGCAACCTAGGGACCACTTGTCATGGAGGAGGAGAAGAAAGATTAACTGCATTGTTTTTTCTCCTGTACTAACTAACTGTAGGTTCAAAGAATGGTTTGGGCCACTCTACAGTGAATTATGGTCCAGGGTGTCACCTAGGCTCTGAACAGATTTACAGAGGGCAGATAGGCAAAAATTTTGTCTTGATGTATAGCCTAGTTTAATCAAGCAAGTCTCTGGGGTAGACTTTCCATGGTGGTACAAAGCATATCCTTGCTGGAGAACAAAGAGGAGGACTCTGTGCATCAGTATTTTCCCAAACAAAATCAATTATGGGTTTACTAGAGAGTTCCCTCTCTTGATTTTCACTACATCAGGCATGCTTGCCATGTTGCCTGAGAGGAAAAATGATCTGGTCTCAGAAATTTATGCCTTCTTTCTCAGAAAATGGTTGTTTCCTATCCTTACCCATCAGCAGTGTGTTCACAATTTCTAGGATATGATCCTAAATTTCTTATCCCAGAGAAAACCCCAACACATGATCTCCTAAATCAGCATGGAGTTTTGTGGGATAGGAACACATAATTGTTTTTCTTAAAACACATGCATAATAGTAAGGATCTTTTAAATGATAAGCATTTTCTATGTATCTTGGTTAAAGTCAAATGAAGTAAAGCAAATCTCTCTTATGCTACTGATGTTGTGTATTTATTTCACTTCCTTAGCAGGTGCTTTGCCTGAAGAAATACGTCTGGTGAAAACATAAGCACAGCACCTGGTCAAAAAAATTAAACAAACATGCTATAATCATCTAAACATGTGAGTCAAGCTCTTTTACTTACTTTTGACTTCTGTCAGCAGCCTGCAGCCTTTAAAGTGGTATTTTAATTTGTAAAGCCAGTTCTTCTTATGGCTCATCCTGGCAAGTACTGCACTCAAAAAATTATATCCAAAATTAAATTATAATGACTTTAAACTGGATGTGAGATATCTTTTTAACATACATAAAAACCCTTTCAGAAGTTTTTGTTGCCTGGGGCTGAATGCTCTTCTATCATATGTTTTTTGACAGGATACAGTAAAACACCAGTGGCTAAAATTTCTAGATGGTGAGGCTACATTCTGCAAAGGGGAAGTTTATTCATTGACAGTTGCAAACCTACTTCAGTACTTTGCAGCTGTTTCAGAATGGAAGCTAATAGTACAGAAATAGCTGAACATGTAAATGAGATCTTGAAATGTCTATGAAATACTCCCCAGGTATATTTTGCTGTAAAATTTCCTTGTTAATGTGAAGGTAATGACAGGTGTTACCAGGGAAACACGACTGTGGGAACATGTGTGAGGATTTCCACCCACAATATGTCTCTGCAAGGGTGTTCAGAAACAGTTTATGTACACCTGACAACTGAGGCAAATATGCAGTGGCCAGGACTGGTGCAGTCTGTTGTTTGAAGTGCTGCTTGTACTTGCTTTGATTGTGTACATTTATCAGTGCTGCCAGGTACGACTTAATGACACATTGCAAAGCCCAGCAGAAGTCTGAAATCAAACCATCTATAGACTTTTTTTTTTTTTCCTTTTTTTTTTTTTTTTTTTTGTCACCTAAAACTGAATAATCTTAATTTAAGATAGTCAGCTTTAATTTAAGTCAGCTTTAATTTAAGTCAGCTTTAATTTAATTTAATAATAAGGACATGAAACTGTTGGAGAGTGTCCAGAGGAGGGCTACGAAGATGGTGAAAGGCCTGGAGGGGAAGACGTACGAGGAACGGCTGAGGTCACTGGGCCTGTTCAGCCTGGAGAAGAGGAGGCTGAGGGGAGACCTCATCGCAGTCTACAACTTCCTCGTAAGGGGTTGTCAAGAGGCAGGAGACCTTTTCTCCATTAACACTAGTGACAGGACCCGCGGGAACGGGGTTAAGCTGAGGCAGGGGAAATTTAGGCTGGACGTCAGGAGGGGGTTCTTCACAGAGAGGGTGGTTGCACACTGGAACAGGCTCCCCAGGGAAGTGGTCACTGCACCGAGCCTGTCTGAATTTAAGAAGAGATTGGACTGTGAACTTAGGCACATGGTCTGAACTTTTGGGTAGACCTGTGCGGTGTCGAGAGTTGGACTTGATGATCCTTAAGGGTCCCTTCCAACTCAGGATATTCTATGATTCTATGATTCTATGATTCTATGAATTTAAGATAGTCAGTTCCTTTATAATCAAAGACAATATGTGCCCTCACAAATAATTTGTCTCATCTGTTTTTGATCCTGTGTTTGACTGAGGTATCCTTAGTTGGTATCTTTTTCTTCTTCTTTCCTATAAATGGAGTTACTACAAAGTAATAGGAGACCTGAAAAACTAGCTGTGGACTTTTATATTAAATGAAATTAAGTTACGCTCAGTTGATGACAATTGAAATAAAATTATTTTGGGAGTTACTCTTCTGTAAACAGGACTTATGCAAGAGGGGCAGATGTCAATGAATCAAAGTGAATTGAGGATGTAAGGATTCAGGCACACTTTATTTATTTATTTATTTATTTATTTATTTATTTATTTATTTGTGAATAAACTGTTAGCTAGAAACCCTGTCTTGAGATGAACTTTACCAATAAAACACACAAAGCAGCTGGATTATATCTTCTACTGAAGTCTGGCAAAAATTAAATCTGATCACCCGTGATAAACTATGGGACAATTACTCAGGTTACAAGGTGTAAGAGTGTTACATGTCTCTGCTATATGTTTTCTGCAGCCTTCATTTTGGTATATGTAAGCTGAAAGAGGCTTTGCAGAGAAGATAAAGAAAATAATTCTTCATGCAGAACTAGGCTTCAGAGAATGAAGAGCCCAGCATTGCCAGAACTCAGGTACTAGTCTTAGGTTATAACTATTAAAATTTAAATGTGATTTTTTACTAGTGGAAACACAGATACTTGGGGAATATTTATGCATCCTAAATTTAACATTTTTTTTTCCCTCTGAAAAGACAGAGTTTGCGTTTACTTATCTTACTTTAGACTTAGTAAATTGTAGGTCTGTGTTTCTTTGTGATTGTAGCCAATACTAGTGACTAATACTAGTGCTGCCTAGATTTAGCACCATAAAAAAGAAACCTAAAAAAGGCAACCATTTGTGAAATGGCTGTCAAAGTTGTTTGGCTTGCAGTGCCATTTCCTATTAGTGTCATTTCTGAAAAAAAAAAATTACTTATTTCTCTAACATATGTGAATTTTTTGCATGCTTTCATTGTCTATCTAAAGAAAATAAAACACTGGATACTTCTCTTTACTGCTTTAGTCCAAATTTATAAAGCTTAAGTATGCCTATATTTCAAACTAAATTCTTATCCATGTTACAGTTTTTAAATGAATTATACTTGAAATAAAAGTGAAGAATGAGCATAGGTGGCTACAAATGAGAAGTCAAAATATGTAAATAATGTTTGGTATGATATAAGACATTATAATGACACACCATATTTACTAATCCTATAATTTATAATAATGTTACAGAATAATGAAAAGTAATAATGGCTGAATTTATTTTTATTCCTTTGCAATGGTAATGGTACTATTAATATTGCTTTTATAATTTCTCTTTCTCCTGTTATTCTCAGGAAAATATGTTTTTAAATTATTACTTTTTTTTTTTTTTTTCCTGTTTTCACTTTTAGCCAGCCTCCCTGACTTGTATTTAGGTGGAGTGAATTGAGTGAAACCGCATATGGTGGGTTATAGTGGCACAAGCTTCCTGCAGCTCCTGCATCTATTTGGATGTAGGACTGTTTTATTGCTCAGCTCTTCCCTGGTAACAATAGTGAGAGAACATTGTGGTCTTCTCCCAGAGAAACACTCATGAACAGAGAGGTGTGTACCATTTGCATAGCATAAAGACATATACCATGACCTATCACGCCATGAATGGTTGTCTCTGCGTATTTTCAGATACTAGTCATTGAAGAACACAGTGACAGGGACTCTTATAATAAGAAAATCTCTACCATTCCAGCCTGTGCCCCAGTCCCACCATCACATTAAGGTTAGAAGAGAAGACAGCTAGAGCAGTTCCTACTGCCTGCTCTGCACCAGAGTCACTGTTAGAATTCCTTTGTACAGTGAATAATATCACAGGACCTACTCAGAGGAGAAGAAGTAAAAACAAAACAAAACAAAACATTTCTGGTTTTATCTTTTTTACCCTCTTTGTTTTTGTCTGCAATAATAAATAAATAAAGAATGTGTGGGAGACGAAACGAAGATGCTTTATACAGAAATAAAAGTAATATCATTCAACTGTGTTGATTATTATAGTTGTTACATTCCATTATATTTTTATTTCTTTATTATTTTTATTTAAAGACTTAGGAATTAATAGAGTTGCAGAAATTATTCCTTTCTTATTGTGTGAAAGCAACATCAAAATCGTTTTATGTCAGGAAGAATATCAGACAAAAAATTCCTTTCATGTTACAGCATGATAAGGTGGTGTGGTTTAAAGTATATATTAAAATCAAATGTGTTTTTCCCCAGTACAGTGTGGTACATGACTGCACTATTTTGATTGTGATAAGAAAGTATGGAAGTTTCCAGGTACCTCAGAAAATTTTTTGTTCCATCTACTTTAAAAGTAATTTTTATAAATATGTGATGAAATTTCTGTCAAAAACTGGACTGTTGTAAAAAATGTATATGCTGAGGCTTATGGAAATGCTTTGATACCACTTGCTTATTTTAATACTTTAAATTTTAATATTTTTTATCTTTTAAACTGCAAACCCATCATAACCAAACCAGAAATATTGAATGAATGGGGTTGGATGGGGCTTTGAGCAACCTGGCCTAGTGGAAGATGTCCCAGCCCATGAGAGAGGGGGTTGGTCTTAAAGGTCCCTTCCAACCAAACCATTTTATGATTCTAATCTACTGTTGTAAAATTGAAAATCTTGTTTCAAAATATTGAAATGGTATTTTCAACTCTCTTTTAGCACTATATTATTTAAATAGTCATTATTTCAAAAATATCTATTGTGATGGAAGACAATCTTTGTGATAAGAAAATATTCTACCTTCAATGCTTGTGACTAACTGTGGTGTCAGCAGGAATGTAGCAGAGCCTGGAGTGAGTCAGATGGCTCGTATGCTGTCTGTGGAAAAAAAACAGTGCTAGAAACAGAAAATAAATTCAAATCTGAGAAAAGTATAAAGATACAATTGATTTTTTTTTTTCACTCTTCCTTGTGCAGAATAAATAGAATCCTTCCTCAGATTTTAAAATTGTGAAAACCAATAAGTTTTCATAAAATCCAGAACCTGGATCTGGACAAACCTTAATGACAGCATTATAAAAAATGAACAAAAGCAAAGTTTATACAATGCTATGAAGTTGTATGTACCTTTCAACATACAAGTTATTTTTATAAGAGACAGACCATTTATAACCATTAAATTCTTCATCCAGGCTGCTGACACAACAGGGACAATGTGATTTTTACATACTTTTAGTTCCTCTAGTTTAATGAAGAGGAATTGCAAGATGGCTGCATCCCTGAAGTAATTCTTCAACAAAGGTAAGGCTGAAATAGCCAGTGACCCTAATGAGGAAAAATGAAAGGGCATCACCACTTAATTCATCTCATTATTGGTTCTTAAAATGGAGATAAATGGGAGAGAGATAAAAAAAGCAGAGAGAGACCGACATGCATTTGAGTTTTGAGTTGTTACCTGCTGAGACAAGATGCATGCCTGAGCTGGGTTGTGTGCACAAATTCAGAATTGCCATTACCAGCTGGCAGAGGTACTGGTACAGTTACCGCACTGACTACAGACTGCAAAACCAGAGGTGTGATCTCTTTAATTGTGCTCTGCCTGAACTCTTAATATAATCTTAGATATTCTACCAAAAATAAAGTTCATTTGCAAGAACTTCTGTTCCAAGTTGTGTGATGAGGGCCTTTCTTTAAATAGCAGCAGCTTGTGGGTAAGTTATGTGGTATTGAGGGCAAATAATTTCACGCAGAGGTGACACCTCTGAGCCTGAAACAGGCACAACTACTCCACACCTACACATGTGAACACACACAGAGGCCTTGTTTATTATTTTATTGGAAGACAAAACTTTCATAGCAAAGCCCAAGTGAATGACAGAGATAATAGTTATTCTCTCTTCATGTGTTCTGACTATAGACCAATTTAAACAAATTTATTGACCCACATATTTTTGCACTAAAACAGTGTATTCTCTGGATTGCATTCCAGCTACCAGCAGCCTAGGGAGGATGGGTTTCATCTGGGGTTGCAAAGACATCTGTTCTCATGTTTATAGGGCATTTGCACTTGTTCCTCATGAAGAGATTTGAAACACTCTCCTTCCCCCTTCAGGTTTTTCCCTGCCACCTCACATACCATGTCCACCTGAATTTTATGGGAGTCATGAGGCATCTTATCTAACTCAAAGCATACACTTACTCTATGACAGATACCTGCCCTTGTTTGTTCAATTGCTTCAGACAGTGAATCCCAAAATGTTCTGTGCCAAAAAGAGAGGATATAAAAAAAAATATATATATATTTTATTTTTTCCCCTGGTACCATGACTTACATTTGGGATGTATTTAGTGTTCAGAGTCTTTAAAGCTATTTTTTTTTTTTTTTCTTTTTTTTCTTGTTTTCTTTTCCCTCCCCTCCCCTCCCCATCTTCCTGGAAAAGATTTTGATTTCTTGGTGACTTTGATACAAGGTACAACACAACAGATATAAATGAGCACATTGGATGTTTGAGGAAAAATAATAAAATAAAGTTTTTAGATATATCAAGATTCTTTTTTTCCTCTGTCCCCCCATTTTAATTCTTTCTTTGCACTCTCTTAAGTGGCAAGAGATTATTCTCTTGCACTGCTTTTGTTTCCATTGTTAGTTCTGCCTCAATCTTATTCTGCAATATCTCAGTATAGTTTAATACTTACTGATGAAAGGAAGTGGAGGAATTTTGTTTATGACCAGTTTGTATTCTATTTTCTTTTCTTGTAGGCTCCCTGTATGCATCTAAGATCTTTTTAAAAAGGTTATTTATTCATTCCACTATGGAGTTCTTCACCAGATATTTTTTTTTCTAACATATTTTTCTTCTGGAATTTCTTGGTCATCATCCTTGAAAAAAGTTGAAACTTCCTACTCCAGAATAAGAAAATTTCTCTTTTGGAATCAACAATTTCAATTACAGAAGTTAATTGAGTTATTAGCCAGAATGGTTTGCTTACTGAGTGTTGGAAATGCACGTGAAAGATCAGATTCTGAGTATTTGAAAACTGTTTAGGATTAATAAACTTCAAAATCACTCACATCTTAGACTGAGTGTAAGTACTTACTTGACTGTAAAAGGCTATTTCAGTCTCTTCCACTGTCTTCTCATATCAATTGCGTTTGTTAGTTTGACAGTGGTGCAGCTGAAAACGAACCAATTGGAAACAATGATTTATAGAACCGTATCTTGTCACCATGACTTTCAGAAAATCAGTAAATATTCATGACAGGTAAAAAATTAGTATGTCATTCCTTAAGGGTAGCCTTTGGTATAAAGACATGTGATAAAGTTCTGCACTTATAAGAAAAAATGTATTCACCATATGCCAATAAAGACATGTCCATTTATGTCAAGACTGATTTTTGGATCACTGTGTATAGTTGCTACCCCAAATATTCCTGTAGATTTATGGATTCTGCTACCAGCACTTTTTAAAATTAAAAAGTGGAAGTGCTTGAGATATTCATTTATTGAACAGCACATATTTCATATGCTTTCAAGAGATATGACAAGAAGCTTATTATCCTTGAGAAGTTGCCATTTAGTGTGAGTAGTGTCAGGATTTTACTATTTTGATGATTTAAGTGCCTGAAAATTATTTTATAGTGTAGTGTAACACCATACAAACTTTCAGAATTCTTAAAACAAAATAAAAATATTTTTGATGTTAAGCAAATTTTAGATGGAAGCAATGGGTCAGCTTTAAAACAACTAGAAATGATCCATAACGTGGCCATTATAAACTTAACAAGTCTTATGCTGAATTCTATCGAAGATATCTTTATTATTATTGTGAGGTAACTAAGAACCATTTTCATTCTTATGCTGATCAAATTTAATTCCCAGAGTATGTGAGCTCAAATAATTCAGTTCCTTATATTCTTCATAGTTTTCTAATTGTAAAATCAACACTCATTAACTCCTTTAAATATAAATAAGTAAACAATCAACAATATCAATAAGAAAGATAAATATATATTATTTTTTAAAATTTGAATACATAAACCGTAAATTGCATTGTCAGTGTCAGGTAATTACAATTTTTACAACTTTATTCATGGAATCAAACCCACAAACAATTTAATCCAAGTCTAGAAATAGTTCTGCAGGGACGGTCACCTCCAATTCTCTGTGAGAAAAACAGAAAGACAAGAATCATCCAACGTGAGACAGTCTGCTGCTAGTATTTCTTTGAAAGTAGGCAGGAGACCTGAAGGAGGAATTACGCACAGAAAAATGTATCCATGTTCACAAAGAATGTATTGATAAAATTCATGCAGAGACTTCCAAGGTCAAAGCAGGTAGACAAACATACATCTTCTGTACCACCAACAGTGGACAAGGAGATGATCACTCACAACCAGAAACACTGACCTCTCTGGAGGCAGACAGTGTATCCCTCCTCTGACTTCTATCCCCCAATATTAAAAATAAACATGGTATTGTGGCAGGAAGTGACAATCCATTTTAAATGAGAAAAGAAAAATCAGAAGCAACAAAGGCTAAATCTGAAGGATGCAAGAGCATACGGTACAGATTAATGATAGAATCTTCTCATTATTGAAATGCTCTTCAAGAATCAAGCCATCTCTTAGAAAAACAAAACCAAAACAAACAAACAGACAAAACCACCACCACCATCAACAAACAAAACAGCTGTGTATAACTTCAGGACATGCTTATTGCTGTTAGCGTTTCCCCTGGCATGATAGTAACATTTTTCTGTTATCTTTATCTTAAACCTAGGATGTCAAATAACTTTTGAGCTTGAACCTTGTTGTGGTTCCGCTCGAGTGGGCAGCCGAGCTCCACCACAGCTGCTCTCTCACTCCCCCTCCTCAAAGAGGAACGGGGAGAAAATACAATGAAAAGGGCTCAAAGGTTGAGATAAGGACAAGGAGATCATGCAGTAATTATTGTAACGGGCAAAACAGATTCTGCATAGGGAGATAGTAAGATTTATTGCTTATAACTAACAAGCTAGAGAAGTGAGAAACAAAGGAAAGAAACCAAAAGCACGTTCTCCCCCCCCCCATCCACCCCCTTTCACCTCCTCCCCCTGAGTGGTGCAGGGGAACAGGGGAATGGGGGTTATGGTCAGTCTACAGCACTTCTTTGCCACTCCTTCTCAGTCACTCTTGTCCTTGTCCCCTGTGCTGTGCATCCCTCCGACGGGATGCAGTCCTTGATGAACTGATCCGGCGTGGGCTTCCCACAGGCAGCAGCTCTTCCAGAGCTGCTCAAGATATGGGTCTGTACCACGGGGTCCATCCCGCAGGAGCAAACCTGGCTCCCCCATGGACAGCAGCTCCTGCCAGGTCATCTGCTCCTGCATGGACTCCTTTCCACAGGCTACAGGTCAGGCCCGGAATCTGCTCCAGCAGGGGTCTTCCACAGGCCGCAGCCTCCATCAGTGCAGGTCCACCTGCTCCACCGTGGTCTCCTCCACAGACTGCAGCGTAGAACCCTGCTCCACCATGGTACTCCATGGGCTGCAGAGGACAGCCTGCTTCACCATGGTCCTCACTACAGGCCACAGGGGACTTTGCTCCAGCACCTGGAGCACCTCTCCCCCTCCTTCTTGACTAACCTTGGGGCCTGCAAGGCTGTTCCTCACTCCTCTCACTCTCCCAGCTGCTGTGTGGAGCAGCGTTTTTTTCCCTGTCTTAAATATGCTCTCACAGAGGCGCAAAACAGCATCGCTTATTGGCTCAGCTCTGGTCAGCAGTGGGGCCCTTACCAAACATGGGGCAGCTTCTAGATCCTTCTCACAGAAACCACCCCAATGGACCCCTGCTACTAAAACCTTGCCATGTAAACCCACTACAAACCTAAAGGTAAAATTTCCTCAAGACTTGGAGCTGGTAAAGAACAACAAAACTATAGGAAATGACACAGCATAAAAAGAGGCATGGCATAAATTACAACAGAAGAAATGAAAATTGTTAGGAGAAAAAAGGCAACCAAACAAAAATTTTAGAAAGACAAAAAAAACGGGGAAGGGGAATATTTAGGTAGGTGCACTATGTGATCAGGGAAAGAAAACACATAATAAAATGCAGTTAAATAAAGGAGAAACAGGTTAGTAAACTTCAGCTCCAGATTACCAAACTGATATGGCCATATCAGTGTATAAAATATGGGAATACTAAATGTTGGAGTCACTCAAGCAAAGCAGATGTGTGTGGTGTTAAATTATATTATTTCCATGTATGTTTTTACACAGATCTGTGACAAAAGTTGAGAGAGAGTAACAATGCACAGACCAAAAATGTTTTAAGCTTTGCATGCTTGGAAATAGCCTGCATTTGCCAGAGCTGTTGATGCATCTCATGGGAATTTTAATTCTGGGTCCTTGATGTCTCATATGATAGACTAAACTGTATGATGATCTCATGATGAATTATTGATTTATAATGTTTAAAATTTTGGAGTACTATATTGTCAATGGGAAGTGGTGATAACAGGTCTATGAAATCTTGCTCAAAAATTCTACAAAAATAAAAGACAGTGACAGAAATAGTGGCTGCTTTCAGTTTGAAATTAAACAGTTTGGTCAGGTTAAAATGAAAGGTTTAATTTTAATTTTCTTCATGTAGAATTTATTTAAAATATTAAAGCTACTAGTAATATGTGTGTACAAGTAAAATGGGAGATGTTTCTTTTGTGCAATTAGAGCTCACTGAAGATGAAAAAAATACCCATATTATCTGTGGGAATTGTAAAATTGGCATAGAATGGAGACTACAATTTTTAAAACTATTTACTGCGTAAAAAAACCTTTATTGGACTGCAAAAGTTGAAGATTTCTTATTCTCTTATGTCTGTTCTCTTCATCCACCATGTTTACCTGCCTTGTATCTTAAATCCTTAGTAACATTTAGTAATTCATTGATGCTTCTCTCCACTAACAGTTGTCTTCTCAGATCCTAATCCTACTAATATTTTAATCCTTTCAGAATACCTTGCAATAAGGGAAATCTCAGAACATATTTCTTGATTTTTTTCATTGGAAGCACAAGTTAGATGAAAATGCAAGTTTCTTCTAGAGGGGTTCCAGAAATAATCACAGCCATTAAAATCCAAACCAAGCCAAACCAAACCAAACCAAACCAAACCAAACCAAACCAAACCAAACCAAACCAACAACCACCACCACCACCAAAACAAAAAAGAAAACTTTAAGCTAGTGATCTTACAAGTTTTATAAATTTATTGCAAAAGTAGTTTTAAGTATCTGAATAGTGTATATTTCTAATGTTTTGAAATAAATATGTGAAGAGAACTGTGAAAACTGTCAGCATGGAATATTTGTAAAGCTATTTATGAATTGCAAAAGAGCAAACAAGCAACTTTCCGGTAGACTGGAAGCTGGCAAATGTTGTGCCGATTTTCAAGAAGGGTCAGAAAGAAGACCCTAGCAATTACAGGCCTGTCAGTCTCACGTCAGTGCCTGGTAAAATCATGGAGAAGTTGGTTCTCGAACCTATTGAGGCGCACCTGGGGGACAAAGCAGTCATTGGTCCCAGCCAGCATGGGTTTGTGAAGGGTAGGTCCTGCCTAACTAACCTGATTTCCTTTTATGATAAGATCACCCGTATGGTGGACCAAGGGAAACCAGCTGATGTGATTTTTTTGGACTTCAGCAAGGCTTTTGACACGGTTTCCCATAGAATCCTACTGGACAAAATGTCCACCATACAGCTAAATAAAAACATCATACGATGGGTGAGCAATTGGCTAACGGGCAGGGCCCAAAGGGTTATGGTAAATGGGGCTGCGTCAGGCTGGCGGGCGGTCACCAGTGGGGTCCCTCAAGGCTCCATTTTAGGGCGGGTACTTTTCAATATTTTTATAAACGATCTGGATGTAGGAATAGAAGGTATTTTGAGCAAGTTTGCTGATGACACCAAACTTGGAGGAGTTGTGGACTCGAATGAGGGTGTAAAGGCCTTGCAGAGGGATCTGGACAGGTTGGAGAGCTGGGCGATCACCAACCGCATGAAGTTCAATAAGAGCAAGTGCCGGGTCCTGCACCTGGGACGGGGAAACCCTGGCTGCACGTACAGACTGGGTGATGAGACGCTGGAGAGCAGCCTAGAAGAGAGGGATCTGGGGGTCGTGGTAGACAGCAAATTGAATATGAGCCAGCAGTGTGCCCTGGCAGCCAGGAGGGCCAACCGTGTCCTGGGGTGCATCAAGCACGGCATCACTAGTAGGTCAAGGGAGGTGATTGTCCCGCTCTACTCTGCGCTGGTGCGGCCTCACCTCGAGTACTGTGTGCAGTTCTGGGCACCACAGTATAAAAAGGACATGAAACTGTTGGAAAGTGTCCAGAGGAGGGCTACGAAGATGGTGAAAGGCCTGGAGGGGAAGACGTACGAAGAACGGCTGAGGTCACTGGGCCTGTTCAGCCTGGAGAAGAGGAGGCTGAGGGGAGACCTCATCACAGTCTACAACTTCCTCGTAAAGGGGTGTCGAGAGGCAGGAGACCTTTTCTCCATTAACACCAGTGACAGGACCCGCAGGAACGGGGTTAAGCTGAGGCAGGGGAAATTTAGGCTTGACATCAGGAGGGGGTTCTTCACAGAGAGGGTGGTTGCACACTGGAACAGGCTCCCCAGGGAAGTGGTCACTGCACCGAGCCTGTCTGAATTTAAGAAGAGATTGGACTGTGCACTTAGTCACATGGTCTGAACTTTTGGGTAGACCTGTGCGGTGTCAAGAGTTGGACTTGATGATCCTTAAGGGTCCCTTCCAACTCAGGATATTCTATGATTCTATGATTCTAACTTAAGTAGAACTGGGTAAAAAACACTAACACCTTAAAAATATATTAATAATTAAAATAAAACAAAACAGAACAAAACATGTATGAAGTTATTAGCAAAGAGCACTCTTTTTTTTGTTTTTTTTTTTTTTTGCACAGTGAATTTTTTTAAGCACTTTTTCTAATGCACACTAAAAGGAAATTCTTAAGGGAAACTAGAAAATGAACTGAAAATAATTGCTCATTTTAAAGGGACGCTCATTTTTGCTCATCGCTCATTTTAAAGGGATGCTCATTTTTGCTCTGAGATGACTTTTTATTACTTAAAATATTTATCATAAAACTTACTTTTTTTTTTTTTTTTTTTGGTGGTGTTACTGTTTGTTTGTTAGATTGGACATTAAATATGTATAATTTGTGTATTGATCCTTAAATGTAAATTGAGTCAAAACATGATTTTTAAAAAATGGTTTATTTAATTTTCATAGTGAAGTATGGTAACCATGCTTGCAAAACATTTCACAAATAGTTTTGTAACTGTCATGTACTTAATATTATGTACAAATATCTATTTTTCAGTAATGTGTATTTGTTTTTCATAGAAGAGTCTTTAGACTTTGACTAAAATTTGGATGGAATTGGTTTAACTTTTCATATCAGCCATTATGAAGAGCTGAAAAACCCATGTTTCTGGTTTCTCTTCAACTACGTACATTAGGATTTGTGTATAGTTATCATCTTTGAAAGTCAAATAATTGATAAATATAAAGCTATTCCAGAGAACTTGTTTCAACTATTGTTCTTGCAGTGTCTAGTTTGTGGACTCCTTGTTATGTTACAGAAAATTCTTACTAGAGTTGAGTGCACATATTCTTACGCTCATTAACTGAGACTAGGGGTTCACAGAAAGTGATAACCTCAAGAGGGTTAATAGGATTAATAGAAGATTAATAATAGTCAATATACAGTTCTGGATGCAAACAGACATGAATTCTCTGTGACATGAGTTCATACTTTGTCAGCTTGGAGCACAGAGCGTGATCTAACTTTTGTTTTACTGTGTTTAATTATAGGTGTAATCAAAATATCCCAATATGAAATACCTAGGACAGTAATAACTAACAGCCTAATGATAGCATGCATGACTTATCCCACAAAAGGGTATTTTAAAAACTCTATCCTGCCTGCCTAAGCAGGGAAAATCTATTTTTTTTCCACATGTCCAAACCATTGGATTAGCAGATTCTGACATTGCATTTTTCTCCTGTTGAATTTATATACTACCTACATAATTAAATATTAAATAGGTTAAAAGAAAGCCAAAAGACAACTACAGAAGCACTCAGTCTACAATGTGTAATATCTATAAAGCTTAAGGATTTATCCTGGAATTAGGGATATTAAGGTGCAAGTTCTTGGTCTGTATGGCTATATACATGCTAAGAAATTCAGTGTGCTCAAAACTGTGTACTGTCTCTGAGGGTAGTTTTCAGTTAGGATGACAGCTTGGACTGTGTTGACTTTAAGAAAAAGTAAAAAGTCCTTCTAAAAATGCAGGTGTTGAGAAATGAGGGATATTACCTGGAACTCATTTGGAAGTATGGATGCAACCAGATTGTTTTCTGACTGGTGGGAGGCAGGTGCTCACCCCATCCATAACAGTTCTTTCTGCAGCAGTCTGTAGTATAGACTGGGAATGACTCTGAACAGAGCTCAGAGGAAAGGAAATAATCTGAGAACTGAGGATTTGGAATATTTTGTATATACCTACTAGTAGAAATGCAAACAATTACAGAGGTAAAGAGAGGCCATCGTGATGTCAGTTATAAAAAGAGAGTGGCAGGAAGTTCCTAAAGATACATTTAGATCATGTTCTTGTTTCAAAAAACTGGAAGCTTTAATTATGAATTTAGACATCACATTTAATTTATGTGTATTTTATTTATCTGCTTCCTGATTTACTCAAGCTGAGAACCTTTCTAAAGGCCTTATAAGCTGTTGCTTGAAAAAGAGATAAAGCTGTGCTGGCTTCTCTGCCAACACAAGTTGTAAGAAGCATTGTGCTGAGGCAGTGCTTATCAGTTGCAAACTGGCCACTGTTGTATAAATTATATTTCCAGTTATATGAAAGCAAGTATATAATTATGATAATAATTGCTGTTTTAGTATTTCTCTGATATAGTTTTTTATTAAATAAATGACATTTTATAAATATTTAACTCTGCTATCTCACTCTCTCTCTTTTTTTTTTTTTTTTTTTTTTTTTTTTTTTTTTTTCCAGTTTTAATTTGAAGGAAGAAATTAGGTGACAGCTGACCATTACTACAGATTTTCTTCTGGTTCTTTATCTGTTTTATAATGTCAGTGAATTGGAGTTCCAGTTATTCATTAATGTTTAAGAGGTAAAAATCTACTTGTAATCTCTTTGGTTAATCCAGCCTTTTGTGCTACATTGCATCAATCACAAAATATTTCATAGTGTAATGAATTACTATGTGACTGCAGGAAATCATAAGGGATATTAAACTAAATTTAATCTTTTTAACTAACGATATTCTAAACTAAATGCAGAAGATAGAATTTCTCAACAAATAGCAGAGTGAAAAGATTTCTCTGGAGTTTCTGATAGACATTCTTGCTGTACACATTCCGTGTGAAGGACATAACCACTAAAAAAAATAATAAAACGACATAACTTTTCTTTTCCTGCAAACAAATACCAGGCTCTGGTGAAAAGGTTTTGAAAAAAAAGTTAATATTCAGAAGCTTTACTCAAAAGCCTTACGGTTTAGTGATTGACTTCTTGTGCATGGTTTTTTTTTTTTTTTTAATTAATTAACTCAATTTTAGGGTAACAAAAGCATAAATTAATTGTAGGATAGGTTCACCTAAGGCCTTGCTCATCTCTCTCTATGTGAAAGCTTTCCCTAGGCATCACTCCTAGGGAAGGTTGTCTCTTGCTCTTTGGCAGTAGAAGGTATACAGGAGTGAATATACCCCATAAAGGTGATTGGAGGATGTCAAGCCTATTAATATTTGAAGAAGGTTATAGAAATTCCGTGCACAGAAAAAGACCAAAGAAAATCCCTTAAAATGAATTGTCCTTTCCAGTCAATGTTTAAACAGATATGATTTGTATGGATAGTCAGGTTCTTTACCATCCGTTGCCTGAATTATGCCTCCTATTTCCGTAAACAAACATACATACATAGCAGAAAATGGAGCATGGAAAATTTGTTCTGTGAACACATCTGTTCTTTTTCAATGCATCTGCTTAAGAGTTTTTCTCTGCACACACACACACAAAAGTACATGACTTTCAGTAAGTAACAAAGAAGTATAATAGGTTGGTTTGTAATAGCTTTCCACAGTCCTACTAGAAGTAATTTAATTATTAGATTCCCAGAGTTCATTTGGGTTTAAAATTGTACCTCTCCTGCAATAAGTATTGAATAATGAGCCCTGAAACCCCCAGGTTTAAATCTACCTTGTTTTAATTTTACCTGGAGTTTTTAAAAGCTTATTTGCGTGTAGGTACAGAGTTTAACAGAAATCCTGGACTACTGTGACTTTTGCTTGAATGAAGGCTACCCTGCTGTGTTTGCTGAAGGAGGATTAGAGAAAAGTGGCATTAATAAATTATGAACCAGTTAAAATAAAACTGCAGGCTGGCAGAACAACAGAGTAGAGTACAAAATCAGCAAGACAAAACCTACACAGTTTACATCTGTATGGCTCCAAATATGAAATAGGTGTGCAGTGCCTGGGATGCACACCCATGAAAGTGAACTTTTCTGATTAACTGTAATCACTGTTAATGCATTTGCCAAATTTTCAGGCAAAAGTACAAAGCTAAGTGCTCTTAGCTTTTAATGAATTCCAAGGGAACAAAAGCAGAATTTTTGGAAGGCTCATCTCATGGGAGTATTGCTAGCATAGACATACCACATAGTGGTATGCCCACAGAATCCATATCCTTTTAAATTTTGAAGTAACAAATGGAAAAAAAAAAAAAAAAAAAAAAAAAAAAAAAAAAAAGATTGAGCAACACAAAAGGGACATTTCTAAAGTTCAGAGTGTGTTGGGGGCTATTTCTGGAAAGAACTGCTTCCAAAACAGTATTTCAAAATTGTGTCTAACTCTGTCCTGTAACACCATATTCTGCTCTAACTCTAATATACATGTATTCATATCTCAACCTGTAACACCATATTCTTGCTAACTGAATAGTGATATAATTAAAACCATTTGAAATGATCCACCTAGGCTATAACTACATACATTTTGTAATAGCATTGAGCATTACAGTAGCAAATCAAGCAGATATCTATGCTTGTTTCCTTATTTACCACAAGGAAAAAAGATAAGCTATTCTGCAAGCATTTGTAAGGTATTACTCCATAGGCAGATTTCTGTTATGTGGTGAAGAGGCCCAGTATAGGAGGATTAAGTAGTATGAAGCCATACTTTTCTTCTGTCAAAGAAGCTATGTGGACAAGGCTATGCCAGATTACTGGCCTCTCAGAGAAAATTTAACAGAATAAACAGAGCTTTTTAATGTAAACCTGAACAGAAGGTCTTGTGATGTTCATGTTCTTGTAGACGCAGACCTGGTTACCTTCTCTGGACCTTTAACTACTCTGTAAAGCAGAAGAGCATACGTGAAAGAGCACTTCAACCACAGTATTCTTTCACACCAGCTGAATTACAAAACTGAGCTTGATAGATAGAATTACTTTTCACAATTCTGTCCCCTGCATGTGGCTTTTGAACAGGTTACAATATGATTTGGAGATCTAGATTAATCAGTGAAACACAGAAGGTTCAGCTGGGGATCTTTGTTAAATCTTAATGGCAGCACTTAGCAGTTACAAAAATTATAAAATCACTTTAAGTAAGTGTATTGGGTTTACATGGTTTTCCTACTAGATGGTGATACAGGGCCCAGCTGTGTAAAATCTCTACTTCATATCAACTGTAAAACTGTACTAAGTAATAAATAAAGTCTGTACACTAAGTAAATGAGTAAGTAATGTGGCATAAAATTAAATAATAATAAAATAAAATAATAATTAAAAAATTGTTAGTGCGTAGTTTATATGTGAATCTCCGTAACTTGGGTTATGAACAGAGTCCTACTATGGTGAGGCAGAAGTCAGAGGCAAGGAGAAAGGCTGTATTACAGTATCAGCTTGATGTATGGCAAAGAGATAATGAATACAGGTCTGTTTTAAGAAACAGTTATACCTTTTTTGATGAGGCTTTGCAGTCTTTTCAGAGAAGCTCATATATATGTCTATGACACTTGATATGATTTGTTTTGGTGCCTTTTTTTTTTTTTTTGGCTGGGTTATCCATCCATGTTTCTTCTTTCTTCTTCACTATTTCTTCAAATTTTGAGCAGTTCATCAGTTAGAACAGTAATGGAAATAAATTAAGGAATAATGACCATAAAATTTTGATGCATTAATGATACCAATGAAATCCTAAAATTCTGTAACATGTTGACCAGATCTACTTGCAAAGTATGTATTCATATGAACTTTTCTCATATATGGCACATTTGCATTTCATTGACTTTGTGTCTATTAGGATTATAGGAATTTAATTGATTTGTTAAAATTATATTTTATCTTTATATTAATTTTAAATATTTTATCCAGTAACTGTGTTTATAAAAGAGTTGGCATGGGTCTCTGGGCAGCAGGAATCTGCTTTAATCTGCAGATTAAATTTTATGTACCTTTTCAAAAGGTTCATCAGAAGCAGTCTATAATTTGTGGCTGATGATGCAAGGTCAGCATTGTAGCTAGAAAAGTTTAGGAAAAAATTGAGTCAGACCCTTTTCCGCAGAACAGTGCAATTCTGTCAAGATCAAAAAACTTCATAAAATTGATTTTGATTTTGTCAATACGTCCTTTGGAGGCAGAGGAAATAAGGGGAAGAAGAGAGTCCTGAAAATGTCAAAATATGCCATTTTTATTTTTTACAAATGAAATTCATTAGTAGTTCCTTTTGAAATTTCCCATTGTTCCATATATTTATTTTGCATTGCCCACTATATACAATACAACATGCAATACAATAAAAATAGAGAAGGAATGCTTAGAGGTAAAATTAGATTTTTCAAATACATTAATTTTATAAAGAATTAGTTTTTTTTTTTTTTTTTTTTTTTTTTTTTTTTTTTTTTTTAAGAAAAATGTGTTTGGCAATCTGGAAATTCACCATGAATAGTTTTCCTGCAATCTCTTCTTATGTAGATGTACCCACATGCACCACGACACTGAATTCCTTTCATAAATTAGTTCTGTGTATTCTAAGAATTGCAGTAGCTGAGATTTATATATTTATTTTTCCTGAGCTATTTTTAATCCTCTGCTCTGATCATTAGAAAGTTTTCTTTCCCCAATTTTTTGAATGATTGCTTTCACGATCATCTGATTCCATTTGCTGATATTTACTATTCCATTTGCTGACATATACTATATATATCATATATATATACTACAGCTGATATATATTCCATTTGCTGATATATACTATAGCTTAAACAGTCTTTTAAACTGAGATTCAATATTTAATATACTGATGAAGACAATCATGTCCTCTTTCAGTCATATTTTTGCTAGGTTAAACCAGCCAGACTGCTCCATATATGTTTATGCATTTTTCTTTAATTTGAAGCAAAGATTGGTAGTATCTGAACAATTTGAATGCAATTAAACATTTCAATAAATAAGCTATTATATCTTCCATTATAACTCTATAATCATGACAACACAGAGGATAGAAAGGACCTTTTGTTTTTTTGTTCTTGTTGCCATGGTTATACATTTAACTTCCACTCTAAATTACTGCAGTGCTTCATTAAATTGTTTGATTTTCATTAGATTTTACTACAATTTTCAAAATAATTGGTGTTTAAAGCCAAGTGATAATTCATTTGTAATTTGAAAGCTTATATCTTTATAAAAGAAAAAATATATTTAAAAACAGGAAGCTAAAATCCATGATATATCTTAAAACTGGCATCATCTGGAGGGAGGGATGGACAAATCCAAGGTTATGTGTGTATTCATATGTGAAGAAATAAGTGCTAAAAGAAATACTAGAAGAAAAGGCTCACAGAACCATAGGATCACAGAAAAACAGAATGGTTGAAGTTGGAAGGGCCCTCTAGAGGTCATCAGGTTGCCCAAGACCATGTCAAGACATCTTCTAAATAGAGCCAAAGAGGGAGACTCCACGACCTCTCTGGGCAACCTGTGCCAGGGTTCAGTCACCTTCACAATGAAAAATTGTTTCTTCATGTTCAGGTAGAACCTCCAGTGTTTCAGTTTGTGCCCATTACCTCTTTTTCTGCCACTCGACACCACTGAAAAGAGCCTGGTTCTATCCTGTTTGTATGTTCCCTTCAGGTATTTACATACATTCTATAAAATCCCCCTGGAGGTTCCTCTTCTCCAGGCTGAGCAGTCTCAGCTCTCTTAGCCTTTTCTCATAGGATAGATGCTCCAGGCCCTTAATCTCAGTGTTTTTTTGCCTGACCTTCTCCAGTGTGTCCATGTCTTGCACTGACTAGGGAGCTCAGAACTGGACACAGTACTCCAGGTGTGGCCTCACCAATGTTGATCAGAGGGAATGGATCACCTCTCTCGCCTTGCTGGAAACATTCCTCCTATTGTAGGGTACATTCTACCCCATCATCCAGATTGTTAATTAAGATAATGAACAGTACTAGACCCAGTATTAATGTCTGGGGTACAGCACTAGTTACTGGCCTCTAATTAGACTTTGTGCTGCTGATCACCATCCTCTGGGCCTGTCCATTCAGCCAATTGTCATTCCATCTCCTTGAACCTCCATTTCATAGCAATTGCCTTCAGAATGTACTCCCTCTGTTCTTTAAAATATTAAACTTTTCTGAAAAATGAAAAATCAAAACTGTTCTTAAACAGGGATCAGATGCATAAGCAATCTTACTGAAGAAACAAACAAACAATCAAACAAGTCTCTTATTCTTCTAACACCTTTTTGAATTCATGAGTGTCTTGTTTTGTTTGTTTTGTTTTGTTTGTTTTGTTTTATATGTGTCCTGAATGCTGTTGCTTAAATACTGGTTTGATTTTCTCCTTTTAAGAGAATTCTGAAGCCAATTCACATTCTCCAAAGTACTGAACTGTTTTTTTTTTTTTTTTTTTCTTTTTTGTTTTGTTTTGTTTTGTTTTGTTTTGTTGATTTTAGGAACACCAGTTAGAAGCTTTTGTTCACATACTGTGATGTGGTTATTTTCATGTCTTATTCTGAGATTCAGATTAGCAGTGGACAGACTGAGTATAAATTTTTTTCTTCTGGAATACAAAAGCAAAATCTTGCTTGATCTTGATTTTCAGTACAAACACAGGCCGTAAAAGTAGGATCTCATCATCCTTCTGACTTTTTGGGTTTTATCCCAGAAACAATGGGATAGTAAGTGCCTTGGGAACATGCAGCTCTCTCAATGTGCAGGCCCAGAACTGCCTCCTTTGCAAGATCAATAGCTCCTGTTATTTTTGATTCGAATTTCATAATTTTCCATTTCACTGTCTTGCAGAACACACACAGTTACAGCACACACAGTTACAGCTGGAAGATCCTCAAAAGACACAGACTGTTATTTGTTGCTTGTTTAAACACATAAAGCTAATAAAGTAACACTGAATATACTGTTTTACAATACTCCAGCCCCGTAGCTGGTTTCAGTCCTGATCTTGGAATGCTTTGAACTGCCAACATTAATGATCTTGGCAAGAGTATGCCAATGAGAAGAAAGACAAAGTATATGAAAGCTATGAAAATGACTTGTATTTATCCACTAAATGTATATTTCAGTTAGACATAAGAAGGGAGAAAAGTTGTTTTACTGGAAAATCTCAGAAGTGCTTAAAATTTATGAATTATGATTTGTACCCTAATCTAGTTTTGGAGTGTTTGTATACCACTGCTTCCAGTCCTTCCCCACTCTTCCATATGTGGTAATATTTAATTGTATGAGGGCCATGACTGCATTTACATGTTCAGGAGCTCAGTGAAGGAAAAACATTTTGTCATTTTGCCTTACCATCTCTGTTCCACTTACAGCATAGCCCCTCTGCCAAACAGCCTAACAATAATACACACAGTTCAAATTCATGACAAGAGGAACCTTTTCTTATGAACAGTTGTGATGGTTTTAGTCAATTTTCAAATAAGGGAATGAATATTTGCAACTCACACGTGACTTTGCCCATCTTACAGGAGATGTTCAACTGTATTCATTTTCATATATATATAGAGATCCCCAAATCAACCAGCTTATTGATGGCTCGTATATTAAAGCAGATTTTCACAAGTGGCATATATTAAAGCAGATTTTCACAAGTGGGAGGGTATGTACCTCCAGCAATCACATTTATATGCCATTACCAGAAGTTACTATCCACCTGTCCTCTCACATTTGGAAGGAGCTCAGACCATAGCAGAGAAGCTGCAGGGATTTTGGAGCAAATTTTACTTTTGAAGAAAACTGCAGGTTGCAGCATTCTGCTACTGGAGTTCACAGCCACCCATGCAGTTGAATTCTCAGTTCTAATACTGGTGGTAAACTCTAAAAGAGCTTTGTGTCCTCAGGTGACTTTTTTAGTCATCCTGAAATATTGCTGTTGTCTCCCACCATGTAACAACTGATGAAGAAAAGGTTGTTTTGAAGCTGTCTTTTCAACTTTCCTTAGGGTTTGCAATCAGAAGTAGTTAAAGATGCCTTTTAAAATAGGAAACTGGAAGTCTTTCACAGGACAAAAATATGTATGTCTTAGCCAGTATGACTAGCAGTAAAAACCTTATCAGCATCTGCTTAATTTTCATTTTTTCAGATGTCCGTCCATCTGCTTCAACATAGTGAACCACCGCTTGATCTGCAATGCCTGTGTTTGTTATGCTATTTTGTGCATTAAAAGAATGTAGGCTACAAGTCTGTACCCCAGAGTACACATTGAGTAGTTTACTTAATGTGTTTTCTTCTAATACGCACTCTTATGTTTGCTTGTAGCCTTTTATTTTCATGTTTAAAAATGATCATTCTGAAACAGGAGAGCTGAAAACCACATGATTATTCTCTTTCAAATGCAGAGCCATCAGAGTCCTCTCCTGCAGAGGCCTGATAAGTGCTTTAAATTTTTCAAATATGGTAGAAATTGTGGCCTTTCCCCTTTAGCCTTGATTAGGGTTGGGATTTAACACTTGCTGCCTCTGTATTTTCTGTGATTAGATTGTCCTTGGGCAAGTGCATTCAGCATGTGCTAGGCAGGTCAGTGATCAGTCTTCCACAGGGAAAAGAACAAAACCAGAAAATATTCATAATTCATTATGATCAGACATTAAAGAATACTCTAGAGATATCTGCTGGTTGTGTGCACTTATTCTACAGTATTATTATTATTTTACAATTTGCTCTTCATGTTGGTCATTACCATATGCTTTGATTATTTTAATGCATTAGTATTTCCTGCCTTTGTATACACAAGCCAGCGTTTAATTTTCAACATATTTGTCTATAGAAATATTTTGTTCTTTCAAGGAATATTCTCGGGGCTAAGGAAACATTCTCTATTTAAAAATAAATAAATCATGTTAGGACATGATCTTGAACTTCATAAGAACTGCTGAATATTAAAAGCATAAGACACTTCCCTGCAAGATTTTAACTGTATTTTCTGCACTGCAGTGAAGTAAATATACATTGGTATGTGGCTATATAAATATTTACAATGCACCATTCTCAGTTATAGAAAAACGGTGACTTATTTCTCCTAACTTTTCTACCCCAAAGTTGTATTTCTTGTATGTCTTAAAATGATGTAAGCTGTATATCTTAAAATGATACTCTTAACCAGAAAGCTCATGTGCATGGTTGAACAATGAGGAGTGCAGTTTACCTTTCTGCAGGGAGACAATGTGATTCCTATGCAACACAAGTCCTTCTTAAACTCAGCTTCAGAAAGTTTAACATTTCACAGAGCCATGCAATGCCTGAGATTAGAGGAGACCTCTAGAGACCAACTAGTCCAATCCCCCTGCTCAAAACAGGGTTAAGTAGAGCAGGTTCAAAAAATAAATTACTTAACCGACCTGAACTTTTGCAAAACATTTGACACTATCCCCCATCCTTATCTCTAAATTGGAGACACCACATGCTGGGTAAGGAATTGGCTAGATGGTCACACTTAAAAAGTTGTGGTCAACAGCTCAATGTCCAGGAGGAGATTAGTAACAAGTGGTGTTCCTCAGGGGTCAGTACTGGGGTTGGTGTTATTGAACATCACTGTTGGTGACATAGACAGTAAAATTGAGTGCACTCTGAGCAAGTTTGCAGATGATTCCATGCTGTGTGGTGTGATCAACACACTGGAGGGAAGGGAAGTCATCCAGAGGGACCTTCACAGGTTTAAGAGGTGGGCCTGTGCAAACCTCATGGGGTTCAACAAGGTCAAGGTCAAGGTCCTGCATCTGGGCTGGGGCAATCCCAACCACAAATACAGGTTGGGTGGAGAATGGACTAAGAACTGCCATGATGAGAGGGACCTGGGGTTGTTGGTTGCTAAGAAGCTCAACATGAGCCAGCAATGTGCACTTGCAGTCCAGAAAGCCAACTGTATGCTAGGCTGCATCAAAAGAAACATGGCCAGCAGGTCAAGGGAGGCTACTCTGCTCTTGTGAGACCCCACCTGGAGTGTTGCATTCAGCTCTGGGGCCCCCAGCATGAGAAGGATGAGGAAGTATTAGAAAAAGTCTAGAGGATGGCCACAAAGATGATTGGAGCACCTCTCCTACGAAGACAGGCTGAGTTGTTCAGCCTGGAGAAGAGAAGGCTCCAGGGAGACATTGTAACAACCTTCCAATACCTAAAAAGGGCCTACAGGAAAGCTGGGGAGGGATTCTTTATCAGGGAGTGTAGTGACAGGACAAGGAATAATGACTTTAAACTAGGCTTTGAATTAGCTATTGAATTAGCTTTGAATTAGCTGTTCAGAAGAAATTATTTACTCTGAGGTTGGTGAGGCACAGGTTGTCCAGAGAAACTGTGGATGCCCCATCCCTGGAAGTGTTGAAGACCAGGCTGGATGAGGTTTTGACCAATTTGGTCTAGTGGCAACTGTCCCTGCCCATGGCAGGGAGGTTGGAATTAGATTATCTTTGAGGTATCTTCCAACCCAAATCTTTCTATGATTCTATGAAATAGGCTTTTTCTTATACTTTCACAGAATTTCCTGTATTTCAGTTTTTGCCCTTGCCTCTTGTCCTTTCAAGGTATCTCTTTGGATACCACTGAGGAGAGTCTGGCTCTCCCTCTACGAATATGAACACTGATAGATCCTATTGAACCTTTTGCTGTTAATATACCCAATAAGAGTACAAGCCCTTCTTGTTGCTCTTCACATCCCTCACCAGATTCAACTCCAAATGGATTTGGTTTTACTAACATCATACCTACATGCTCAGACTGCATTTTCATATTTCTCCTGGGACTCCTATTGCAGTCTCAAGAGCATACCTCTTGAATGCTTCCTTTTTATGTTTTAGTTTAGACAAGATCTGCTTGTTTGTCTATGTGGTCCTCCTTTCAACCTTTGCTGCATGTGGGGATAGACTGTTCTTAAGCTTGGAGGCAGTGATCCTTGAAAATCAGACAGCTCTCCTGGGTTGTCTTCTCACCAAGGCTATTTCCCTTGGGATTATTCCTGAGCAAGCCAAGGTGTTCTGTCTTGAAGTCCAGACCTGAAGTCCTACTAATTACCTTGTTCCCTCCCCTCAGGATGCTGGACTCCACAATGTCACGGTCACTGCACCTAGCCTTCACATCTCCAAACCATTTTTCTTTGTTTGCAACTAGGTTCAGCAGAGAACCTCCTCTCTTCAGCTCATTGATGTCTTGTGTTAGGAATGAATCATCAGCGCACTCCAGAAACCTCCTGGATGACTTGTTCTTCTCTTCTGATCTGTGAATTCAAGAGCCACCCAGTAAAATGGGTCATCTTCTGTTCTGATCTGGAACCGTTTTCAATTATATATATACGTACATGTATATATATATATATATATATATATGTATATATATATATATATATATATATATAAAGTATAGGATTTCTAGGAGTTTTTTTCATAAAGACTTTGAGTTTATAAAAAGATACAAATGCCCCCTGTTCACTTTGCTCTCCAGCTTGGGTTTCTGAAATGGGTTTTGAATCAGTGGCTTTGAATTTCTTAGTAGTCAGATAATAGAGACTTCTTTTCATTCCTGACGTATTTTTTGTTCCAGGAAAACTTGCTGTTAGTTCTCTACCCTGTAATGAAGTTCAGTTTGTTTTTCAGCATATTCCATGAGCTAGTCCTTAATGTTTGTTATTCTGCTCAGGTGCTCTGTCTTAACTATCACAATTACATTTAGTGAAGGTGAGTAATATAGCCATTGAAGCCCAGTAATGCAAACTGGTGCAAATATTTTGCAATCACACCACCACAGAAAATCATAGTATGTTTTTAGAGGCCTTCACCTTCATGTGTGTGTGTGTGTTCCTTGATGGCATTACCAATAGATAATAGCTAGTAACTGTAGTCTGTCATTAACATAATAACAAGTTTTTTGTCTTCCTGAAGAGGAATGTAGAAATACTGACAAATACAGATTTAATCCCAGGGTTTTTGAACATATATATTTTTAGTTAAATTATGTCTTCAGTTCAGTAGCTATATTATTCAGGTTTGTATTGCTTCTTTTTAAGTCACATGGAATACTCCTATTTTTTTACAGAGGAATCAAAACTACAATAAGTACATTGTTTATGTGTCAATAAAACCAGAACATGTTATGTGAGCTTGTTGGTATCGAGCAAATCTTTTTCTATTTAAAACACAAAGTATTTTGTAAATGTTTCTACAGTGAAGGAAAAGAAAATTCTCAGTATTAAATATACTAAAAGAATATAATGCTCAAAGTTGCTGTGTAAGGAAATTTCTATTATAAAATAGACCTTCTCTTACAATTACCATTATTTTCCCCAGTTTCTGATTATTTGAAAAACTATTAATATTTGTGAAAAAGTTAATTGTTTCCTTTAAAATATTTGACACATTCTTTATTACTTTTAGAACATGTGAGTTTTTTTCCCAGCCAGAGTCACAATTAAGACTGATGAAATCATTAGATGTGTTGTAAACATTCAGTTTATCCAAATAGAGTTTGGCAACATCTTAAAGGTCTTCTGTCAGGTTCATTCACTGTTTAATTATTTGTTGTTGATACTGAATTCCAGTATGATCGTTGTCATTTGTCATTCCAGTCTATTGCAGGTACAGAAACTAATTTTTCATTATATGGCTGATGGTTCCAAGAAGGTTTCAGTTAAGTGAACAAGAGGGAAAATAACATCTCTGGAAAGTTTGCAGTTTCCTCATGAAATGAAACTACTATTTTCTTATGATTTATTAAGCACAACAATGAATACAATAACTGATGAGCAAATACTGTACTTGGATTTAACTTACTTTTCTTGATAATTATGGCTTATAACCAAACCAAATAAGTGATATTTCAGGGATTTTTTTATTTTATTTTATTTTATTTTATTTTATTTTATTTTATTTTATTTTATTTTATTTTATTTTATTTTATTTTATTTTATTTTATTTTATTTTATTTTATTTTAAATTTCTTGCTGCTTACATATTTTTAAAGGAAAGCTCACAAGACACAAGATACTTACCTTGGTTAAAGATAATGTTAAAGTGACATATGTCTCTTCAGTAGTTTGGATTCTGTAATCCAACTGCAGATTTTTATTACATTTTGTATTTTAACTACATGTCTAAGAAAGTAGATAATGTATATTTTCTTTGATTATCTAATTAGGATTAAATCCATGGAAAAATAACACTGCAGGATTGAAATTGTGATGGTAATTTAAAAGCCATCACCTTACCTTATATCTATAAACTTTTTGTTGTGACTTCTCAAGGGGTAAAGCCTTGACTATCTACATTTGCAAGTGGAAGATACTTTTTTTGTACTACATCAATAGGGAGGACCACAACAGCATTTGTAGTTAAAACATTTTTAACTATATTTCTTGAATGGAGGGAGAACCTACCTTTTCACATATTTTAATCCTTCTCTTTAATCATAGAAATAAGTAAAATAGATATAAATGTAGAATGCAGGTGGGTAAGTATGAGGCATATTATGTAGGCAAAGGTTCTTCACAGTGGCTGAAGTAGGTGTCTTTCCTGTTACGTGTTCCTCTTTCCACTCACAGACATGATTCATTTAGTTACACAGGCCATCTGTATCATATACTCTTCTTTAAAACTACATTAATTGAAAGCAGAGAGAAGCACAAAAAGCTAGAAATTTGAGATCCTTATTTTCAGTCCATGACATTGTCTGCCTTTGTCTCTGATCCTCTTCCCTACAAACAAAGAAGATGAAGTATACATCTCCTTTCTGTAGTTTCTTCCTTGTTCCATTTCCATCTTTTCCTCTAAATCGAAAAATACCTTTTGATGAAAGGACTGTTCTCTACAAATGTGGCTTGCTCATTTTCAAGGAAGAAACGTGTACAAAGCCATTCAGTTAGAATGCTAGTAGAAAACAATTAAGCTGCCTTCTGGGTCAATTTCTGTACTGTTTGTTTTTTCAATAAGTGTACTTGCAGTTCTTTTCAGATGAGGCTTCTAATGCCTGGACCCCTGAGTAGCTTTTCATCCAAACTCTAAAACTGTACAACTGCGATGAAAATTGCCTTGATAATACTTGTTTATTTTGTCACAAAGGTGTTGTGAGGTTTAAATAATTAATACTTGCAAGCATTTCAAAATCCTTAGTTTAAATGATGAGATGACATCTCTTAAAATCTGGGATATGTCTTGAATTCTTTGAGGATATTATCTAATTTGTAGAGCACTGCCTACATATTATTTGAGAGTACTTCAGATAATGAGGTGTTTTTGGCTGGTTATAGAAAACCTATTAAATGCAAAATAGTAACAACAGGTCTGACTGGATTCAGGTGGTGAGAGAATTTTGTACGTGAAGGACTCTGAAACACATATGAAACACAGTACAACAGTTAGACAAATGGCCTGCCTTCCTTCCTTCCTTCCTTCCTTCCTTCCTTCCTTCCTTCCTTCCTTCCTTCCTTCCTTCCTTCCTTCCTTCCCTTTATTTCACTCTCTCTTTTTTTTTTTTTTTTTTTTTTTTCTTCCCTCCCTCAGTCATGATTTGGAGTTGCTTATTTCTGGGCTCAATGTGAAAAGATTAAACTCATGTGTGCTGTGGCAGCCCTTCCATGCAAGTTAAAGCTGCTGTGACTCAATAGGAAGCAAGGCGTATTAGTCTGGGCATAAGTATGTTAATGTGTTACTTCTGCTGTACCCTCAGTGGTAGGAAGACATTTGGTAATAGAAGGAGCTGCACCTTTTCCTTTCTTCCTCCCCTTTCTGAAATTATTTTAGTTCTTAAGGCCCTCTTTCTAGCAACCATCAGAATTTGCAGTTTCCCTTGGCTGTGTGTCAGTAGCAGCTGAGAGCGCCCAGGCTTTTTTGTTCTAATTTTGATGACATCCATCTTTCCATACTCTACTGCAATGCTGACAGTACTGCTTTCAGCATCTAGTCTGTGAAAACTTAGCACTGTGCATTGTATGTGTCAGTGCAAACACCAGCCTAGATGGGATTCACCTTACCTAGTTTCAGGTGTATGCAGCTGAACATGTGAACTCCCCTTGAAGTCAGTGCAGAGAAAGGCATGGTTAGAATTCTGATAATGAAAATATTATCAGACCTTCACTTGGCTGTGAGATATACCACTTTTTACAAGTACTTCTAGAAGGAATTTAAAGGAAATATAGACAATTAAATCTACCTGTGTTATCATTTTTAGTCTTGTGCCTCCCACCCCTAGAAGATGAATATTGTTATGTAGTTTTTGGGTGTGTTACCTGTTATTCAAGGAGATCAGCCATGCCATATATATCTGCCTCAGTGTCTCCATTTATATATTATTATGGAAATTGTGATTTTGAAACTAAGAGCATTGATGAAAGAAACACTGGCTGATGGCAGGAAGTGGTATCATCTAGTGTATTTGTATCTGTGCTGAAAGATCAGTGTTCTCATGCTGAATGGGCTCTAATAACGTTGATAAATGTTATGCTCTTATATCCAAGACTGCACTGCTTTAAGAGAAAAAGAAAGAAATAATTTGATTTTAGGAATTTGCTGACATTTTGCCAAATGTGTAACAGTCTTTAGCTGTTATTGTTTCTTTTGGTAGCATATGGCACCGGAATTTTTCATAACTCAATTCACAGCAGGGCACTCATTGTCTGGTTTGACTCATTTGCTTCTGTCTGGAGTAAGCTACATCTATACAATGCATTTTAAGCTTTGGCATATCTCAAAGAGCCACTGTAGGTCTGTATTTTTAGTACTTACATACTACCATTAGGATAGATATCTTATCAGTGAGTCATCATTTCATTGAGTAGGTAAATGACATCCAAGTCTATTTTACACTTCTTTTAGGTCATCATACTGCAGTCTCATATCCTAGGTAATGACCTCTACTATATATGATTTTGGATACTATGTATCATTATGAAGTTAAAATGCTTTGTTATCTCTGGGTTATATGTAGTATATTAGCATTTGTTATATTTTCTAATGAATGTTGTCCACATTTTTCTAGCAAATGACGTTGACTTTTTACATACTCTACTAGTATGACCTGTAGTCTTGTTGCAGACACCTGTGAAATCTCATATTGATTTTAAAGTGCTTAATAAATTACAAAGCTTGACACCTGAAATGTCTTTTATCATTTCTTCCTGACCTTCCATTATCTCATATTTTCAGCCACGTAGGCAGAGCTGTAGATGATGATTACATGTCACATTGTCAGTCCTTTAGAAAAGTTCTATTTACTTTAGTTGGGTGGCAAAAACAACTGCTTTAAGGACATTTATGTTTCATTGTAATTCAATGATGTTTTGAGTGATAATGGCAGCCAAAATACAAGCATAATATTTGCCATTTGGTGCCTTCTTTTTTTTTTTTTTTCTTACTGTAACTCTGAGGATGCTGTTTCTCAAAGCTATCCCGAATGTCTCAATATCCTTCAATGTAGACAGGAAGTAGAACTTATCTGACCTAATGGTAGATAGACATACATAATTTTACTTTTGTGTTTATACTAATTCAATGTGAAATTGTTTCATGCTAGTGATAATTACTGTAATTTCCTGATTTTAAAACCAGAGTTTTTGAAATGGAATAATGACAGCTGACACAATATTTTACTTAGTTAACCAATTAGTATGCCTATAATAAGTTATCCTATTTAAAATTACTATAGTTTTCCTTCTCATTGCATCATGCAAAAAATCACAGCAGTTAATAAATAGTCAAAGATCTGGGTAATTGACTCGGAACATAGACCACAATGCACAAATAACTCAGGGAGCATTCTGAACACTATGCTATGCAGTTTTTTCTCTCTGTCTCTGTGAAGCTTGAGTCTGCTGCACTGTAAATTAACCTTGCAGTGTAGGGAGGATAAACATACATCCACATACACATGTAGGTCTGCACTTATAGCCTAAAAAGTAAATGGAATACTTGAGGTAGCTGAAGGGAGCTGAAAAATCTTTGTATATCTTCAGAATTATGAGATACAAAATTTCAGCTAGTCACTCTAGCAGAACTGTTACTTAAAAAACAAACAACAACAAACCACAAAGGATGCGGTGATCTGAAAGAAAACACATCTGTGTGCAAATGTAACCCATAGTTCTGTGGTGGCCTCATTAAAAGCCTCAACGTCTGTTACATCCTTGAGGGTCTTGGTAGATGGGACTCCAACACTGCGAAGCCTGAGACATTTTTCAGTTTGCACAGCACAGAAAACTGCCTGATAAAATTTAACTTATATATTTTTTTAACTTATATATTTTTAAGTGTTTTCAGAGCTAAATTTATTTCATGAAGCATTCTTGGAATTGTGAATTCCAAGATTCATATGCAGATTCTGCCCACTTTTGTCTTTAGAAAAAAAGGAATTTTTTTCTCTATAATATAGGAAAGATTTCCTATGCCACAGATTATGTTTTTCTATCCCATTTTTTTCAATTATGATAAAAGACATGACAATAAGAAAAGAAAATTTCTCTTCCACAGATGTTTTCTTCTAGATATTTCTCAGTATGAAAATTGTGATTTATGAATCAGAGGAAATGATTTTTGTTTGCCACCTCAAGTGTTCCATCCAGCTATCCATATTTTTCACTGTTTTTCATCACTACAAATAGAATACCCCTCTATAAATACATTAATTCTTTTATAATACATCTGTAAAGTCAGAGAACATCACTGCATGGAAAGTCGAGACAAGAAAAGAATGAAAGTTTCCAAAAAAGAATTGGAAAACTTTTTCATTTTCATAATGAAACTAGGTAACAGAGATTTACATTTTGTTGCAAGACAATGGTGTTTGGTTCCTTAAAACTTCTGAAAATGTTACTGCTGGTGACCTGAGAAGATATGTGACCTGAGAAGAATGCTTGTGCAATGGGTGCAAATTGAAACAAAGGAAGTTTCAACTGAATATGACATATGAAAACATTCTGTGATTCTGTGATATAGAGGAAGAATATGACCCCATGGATCTGAAACCATCCTTCCCTCCTTTAGGTGGTTTTAATTTAAATGAGAATTTTTGGCTAATTTTACAATGTTGATGCAGTCTGACATTATCTCTTGGTTTACCTATTATTTGTACATCTCATATATTTCCTGGGTCATGTTGCCTTCTACTTCTACACAGAAGTGAAAGACAGTAATTTATTTATTTATTATTTTTTTCCTGGTAGTCGTATCTTATTATATTTTACATTAAAATTCAGGTGGTCTCTTTTATAAATATTTTATGGTCTGTATTTTTTCACTTCTAGAGTTATGCTTCTTTTTGATTCAGTTGTTTAAGATTGTTCTCCCTTCAATCCTTTTCTGAGTATTCATTATGTATGTCCTATTTGCCTTTCCGCTTCTTAAGTAAAAATCAGTCCCTGGTGTGCAGGTCAAAAGTTTTCCTGAGAGACACAAACTGCTGATTATTTCTCCCAAATTAATCTCAATCATGTACTGATTATACTCTAACCTCTTTGATTGCTCTGGTCCATTCTGTGTTTCTGTGTTGTGAAAACACAAACCTCGGGCCTCAACTGATAGCTAAAAGCGTTAGTGAAAACAGAGAATGTCTAGATCTTAAGTTCATTATTCTTTCTAGAAACAGTGTCTGAACCTTTGCAAGAATCACATGTGGGCAAACTTTCTATCACTCAGAGTTAATTGCTGCTGGAAAAGCAATCTCTGATTTCCTTTTAAAGTTACTGATCTTAATCTTAACAATCTTAACCCATTTGCTAATAAAATCTTTACCTTATATCTCAGGAGTGCAGTGACCAATCAACAGTTGTATTATTCAGTTTGGTTTATTAAAAGAGTGGTTTCTCAAGAAAAAAAAAAAAAAAAGAAAAAAGAAAAAAAGAAAATTCACCCACCTACCCACCCACCCTCCTTTTTTCCTCCTTTGTTGCTTAATTAAGCAAAAGGAAATCCACCTTCAATAGCAACATTTGTCTGTCACCTGAAGTTCATGGTGTCCACGGTAGCATCCACTTCTGCAACAGATGTTTCACAGGCAGTGTGAGAACTAGGACATTACATAGTAAATCCACATTGTGAATTGAAATTCTCACTGAAACATCATTGTTTTTCCTTGCAAAATCAGTATTTAGTATTCTGGACAACACAAAACTACATAAAACATTCCAATCCCAATATTTTTAAAACAAGTCATCTACTGACACAGTTTACATATGCTACTCTATGAGGTGTGGTGCATCAATTTTCATGTTCTCCAGGAGGAAATGTGAATGAAAAACATTCAGAGCCTATTCCAAATTTCCCATTGCCAATATGATGTAATGTTCAGGTAATAAGCAAAGGAGCACAGAGTCTGTTTAATATTTGGGATGTTAATTAAAAATAGAAACAGTTATATGATATAGGTTCCTCTTGTTGAGAATATCCATTCTTTCTGTCTAACACATATGTTTGAGCTACTCTTGCAGCAAGGGCAGGCAAGAGGAAGTATGGACTTTCGAGGCTGAACATTTGCGATTTCCACACACCATTTCAGGCTGCAGAATATTGGCAGATTCCCAGTAGTGTATATTAGGCTACAGAAAGTGAAATATTAATGGCTTTTTGTTGCTGAAGCCCTCCTCATTTTTTCTCAAACATGATACTTTGCCAGATGCCACCAACAACACCATCAGCTTCTTTAGAGTGAGACTGTCAGCTGTGTGCAGGACAAGTTTGCATTATGCAGGACAACATATTAGGGATTTCTAATATGCAGAGTGCTATATGCGAAATTTTCTTTCTCTTTTCCTGTTCAGACATCTTATCATACAAATTACAAAAAAAGACCCTGGAGACAGTTACTTTTAGGCTGAGAAATACTCTATATCTTAAGATTAACACAGTTTCAGTACTTTTGTTTACACTATCCATCAGAAAAAAAGGAGTAGGATGATGGATTTTTATCATTTCTATACAAGAGTGATAGAGTAAAAAAAAGTGGATTTGCAAATGATGTAATCTTTGGTTTGTTCAAGTAGAATTTCAAGAGTTGTTTGTTGTATCATTTGATTTCCAGTAAAGATTCTTCTAAGCATTGCTTGTGGGTACAAGACAACAACCTTCCCTTTGTGTCACTGTTACATGTTACTAATTAACACAGGAGCTGTCATCAAAAGGCCAGTAGGCATTGATCTGCTGACCTCCCAAAGTGATTAGCAACATGAAATTTTTTAATAGGATTTGTCTGGGACATCACTGAAAAGCAGAAAGGCCAGCTCCACATGTGTAACAATTTAACATGGAAGGTCTGTCACATCCAATGCATGATTGTTTATTTCTCAAGGTGAATAATACTAATAGTGCTACTTTACACTTACACTACTTATAGCTATTCTTGCAGCCAAAGGAGGTTGTCCATCATTAGTCTAGTGCAAGCTGGCAATGTTAAATTCATCAATATGAAAAAATTAACAATAGTGCATAGATGTGCTCTCAGTGGGGTTATGAAATTATGGGGTTATAATAGTGCTCTCAGTGGGGTTATGAAGAGTTGCTAATTTTGTTATGAAAATGTTTGAAGAGACACTGTGACTAGGCAAACTGCATTGCAATAAAATAAAGAGATCCTGTTAGAATATGTGGTCAACTATTTGTATTTCTATTTCTTATTCAAGAAGACACCATGCATATTTGTTTTCATGTTTAAGCATGTGTGAGAGAAAAAACAGGAGAAAGACTTTACTAAGGATTTACTGGAAAAAGATGGCAAAATTTGTATTTTTGCACAGATCCATTTCCTAATACATTTTCTATGATGAAGAAAATTGAATGAAATACAACTGTCTTGTACAGCTTTTCCACCTATTCCTTGTAATAGCATTTAGCTTTTGAGTGATGCCATTGGTGAGGCTGCTGTAGAATGGGATATAATAAATAATAATTTATCAACATTTCATATACTGTCAATAAATTCCTACTTAAATAGTGTGATACTTAAACAAATGTAATTTAAAATTGAAAATGTTGAAATAGTTCTCCAGCAAACAGAATACTGAAACTGTATGATTTACATAATAATACTCTGATTTGTATATCTATTAGTTTTGTTTAATTTGCTGCAAACAAAATGTTCTAATCTGGTTTCAGGATTACCTTTAATCTATCATTCTTCAGTTCTTCACATACATACACGCCCACAGACACACATGCTGGACTTCATTTAGAGTACATAGAATGTAGCTTTCTTAAAACATCTTTATCATTTCCAAGGAAGAGGTTTATTGGAGAAATCTGAAGACAGAAAAAGAAAACAGTGATCTTTACCATTTTTTTGTTCTTTTCAAGAACACCTTTTCAACGTTGTTTTTCAAGGTTGTTTTCAGGGTTGAACATCTTTTCAGGGTTGTTTTTATTGTTGTTGTTGTTGTTGTTGTTTTTTTTTTTTTTTTTTTTTTTTTGTGGAGGGTAATTTGTAAGAAATTGGACTGAAATAGCAATTGAAGTTGCAAACACAAAAGTTAAGAATTGCAGTTTTTGAAATCAGTTTTATTGATAGATAGCCATCTCTGCATTTAAGTATACTTTTAATATTTGAGCTAGAAAAAAGCCCTTCATAAATAATTGAAAAGCCTTGATTTTTTTCCTATATAATTTTAAAATATTACACTAAAAAATTAACCTTAGGGTGAAAATGAGCCCTCAGTATAAATATTCATTGTAATATATTAAAATGTCAGTGGATGTAATACTAATTTAAAAATTAGTATGTAATCAGGAAGCACAGACCACTTATTAACATTTGTCTGTGTTATAGCTCTGTTACTGTTGCCATCACATATGGGAAAAGGTATATGGCAGTAGGAATTAATAACAGATGGAAAAATACTGATGGAAAGTCTCATACTAAGACAGAAGGAGTGCAAGAGATCTGAATATCCATTTCCATGAAGCACTAGAACAGTAACTTTGAATGGAAAATATTTCAGTGTGGGGACATTTCTTTGTAAAAATACATTTTGTTTTGTTGGGAGGTTTGTGGAAAGAGACAGCTATTATTTGCAAGCTAGAAAGTAGTCATAAAAGTTCTTTTTAGTCATAAATGTATGGGTTTTGAAAGTAGAATCCATGTTTGCCTTCAGAGAAAACTTCTGGTCCTGTATTTAAGCCTGGAGCACTGAGGGATCTGGGTTCACTCTACTATTTCCCTGCATAAGAGTGGAGAGCTGATGCAATGCTAAATCCACAAAGGGGGAGCATTCATAAAAGGGCTTAAAGTGAAAATCTTGATTCCTTTATACTAAATCTTAACCCTTCATATTTTTCGGGTTAGGGTAACAGTAGTTAGGTAACAGCTCAGGAGGCCAAATTAGCTCTTAGCAGACTGGATCATATGCTGTACAAAGTACAGACCCTGCAGAAGTTCTGAGAGTAAGATAACCATTTTTGCAAGCAACATCTCTTCGCTAGGCTTGCTATCTTTGCTTATGCAACAATCCTACTTTCTGTTCTTTACGGATCTTGGACAGCAGCTCTGCATCAGTTCTGTGTTGTGACGTTATTTTAGCCTTCTTCATACAGTATGAAAAGGTAGGAGGGATTCAACTTGGAACAGGATCAGCGTGTCATGGGACGACCTCCATCACTACCACCACCAACAGGGACCTCTCTCTATGGTCAAGCACATCTCTCCCTTCTTCAGGACAGCTCTCCATATTGCTTGCTGAATGCAAGAGATCTGAGAAACACACTTTTCTAGGAGGAGGTGCCTCTATACTTTAGCTTCAAAAGTACATTTACTTGTTCTTTGGTAGGCAAATGTGAGCAGATCCAATTAGCTTATGTAAAGTGTCATGAAAACTGTAACTACAAAGACTATAGAGACGAGCTGGTTAGCAGTCTTTGAGCATGAGTGAACCAGGATGAGCATTCAAAAAACTTTCATTGTTAATTGGATTCAGCCCTCAGTCCATCTGTATTACTTCTCCTTTTGCATAAAAGTTCTGATCTGATGGAAAAGCTGTGACTATAAAAACATCTTTATAAAATTTCTAAGGTAATCAAATATAAAGAACCTGACTGTGTGGAAAAGTCCAATTGTCCCACCTCCTACTGAAGGATTCCTAAGATACTTTGAGCTGAAACATACATATCTCCCTCACAAAAAATCCTGCTAGATAAGAGATGGCTTATTAGGGCAAGGGCAGATCACTGGAAACAGAAAGAAAAAAAAGACATGTCCTTTTTTGTATGAACTTATTACCATGACTAGATACTAGTCAAGAGGAACTGAAATATGTATTAAAACACAAACAAAAACAAAAACAAAACAAACAGAAGGAAATGCTATTTAATGCCCTTAAGGAACAAGGTATGAAATAACATATCTCATCATTCATATGTATCTGTATTCTGAATATTCCTATAAGAAAAAAAAAAAAAAAAAGAAAAAAAAAAAAAAAGAGAAGAAACACGTTTTTGAAAAGAAAATTCCTCTATAAATTCATCATAAGAACTCAGAGCCTAAATTAATGTCATGACAATGGCGTCAGGTGTCAGGATTTCCTGAAAAGGGAATTATTTTAGCCTCAACCCGGGAATTGGAGGTTATGATGGGAGACCATTCAAGCCTGATGATTAAAAAAGTATTCAGACAGTTTCTGAACTCTAGTGCAAATTTTCTAATGAAATGACAAAGCTATCTTCCTTTAGAAAATATTTCTGACAAAGTTCCATATTTGAGGTTAATGACATGTCTACCTGGTTGGTGTATTTGAACAAATGAAAAGTGGACTGAGGACGTGACATATGAAGAAAGGAAACAAGATGTAAAACAATTATAAGTATCTGCTACTGTGTTAGCAGAAGTAATAATGTTTAAATGAAAGTGACCCTCTGACAGAGGGTTACTTACAGAATTATTCACTGTCCATGTCAAGCTCCACTGTAGTTAGTGGAAGGAGTGCCACCAATTTCAGATGGCATTGAAAAAAAACAAGAGAAATTTTGCTTTCAGTGTCATTATAAGATGGTAGTACATACACAGTGTAGAGTATTCAGACATACCAAAGAATCATTCTAGGATCTTTAATCTGCCATTAAGATGGCAAATTGCATCCATTTCTATTTACAATTTTGGAATAAGGTTATGTTGAGACCATGGAGGAAAACAGTTTCTAAACTTCAGGAGATTAATTACGTGTTCTTTACCATCTCTTTCCTGCAAGGAAGTGTCCTAATGGTAACAATTGTAGCGAGGTAACAATGTGATAATAAATGCCTTTAATCGTCTATATAAGAATTTGTTCCTACAAGCTAATAAAACTGTTGTTGTTACCAATGAGTACAACTAGTGATGCCTGCTTTGATGAAGACACTAGGGGAAGGGAGGGCAGCCTTATGGAACATAACCATAACCTTTATTCCGCCCAGTAAATAATTAACATTTCTGGGAATTTCTTGGTCTGTAGAGGATTTTCACAGAAACAAGTGATTTAAAATTACTTACAGCAAAAAGTTACTTTTTGTAAATAATCGAAGAAATAGTTAGTGTACAAAATATTTTCCTAGACAGTTTGAGACAGTCTCTCCAAAGAAAGTGAGCAATATAGATTTTAAATTAGTTATTCATAGTGCAGAAATATGGGGAAATCTGGAAAGAATGGAGAAAATTTTTGTGAGTGACTTCTGAAAGGTCTGTCCCCACGTTATAAATGCTATTCTGCAGTTTTCTCATGTACTATAGCATTGTTAAAGAAAGTATTAATCATAAAACACTGCACTGGGTATAGAGTGCATCAGGCAGTATTACCCTTTCCTCCATTCTTATCTAGTAAGTCTGGTTCTGCTAAATATGAAATCTTATTGAATCCCGTAGATATTTATATATGAATATCCAAAACACTGAAATAAATTTGCTTTTCCTTGTCTGTCAAAGACATTTGAATGGTGGAAATGCATCATTTGAAACTATGTACATAGTATTTTTATGTCATACTCTAAAATCCTGCAAAAAAGCCAACTCCACCTGTGTCTCAGTTTCCCCCATTTCAATGTTTGTCATGCTGTATTAGCATCCTAATTATGCCATTGCCTCTGCCTACAAACAATAGCTCAGACAAACCATCATGATTCCATGTTACTTTCATTTCAGCTGTATATATTTGGAGGCTTTAAAAAAAGTATTTCTCTTTTTCTTTTTCAGCTTCCCCTTCAAAAAGAGTAGAAAAAAATGTAATGAAAATCTTATGATACGTTTGCTACCTTGGATAGAATGAGATCTGTCTGGTATGTTAATGGACCCTATATTTCCAAGGTTATTTTCAAATCTAGTCCATTCTTGCTTATTTTAAGAATATCTGACATGTCAGTCTTCCCTTACATTCTGCCAATTTGTCAGATTTGCTTTATCTGCAAGTTTTCTGGTATGTCAGCCTACAAAATAGCATGTATAGAATGCAGTTTTTATATATATAGCAATACAGCAATGACTTTTAAAAATATACTGGGTGTACAATAAAATAATTGTATTTGATCAAGACAGTTCTCAACTGCTCTTGAGAGCAGAAAATGCAAATGCTTTTTATTATATTTCTGTTGAAGATTTCTGTGTTCATATTGACACAATCTGTTTCTTAAATCTGCTGACCTAAACCAGTTCTTATCTTTTATGAGGGAATTGTAATCAGAAAGGGGGAAATTGTGAAGTTATAGCCTGAACATCCCTCCAGTTCCTCCTTAATCCCCACAATAAGTGAGGCCATAGGGTTTCCTGGGGACTTGATCACAGGCTTTTTTAATTTTTTTTTTTTTTTTTTCAGGGAGCTTCATATTGTTATGAGAATAATAGACTTCTGTTTGTTAGCTTGCAGACATAACAGGACTGACGGTTGCAAAAATGTTGAATATCTCCACATAAAACACCACAAGAAGTGGTCTAAACAAGAAAGACAGTCTCCACTTTTATAAATTTAGAAAAAGGCAGGCAAAAAATAAGCACCTCTCTTTGCATTCCTAATGCACAGAACAATAGAATTGCTTATTTAGAAAAAGAAGCGTAACTGAAAATGCATGGTGTTTAATTAATTGTAACTGCCTTGTGAGGTGGTGTAATTTCCCAATTCAATATCCTATTATATATTTTTTATTCATACAAATGACAGGTTCAAGAGACCTGGAAGATTTTTTTTTTTTTTTTTTTTTTTTTTCCAGTAGAAAGTGAATTGGGAGAATGAGTATAAAGTATGGTTGTTTCCTGGTAGGTAGCTTCCTTTCAATCCCAGCTGGAGAGAATAGTAAAATAATGCAATTACAAATGCCTTTTTGCTGTACATTCTATTTCTTTTTGCTGTCTATCCTTAGCTGAATGTCTGGTAATGCAAAATCAGCAAATTACTTTCTATACTTGCACTTTTAAAAAGACAGTGTTCAGTGATTAAAAGTATTTACAGCAGACAATAGATGAAGGACTACATTATTAATTAGTGCAGCTTTATATGTTATGAAATAAAACAGCATTTGGTTTTGATCACACAGATAACAATCTTCAGTTTGTTATCCTACTTATTTTTCTTACTGCTTGGTATCTTAGATGCTTTAATGCTTATAATATAATTGTTCTCTTGTCTTAGATAAAGATGGATTTGCAAATACTTATTCTCTGTAAGGAATATAATAACAGGCATTTTAATTTGTTGTTCAGTACAGAGTACGGCACTGTATGGGCTGCTGCCGGGAAAGTTAACATTCCAGCCAGACCCAGTACAATAACACTTCTGAGAAAAAAATTACAAAGTGTATTGATATTTTATGAGAAAATATGTTGCAGGATTGTGTGATTACACTTTAGGATATCATTTATAGGGGTTTCAATAGGTATTTTTTGTTTTGCATACACTCCTTATCAAGTACTACAGAGTCTGGATTGTGTAGATAAAGCTGTGGCTACACTTGGAAAGAAAACCCAAACAGTGACTTGGAAATGAAAGCTGTATTTAGTTATATGTTTTTTTATACTTTTACTATTCTAACCCTTTAAATACCATAAAACCAATGTCAGTTAAATAATGAGAATGATTTTCATACAGTTTGTGAACCTAAAGCTGTCACAAAGGTAATATACATGTATATCACTTTGGCTTAATTTCACTTGACATTCATAAGATTAATGTTTATACATATGTATGATTAGTTAACCATTTTCAGTTTTGAAGTACAGAACCACATAGGATTAAAAGTGATTCTTTATATTCAGTAAACAATGTATCAGATTTTTTTTCACTGAATGTTAGTGAACATGCTCATAGTTAGGGCAGATGGCAAGCTGGTATGGGCAAATCAGAAAGCTTTTTTGGAAAATGAGAACAATCATATACAAATATAATAATAACGGGCAGTACAATAAATTAATTTCCATGAATACATCACATACTCCTTTTGGAAGAGCAAATGACCAATCAGTATTGAGGTAGGGAGAGCCACCGATTACTTAGGTTCTTTCTGTGTCTCCTGTGCATAAGCATTGTGGTAAGAACAGTGAAATCCATAGACAATGGCTATAGAAATTCACTAGATAATGAGCTCTTCCATAGACATTCTGCATGTGACACTAAGGTCTGCTTTAGTGGAGCTGTGTGCAATTATTCTGAGATCAGCCAAAACCAACATTGTTAAGAATGGTATTTGTGTTAATCTAACTAATAAGCTAGAGGACCAGGACATGTGCATGAGCACCAGCATCTTGTCACCTGCAGTGTTAAATCTGTAGTCCTTCCACTTGTAATGGTGCCAGGCAGTGCAGAAGTGTCAGCATGGGCTAGGGAATGTTTCCAGTAAACAGAGTAACGCACACACACACACCACTTCAGCATTAAGGAAGTGTAATTTTATGGTGGAAAAATGTGTTGTGTCAGCTGTCTGTTATTGCAGAGAATGGTCCCTTATCTTTATTATGTATTACCAAAGATGTGACTTTAGAGTCCATTCTCTGCTAGTTATTGTGAAATTGTGTTACCTGGTAGAATCTGAGAGAAAACAAAACAACTTGTCATTTGGCACATGTAATAAAAGTAAAAAGCCTGCCTTGATTTTGAATTTTAAGTATCTGCAGAGGTCTAACCAGTATAAGCAAATTTCAAAAGTGTGATGTAATATAGAACAAGAAATATATGCCAAAAACTCTTATGCTGGCTATCTCTGGTAGTAGAGTTTTCAACAGCAAACCAATCTTTGAAAGAATACCTTCAGAAGAGTCACCTAAGGAAATTAAAACATAAAAGTATTGATTTTCATGCCTTTAGAAACTGTAAAGAAAGAAGATGCTGGCTGCTTTATGCTTATCTACACTGGATATTGCTGGGAGACATGAGCTTGTCCTGTCACTCCCTGAAGTTTTTACAGAGAAAATTGAATGAAAATCATCTTAAAGCCTCAAATTTTTGTACCTGCATCATGCTAATACATACTAATTCTCAGAAAAGCTGTAATAGTTCAGAATCAGTATAACACCAGTCATAGCTATGTAGGTTCCAGTTTAAAGCTGGCTCAAATTCAGCCACACTGGTGTACAGGCAGCTCTCTTCTGCATCTGTTTGCAGAATATAGCCTGCTGATGTATCCATATAATAACAGTTACCATAGCAGTTGAAAGCAAAGCTTTGAATAGTTAAGGATATCATTAATCTTTAGATGTCTACAAAAAAACACATTATTCCTACCAAGTAAAAAGGAGTAAAAACTTCAGGACAACAAATGTAAATGAAATGGACTTTTAATGAGTGAAGAATTTCTTTTAATGTAAGTTGAATTCTATACCTATTAATTCCAAGATCTTTTCATAAATGATATTACTAATGTCTTGATTTTTTCCTGAATAAAATTCTGGGGATGTAATCTATACTCCATCACTTGGGAGCATCCTTCTTTCTGAAATGTTTTACTTTTGGTTTGAGTCTATAACAATGAATCCTGATAATTGCAACCATGTTGTCATTTCTAGTTTAAACCGAAAGCAGTGAATCACAGAAATCTCAAAACACGGTAAATCTGAGAGCATGCCTGTATGTGAAATACCTTTAAAACTGTTTTTTTTTTTTTTTTTTGTATGCCTGTGGATTTAGAAAAAGAGTCCATTTTCCTTGCTTTGCTTCACTTTTTCTTCCCTTCACTTTCAGATAGAGCTGGAAGATAAATCAGAAGGGTAAACAATTTATCCTTCTTCCTTCTCCTTCTCCTTCTCCTTCTCCTTCTCCTTCTCCTTCTCCTTCTCCTTCTCCTTCTCCTTCTCCTTCTCCTTCTCCTTCTCCTTCTCCTTCTCCTTCTCCTTCTCCTTCTCCTTCTCCTTCTCCTTCTCCTTCTCCTTCCCATTTTTTTAAACTATGAAGAATCAACTCTCCCCATTTGTTAGTACAGATATAAAAAATAAAAATATTAACAAGTCATGCATAAAACAGAAAAAAGCCAAAACAGTTAATTAAAAAACAAACAAACAAACAAACAAAAAAAAAAACAACAAAAAAACTTTCTAACTTCAAGAAATACCAGTTTTGATTTTTCTCTTCTAAAATACAATAAAAAATTGGGTATAATTTGGCAAGCTCTCAAACTTCTGGTGCTTGATTGAACTGTGGGGATTCCAACTCTAAGAGAAAAAACAAATATATATATATTTTATCTTAAAGGAAGTTCTTGGTTTGAAGATAACCTATATTGTTCAACAGTTTTCTAGGCACCAGGTTGTCTGCTCCTGTGGTTTCATATTTCCACATCACTAGTGTATGATACTACTGTTTATCACTACTGTGTTTTTGTTTATTTATTTATTTGTTAGGATTTATTGACAACATAGAATAGTTTACAATATGTATTTCACCTTCGCAGAATTCTGTCTGAGCTGAAACTGCACTGTTTCTCTCTCTTTTATACATTTTCAGCATATTTTTCTCCTGCAATTAAAAACCAAATTTCTGCTAAGACTCCTTTTTCAGTTTTAATTATAACTATGCATTTTTTGCACACATATGTTTTTACTAGTGTCTTTTTTAAATATCCCAATTTGGTGAAGAATATTAATATAAAATATATTTTGAATGTTGTTATCACTTTTAAAGACTACAGGTATCTATTTAGTTAGTTTTAAATATACATTATGAGTATTTGCAGCAAACAAACAATCAAGCAAGCTGTGAACTTTTAGTTCAGTAATGGTGAATATCAAACATTGGGAGTTTCAGATTACTGAAAAAATAATTTTCAATTATATGTATATACGTATTTTTCAATTTTACTGTAAAGAGTAACTTTATGGAATAGATACATCTCTTTTCTTCTACATCGCCTCTCTCTCTTTACAATTCCACTGTAACTCTTCTGCCATCAAACATCAGAACTTTTCAGGCTTTAGTACGGGATTGTTTGTGTTGTTAGACAGAGCTCAAAAATATTGGCTCATGTTTGTTTGACAGATTATCACTTACAGTGCAATGCAGGAAAGCGTCTTTCTGTCAGCGTTCCACCTGGCCCACTGTCCATCACTCTTGTTGCATTCTGCTGCATGCTGATTGTCACCATGAGCTTCCTTAACCAAGGAATGAATGGTAGGGAAGAAAAGGAAAAGAGCTCACTACCTGTCTCCTCACATGTTTCAGTTTCATTACTGGTGTGTTGTAAATCACCAAGTGTCTGATGACATAAAATCAGGGACGGCAATCAGTGAAGAGAAAGCCAGAGCTTTTGGGACACCTCTGTTTGCCTTCTGTTAGCCTGTCCTGTTCACAGTGCACAGTGATTCCAAGCTGGGAGTGTAGCACAGAGTGCTCTCTGCTCCCTTACTTCTCCTTCACCCCTTCCCTCCCCATCCTTCTCTTCCCTCCCTTCTCCTCCTTCCCACAATTATGAGTGCTCAAAATATTACTGAATATTTAACACTATGATTAGCACTGTGATGACTCATACCACCATTTTTTATTCATCCCTTTAGTCCTGAAAGATCACCAAATGCTTCTATATCTCTGATTATACAAAGACAACAGAAAAAGGACTGTTAATCCAGAAAAGGGTAAAAAAAGACTACTTTAACAGCATAGGAAAACTAATTGTTATTAATGATAATAATAATTCCTGGCACTAGCATTAGGTTCCACCCTTTTTGTGAGGCTCTCAGAAGATTAATCAGGTATATATTCTAAACAGGTATTGGGAGCCTTCACATATAGCAATTTCAGTGTACAGATAAGCTTATAACTTATATCCGTCTATCTGTAGGAAAAGAAAGTGGAGATATGCATATTAACCGAGTCATCCAAGTCAATGCAATTTTAATTGGAGATCAGAGGAGCATTGAAAGAGTTCATGTATTCTCTCCTCAGTGTCATATTTCTGAACTAAATGTCAAGATAAGAAGTAAAAGAGTCTAAGAAAGAAAGTCCAATTCTCCTCTATCTGGGTAATTAGGATATATTAGAAATAAAAGCTCTGCTTTGGTTCTGAGATGGTTCTAAAAACAACAGCAACATCAACAACAATGAACTGAAGCATGATAACAAATTTCCAGAAATTCTGGAAAGTCAACAATTAATTTTAAGTTTTACAGAGCAGAGAATTGCTATGTTTGCAGTAAAACATTTATATCTTTAGAACAAATATGATGCATGTGGCACACACAGGCTCCTCACAGGATGAAAAAGTCTCCTTAAGAACAATTAGAACTTTAGCTACCTGAGATGTAGACTTGGGACCTGTTTGCTGACACTGTTTGCATGGCATTGAAAATATCCATATATTGTTAGAATCTATTATTAGAATTTGGAATTAGAACATCCATTCAACAACATGGAATCTTTGGGGTTTAATTTCTATGTAACCTGCCTTTGCATATCTGCTCCAGCCCCACTGTCAGCTCCTGAACCTTTAGACTACAGGCTACAGTCTGATTTTGATGTCCTAGGGTTAGAATCGTAGTAAACACATTTCATTCACTACTCTCTCCCTGTCAAACCACTATAAAGACAAAAAATATGCACCAGCTTTGGGATTAGTGACACAGGGAACATAGGCAGCCTTCTGTTAGAGCCTGACTGAATAAGCAAAAGGAAATGTTGGCAATTGTCCCCAATTGCTTCATTCTATGTATGCTTTCTTGCCCAGTGATCTGTCTTTCTATAGACAGTTAGCCTCCCTCTTTCTAATTCTTACTGCAATCTCATAATTCTTGTATCTCTGTCTTCATGATGACAGAGCTTCTACCAGCCAGGTGGGGAGAAGGGACTACTTTCTCCAAACAGGATATGCATGCGATATGACCTATGTTTGCTCTAAGATGTGCCTCAGTTTGCATGTTAGGCAGCTACATGCAGTTTGGTGTCTTGCTCTAGGAAGCTCTTTTTAGCTGTTAACATATTTAGATGTCAAAATCTGCCTCTGCCAGAAGAAATCTTTTGAATCAGGATAAAATACTTCCATATGTCATCTAGATCTTTTTGTCAATCCCTCTTGGTGAATATTTAAACTGTGCCTCCTCCTTCTTCTCTTCTCCCTCCCACCCTCCCAAAATCTTTTAATTACCTTTGCTGATCATGTAATTTCAAATACAACTAACATTCTCTGTGACAGATAGATTTGACAATCAGAAATAAACACATCCAGAAAACAACTATCTTCTCTTCTGCCATACATCATAGTCATTCCAAAGAAAGTATTAATCTCACAAGACTTTAGTTAATAAATTGCTTTAGTTTCTTCTGTAGACTTTTTCACTCCAGTGCAGAATCTTTTTACAGTGCCATTCATTTATCCATCTATATTGAAGACAGAAACTCCTGCAGAATCACTTACGTAATGAACAGCTTTATAATTAAAGAATCAGCCTTTCCTTTCCTGTTCTTGGCTTTGTGATTTTAAAACAAACATTGTAAATATTTTAATGTAGTGAATTTAAAATATTTTTTCCTAATTTTAGAAGCTACCAATCTTTCTATGCATATCGTGTAATACTGTATTATAAGTATTAGAAACAAAGAGCCTATTGCTCCAACATCAGTAAAGATTTCTTGATTTCTTAGGTATCCTTCCTGTTCTTCAGACAGCTATAAAATACTGAATGTGAGCCTTTCTGAAACAGATGTAAAGCTTATTAAATTAATTATTTCTTGTTCCCTAATACTTTATTGTTCATGGTTTTGTAAATGAATCATATGTATTTATAGAAATATAAATGCAAGGCAATTTGACTACAGCATAACTCCTATAAAGAGGTAATTTTGCATATTTACAACCTTAATATAAAAGTTACATGAAAGAGCCCCAGGATTTTATTTATTTTATTTTACTTTTATTTTTTATGCAACTGACCACAACCTAAAAACAGGAAAGTCCTTCTCTTCTGTTTCCTTCCCATTAAGAAAAAATAAAATCATCACAAACGACACATTATCTATAAGCATTGAGATTGACCTGTGTGATCAAAGAACCAAATGTATGAATGTAATACTTGTCAGTGAATTCTTCAGGTCATGCTGGGGATCTCAGAGTTTTTCAGTGATGTTGCATTTTGTGCAGCTTGCCATGAAGAGGCAACTTATTCACATGTCTTTGTGAGACACTATTGCTTACCAAAGAACTCCATATAATCAAAAATCCTTCACAATTACTACATAAACTCAGGACATATAAGAGTAATGGAAGTTCAAAAAATAAATTTGTGCTTAAGTAGAAAAGCTTTATAGTCCCTTACCAATTAAACTAGTTTCTATCAAGCACAAACAGGCAATTATATTTTGTACAACATCAAAAGTATCAAGATATCATGCGGGAATAGGGTAACCTTTTTTTGTTTAAATGGAAAAATAATTCATTCATTATATTTCACGAATATGTTAACAAAATTTTAACAACTTCCCAGATCCTTTATTTAATGACATGTTTAAATCAGTTGGGTATAAAAACCTATTACAACAAGATGTCATTCTCTTAGAGAAAGGTCACAGGTCATCCCCAGGGTGCTGCCTGCCCTTATAAATGCATTTAGTGACTATAAGTTATGTGGTTACCCTGATATCCTACTGTGAATTTGCTCATGAATATTTAGTGGGTATAGTACAGCCTTATACTTACTTTCTCCTAAAGGAGAAAAGTAAGAGATGAAGATAAATCAGATTTAAATTGAGTATGCCAGACTAAAAATACATATATTCCTTTATTTTCTTGAAGAAAATTTAATTGCGTTGTGGGGTGTGTTTCAAACCTTTGGGATGGAGTGTAGCCTGTTGTAATCACTATTGCAGCTCAAACACACTAGATTTTTAAGAACATAAAACTATGTGGGCTTAATTATCACTTCATTCCTGCCTTATTGGTCTGTAAAACAAAAAATGGAATGCAGATTATGCTGATGACTTACCCATTCTGCCTTTGACATCTAAGTTGAAATGGTCCCTGACTGTGACTGACTAGGAGAAGAGAACTTTAAGTGGCTGGTGAAAAATATTTCTTTTAAAAACACTGAAAAATACTGAAAAATAGTCAGGGCTGTTTTGCTTTTTTTTTTTTTTTTTTTTTTTTTTTTTTAGGAAGGGCTCCAAAAAGCAGGTGGCTAGGTGCTGTTCAACACTTTCCTTACTGCTCTTTTTGTTGAGACTAGAATAGTTGATAGAATAGTTGACATCTTTTAATACATTTTCTTCTATAACTAATGAATAACAGAAAGCAAAAATAATCAAACCTTCTTATTAGTTACGGTTTTTGTCCCTTATTTAACAGCCATTTTTTTCCTTTGTGGAAAAGCAATACTTTTAAAAGTTGTTTGGAATGAAAGTAAAACCATAATTGTAAAAGTCACCATTTTGAAAAGTTAACATTGGGATACAATGAAGTTTGATGCAAGCTACAGCATTAGAAGTTAGTATGTATTTTCTGTGTAGGGTTTTGATTTGTCTAAGTACATCTGTAGAAGCAGTTCACTATAGGGAAGAGAGAGGGAATTTGTTTTCAGAAGGTCATTTGTACATTGATAAAGAAGAAACAGGTTCATGGGGTAGGAGAAAAGAAGAGAGAGGAGAGAATGTTTTTCATAAGAATTGGAGAAAATGTTTGGGAAGATTATAAATGAACAATATTTTTGCATACTGCAGGCTCATGTACAGGGATGTGTACCTGGTGTACTGTCGTAAAACATGCGTACTCTTTCATGCATTGTCTTTTCATATAAGAAGTGGGCCTGTGTTAATTTCACTTACATAGGGAAAAGATGAGCTAGTGCCTAGATCCTGCCTAGATGAAGGTACTCACTGATCTTGTTCATAGTCTGAAGATCACAATGAAATCCATAGTTCTGGATGCATATATCTTAGTGAGCCTTGAGAATCTGCCATCTTGAGGTTTAGACTTTAAACAGTTTCATTATATTCTAATGTATCTTATCCTGAAACCAGTTGCTAAGTTTATTATGCAAGTGCTGCTGCTGCTATTGCCTGCATATACATTATTTCATGTCTGCTATTTTAAGTTACTAGATAAGGGTATGTACTACTTTTTAATATGTAGTTACAACTTCTTTATATGTATAACTGTGCATGCATAAATGTATGTGTATGTGTGTAGTATTATTTTGAATCGTGTGTTGGTAAATAAGAAAAATCTTATTTATTTAAATAAATTTCTGGATTTCCTATTTTTTTTTAAATAATTATAGGATTTCCCTTTTTCTTCTCCTCCTCCATTTTTGCCCATTCAGTTGTTTTGGCAACAATAATACGTTATACATAAAACATAAATAACAACAACAACAACAACAACAACAACAACTTTTGTACTGGCAGAAAAAAAACTTTATTTTTTATTGATTTCCAAGCCCTCTACGTTTGTTTGGGTCCATGGAAATAGCCCTAAATGACAGATGCTCCTGTTGAAGTTGTAATAATTGCTTTAAAAACATCACTGAAACAACAACAGCATCATTATATATCCTTTAAGGTACTTGTTAGACACACTCATAGAAATTTAAATAGAATACAGTCTCTACCACCAAGCCAATAAGTTTTGAAATAAACTTTCATTCTTTTCCAGAACCAGAAATAATTATCTACAGCTCAAAACATTTCAGAAAGCATGATGAGGGTGTGATATTAATCAGTCAATTGGACTAATCTGAACGACCATCTCTACTCCAAGCAAAAGAGGCCTTGTTATACTTTCAGTTATTACACCACTGCAGCTACAAGGTTACTTAGAAAGCTGAACTCAATTTATCAGCATATTAGAGACTAAAATGCCAAATCATCAAACTGGGAGTGTTAATATACCATTTAGAAATGGTGAGATAAGGAAGAGGCCCATGAAAAAACTTAGAGGGTATAGGAATTCCTTAACATAATTCTTCTTCATATCTTGAAGCAATCATTCATCTGAATGATGGATTTCCCCTGCTTTTTAATCTTTCTGTAAACTTTCTTCACCTAGAGACTTCCAAGAGACACTTGAATTGCAGGTTCTTATTTAAATGAACTTGCTGAAAATAATATATTTTGTTAATATATGTATATATATATATTAAGATTTAACTAGCAAGAAAAGTGGAAGAGTTTGATGGTTAATGGTAAGGGTTGCTACTGGATCTGAGCCATTAGTAGTCAGGGAATTAGTAGCAGGTTATTTTCATGACTAAGCTAAGCAGAGTATTTTGCTCTTAGAAAATGCTACAGAGTGTGCTATTCAAGTAAGAGGAAGCTTCAACTCTGTTTCATACCAAGGCCTTCATAAATGGACAAACCTATTGTATTGCATGCTATAATATACATCTAGAGGTTTGAAGTAAGGTGGATTAAGACTATGAATGAAATAGATATCCTGCTTAAAACCAAGAGCAACCAAGGGACAACACAGAATGGGTCAAATAAGCTCAATAAATTTAGCACTAGACAGAAATTCGGTAGTGAGAGGAAAATACTGGGGTGAAATGCTCTTTTCATTTTCTGGACTGAACTGACATTTCTCATTGGCATGCTTTTGGAATTTGAAGCCACACTTCAAGTACAATAGAATTAAAGTTCTTGTCTGGAAAAATGTATTTTACTTCCACTACAACAAAACCAGACAATACTGAAGGAAAAGTTTTATATCAGGATGAAACAGGATAAATTTTTTTTCAGATTTTTTTTTGTATTTTTGTACTAGAAAATGTTTGTTTTTACCAGTGAACCAAATGAATAAGACAAATGCAAACCTGATGCTAGCTTGACCTGATTTTGACTTTGTAACTCAGGTTAGAGGTTGGTTGGCTTTGGGAGCTACCATTGGATAAATTTCCTTGCCTTTCTTCCAGAAATCATTGGTTTTAATCTCAACTAAGTTGTTAGAGCACTACACAAACACCAGATAGTAAAAGGGAATGAATGTAAAACCAATAAATCTAGTCTCCCATGGATATTCTTGTGTAGCAGCCTAGTGGTATTTCTGTAAGTATTTTTCAGGCAGATGTGAATTTACTCTAGCTGTACACCAGGCCAATTCGAGGCAAACCAAATCCAACTCCAAAGTTATACTGGTGCAGTTATGTGACATGATATTCAAGGTGATAAATCCAGATTAGGATTACTAAAAGTACCATATGGCTCATGTACACTGTACTGTACATCAGTTTATTGTGCCATTTTTATGAGAAGTGTACCTCAGTAATTTTATGGCAATTAGTTGGTACAAGACACTTAAATAAGAAGGTATTCTGACTGTGAGGCTTATTTTGATTACCTCTTTAAATAATTCAAAATTTTGTTTAATCCTTGTCTTCTCTATTCAGTGTCTATCTCTGATAACTTTGATTTAAAACAGTTATTCTCTCTTATTCTCCTGCTTTGTCATCATTCCTTCCCTCTCTTCTGCTATTGAACTTCCATTTCTGTTCCTCTCTTATTTTGGATTCCCTCCCCTCACTTTAAGAAATAACCTGTAGCTCAGAATGCTTTCATAGAATTCACAGGATGATCATCCATCAGTCAGGCACCAAAAAGAAATAGGAGGAACATGTATAACTGTGGAAGACTTTGTACATTTGGAACAAACACATGCAATATAAATGTAATATAAAAAAAAAAAGTTTATATTTAATATTCTATAGCTAGAGATAATTTTATGTATTTACATGTATTTACATATTGATAAATTTGCATATCAATAGATATTTTCAGTATTGCTGATGGGCTATCTTTCACTAACAGATGATTTAAGTGCATCAAATTCTGTTCAAGTAGTGCACTTAGGGCACTTTTAAATAATTATAACAATAATATACATATGGAAAAAATATCTTCATCAATGTTTTGTTTAAGTAAAATAACTCCAATCTGCATACTTAAACAGGTTTGAAACATTCTAAAATATTTTTCCTACCTCTGATAATTATTTAAAAGCAGATTTTTAGTTAGTCAGTAGTAATAGAACACAGAAATCTTTGTCCTCACTGGAAAAAATGTATTCCTTTAATTCTTGATTCAGTTTTGAAGAATTCAGATAGTTTTATAGCTTTATAGTTTACAAAAATTTTTCTTTATTAAAAGCCTTAGCTCAATGTTCATTTTCATTTAGCTCTTCTATAACAAAGCATTTCTTGTTAGAATGTTTATGGTGGTGCATAGATAAATCATAAGCAGAAATTCTAATTCTTTGGTAGTTATTCATATGAGTTCCATTACAGCCACGCTGCAGGCAGTGATGCACTTCAAGGATTGTGCTGATGCTGATGTTATAAAGCAGAAGAACAAAGTTTAAATGGTCTGTAAATGTCAGCAGAATCCTGATAGTAAATTATGACCTTGCTATTGACTCCTGAGTACCTTTAGCTACATTTTATGCATTTCACATAATGAAAGTGTAATGCTCCTCAGATGACATAAACAAAAGGGTAGCACAGCTGACCAAATTCATGAACCAAAAGATAACACCAGACATTTATCAGGAGTTCCGTGAAGTTATTTATAGAAGTTAAAGTCATCTTTAGGAAAGCAATAATATTCAGAGAGTAGTGTTGCAAGAACACTACTGTGTCTGTATTCTTATGGGAATTAGATTTTTTTTTTAAATCTTTTGTTGTTGTTGGAATTCAATATACTGTGCTCCAAGATTCAGCACATTAAACTATCTTTATACTTAAGCATAAAATTGGAATTCTCAGCTTGCTTGTAATTTATATATTGAAGCTTTGTAGCTCTGAGGGGATACATTAATGTCCACTGCAGTGTCTGTCAGTGGCACAGTCCATGACTGAGATAGGTACCAAGGCAAACTGAATTTGATAATATAGAGTTGATTATGGATAACAGAACCACAAGTTTGTGCTTGACATATAAGTGACCTTGTAATCTTCTCCTTAGAATTCTTGCCAGCATTCCTCCCTCCTGCCATTCTCTTTTATTGTGTTTTAAAATTAGATTAGAAGGATTTGGGGCAGAAACCATGTTGTCTGTTACATCCCAAGGAAGAGTGTTTTTTTTTTTTTTTTTTTTTTTTTTTTTTTTTTTTTCCCTGTACTGAAACTGTATCTATTGTGCAGTCATTTTTTTAAGTTCCTATTTGGAAATGTTAAAAGTTCATATCATCTTCATACAAATTCCTTTCAAAAATCAAAGTGGGATTCATGGAATAATGTTATATGTTGTTGATTTCATTTCACGGTAACTAAAATACACTCTTCTGGCTTCCTTCTTTTCTCAGAATGACCCAATAATGGGTACCTTGGCTTTTTCTTTCAGACCATTCTACATTTTGTTGAAAATATGTGTGTAGTTCTAGCAATATTAATAATACATATTTTGAGGGACCTAATCAATCCTGGCTTTTATTTGCTCTTTTGTATAAAAAATACTGCTGAACAGTAAGGCAATTACTGGTGTGCATCATGCTTAGGTTAAACATCCTATGCTGCTGCTCTTTTGTTTGGAACACACACACACAAAAAAAAGATATTCCTCTTAAAAGTCTGCAGAGAGAAGAAATTAACCCTGTTTTTGAAGGCAGGAGGAAGAAAATTGATAAAGACAATTACAAAGTAAAGAAAGCTGCTTGAAAGTGGGACTATTTGTAGGTAGTCAGAATAGGAATAAAGAAGCTTTGGAATACTCAGCTTCAGAATAGCACTGTAGTTTTCAAATGTCTCTTTTGCAAATATCAATACAATAGAACAGGAATTATTCTACTTTAAGAACCGAAGAATCATCAGCCACCTTTAGCGTCCTTATCAGAAATAGCTACAGGATTCTACGGCTAAAAATGGCTTTTGATGAGTACACAGTATTGTACTGCTGATACATCGAGTGATACTGCCTCTGACTTCTAGAGGACGTATGAATTCTGTACATTAGAAAACAATAGCTCCAAAACAAATCCAAGTGATGCCTAAAATTTCTTATATTTGCTCCATCAGAAGCAAATTAGGAAAAAATAATAGATCAAAATCTATTATTGTTAGAAGCACTCAGGAAGGTTAGAGAACCAGTCTAAAAAAATTGACAGATGTGGTCAATGAAAGAAGCAGTTCTGTTTTGACCATACAAAAGAGTGACAGACCTTGAAATAGGCACTGGGAACATCATCAGATTTTTAATTTTAATGAAGAAAGGTGGAAGCAGGAAGCAAGTGAACTGTTCTCAAGGGGCTTTCTGTATTTTTGAGTATAGGCATCATGTAGGTGAGTATAAATCATATTATCTGGTTGGGTAGAGAGAATGTTAGACAGTCCTTTGCATATGCTTGAGAAACCCAATGCATCAAACTGATGTTTCATACCTAGCTGCACAATTTGTTCTGCTAGATAACATCTCTTCAAAGAAGGAAGCTGATGGCCTAGGCAAAGACCCTCATGGCCTCTACATATTATCACAGTTCTTGGTTCTCTGGCCATGATGACCTTGCAGACCATTTGATGGCATTATCTTTTATATATTTATAAATAATATATTTATAAACAGGTACTTACCTGTTGAAAACTCACTTTTAGATTTTTTTTTTTCCAGTAAAACTATACAAAATAATACTAATGAAAATAATAATTTATAATTTACATTATAATTTTAAACAATAAATAATATTAATAATATAAATAAAATAATACTAATAAATAATAAATAAATTATACTATATAAACTTTTCTTCCTATGTTCTTGTAGATAAAATACTGTCTGGTAATGAAACCTTTACTTAAAATTTATGATGGAGACTGTAAATATGATATTCTAGCCAACTTATTTTTCATTCCTTTTCTATTTGCAGCAGTAGCACTGGCATTCATGATCTAGTTAACATCCAATGCCAATTTCATTATAAAAGAATCCAATTCCAACAAAATTTAGTTTTAGAATTTAGTGCACAGATTTTTATTTTATTTATTTATTTATTTATTTATTTTTGTCAAATGTGACTGGTATTTCTCCAAAACTTCTCTCATGTAATCAATGTTCAAATTAAATATTTAGGTCTGAGAAATAGCCTTCAACTTTTGACAGGGAAAGGATGTAGCTCAACAATAGGGTTTTATTTATGATAAGTTTCAGTTCTTGATCTCCCTTTTCTACTTACAGGACAAATATGGAAATTCTCCTTTAGGGCACAATACCATTTCTTGTTAAAACAAAACAGAGAATGTTTGATGGTCAATTTTTTATTATATGCAACAGAATTAGAGATAGCCTAATTGCAAGCACCTGTGCATACACGTGTATACATTAGTATGCGTGTTTATTGTCATGGTATTTGATATTGTTGAAAATAATTGTCTTTTCAGGTTGCACATATTCTTCTTGGAGAAATTATATACAGAAAAGCACATAAAATATAGAGTACTGTCCAAAAGTCAAAAAGGTATAAAGAAATTGAAAAGCTTAGAGATATACTGTGGGAACTGGAATAAGAATGGCAAGAAAAAAAATGAAACCAAACCAAATCAAAACAGGGTGAAATAAGAGCAGACAAACTATAAAAGAACAATATTGTGAAAAACAAAAAGTAAACATGGGTCTTGAATAGGAAGATGAATAGATGAACAAATTAAAATAATTGGTTGTCTTGGAATTATGACAGTGATATTATTCACTGTTCACAAGAACTGGAAAACGTAAGATTGAGGTATGACTAGAAAGAAATATTTAAATTATTAATAAGGAAAATGTTTATGATATGCACTTGGAATTTGAACGTTGGAATTCAAAACACCTATGATTTTATAAATAAGCAGTCTGATTCTGCTGAGGTCAGTTACAATAAGATGTCACCTTATCACAAATGAAGACAGAAGCTGTGGACAAAGTTACACCATTCATATTCAGCACAGAAGAGATGGTATATATTAGTTCCACTAAATTCCATTACAAAATTCTACTGGATTTTACTTTTTGTTTTGTTTTGTTTTTCTTTTGTTTTCTCATGTTTACTTTTACATTAATGCATTCTTCTGATACTAAATTTCCATTATGTAGATATAAAATATTTTCTCATATGTTGACTAAATTTTATTTTTCATAAAGTGAAGTTAGAAATATTTGCATTTTCATAACAGCAAGCATTTCTAAATAAACTGTTTTGAATGATCATTTCAAGATGTACTGGTTAGTTAAACTCCCTGGAATAAAAATTTTTGATTATGATTTTTTATTTAGTTTTGTTTTTAGAATTAAATCTAAGCCTTTCTAAAAATTGCTGAAATCCTTTCAGATAACCTTTGCTTTCATAAGGAAATCAGCTGTCTGATTTAGGTAATTCATTAATTAAGTTTGTATGTTACTATCTTAAGTAAGATACCCTTGCAAAAGAAATGACCTTTTCTTTAATGGGGTAAACATTTATGGAAGCTATATAGGAACTGCAGTTGTAATCCATCTCAAAATCTTTTGTCTTTTCTTCTGTTTTGTTGCTGAAACTTTTTTCCAGGAATTGTTCAATCTGCCTTAGGGAACAAGAAATCTTCTTCAATACATCATATCTTTAAAATAAATAGACAAACAAATAATAACAATAACAATAACCAGAAGAAGAATCTCAATGGAATAGATACCAAAAATCAAGGTGGCAGCCAAAAAGTTCTGTCTTGAGACAACTGTCTGTGGAACTCTTCTGTCTTACCTCTTCAGACCAATGATGCTTCTTAGATAGATTCCTTAATGTCTGAGGTGTCATCTTTCTACAACTAAATTGTTTACTGATTCAGACTAGGAAAACTCAGCTTATGGCAAAAGGTACATCTGCTGAAGTTGTACAAATGTCTAATTAGAACCTTTCATTAAATACATTGAACATCTCCCCCTGTACTCAGCTCTGGTGAGGCCGCACCTCGAGTACTGTGTTCAGTTTTGGGCCCCTCGCTACAAGAAGGACATCGAGGTGCTTGAGCGGGTGCAGAGAAGGGCGACGAAGCTGGTGAGGGGCCTGGAGAACAAGTCCTACGAGGAGCGGCTGAGGGAGCTGGACTTGTTCAGCCTGGAGAAGAGGAGGCTCAGGGGTGACCTTATCGCTCTTTTTAGGTACCTCAAGGGAGGCTGTAGCGAGGTGGGGGTTGGCCTGTTCTCCCACGTGCCTGGTGACAGGATGAGGGGGAATAGGCTTAAGTTGAGCCAGGGGAGTTTTAGGTTAGATGTTAGGAAGAACTTCTTCACTGAAAGGGTTGTGAGGCACTGGAACAGGCTGCCCAGGGAAGTGGTGGAGTCACCATCCCTGGAAGTCTTCAAAAGACGTTTAGATGTAGAGCTTAGTGATATGGTTTAGTGGAGGGCTGTTAGCGTTAGGTTGGAGGTTGGACTCGATGACCTTGAGGTCTCTTCCAACCTAGGAAATTCTGTGATTCTGTGATTCTGTGAACTTTGCTTTTCGCCTCCCTGTTTGGTGAAAACAGGAAAAAAAAAAAAGGCAGAGAACATGGCTTAATTTTTAATTTCAGATGTACTTTGTGCATTTGTTCAGAATCCTTGATCTTGAATTTTTGTAAGAAACAATTAAACATAGAAACCAAAATCCTGTGAAAAATGAGGAAGAGCTGAACATCCTGAGCATCATCTGGGGCATTTCTGAGTAATTTGCTCCACTCTTCTAACACTTCTAAATTGATGCACATGTGATGTAAGTGTATTAGATAACTTAACAGGTTCATTTTTCCAACTCTTTTTCTTTTTCATTCTCCTTTGGATGGAAACTGCTCCCCTACAGAGTACCAGATGAATATCTTAATGTATTCTAAAAAATCCTGGTGGGAGAGTCCCCATTTGGCATATGTTTGGCAAAGTCACTTTCTGGCATTTTTCCATCTGAACTACAAGGAAAATTAGACCAACTTTGTGGTACAGATCTTAGCAGGCTAGAGCCCTAAGCAATACTAGAACAAGCAACACATTTAATATTTTCTTAAAAGTTAATGTTGGGAAGGGTAAAAAATCCATTAATATTATAATTAAATTTATCATCTAATATCTTAAAAGGGGCATAGTTAATTTTAGGTTTTCTGCTGAGTTTTCAAAATATATTATCTGTTGTTTCTACAGTGTGTTCAAGATCATATTCTGTGATCTGTTTTGAGAATCTGATAACTTTACAGGTAGCACCTAACTGCAGTAGTTAAAAATTTTGGATGAAAAATTGGGATATCACAGTTTCTAAGCACTCTGTTTTGGTGTTTGAAGTTGGTCATTAAGTGGAAAGAAGCAGGTAGAAGCATAAAGTCATAATCTTACACTGGAAAATTGCTTTTTTTTTTTTTTTTCTGTTAATCAGTAGGGCAAAATGTTTGCTTGGACATTTTTACTGCTACTTCAAACATGATGTTTTCATTTTCATCTGTATATAGATGCATTTTAACAGACATCTTGACAATACCTTGGTCAAGGTATCTTTAATATTATCTTTAAGAGACCTTGGTACAATAGCTCCTTATTTTTTTCTTTCTTTCTTTTTTTTTTTTTTTTTCTTTCAAAAATATATAATTTTTCATTACTTAGTTTCTCTATTGGTCTCTCTCTCTCTGTTTTTCTTTCTTTTTTCTTTTATTTATTTATTTTACTTATGGGCTTTGATCAAATTGTATTCATACAGAACAGAATGACATCAGTTTTATCTGGAAAAAAAAAATGTTTAAAATTTGATATGTAAAGGAATACTGAAAAGTGAGCAGAAGTCTTTAAAGCAAAACTGATTTATTTTTCTCTAAAACACTTCTTTTGCATTTCATACAATCTAATAGACAGACCAAACATATTTACCGTTTTATAGAAGATGAGTAAATTTGTTTTTGAACATTCTATTAGAAAAGTAACCTAGACTTACATTTAGAAAAGTGATTATTTGTGTACCTACAAGCGAAATACATAGTTCCATATCTCAAACAGAGAAATCTTTGGTAAGAAACCAATCTTGAAGCTTGGAGTAATTTCACTTTCATTTTTGGAGTTACCAGTGTCTCATGTGGCTTATTATTTCTGGTCATTATTATTATTATTATTATTATTATTATTATTATTATTATTATTATTATTATTATTATCTTTAACTTTATCATCTTTATCTTTATCTTTATCATCATCATTATTATTATTAAATGGAAAAATATCATGGAAATAATATAAATAATTAATTCACAGCAATAAATAAATAAATAAATTAATTAATATTAATTAATAAATTAATAAATTAATGAAATTATTAATTAATTAATTAATTAATTAATTAATTAAATTGTTTTTTTAATAACTGCGTCTTTAATATGTATTTGTCTTTTTAAAAGAGTACAGAAATTAAATCATTTTCTTAAAAATGCTGAATCTTTAAGTTCACATTACTAAATGATATCTCATGCCAAAATAACTGATAACATATAATTTAGATCCCTAATTTGTTTAGCTGTGTTTTTGGAGATTGTTTTGAGAGATTTGTTAAAAAAAAAAAAAGTAATAGTCAAACTTTTCTCCAACCATGTAATTTATTTAATCTCCTTCACTGTGGCAGATTAGAATTAAAGTGTCAATTTTTACCTGATTTAGGCTAGAATTAATGTTGAAAACATTAAAAGAAATTTAGTCATTTACTTCAAACTTGTGTAGATGAGAGATAAAGAACTGGATTAAGGTTAACTCCTAGGAGTGGTGCGTAGAAATATAATTATTAATGAGATCAACAAGAACAAAAGATCCTGGTAGCAGTTATTTATACATAACCATGGAATTTAAGTGACTGAACTGGATAGGTTAGAATGGAAGAGGAGATATAAAAAAGAATAAAAGGGAGCACTTGCTACTACAGGGAGACAAATTAGAAGCACAGGTAGAACTGGAACATAAACACCAGTTACTCCTGAAGGCACTCAATCATTCATTACTGCAAATATCTCCTATATGTATCTCCTGCTATATAAAACAGATTAAAAATAATGGATGAGGGACACAATGGAACACAATTAAATATGGGTCTGCTAACACAGTATCTACCAAAAGGATCAGGAAACAAACAAGAATTCTATTTACTTTGTTTTAACACAACAACAAAAAAGAGAAAAAGAAGCCTTTGCTATAGAATATGAACTAACTATCAGCACTTGCAAGAACACCTCTGAAATCTGTAACATTGTATCAGTAACTTTTAATATAAAGCCCAAAATAAGAGGGGAAACAATTGTGTAAGTAGTGTGCTAGAGCTGGAACTTAAGATACTTTGAAGAATTGTCTCATTTTTGACTTCCACTCACTTCATCATTGCTTATGCTTAAGTGGCAAGCATGGTAAATAAAATAATTTGTCTGTCCTGTTTCACTGAAGTCTCTAACACAGCAGGATCTTAGCCCGTGTTTTTTTGTTGTGATAGTTTTGAATCAGTACTAATAATCTAGATTAGTGTTTGCCTCTTTTAAGATTAGGTGTGGCATAAATGACATTGCCATGATCTGTTTTGAGAATCTGATAAATCTGATGTTTTTTATTCTGCTTCTAATTTACATGCACTTCTCTTTTATTTAGACTCATCTTTTATAACTCCGGATTTCCAGAACAGTGGCAACAGAAGGGGTGAAATGCTGGCATGCTGGAGTCTATTCTAAATGCATGGAGTGAAGTATCTTTTGCAAGCTTTTCCAAAGTACTGACTACAGTGCAAATACTGAATGACAAATGTTTGATCAGAAATGTCTGATTACCATAAATCAGAAATGGACTTGCAGCTGTTGAATGAAAGACCATATATCATAAGTAACACTGGTTTTTATACATTGTACACTTTCAAGTTAGATTGTACAGGATATTTAAAGTTATATCATGCTTGAACTTTTTCCAACTGAGGGAGCTGGTTCGTGGTTCTTGGGTCTTCTACACTGTTTTTTTTTTTTTTTTTTTTTTTTTTTTTTTATTACATCTTTCTTTACATTTTATTGTTCACATGAAAAACAAACAAACAAAAAAAACACAACCAAACTTCAATAACTTGAATGATCAGCCTCTAGAGTCCCTAATAATTAGCCCAGTGTAATTATTGCTTAAGAGATGATGGTGGCAATTGTGTATCATTTCCATTGCAGATCATCTCATCAAACATAAACTTTAACACAGAGGTAGGTAAAGAAGAAACTCATTTAGAGTTGGTACTTGCTCTGTATGCCCTATGATCACAATTGACTTCCAGTGTCCTCAGGTCCTACAGATAACATCTGTTTTTGCAATTTAGTTGAAAATTCATTAGTAAAACTATTGCCTCTGAAAATTCATGGACTCCCACCAGTCCATTTATTCCTTTGGGCTCTCATTTACTATCTTGAGGTATATTGAGATGTTCCTGATTTTCATTTCCCACCTGGTAAGTTTTTACATAAAAACTTCAGTTTAAAAAGCAATCTTCTGCAACACCCCTCAAAACATTCTTTTTAGATTTTGCAGACAGAAAGTTGTTTTAAAGACATCAAAGGTCCATTCTGATAAAGATATCAAAGGTCCATTCTGGATATTACATTTATTATAATAAGCATTTATTTCTCTAGCAGTTTTTAAAATAATACCAAAAAAAAAAAAAAGTCTTAATCTGTAATGAAAATATGTTAAATTTGTGAATTAGAATAAATATATATATATATTTTCATTGGTAAATTGTGCATTCTAAAAATAGAATTGACTGTTGTTAGTTCTGAAAATGGAATAGAAAGAGGGTGATGGAAATGATGTATCCATCTTGATCCATTTTTGGATTTGATAAATGGCATCTTGAAGCAAAGTTAAGTCCAAGCCCCCAGGTTTATACCTTTTCCTTTTAGAAATACCAAAATTATATGATTAAATATTTACAATGTTTACTATTCCCTCCTAATCCTTCCTCCCCTCCTCCCCCCGCCCCCCCAGATTCTTTGCTAAAAAATGTTTTCTTACTAGCTTTCCTAATAACCACTTTATCCCAGAATATATTTTACTACTGGTAGAAGCCCGTGAATACTGCCCATAATATTTACATGTCTATGTATGGGCCAAACTGCAGAAATGGGACCAAAGTAGAGCTCTTGTCAGTTTAGTAAATGGATGCTTTAGAGACAGAAAAACTTCTGTTACTGTTCTTTTATGGAGAGGAAGCAGTATTTAATAAACATCTTTTTGCTGAGCTAGATGGCAGTGTATAATTCTTTCTTTGCCAATACTAATTAGTGGAAAATGTAATAAGTATTCTCTTGAGTTATACATTTCTTTCCAAGTGTATGAATACTTCAGTTCTATTGAAGAGTTTTAGAAATATTGATAAGATTTGTGAGATGCCGGATCATCAGCATGATGACTGAATCATCAACAAAAAATTCAATAGAGAAAATTTTAGAAGAAAATACTTTATACTGGTATTTTAAGAGTCTAAATGTGATGTCAACCTTTTAATTTAATTTTCATGACCATGAAGGGATTTGGTTTCAGAATTTTGTTAGCAAAGAATTGTAGGTAGTTCTGTAGGCAGTAATTAGTGTATTATAATGTATTGCTATGGAAAATGCTAGTTACAGCATTATTCTGTTTGACAGACCCCTCCTAGGACTGCTTCCCATCATCTGGATAAGATCTTCTCATAATGGGAATAACTGCTCGCGTCTGCATACGTTAAAATACTTGTAAACTGAAATACAAAGGTGTCACAGAATCTTAACTAGAATGTGAAGCTACTAATTCCAGAACATAAATAAAATACTTTCTGGAGATGATTTTAATGATTCTATTTGGGATACAATAAATACTCCATGACTAATGGAGTATTGGGATACAATAAATACTCCATGACATAATGACTAAATTAAGAGCGAATGTCTTTCTAAATTATGGCACATGTATGGCACAAGTCACAAAATTAAATAAAATGAAGAAAGTTTTCATCCTGCTTTTTCCTATTGGTTCTAATTTTATTCCCTTGAATATTTGGTAAAATGTTGATGGACCTTCATTAAATAAAATCTAAATAAATCTTTGAGGTATATTACAACCTTTTATAAAGTGTATACATTAATTTAAAGGGATTTTTTAAAATTTTAAACATTAAAAAAAGTTTCTTATCACTTGTTCTAGTTTTCATGTAAGAGTAATCAACACAGAGAAGGCAGTATATATATCAAATTATCTAGTTATATCATACAATTTGAAATTCAGTTCAAATCTTTTTTTTACACAAACTCAAATTTTCAAATTAAATTTGAAAGTGTATAAGTGTATATCCCCATTCAGCAGGCCATAAATTGATAAGTATATTATAGAGATTCTTTCAACATCAGTTTCTGGAGAAAATTGTAATTCTGTTCTTCATCACCAGAATAAAAACAGTTCACCTGCCCAGAGGATCACCCACTTTATTGGTACCCCCTGTGTACATATAATCTATTTCTATTAAGATTATACTCGATCAGGTACAATTCATCTGGTTCACATATAGGCCAGTCAGCTTCTTGCATATGAATTTTATCTTTTTAAGTATTATTTTACTGACTCCAAGCTGAAGAATCAAATGCTTTCAGCAGGAATTTAAATGAAGGTGAAAAACAAGGATTAAATGGAGAGTGATTATTCATACCTCTTAGTTGCGGATGTTTCTGGGACATGTAAATAAGTGTTATTTAATGGTGAAGAAAACTCTTATAATATACAATTGTGTTGAGAAGCAAAATAGAAAGGAAGAACACCTGATGATGACTATTAAACCATTACTCAGCACTGGAATCATTGCAATCACTGGAATATAAAAGAAAACTATCTTTTTATTTGTTTGCTTGTTTTTGTTGTTTGAGCTTCAAGAACATGAAATTTTGGTTATTTTTGGTGAATAGCAAAATAAACTTTATAAACCTTTGCTGATTAAAATATGCAATAAAATTGCTGTTTGTCAGACATCAGGTAGCTGCTCTTCTTATATATATAATTACTTGTAAGATGAACCTTGATAAATTGGAGGTCTCTTCCAACCTAGATGATTCTGTGATTCTGTGAAATTGTAATTGGGTGTAATAAAACCATTTTTAACAGATAGGGTCAGGCAACTAATCAAAATACTATTTACATTTCACTAGAATTTGATATTCGCTACCGTTTCACTTCATTCTGTACTCTCGCTTGTGGTGCCTTTCCTCACACTTCATGAAAGCTGAAAACTGGAGCTACCCCTGGCTCCACTCTTACTCACCAAGTCAAACTGGCCAAGTTCCAGTCAGATGTCCTACAGCCAAGCTAGTTAGCTGAGCATAGATACTGGGCAGCAAGCTGTTGCCCAACCTGTCTGGTTTCTCTTGGAAAAATTTGCTGCTGGAAGGTTTCTTTCCATTTAAACAATCTTTACTCAATAAGAAACTTTTCTGTTGAAATTATTTGACTGTTGTAGTACTTCATGTATGAAACAGTTTGTTATCATCACCATGAGAATGGCTTTCTCCCCTCAGCCCCAAATTCACATCTGCTGAAACTGAGCTGGACAGAATAGCAGGGAAGTTCCATTCAGCTCTCATTTGTAACTAAATATACTATTTGTCAGAGGAGTCTAAGATCAGCTTTGATAATTTTATACTTCCAAACCGTAGCTCCGTAGCTCTCCTAAAGAGCTACTTTTTTTTTTTTTTTTTTTTTTTTTTTTTTTCTCATTCAAATCTACATTTCTCTTCCTGTTAGTTCTTCTGTAAAATTCATTTTCACTGCCTCCATGCTGAAAATTAGAAGCAGATGTCCCTCATGGCAGCACATGTAGGTATAAAACACATTCGTCCATGGCTTTGCAAGTCCTTTCTGGTTAAAAAACAGAGAAAATGTATGAGCACCTAAGAAGAGGACCAGGGACAAGGGATCAGGTATAAATATTGAAGAATGAAAGTATTTTGGTGAAAGAGTAATTTCCTATGGTGGAGAGGTCAATGAAAACTTAAAAGGCTGTGAATGTGCTGAATCCTGCAAGTTGGTTTCATTGAGGTAAATCCCAGGACAACTATAAGGCAGAAGAGAGGCCAAAGTTGCAAACTGGGAAGAGATTGGACTTCACCTTCACCCTTTTCTGTTCATAGAGAATCATAGAATGGTTTGGGTTGGAAGGGACATTAAAGATACCTATTTCTAATCCCCCTGCCATGGGCAAGAACACCTACCAACAGACCAGGTTGCTCAAATCCCCATCCAGCCTAGCCTTGAACACTTCCAGGGGTGGGGCATCCAAAGCTTCTCTTTGCAGCCTGTGCCAGCACCTCACCACCCTCATGGAGAAATTATTTCTAATATCTAATCTAAATCTAACTTTTTAAGCTTAAAACCATTACTCTTTGTATCTTACTATCACTACACTCCCTGAAAAAGAGCTCCTCACCAGCTTTTCTGTACCCTTTATAGTACCCTTTAGGTACTATAGGTACTAGCCTGCTATGAGGTCTCCTCAGAGCCTTCTCTTCTCCAGGCTGAACAACTCTAACTCCCTCAGCATCTCTACATAGGAGAGCTACTCCAGCTCTTTGACTCATGGCACTTGTTCTAATAGGTCCATGTCCTTCTTGTGCTAAACATACAGAGCTGAATGCAGTACTGTTAGATGGGATCTCACAAGATACCTGATATGCACAGTGGAAACTATCCAGGATTTGGAGAATTTGTTTTGGGCAGCAGATTGAAGAACATCAGTGTGTTCAAAGACTAACAAGTTTTGATTTTCCTCTTTTTCTCTGTTCAGCAAAATTTAAACACTTTTTCTTTGCTGTCATTTCTTGACCTTTCCTTATTTTGCTGCAAATACACAGAATTACCACTTACTAACAACAAACAGTGTTTCGTATGATCACTGCTTCTGCTTGGATTTTAATTGCTTGCCAAAGCTTTCTTCATTCAAGATGATATGTACTGCTGTGTGCTGGTTAAAAAAATATAAGAAAAGATCAGTAGCTTCCTTATTGTATAAAGTGAAAAACAGTGGATGTTTTCACTTATTTTCTAGTGTTTAAAGTAAAATGTACTCTTTTTTTTTTCTTTTTCTTTTTTTTTTTTTCTTTTTTCCCTGTTACTATTAAACTAATAGAACAACATATAACTGAAGTTGTTGATTAGGGAGATAATTTGTTATCAAGTTAGAAACCTATTTATTTTACTGACTGCATTAGTGGAATTGTTTCCTTGATTGTTTTCTGTGCAAAATGTTTGTCTACTATTCATTTACTATGAAAATTCATACCTGGTATGAAATTAGCCTAAAATACTCCATATAAGTAATGAAGAAAGACTACAGCTTCTCCCTATGAATGGCAAAAAAAATTATTTCAGTTTTTAATGGTCTGTGGTAGGGTATATGTGATAGCTCAGTCATGATAAAGAAATTTAAAAATAAAACAACCAATCTTTAAAATCTAAAAATGAAACAGAATTAAAACCTCACAATACCAGCATTTATTTTGAATGTTAATGGCTCAAGTTACTACCCTTCTACTTAACATTTTACTCATATGAATTAAGGATACAGCTAGTTAAAGGAACTCAACACATTCCAAGGAAAATGAAACAAAAACAAACAAGCCAAAACCAATCAACCAACCAAAACCATCTAAACCAAACCAAACAAAAAAAAAAAAAAAAAAACACAGAGAAACTGCATAGAACCTAAAAACATCATATTATTTCTCAGGATATATATATTTTTTTAACAACAACTTTTTTTTTTTTTCTCTCTTTTTTTTTTTTTTTTTTTTAATGTCAGATATAAACCAAGAAAATGAAGGCATACAAATTAATCTGTTTTCCTTTGTCTATATTGTAGTTTAACTTATATAAAGACCTAAATACTCATATTTGATGAGTGTCTAGGAAGAAAATGCTGGTCAGCTATTTGAATATCTGAAGTGTTTGAACAATTTCTCAGTTTGGATGCTTGGGCTGAGATATAAAAGTACCTTGGATCAGCTGAAAGCATTTCTAATTACTTGTTAGGGAAATACAAGTGCCTATAAATATGTTTATATTGCCATTAATTAAATTGAGGTATGAGCAACCTTTATATTATTTTGTGTAATGTCATTTTGCTGCATGATTTCTCTATAAAACGTTTTAGTGCTGATTCAGTGCTGTAAAGCAAAATCTTGGAAAAAAAAATCCCATCCAGCCTTTTGTAATTTCAAAGTTTGATTTTCATGTCCATGCTGAAATTATTTTTTGACATTAGACTAATATTATAATTTAACCTCTATTTTCCTGCAAATAGCGGAAATATTATGTATTGTAAATCGCTTAGAATCTCACTGATATTACATGACATCTAGCGTATTTTTTTTTGGCCAGTAGATACCTGTGCTATCCTGACTGTGTTACTGCAGCTTAATATCCTGCCATATGTCAAATTCATTCACTCATTGAGAATGAGACTCATGCAATTGTCTACAGCTATAGTACAGCTATAGCTCATCAAAAGTTTCCCTTCACTACTGTTGGTTGCTGCCTTAATAATTTATTTAGAAAATCCAACACAGTCTAGGAACCTCATGCACTGTTTTTATAATTCCATGTTGATCTTCAGTAGAAGTTGCAGCTTGCAAAAATGTTTATGAAAGAACACTATTAATCTGGGCAAAGCATGGCCTCTTCTTGGACCAGTAGTCTTTAACAGCTTTCTGAAAATATCCTTGTTATTATATTCCCCTCTGATGTTTTTCTTCGACCCAGAGACTCTCAACAAACATTTCTCTAATACAGTAGCTCTGGGCAGTCAAATGTCACCTTACCATAAGATTTCTCCTCCCCTTCCACCCTTTTACACAACCTGTAACAGTCTGTGACTGTGTCTCTGTCCTTTATACTAACCTTCTTAGCTCCCATGAATCCTGAAATGTCATAGACCTGTGACTGTGAATAAACTTCAAATTCTCCTTGTTTACTGCATTGGTTACTCATATTAGTATTTAACCTCTTGAGGAACGTCTTAGGATACTCTCTACTCTGAGTGAGAATGTGAAAGCCCCCAGCAATTTTCTCCTCCATTTGGAGGCTTTTCTCTCTTAATTTTGGACTTTGTTCCTCATGAACCAGTGTACGTAGCTTAAAGCTCCCCTTCATCATGGTCACAGGCCTGATCAAAAATGCATTTTCTTTTCTTTTAGTTAGGTGAATCACATTTCATTCCCAGAATCCTTCACCCTCAGATGAAAATCCAGGTTGAAGAAAGGTGTTGCTGCTGCTACCATCTGTAAATCCAAATGTTGATCTACCAAAAGCATCTGTTGAGGGTCTCCTTTTCCATCTGGAAGAACTAAGGAGAAATTCCTGATCCCTTCACTCTTGTCCTTAAATCTTTATGGTTATCCTTTGATCTACTCAAGGTATTACCTTGGCATGGTGTCCATACTGATGAGTAAGTGGAGCCAATAACCAGAAGATGTCAATCTTTGTACAACACCAAATAATTAGTGTCTGAGAGAACAGAAATACTGTTGGGAAAAGTGTTCTGTCAGGAGAGGAATCCTTTTGCCCAATATTGCAGGACTTGCCAGAAGGTCTCTCTTCTTGATAGTCATGTTCATAACATTAAGATGTGAGAAGTCAACACCCAAACCTTTCCCTGAGAACTTGTTCATCTGTTACTGTTGCCTGTATTCCAAGGGAAGATCTGTAGGTGGAAATGGAGACTTCTCTCTGTAGCTGGAATCTTATAACTTCCCTTCACTCTTGGGACTTTGTGTTGCAAAGCTGTGGTTGTGTTGCCTTGCCCATACCACACATCTTATCCTCAGAGAGATTAAAAAAGTCTTGCTGTTGCAGAATCTCTGCAGAGAGCCTGTTTCCTTTTTAATCATTTTCTCTAGTGCAGAGAAGTTTGCTTTACGTTTCTTGCAACTCCTTCACCTGACGCTAAAGTGATCATATCAGAGCACACATTCTCAAATGGGTTGGGGTAGGCACAGTAGTAGAGGGTGTGGAAGAGAGGCTACCAGGAAGGCATCCATCACATGGATTTCAGACTTGTGGGTATCCACTAGTGGGCAAATATCTGTTTTTTAGTAAGTAGTGGGACTCAGAACTAGAGCCAGATGGCCCCCACTCAGTTCATGGAGAGCTCATGGAACATGTCTCCTTGAAAGCCAATTCGAGTTACCTGAACAGTAAAAACATAATCAGATCATGCATGACCAACATGATTACCTTACATGATGAAATTTCTGGCTATGTTGATGAGGCATGTTTGTTGGATGGTGAGTATCTTGTGAAATAACCAGAGCCTGTATTTTTCAACAGAAGATTGGGAGAGCAGAAGTCTTGTGAAAGACTATCCCTGGAGATTACTAGTTAGACTAAGATGTATCTGACCTGATTTCCTGCAGGTGAAAATCCTACCACAACACAGCATTGATCTAGAAGACTCACGCTTCCACAAAAATGCAGGGTCTTCTCTACTTGCTGTCATGACAAACTCCTCTCATGATGGATATTTGTAACTCTTTGAACAAGACAATTAAGTAAGCTTTTTATTATCTACTTTTTTGAGAAGTTTAAAAATTGTCTTTGTGTTAAAAAAGTGCCCTGAAAATATTCATTTATTTCTGGTTTATATTCAATTAATAGACTGCCGTGCTTTTTCATCACATTTCCAAACAAATTGATATACTGCAGTTAAGAGAGTGGGCACTGTTAAACAAAATAACTTACTCAGTTATATGTGTTAATTAATAATCTTGATGAATGGGGGTCCACTAGAACCTAACTAAATTTTCTCTTGCTTCTCCATTAATGATGGTATATTCAGTAAAGCATGTAATAATTATGAGTGTTTTAGAACACTAAAGTCTGAAAATAAACAGACCTATTCTTCTTAAGTTGTTCCAGTTATTTTTCAGCTGTTGTGGTTTTCCTAGGTGAATTGTAGTTTACTGTAGAGCGTGCATGATGTATGACAAATATAGGGAAATTCTATGCATAATAAGATGCAAAAATACTCAATAGATTCATGATTTTAATGGTATGAAATCAAGAAAAAAATATATCTAAATAATTTGAACCTCTTATTAACTACATCTTTTGAAAAACAACTACTTGAAAGTAAACTCTTAGAAAGTAAACTCATTCTTATATAACCTGGAGTTTGAAACAAAATCAGAGACAGGAGAATGCAAGTTATAAGGATTTTTGAGGTAGAAACTAAGGGTAGTGAAATTAGCATGCACATCTTACAAAAAAAACAAAGGATAAATCTTCCTTGATTTATCTGTTCACTCACTGTTTTCTGTTTATCTATCTATTTATTTATTTATTTATTTTTAACAAGCAATCTATAGATGTACAGATATGGTAGGTCTTGCTAGGGGAAAATTTCAAAATAGTTTTGTTTGCTGTAATTAGGATAGTTCAACTTTATTGCGGGAATTTTTAAAAATCTTGTCATGAAAACGTTTCATATCTCCTTTGGCAGAAAGAATTTCACCATTCTTTCCTCATAGTCATGTATTTTCTTTGACTCATAAAATTTAGTTTCGATTTTGCAGTAGAAAAATCACTAAGACTGGCCATCTTACTTCTCTTGCTTCCTGTAGTCTACCCATGTATTTGTTAGCTGAATTTATAAATCCATAAGGTATCTGTCTGTTTTTTTAATGAGTAGAGGGGGTGACAAGATTGCCTGGAATGCCTTTGGCAAGCCCAGAACAGTAGTGACTGTAGGAAAACAACAATTAACATTATAAAGACCTTCCGTTAGTTGCTTCTGAGGATCAGGAAAGACTTTTTCCCTGCTGTAAAATTTTGCATAATTTGTTTTTGATGTAGTTAGTTTCCTTCTCCTGTTGTTATTGCTGTGTGGTATCCTCCATCTTTGGTGCCTGGTGATGTACTAAGGACCAAGCAATCATTATATGTGGGTTCAGAAAAGTATTTCCTCCCACTTTAGCATGGCAGGGACCTGCACACATACTGTCTTCTCTGCCACATGGGGTGTGGATTGCCTGCCAGGATCATCTAGGCATAGCTCAATTCATCAGTCCCCTGCTAATGTAACTAATGCTGCTTCTCAAGTGGCAGTCTGTGCTGAAAGTCTTCACATAACACAGTTTGAAGAATTCCTTTCTACCTTACCAATTATCAATTTATGTAAATACCACTTTATTTCTTTATTTTTATACACATATAAATCTTGTATTTTTATCCACTCTCATATGACAGCATGTGGAAGTTCACACACACACACACACAAAAGGGAGGGAGGAAAAATCTAGGCTTGAATATCTTCAATATCTATTATATTACAGTATTTTATTTTTAAAGCCATATTTACAGATATGATTTTTTTTTTCATAGTCCAGTATGCAGCTTAATATCTGTAATACCGAATTAGTTGTATTACACGTATTATTCTGTTCCTTAGAAGAAAGAAGATTTAAATACATGTAAATACAAAAGGAAAGAAATGGTTTGCTTCAGAATCTGTTTGACAATTATACACAGCTCTGTTTACACACCTCTGCCAATACAATCACTTGTAAATGTGGGACATAACCATTCATACAGACATGCCAGTATACTATTTCACATCACTGTGATTTTAAAAGACAATGAACACTGGAGATGATAAAGACTGAATATGGATTTCAGAAGGGTCTTTTTAAAGACTGAAACAAGCAAGCATTAACATTTAGTAACTCTGTGAAACTGTTCTGTTTTATCTGTAAAGGAAAAATGCATTTCAGACAAAACTTATTCTGATAATGTCAAGAAAACTAGTTCATCAGTATTGTGAGTGACAAAATGTATAACCACCCCGAAGTAGTTATATACATGCATTGCCATTCTCCATGTTCTTTTCCTTTTCTATGTGAACGACTTTACAAAATTGAAAAACTATAAAAATACAAAATAACTTGGAATGTGACTAAGGAAAATTTCATTCCGGCTTTATCATTAGGTTAATAAGTAATATTTGTAACATATCTTCCTTTTTCTACACTTCAGTTTGTCCCTATATAAATAAAAGCATGATAGTTCTTTTCTTTGTATTTGGCTTTGAGATCTCTTGAAAACAAACACTTCAGCAGAGATAGAGAATAATAAATATAGTTTTGCCTTTTACTATGTTCCAGGATGTGTCCATCCATCAAAGCTATGTAAGTTGCATTCCTTCATGTAGTGGTCAATATGTTATTGAATCATAGTAGTATGTTCCATTCTTTCTTCTGCTTGTGCTTTCTAGTGTATCCATCGTTATTATTGTTTCCATGAACTGCAAGTACTATAGTAAAAGTGCTGTTACTGTATACAAACTTGTGACCATATTATTTTTATAGTATACTCTGAGGTATGCATAAATTAAGACAATTTTAGATGTCAGACTTGTCTGCAAAGGTTGATTTATTTCACTGAATGCTAGCTGTCTATAGAAAAGACATCTACAAAGATATCCACCTCTGAATTAATCTTCTACATGCCCCTTACTGTTAGTGGGGAGAAATAAAGACTTTAAATTCATGAATCATTTGGCCTGTTTTAGATGTCTCATTGGGAATAAGAACTGTGCCCTGAAAGTGCCTGTTGTTTCCATGAATGGTAAAGGGACTGACCAGCCTTAATTGAGTCACATTGAGTCACATTAATCCCACTTATGTCTGATGTCAAGACATTTGAAACAGAGAGGAAAGAAGCACACAAAATTGCTCATCTGTAAAGAGTGATATCCAGAGAACAACCAGCAGCACACTTAGTTTGTGGGTCAAAAGCTTAAAGAATTGTTTAATTATTGCTATGTGATGTAGTGCAAACTGTTAACAAATAAAATTAATACAATGAATAAATAAATCACCTTTTCTGTGTAATGCTTTCACTCAGGGTTAGGCAATGTTTGGCTTCAACTATTTCTGTTCTAGATTGAAGCACTTAAACTGTTCTGCCAACTTATCACTGTGAAGAAACATAGTAAAAAACTGCAAGGGACTTCACTATTTGTTTCTGGGACTGTGTATAGAAACTAAAATTAAAATCAGAACAGAAAAAAAAAAAAAAAAAAAGATATTCAGCTTCCTGTTCATATGTGACTCATTTCTTACTTATCCTGCCTCTATGAAGGGAAGTTAGTGCTGAAGAAGCTGTAACTGCAAATGGCTCTACTTACAGTCAGAATGGGTCATCTACCAAACAAGTCATAGGCTTCCCATCTATGGCCTTTTCCTCAGAAGCTCATTGCATACACAATCATTGAGTATTTTGAGTGGTTTACAGTTAATTTCCAGATTCAGTTCCAAGAAAGAGTTTTGATATGAAAAGACAGGTTGAAATGTCATGAACCTAGTTACTTCAGACAATAGCTGGAGATACCCTCAGCTGTTCTTGTCATGCTTCCACTGAAATGACTGACAGTCATCCAATTTTTATAGCCAAACAGGCCAAGTGGAAGGGCTTGTTTGCACGGACTCTCCATAGATATTAAAAAAAAGCCTTTTGTGAGGACTTAAAGGATTCTAGCTGTTAGTTTCATCTAAAACAAGGGTAGATTGTTGATAGAAGCACATATCAGATAACACGAAAGAATGTCTGGGAAAGGAAACAAACAAACATTTCTCCAGCTAATGTTGAAATCAGAATAAAATTAAAAAAAAAAAAAAAAAAAAAAGCTGAGGGATTAATGACACTCTGTCTACAATAAAACCACTTACAGTTTAGTAGCATTGTCAGTTTAATGTAGCTGATATATATATATGTATGTACATGCAAATCCACATGTACACTGATGTAATCTATTCCCTGCAACATGGATCACATACTGTGCAAGGCAGAGCTTAATCTTTCCACTTTACTCCCTCCTCTGTATAAATCAACTTCTTATTTTCTATTGTCTCTTCTATTTTCTTTCTAAAGGATTAGATTTTCTTATTAATAAACCTGAATTTTAAGTCCTGCCAACTTTGCTTGTACATCATAAAGTAGATGGACATCTATATTTTTGTTAATATATTTATGAAAAGTTTCATTTCATTGCTTATTTCATTGATTAATGATTTGGTGTTCTAAAAAATCACTCTATAAGTGCAAATGTTCTGAGCCCTCCCAACAGAAAAAAAAGACACTCACAGAAAACTATTGCTTATGCTTTCAAAACTAATCTGAAATATAGGAGGCTTTCAATAGAATGATTAGGAAAAGAGTTTATTCTGTAAAGAAAAAACTAACGGAAACTGATTATTTTGTGCAGAGCATCCATTAGAAACACAAATGGAATCTGAGTCAGTATCAGTGGAAAGAGAGAATTCTAAGCTGACAATTATGCTGTTATCATATCATGCACTTGGGAGTCCTCTGGTAGCAAACTTTGTGAACAATTGCTCGCTGATCCACAGAGAGTATATTAATGTCTTTCAGAAGATGCACTGAAAGTGTTATTGAGTCTCAAGAGTCTATGTTTTGATGAAAAATTAAGGAGCTTCCAATTATCCCTGTTTGAATGGAGAAGATTTTTAGGTAACAAAATGAAAAACTTCAGAACCATGACTTAGGGTGATAACATTAATAGGGAAAGGCTTTCTTGCTTCTCTGAAGTTGAATTCCCCACAAAACTAGAGGATATAATCTAGAAGATAGGAAATTTGAAGTAAATAGGTAGTTCTGGGAGAAGCAGTGCATACAGAAGATAGTAAATGTGTTTAAGATAGTAGAGAATAACAACTGAAGCTGACTATCTGCTAAGAGGAACTGAGTGTGCAGGGAGAACATACTACCTTGGATGTGTTTTCTGTATTGTATCTAATCATAAACATTCTCTTTTCCAAACCAATGAAAAGTCTTATAAAACAAAGCAATGCAAAGCAATAAAAATCTACCCACAACAACAGCAACAAAAATAAAGCATATCTTTTTTCTTTTATTATTATTATTTTTTTTTATTTTTATTTTGTAAGGCTTTCCCACCCCCACAGAAGTCATTTTCAGGCTGTATCCTCTTTCCATTGTGAGTATGACTTCCACACTGAAAATGTAGCAAGAAGTAAGTGGAATTTGACTTTTTGTTTCATGTTGCTCACATACACTTGGCACATACACATTTGCTCCTAACCAAACTTGAAAATATGTCTCTGACCTAAAAATTAACCAAAACAGCAGTGAAAGGCACCCCTTACATGCTTTTAATATATTTTTTAAAATTTTATCAGTGAGAATTTTAGTAGCAAAGCTTGACCCTATAACTATTTTCATAAAACCTACAAAAAAAGGGAAAAAAAAAATCAAGATTTGTTTTACATACATAACTTTCAACACTGACCTTTACAGAACTGAACTTGTCATGTTGAACAATTTCTTTTGATATAACTGAGTTTATTCCTTGTCCATTTTGTACAGATACATTGTACAGATACTCCAAATCCGTTTAAACTTAGCACTCATTTTTTAAACATGACTGATAAGTTTATATGATAATGAAAGGTAGATTTTTAGTAAGATGAACACTGGTAATTTCTAATTGTGCATAATGATTGCAATGGCACAAATTAAGAAGTGTACTTAGAAACTGTTTCTCTTCTTTTTGGAATTATACCTTGGGAGTATCCAGTAAAGTTTCAAGGAACTTATTTTCAGCAGTGTAAATGAATTATTCAGTTATTTGTTCCCTCTGTCACTTCTGGTACTTCTTCCATAACCTTCTACAAAAATCCTGAGATACAATCTATTGTTGAATCCCTCATTTGTTTATTAAAAGAACTGATACTACTTCATGTATTTAGCTTGCAATTCTATGGGACAATAATTGCCTCTTTCTGCCTGTGTATTTCAAAACAAACAAAATGGAATCAATGGGTAGTTTTGTTTGTTTGTATGAATTAATAAAAAACAGTCATTCTAATAATGTCAAACAAATCCAGAGATCAACTGTATTCCATGCTTACACTTATGTCATTGGCCAAGTCTTCAGTCAGCAATCTGCAGGAGTGCATAATTTGTATTTTTCATCACTGAACTTGAATCTGCACCTGATGCCGCCTAGAGATGATTATAATATATACCTAGAGATGATTATAATTCTCTCTGCCTCTAGAAAGCCTGGTCAAGACCCAAACTTATCCCATGAGCAAAACTGAACAAAAATAGAAGAAAATCACCATTCCCCCAACTAAATAAACCTTTGGGCATTGCTAAACTATGCAAGTACCAAGGGAGAATGTCAATGTACTTAACCCCATATCAGAGGATGGGTAAGACACTTCCACTCTCAGCTTGTTAACAAAGCTAGGAAGGGCAGCTTTGAGAGTGAGGGTAATTAGAAAAATATAAGATATTAGAATTAGCATTTGAGGGAAAGCAATTTAATTTTTGAACCACCTCTCTGTTGGAATCAACTGTTGCTTCAGGAAAGAGTTCTGATACTGGAATGTGGTCTACCCAATAAACAGAGCTTTTCTGTTTGCACTGACAGGGTACAGGGAATGTGGCAGCTACTTCCATAATAGCACAGCTTTCTCCTGGCAGATACTAGGCAAACTGTGTCTTCTGCCAGAGTGTGTGCCTGTGGAATTCAATTTAGACCCTATCATGAATGTGAGCAGGTGATTTGGCTGACTAACTAGTTGCATTATAGTGCTTGGATACTTCCAATGGGATCAATCAGGGTATGTTAATTGCACCAAGATAATTTTAAAGTAGTGTAATGGGAAATTTGTTAACTTGGGAGAAATGCTATATTTTTAACAGTAAGGGGTATCATTATTATTATTCTTTTGAACAGGTGGTCTAACAGCATGGAAGGAACCATGCAGCTCACAACAAGAGAAAAGAGAAGGATACAGAGAAATGAACCAGCAGGAAGTTCAGAGTTTGGATAATTTAAAAAACTTATTAGTAGATGGTTCATCTGCACCAAGAAATACAGTATTCTCAAAATGAAGGGATTGCAGAAGGATTTTATATTGCTTTCTCTCTCTCTTATTTATTTTTTTTCTCTAGTTGCAGAAAGCTTTAATAGAAAGGAAGACCATGTCTGACAATCTTTTAGAGAGTATTGAAAGTAGTAATAACTGTTCAGTTGGGAGAAAAAGAGAAAAAAATAGAAGAGAGAATCTCAAACTGCTGTTGTGCAAGTCTGATTCTGTTTTTCTTAAAATGAACACCCCTAAAAGATGAGAAAACACAATACTGAGGGTAATTTGGTCATCTGTTTCTGATGCTGACTGTTATGAGCAATTTCTTAGCAAGAGGAAGGTAATTCTCATTCAGCAACTCCCATTTATTCAGCAACTCCCAATGTAGCAACTCCCATTGCTTGCTGAAGACAAGATATATTTCAGGGAGAATGGGACGTCATTCTAATGGAGGCTCTGCTAGAAGGTGTAAACTGTTTATGTAAAGCAGTGAGGGAAAATGTATGAGTAGGAGTTCAGGATCAGAAGCTTCAGTAGATAAAATAGAGAAGAACTGGAAAATGAATTAATTGTTGGAATATTCAATGTTGGCAGTCCATAATAAACTGTAGCTTAACAATGTGTTTGCTTTTGTGGTGACAGTAGCTGCATTAGATCTGGAGGGAATCAAAATTGCTCCCAAGAACCAACAAAAATGGATGTGTGCTAGTCAGCCACTTGTGGCTAACTTGTGGCCACAACTGCTGGGGCAAGTAAGGGCAACAGAGAATCTCTCCACTTCAGAACCTTCTTCTTGCCATACCATGAAGGATAGTCTGTTCCTTCTTTGCTGTCTTATAGACAGCTTACACAACAATTTCTGTGAGTGTCCCTGATTGTAAGTAAGACTGTAAGAGGGTCCACCTGCCTCTCAGCCTTGAATTAAGTGCTTCTGCCCTGTATCAAAAAAGAGCTTAGGATACAGTCTCACCCTTACAGATGTTTATTAGTCAGCTTAGATGGCTTTTTTTTTTTTTTTTTTTTTTTTTTTTCAGAATGTTAATAATTGCAAATCCAACACTTCAGATCACTTCAGATTGTTTCTCTCTATATGCGGTATACAGACATTGAATATCACCCCAGGATCACAGATTCTGCTTTCAGAGCAATACAGTCAATGATTAGATGACACAAGGCAGGGTGATATTGTGCCAAGTGCTTTCAGAAGCTTTGTTACAAGAAGGTTATGTATATGGAAAGTAGAGGATGAAGAGGGAAGACTAGTAGTTTTGAGATGTTAATAGTTCTGTAGAAAAGAGCATGATTTCTTCTTCATCTCAAAACTCTACTTCATGACATGACTGTGGAGCTGGGCCACTGCTGTGTAAAATACATGTATTTATGTTTGTTCTGCTGTTGAACACGAAAAAAAGCAAAAAGGCACGTGACATGATAACAGACTACTGAGTGCATGGTTCATGTAATTAAGCAAATATAAACTTTAGAATAAATTTGGTAAATTCAGAGGCTATATTAAACAAATACATAATTAAAGTATAAAGTATATATAAAGTATAAAGTAATAAGTGAAGAATTGCTCTAAAACCTGCTCTACCCAGTTTCCAAACTGTCAAAATAAATGTTAATTGCACAGTAAATATTATTAACACAATTTCATAAAATGTTTAAGTCTATACTACAGAAAGACTGTTTCCAGTATCTTCTTATTAGTAGTATGTATCCTACTAGTATATATAGTAGTAGTATTTGTAGCTAGGTGGATCATAGCTACAACTAGAAAATTAAATTATTTACATTTTATTGTTACTCATTATCTAAGTTGTCTATTTTACTTATTTTTTCTGTTACTTGTCGGGATGCAGCAGAATATGATGCAGAAATGTGATTATGCAAAATGGCTTGAAATAATAAAGAGTGTTCCTTTCTTCACATAGGCTACCTGTCTTTAGATGGAACAAGCGTGAAATCAAGGAAGAGAGATATGGTGGACTGGGGAAAAATGAGTGACAAATACAACCAGCAGTATAAATGCAGTATGAGTGTCAGTACCAGTCATTCATCACTGGTAATGGGTAGACACATTTCTATTAGAGGATTTTTATTTATCATGCTTATCCAAATTTTAGGATATTTATCTTACCAGGAGGTAGCCTCATTTATTAAAGCGTACAGTGAAATGTCTATTGACAAGATTATAGAACTGTGCTATGAAGCTTAATTTAATAATTAAAAAAAAAGTTTAGAAGAGATGGCTGTGGCAAATATAAAAACATGCAAAGATTTAATGGTATTATACACAAAGTAAAACCAGATCAAAATTTATGACTAAATCAGTGTTTTCATCTGTGCTATTATTATTTATTGGTGTTAATATGTGTTTGGGATGTTCACTGTAATGCAATATATTCCTACACTGTAGAGATCTATGAAAGCTATTCCTCCCCTTATGACTTTTCCAATTTATTCTGAAGAACTGCTAATTCAAAGATAAGTTAGATTCAGGTCCATACCGATTCAGGTCCATACCAGAATGAGGGCTCTGTTTTGGAAATGATTTGATGTCCACAGAGCTATATTTTGGGTTCTTAAAACTAACTGGGTTAATGATCCTCTATGGACCTCAGTTCCACTTCTAAAGGAAATCCTAATATTGACCTCTCTCAGATGAGTGATGTAACTCCTGACTTCAGCACTGTATGGCAGATACTTACTTACTAAGGGAGGAAAACTGGTTCCCTTATCTTCTATTGGAGATAATAAAACAGCAAGCCAGAATCTTAAGCATGACCTAACTGAATACACTATTCTGCTTTGGAGTGAAGGGTGAGATGTAAGGTACAAGTATAAGTAGACAACAAAAAATTTAGATTTTAAATAGTATGGAAAAATTTAGCTGAAGTAATGCCACTGACAGTCCATAAAATTTTATTAAGAAGTTTACACATAATTTTATTAAGTAATGTTGTTGATATACCAAAAGACATTTTCATGATCATTAATAACATTTTCTTTATTGTAAATGTAATGATTTTTTTTCACCTTTGTAGATATTAGTCTGATGAAATGTGAAAATGGTACTAACAAAAAAGCTCTAACTAGAAGTGGACAGCAGAGAATGACCTTATCAAATATGTGGAAATTGACCTTATCAGACACGTTAAACGTTCTGCCATTATGCTGAGAGGCTCTTCTCCATTAGCTGTTGTAGTCATTTAACATTTCATTCTGCTGTGGTGTAAAAGTGAAATCATTATTTAAATTCTCAGACATCAATTCTATTTTTATCTTAGTGAGAAATTTAAATGGTTGTAATTTTCAACAAACATGGAAGTAAAATAATGTCCCTGTCACCTCAGAAATAATACTATGACCTATGAGCTTTACAGTATTTGTTTTTCTACACTTCCTGCATGAAGCTGCAGAATATCTCTATAAATAGAAAAGCAGAGCCAATTAGCAGAAAATTTCCAGGAAAAAAATAAAGTGTATAAGAATGTAAATATATATATATATATATATATGTATCTATGTATATAAAATATGCAGTCAAATTTTAGTCTGGATTATAAAAAGTACTTGATAGATTTTCAGTGGCATAAAAATATTTTTAACTGGTTTCATTCCATCTTCAGAGAGAGAAAAATTAATATACAGAGAAGTTAACTGAGTGTCCAAGGGCAATAGAAAAGTCATTAGAAAATATGAAGATTGGCCAATTGACCTATAGTTCTCATTTTATAGTCATTTGATCATCTTTCCCTTTTTGTTTCTTCTCCATCCTCTCCCTCTCTTTCTCTGTCTCCCCCTCCCAGGGAGAGTCCTGGCATGCTTAATGCAATATTTGTGGGAAGGGAAAGGGAAAGAAGGAAAAGGAAAGAGGGAAAGGGGAAGGAAAGTGTAAAGGGAAGGGGAAGGGGAAGGGGAAAAAGGGGAAGGGGAAAAAGGGGAAGGGGAAGGGGAAGGGAAGGGGAAGGGGAAGGGGAAAAAGGGGAAGGGTAAGGGGAAGGGGAAAAAGGGGAAGGGGAAAGAGTGGAAAGGGAAGGGGAAGGGGAAAAAAGGGGAAGGGGAAGGGGAAGGGGAAGGGGAAGGGGAAGGGGAAGGGGAAGGGGAAGGGGAAGGGGAAGGAGTAAGGGAAGGGAAGGGAAGGGGAAGGGAAGGGAAGGGAAGGGAAGGGAAGGGAAGGGAAGGGAAGGGAAGGGAAGGGAAGGGAAGGGAAGGGAAGGGAAGGGAAGGGAAGGGAAGGGAAGGGAAGGGAAGGGAAGGGAAGGGAAGGGAAGGGAAGGGAAGGGAAGGGAAGGGAAGGGAAGGGAAGGGAAGGGAAGGGAAGGGGCAAAGGTGATGAAAAAGGCTGTTGTTATTGCTTTTTACTTATGCTTCCACTACCCTTCCACCTGTTTCCCTAGATGTGAGTAGAATTTTGCATCCTTAATTCCAGTCTTTCTTTCCCTTCCACAAAAAAGCCACCCTGAATGATTTTTCACATTTTTTGCAGTCCATCTAACTAATCATGAAGAAACACTCTGAAGGGTGGGAGTGGGGAGAGCTTTTCTGCAGTGCAGGAGACTCTGTGTAGTTCTGAAGGAAGAGTTGTGAGACAGAAGGGAAAGAAGACTGGGTTATGTGAAGACTTGTTCAACTGACTTTTCGTGTATATGATAACCATTTAATTTTTGTTAATTTTGCATGTTTGTGTTTCTACTCTCTTTGTAGGGGAATATTATGTAGGGGATCACACTATAATTCAGAAAAAAATATTGCCTTAAGACTCCACAAAATACTATGCAAATGTGTAGAAAGGAGTTGGGGACATCCTTATTTCGGTGTCTGTAAGGAAAGCCCTTACAAACAGTATAATAATGATAATTAAAAATACTATCAAACATTAAAGATATACATACAATCTTCATGTTTCCTTGTGGTGGGATTTTATTTTCACCAAAAGGAGAGAGGGCTTCTGCCAAGAGACACAAGAAAGTCAGTAACAGCTATTTGATTACACTTGCTGCTATCGTATTCAGTCTCTTTTGCCTTTGTAATCCATACTGACTTGTATGGTACTTGTCTTGCCTGTCTTGTCAGTATTTGAAAACCAAGTCAGGAAGCACCTGTGTTCTAATGTTAATGAGAGTTTGACTTGGGTAGTATGCAGCCCTGGCCAAGAAACTTTACTGTCTAATGTTTCAGTCGCGAGGAATAAAAAGAATGAGGAGATACTGAGCTTTCTCTGGTACTTAAATGACAGAGTCTAAGACTTTAGCTGTTTGTGGTGACATTGTAAGCTTGAACCTCAGCCAGTTGAAAGACATATGCTTTCCTGAAAATGACAAAGAATGAATGCCAATTAACATGACAAAATCACACCAGAAATGCTTTTTGCTGTAAGGTGCACATTTCATTTCTTCTTTCCTGATAAGAACAAGAATTATTGCAGCCACAAGGCAATTTTATCTATGTCTCCAGAATGTCCTGATCGATATCTCTTTGTTGGTATGTATGTAGCAATCAGTATCATCCCTAATATAGAAAAGTAAAAAAAAAAAATGCAGCAGCAAATTTTCTACAATATAAAGGTGAAAGATATTGATTGAAGCTACTTGGACTTTTACCCCAAGTAGTGGCTAAAAAAAAATACAACTTTTCTTGTGTTCTCTGCTCTGCTACACCTGTCTGCATACATCCAAACATCCATAAGTAGGAAAAGCAATACAGCAGAAAAGCTTTCCAGTCAGAAGAAAAGGGAGGGTGAGAAAGGGGTCAACTCTTTTCTGATTTACATTATTCAGCAATTAATCTGCAAGCTTCTTTCTCTTTTCTTTTTAAGGAGAGATAAATAGTGGGCTTTGGATTATTGGAAAAACAAAAAACAACAACAACAACAAAAAAATACCCCACCATCAAACAAACAAACAATATGCAAAATAATTTAATTGTAGTTTGGAAATATCCAGTGCATCAAAATCCCTCTTTGCATCCTGGCCTGACAATTGGAAGCCTTATATGTAGGTTAAATGTGTGGACATTTTCAGATCTTTAGCTTTTCAAATGGGGAATGTTAGGAGAATATAGGAATGAACTAGTAATAGAAGCTTCAAACCGTTTTCTCTAGATTTAGTTGGAGGAAAAAAAAAAAAAAAAGATAAAAAGCCAGGTTCACAAATCTCTGCTTTGTAAGTCCTGCTATATTTATGTTAGAACAATTATTATTAAGATCAAAGAACTATTTGGCAACAAACTAAAGTGACTAAAAAGTGACTAAAAATACTGTATTCATGTGGACTTCTAGACAAATGATAACGGTATATAAAGAAAGGATTTGAGCTGCAGATTTATGTGGAGTTTGCACTGGGTTATGTACATTTTGTAAAGTTGTGAAGCACAATTTCCTAGATAGCAAAGAAAAGTCGTATATACTATGACATGCTACATCAATCAATCCCTCAATTAGGTAAGAATTGAAGTTGTGTTTTTTGCAGTGAAAAATTCCACTAACCTTGCATATTCAAAAGTGATTGCACAGGCATAACGGTGAGGGGTATCTTAAGCAGATAAGAGGACAGTGGAAACTCCCACTGTCCCAAAATAAGGAGGATCTTTATTTTGCTTCAAATATGCAAAAAGGATTGGGGACTAAATTCTGGGTAAAATCACTTGCTTCCATGCAAGAGTGCTGTCATCATAATTACTAAAATTGTGGAGGTGATGAACATTTGGTTGACCCTTAGAAGAAGCAAAAACCTTTGTGAAACATCATTTTCATCTGTATGCAAAATTTTGCTCTGTAAAAAGTACAATTATAATACCATAGTTCTATACAGTAATAACTGTATATGCCCACAGAGATTTGTATATCCAGCAATTTCCCGAGAAAACAAACAAACAAAAAATTGGCTTACTTGGATTGTTTAAAACACTTTACCCGATTTCTTCAGTGTACAGTCAATTTAATGGAATTTATAATTTAAAATGGCACCAGTGAGAAACCACTTTAGAGTCCAGGTAGAAATGATATCCTCATTATGTCAGCAAAATAGATACATTTTTCATATTCTACGCCATAATTCATACTGACTATTTTGTATGCGTACTGTATAATTTATCAGGGCTGAATCCTATAGGATTGTATTAAAGAAAATTTTGTGCAGGCAGAATTTCTGCTTCATTTATATAATTTCAACTATTAGAGAGCTTTCAGAATCCAACACATGAAATATACAATATCCTTAATATAAACATTTATAATCATCTCATTTCATTCTATTGATTGTATTTGCCTTTTATTTTATAAAAAAAAAAATCAGTACATAATATTGCTCTAATCTATCTAAGTTCAAACAAAATAAAAATTTGTATTACATCATTATAAAGGATTTTTATAAGAGTATTTTTTAGTATAATGAGATACAGGATTTTTTTTTTTTTTTTTTTTTTTTTTTTTGAGATGTGACAGGCATTAAAAGGTACTGAAAACTTTTGTTTTTGTTTTGGGTAGTCCTATCTCCTTAAACATCTGTGCATGTAATTTTATTGTTAGAGTCTGTCCTGTATTGCTGGTTTTTGTTCTGAGAGATAAAATGACTGGATGTTTTGTTGCCTAGTTTCATTAAGAATAACAATCACAGCTCTGGATTTCACTTGTTTTATTACTACAAAGTATAGGAAATTCTGTTTATACCATAGTAATTTGTATTTTATACTTTTTCTTTATAAGATTAGATCTTACTTGTCTCCTAAAAAATATCACCATAAAAATCACCAAAAAAATAAAGATTGTATGAAAAACTTTTCTGTAGAAAGTTTACTGGCAGAGATATACTCTTTTATTAAATATCTAGAGTGTTCAATAACACATTTCTATAAAGGTACTTTGATAACACTGGCCATGATTTATTTATTTATTTATTTATTTTTACCTCTGCTTTGTACAAAGGTTCTGTTTGAATTCATTAGACTGCAGATCAGAAACTCAACTTGCAAAAATCTCTTTGTAGTGTAGGCACCTCCTCATATTCAGCAAACTACAATGTAGAAATCAAATGTGTGATTATATTTAAATATATGCTTGAGTAATACACATAATATTTATTAATATTATATTTAGATATGTGCTTGAGTGCTTTCCTGAACTGGCAATTTAAAGCTTACCTCTTTTTTCAAATTTTTGTGTTATTTTGAGTCAAGAGTCTAACATAAATATCGTGTCACAGAAACCACTATATGGAAAGGTCACAGCCAACATGGGTTCATGAGGGTCCTGTTTAACAAATTTGATTTCCTTTTATGATAAGATCATGCAGCTAGTAGATCAAGGGAAGCCAGCTGATGTAGTCTTTTTGGATTTCAGTAAAGCTTTCAATACAGTTTCTCATAGGATCCTACTGGACAAAATGTTCAGCATACAGCTAGATAAAAACATCATATGATAGGTGAACAATTGGCTGACAGGTTATGTCAAAGGTATCTCAAAGGTTATGGCAAATGGGGATACATCAGTCTGGCAGTCACCAGTGAGGTCCCCCAAGGCTCCATTTTGGGATCAGTTCTGTTCAATGTTTTCATAAACGATTTGGGTGTAGGACTAGAAGCACTTGAGTAAATTTGCTGATGATACTAAACTGGGAGGAGTTGTTGACTCTGTTGAGAGTGGAAAGGCTTTGTGGAGAGATCTGGACAGATTGGAGAGCTGGAAAATCACCAACCACATGAAGTTTAACAAAAGCAAGTGCTTTTGTTAAAGCAAGTGTCCTGCACCTGGGAAGGGGCAACCTTGACTATACATACAGATTGGGGAATGAGACACTGGAGAGCAACCCCGCAGAGAGGGATCTGGGGATTGTGGTTGACAGCAAGTTGAATATGAGCCACCAGTGTGCCCTGGCAGCCAGGAGGGCCAACTCTATCCTGGGGTGCATCAAGTACAGTTGGTTGAGGGAAGTGACTGTCTCGCTCTACTCTGCACCGGTGTGGCCTCACCTCGAGCACTGTGTGCAGTTCTGGGCACCACAGTACAAAAAGCATGTGAAACTGTTGGAGAGCATCCAGAGATGTGTTACAAAGATGGTCTGGAGTGGAAGATGTATGAGGAGTGGCTGAGGTCACTTGGCCTGTTGGGCCTGGAAAAGAGGAGGCTGAGGAGGGATCTCATCACTGTCTACAGCTTTGTCACGAGGGGGAATGGAGGGGCAGGCACTGATCTCTTCTCTTTAGTGACCTGCAGGATCTGTGGGACCTGTGGGAATGGTGTCAAGCTGAGGCAGGGGAGGTTCAGGCTGAACATCAGGAAGAGGTTTTTCACCGAGAGGGTGGTTGCTCACTGGAACATGCTCCCCAGGGACGTAATCGCAGCACCAATCCTGTCGGAGTTTAAGAACCATTTTGAAGAAGCTCATAGTCATATAGTCTAAATTTTTGGGTAGACCTGTGTGGAGCCAGGAGTTGGACTTGATGATCCCTGTGTGTCCCTTCCAACTCTGTATATTCTATGATCCTATGATTCTAAAAAAAGTAGAAATAACATGAACACAGCCTTAACACCATGTAAAAGATAAACTTTTACACATTCATCAATCTCATATTTTTCCAGACCACAGAAAGAACAATAAACAGATGATGTATTAATTGACTTTAAAACATCTTGCTGTGCAGAAAAATTCACTGCACCTAACAGTGAGTTACACTGTTGAATTCTCCTCTCTTCATTAACACTTACTTTATAAATTGTAGGCAGTAGCTTTTGCAAGTAAGCTATTGCAAAATAACTTGGTTATTTGTGAATGGCTTCATTCAGTAAAAAGTAATAGCATACAAATGAAGGCTGAACACTAGATTTTGATTTTCAATTTATTATAATGGGCTCTATTTTTAAGTCTTTTTAACGTACTCGTTTGTGCTGTTCACTTGTGTTGCCTCTCATTCTCAGAGAGAACATGTATTTATAACTGTATTTTGTTAGTTGATTCAAGGTTAAAGACAATGGTGATTACTACAGAACACTTGATTTTACAAACAGCATGCATACAATGTTCTCCTTAAACACCTTTGTAAAGCAATTGGAGATAAACAGTGATGGGCACTTCTCTTAGTGACAAATCAATAAATTTGTCTCCTTTGAAATATTTAATAACCTGACTTTTATTTTATTTTATTTTATTTTATTTTATTTTATTTTATTTTATTTTATTTTATTTTATTTTATTTTTTTTATTTTATTTTATTTTATTTTATTTTATTTTATTTTATTTTATTTTATTTTATTTTATTTTATTTTATTTTATTTTATTTTATTTTATTTTATTTTTATTTTTAATGTGAAATACCATACATCCCTGAAAATATTTTGGAATGAGTCAGTACTGAAGATCCATTGTTAGAGTCTGTGAGTGATTTTTGAGTGAATATAAAGCATGAAGAACTAGATAAATAAATCCTACTACTGTTCATATGAATTTTCATGGAATTTTCTACTTCATTTTAATCTTTCTATTATTCTCTTACTGAATATAAAATCACATGGAATGAACCAAAACATGTCTAAAACAGGTATGAGGGAAAATCTTAAGAGTATGAAGCATGCAAACATTACTTCCACTTAGCCATCATGCTTAATAGAAGATAGGCAATTTTGATCTTCATAAATCTGTAAATATTTTGTCTCTATAATATCATTTTTGTTGTTGATGTTGTTTCTTATGCTAGAGCAAGAGGAATATGACAACAAATAGGGTTTTACAATACACACTAAAACAACTCCTTTTTGTTACACTTCATGTTATACCCAGCTTTATACCCAGCACAGCTTTGCTTATTTTCTTTATAATCCATCACCATCACTTTTTCTATAACCTTTTGAAGTAAAACACAGAACATTAGCTAAAAAAATTACATTACATAAAAATACTATCAGATGAAAGATGCCCGTTTTTAATTTACTTTTTGTTGACACAGATTTCTATCTGCTATCACTTTTCCTTATCAGGCTGATGAAATAGAATTTCTGCAGTGGATATATAGAAAATTCACTGAATGGCTATCTGTCATAGTCAGAAAAGGTGCTATCTGTCATCAGTAGAGACTTTATTTACTTTTAAAAGTGTTTGTCCATACACAGAATATCAGCCATAGTGTCCTTGCCCTTTGCTGTGAAGAGTTTTAAAGTGTTGTTAATAGAAATAAGAGAGTGAGTACTGAATTATATAACCTGTCTTTCTCCCCACATAAATTATTTGAGATACTCAGTCTTTATATTGAACTAAATCTGAAAAAAGGAAGAGTCCCAGAAAACATAAGGTTCCACAAGACAGTAATGTGGAATAATGATCTTATTTAAAACACGTTTGTAGCATTTTTTAGCGTGCACCTTCTCTAAGAAAAGAAAAAGAAAGAAGGACTATGCATATGATAAACCTCACTCATTGCTGTTAAGTATTTTATCTCAGTATAGTAAATATTTTTGTTATGATATGGTATGCTACATGTATAAATTTACATATCAATTTTTACTTTTATTATAAGTTTGAGTTATGCTACATTTACTTTAAGGAATTTAAAGTAAGGTCAAAATCTAGTTCTTGAGTAAATATATTTTTTTCCTTTCAATCTTAGTGGTTAAGAAGTCACAAAATTAAATGAAAGTTCAGAAAGTCTCTGTGAAGTTTATTGTTGGTGATTTATGACTATGCTCCCTTTGAAAGAAGAAAATGAAAGAGTATTACTTTATATATATATATATGAATAGTGAGGCACAGTAGTGACAGTAGTGAGGCACTGGGTTCCCTAAAAATTAGTCAGGATCTAGTTAAGAACCTTTGGTGTTTCTGTTGTTTTCAAACTAAGTGTTTGCTCAGATTTCAGATAGAAATTTTATAGACTTTCTGTAGAGAAATGATGCTTAAAAATATGTATATATTGAGCCTGTATTGAGCCTGCTTTGAGATGCCCCTCTCAGTCCAAGATACAAGGCACAGTTTCCTTTAATTTTACTTTTTATAAATTTTTCCCCCTCTGACACATTTAACACATAACCAGAGCCCCACAAGCCCTCTAACATCTCCACTGAGCTGCAAACGCCATTAAATGAAAATGTGGTCATTTATGATTAAGCTACACAAAGAACTTTTCCTTTTTTCTTTTTTCTTTTTTTTTTTTTTCTTCTTCCTTTTTTTCCACACAACAGGTGTGTCATATGAAGAATTCTAATCAAAATAAAAATAATTCCATGTTAGGTGTTCTGTGAGTATATATTTCCTTTATCTTTCCTCTCTGTCAAACAAATATTTATTTCAAAAGCCTTAGTGCAAAATTAGAGAGGCTTAAAACTCTTTTATTCTTAATATAATCCGGAGTCAGAGAAAAAAATATCTTTCTGATTTTTAAAACTGTTAGAGTTTCATCTTCAATCCTGGATCTGGATTGACTTGTTTTAAATATTAACACCATACTACATATCAGCAAAGCTATTAAAAAGAAGAACAAAAGCCTCAGAAACTGAAGATTACTTTCATAATATCTCTCTTTATAGACAGTACTGTGAAGATGAAGAACAGCTGTTATTTTAGAAAGTCTGTTAACAATGAGGCAGAAATCACTGTCCTAGGAATACAGAAGAGAAACAAACAAACAAACAAACAAACAGCAACAACAACAACAAAGAATAAAAGAAGAACCAACTCCCTTATTCAAATGCTTCAACAGCATAACCGAACTTTCTGTTTCCAAAACATGCTTGGAAATTTTAACTGTTAATGTTTTAAGTAATTGTGCCCAACTGTGTACAGGTCACAAATGTAAAAATGTGCAAAACATGCTTACACTCTTATGATTAAGCTTTGACCACTGTACAGCTGAGGACAGAAACCATGCTAAAATAGGATCAAGCACAGTATATTGCTAGCTGAATGAGGGAAGTGATTGTTCCTCTCTACTCTGCACTGGTGCAGCCTCATCTTGAATACTGTCTGCAGTTTTGGAGCTCCACAGTATAAGAAATATATAAAACTGTTGGAGGGTGTCCAAAGGAGGACTACAAAGATGGTGAAGGGTCTGGAGAAGCTGCTGAAGTTACTTGGTTTGTTCAGTGTGGAGAAGAGAAGACTGAATCACAGAATCACAGAATCACAGAATTTCTATGTTGGAAGAGACCTCAAGATCATCAAGTCCAACCTCTGACCTAACACTAACAGTCCTCCACTAAACCATATCCCTAAGCTCTACATCTAAATGTCTTTTAAAGACTTCCAGGGATGGTGACTCCACCACTTCCCTGGGCAGCCTGTTCCAGTGTCTAACAACCCTTTCGGTAAAGAAGTTCTTCCTAACATCTAACCTAAAACTCCCCTGGTGCAACTTTAGCCCATTCCCCCTCGTCCTGTCACTAGGCACGTGGGAGAACAGGCCAACCCCCACCTCACTACAGCCTCCTTTAAGGTATCTGTAGAGAGCAATAAGGTCTCCCCTCCCTCTGAGGGGAGACCTCATTGCAGTCTTCAGCTTCCTCACGAAGGGAAACAGAGAAGCATGTGCTTCTCTCTGGTGACCAGAAATAGGACTTGAGGAAACATCTTGAAGCTGCAACAGGGGCAGTTCAAACTGGATACGAGGAAAAGTTTCTTCACTGAGAGGGAGTAAATGACATGGATACTTTCTTGGTACTTTGTGCTTCCAGATCCTGGAGGAGACCCTTTAACACATCTTTTAGTAAGATCTTATTCTCTGGGGCATGTTGTTTCCTGCAAACCAAATGATTACTTCATTAATCAAAGCACCAATAATTCTAATGTAGTGAATGCAGTTCTGCATGGAAAGTGCTGGCTACACCTTTTGTCAGGACTGAGGACGATTCCCTTGGTTAAATAACACATCACAAATGGCAGAAGATTTCAAAAGGAAAAACTGCACTATAAAAATTAAGATCCACTCTTCACCCTCAGCAAGTGCAAGCATGGGGATAGATATCCAAAGTATCCTCATAGCGTTATGCAGACTGGTGGTGCATTGCCACGGGCTTCAATTTGCAAAGGTGAGGACCACAATTTCATTCTGAATGTGCACTGCCAGAAGCATGCACAAATCTCTTGGATGAATTTCCTTGTTCAGTTGTGTGTGGGGTCTGAAAAGCTGCAGACTCATAAAGGTAAAGTCTACTATACCCTAGTTTCTGTCGCAGAGTGAAGGAAGGATAATTCTTTACAGATATGTCTGTTTATTTTTTCAAGATTAAATAATATGGTCTTATTAATTAATTAATTAATTAATTAATTAATTTCTGAAAGTAGCTGACAAATGACAGTACAGAAATTGCAAAGGAAAGTGGTGCACTGAAATTAAAACAAGACAAAACTAAAAAACAAACAAACAAACAGAAAAAAAAAAACACCACACACCAAAAACTAGCATCCCACTTAGTAGCTGTAAGGGAAGATAATTAGAAGTAACATCACTGTCAAATAATTGCAGTGATCAGCTTGCTTGTCGTGATTTCTAACTCTTCTTTTTCCTAAGGAGAGAAATCATTAATTGCAAAATGATATTCAGAAAAAGTGTACCAGAGTGTACCCTTTAGTAAGGAACCTATTCTCTAAGATTATTTCATTTATAATAGGTTTTAAACCTAGAGAATTTCAAATTAAACATCAACTGATGCTGTGATTCTGACTACCAATAAAAAATTAAAGGAGCCATAAAACTCTAGGGCCAGATTCTTAAAAGCATGAACTAAAACATCAAGGGGGTGTAGTATTGGCATGAAAAACTTAGAAAATTGATCATGGATATATATATATATATTTAATACACAAATAAAACAGTAGTGGTATTCATTGAAAAAAAAAAAAAGATCTCGTGAGCTATAGTTTTTTGTTTGTTTGTTTGTTTTCTTGGCACTGTATATGCAGCACCACAGCACTCCAGAGTTATTAGGAAATTTTTGTACTATGTTTGGAAAAGCCACAATGAGAAGGCAATTAGGTTGGTATCCATCTGGCTGTTGAGAGAAATCTGCATTTGAGCAAGTCCCCCAAAGCTCCCTTCCTAGCCCATGGAGAACTATCACTTCTGAACAGAGGTATTACGAAATGAGTGATTGTTAGAGATCAGATTAACCCAGCTTTTTAATAAAGAGAGGCAAAAAGGACCATTGCAGGCACAAATGTCAGCAATGTAAATGTCTATAGTTAGGTGAAATTGCTCTTTACCTTACAATTTCAATACCATCTACTCAGCTGCTGACATCCATGTGCCTCTCCTTCCTTGCAAAAATTGGTGCTATCTTGCCAAACAGTAAACATATGCTTTAGACACTCAGACCCTTTACCCAGGGTTTATCTGAAAAGAAGAAAGAAAAATAGAGATAATATTTATTTTGTGCTCCTGACTATGTCTTCTCTATCCAAATAAGTTATAGGTAACATATTGCAACTAAAGTGCTAATGAAGAAAGTCAAGTTATAAGGACTACGGATATTTTGTTAGATACTATACCACTCATTATCAATCATTCTTAGATATACAGTTAGTCACTGCTCAGGCAAGTAGTCTGATTTTTCTGCCTGGCTTTGATATCTTCTCAACTAAATGAATATTCCTGGAGTGCCTGAACCACCAAAACACAGAATTGTTTTAGGTGGGACATGTTTGGGATGTATACTGTTCCTGCAGGTCTTCTGTGTAAATAGCCACAGTTCAATGCCCAACATTTCACAGAATCACAAAATCACAGAATCATCTAGGTTGGAAGAGACCCCCAACCTCACCAAGTCCAACCTCTGACCTAACACTAATAATTCATTCACTGAACCATATCACTAAGCTCTTCATCTAAACATCTTCTAAAGACCTCCAGGGATGGTGACTCAACCACTTCCCTGGGCAGCCCATTCCAATGCCTAACAACCCTTTCAGTGAAGAAGTTCTTCCTAAGATCCAACCTAAACCTCCCCTGGTGCAACTTTAGCTCACTTTTAGCCCATTTCCCCTCGTCCTGTCACTGGGCATGTGGGAGAATATACCAACCACCACCTCGTTAGAGCCTTCTTTAAGGTTTGCTTGACCTACAACATGTCTTTAAGAGAAGAAATCACTGGAGAAGATTCCTCCCCATTCTACAACTGAAAGGCTTATCTTTTAGTCAGACAGGTATTAAAAATTGTTTTGAAGTCATGATGAAGTCCAGGAGATCTGTAAGTGATCCCAGTAATTAACAAGGATGGATTGGGCATGTTAGTTTAAATGCATCAACTGCAGTAAAGCTGGAGCTGATCAATGTAGTGAGGTGGGTGGGGATTGGGCTTTTCTCCCAAGCACCATGTGTTAAGAGGAGGTGAAATGGCCTCAAGTTGCACCAGGGGAGCTTAAGGTTGGATAATAGGAGACATCTCTTTACTGAAAGAGTTGTGTAGCATTGTAATAGGCTGCCCAGGAAAGTGGTGGAGTCACCATCCCTGGAGGTCTTAAAAAAAATGGGCAGATTAGTAGCATGGGTTAGTGGTAGACTTTAATACCAGGTTAAAGGTTGGACTAGGTGATTTTAGAGGTCTTTTCCAACCTGAATGATTGCTGTTTGATGGCCACTTAATATATTAGAAGAATATATTACTATCTTTGTAAGAAACTGGCCATCAAGTGAATATATAAAAATAAAGAAAATTCAAAACCAAGGAAAATTATTTATTTCTGAATAAAACAGACTACAGGAATGGAGCAATGCTTAATTTTGTAAAGGGATTGCCTCAATTATAGTTTAGTCATAATTGCCTTGTGTTCAAACCAGTTCACTTTGGCACAAAAAGGGTGACACTGTCATAAAACTGTTGTGAAATTGGATAATCATGCCCCTTGAATCTTCTAATGTTAACTTGTTATCTCAGTCCCCTTGAGCCTTTTAAACTTTACATTTGCTTATTGCCCAGTGGTACAGTGAATTTTGGCTTACAACAGAAAGATGTGTCTGAAAATTAAATCATACTCATATGCCACTGAAGTAAAGCTTTATTAATCAGTGAAATAGAATAATAGTCCATAAACTTTAAGTGTTTTAGCTGATTCTACAACAACATTTTCTACGGCTGTTAGGACTAATATCTCTCTTCTATTTCAGAAAATTTTTGTACTATTGATTTTATTATTATTATTTTACGCTCAATAAGCTATTTTGTTGTTGTTGTTAACAATTACATGTGATTTTCCTGAACAATGAATTGTCTCCCAGGAAAAGGAGGATTTAAACAACTCTTAATGTGCTGCATACCAGTGAGATATAGAGAGTCTATTATGTAGCTATTTCATTTCAGAGTGCAATAGGCTGATACAAGAGCATTTGTTTGATTAATACCACACAAGATTTACTATTAAAATAGTAATATACTCTAAATAGGCACATCCACTTAGTAAATAAGATATCATCAACTTTCTCTATTGTCAATATTGGAATATTTATCTGTTTCTCTGGTAATAATAGGTATAATTCTATGACTCTAAAGAAATAAAATATGAAGACAGGACAAGTAATAGGGTTTCTATCTTATACATATCTATGAAGATTTCTTTCTTGCATTTGTTGTTTCATGTCCTTAGGAGAACTAAAAGTGCCAAATGAAGCAAAACCCAGAAATTACCATAAGCAAACAATCGAGAAAATGTCCCCTGGAAGTGAACATAAAGAGAAAAAAAGTGTTCCCTTCTCAAATCTCTACAGAAATACAGAAATGCTCTTAATTTTATAAAGTATATTAGGAATAGAACCTAATAATCAAAACATAATAATCCTTAAAATTACAATCCATGTAACTGCATAATTCCCACAATAATCTCATTACTTCAAATGATATATGCACTCAGAAGATGGGATTTGATTGAATATAATTAAAATTTAAGGCAGAGGGTCTTATGATTTTTCAGAATACATGCATTGGCTGACTAAACACCAGGGAAAGAGCTACTTCTGCTGAAAGGACAGTCTTCTCATGTCAACGAAGAGCTACAAACTGGTCATCAAATTGTTACTGGAAATTTGAATGACTGTGTGCATCTCATTTAGCTGTTTTTTACATCCCAGAAATAAAGAGAGAAGATAGCCCAAGACTGTCTTGGAATACAGAGACTGTTCCTATATACTTGGGAGAATAGTCCCAAATTTTCATCCAGAACTATTGTTTTTTTTTGGTTTTTTTTTTTTTTTTTTTGTTTGTATGTCCACTTGTTTGTTTGTTTCCATTACTGGATGTAAAACAGGAGAACAATCTAGTGATCCAGATGCTTGGGTTCATAAAGGTTGGCTGCTTGCTCATACTCAGAGCTGCCAATGGTTGACAGAGAGCATCTAGAAATACTTGGCATTAAACAAGAAAATGTCCTTCATGTTTGTGCATAAAGCTGTGAAGGTTGCGTTTGCTATGCATGCTTTGAAAGTTCATCAGACAGTGTTTGATGAACCAAAAGCAGTGCACTTTCATTTAAAATAGCAGTCCCTGGGGATTACACATCAATTCCAAGAGACTGGGTTAATTACCAGCATAGCCTATGAGGATTCCAAATTACATCATCTCATTTCCATTTCCAAGGAAAGATGTTATGACACAGGTCAGAGAAAGCAAGTTTCTAGAGCTTATTGCTGAGATCTGTCTGCTGCAGATTTGAGTTTAGAACCCATACTGACATGGATATGACTTTACCAAATCAGACTAATAACTTTATTTTGGAAAATGAAAAAGAAAATGTAAAACGTTTATGATTGTGATATAATATTTTCACGAACCATCTTCTCAGTTTCCCAGTACTTGATTCATGGAATCTAAAATAGTATACATGTTTTTCAAAGGATTTGTCCATTAATTTGTCCCTTTGAGCATAGATAATCTTACAGGTTCTGCAAAGCTTAGTGATTATAAACTGAGCTTATAAAAGTTATTTTTTGCTTTGTTCATATGAATTGGCCACCTTCCAGTTTTAATTAATAGCTGTTTGGTTTTCTGTTGAAAAAGACATTGAACAATCAATCACTGCTCATCTTTTTGCCACTCATAATTTTGTAGATTTTTATCATATCCCCTTCAGTCACCTTTTTCCAGGCTGATGAGTCTTAAGTCTCCTTCAGTCAGCAGTCTTATGGAAGTCATTCTATCCATTTGATCATCCTTCTCTGATTCTTTTCAAGTATTACTCTGGTAATTCAGCTTGTATTTAAGACCATAGATTTATACCATGTTGTACTAACACTTTGCAGTTTTGTCTTTTATTCCATTTCTAATAACTTATAAAATTCTCTTTGCTCTGATGACCAGTCAGCACAGAGCTGACATTTTTTATAAAACTGTCTTTATAATTCCAGTATCATATTTTCTCTGTTCTTAAGAGCTAGTAATCAACTCAGGAGTCCATAACTGTATAGGTAAAACCAGAATTGCATTGTCTCATGTGTTTATTCTTATGTTAAATTTTTATTGAACTTTATGCTTTTATAGCTCTGTCTCTATCAAATAGGCTTTGCTTTTTTTTTTTTTTTTTTTTTTTTTTTCTTCAGAATTTCTTGACCCTTGAATTTATTAATCTTAACTGCTAGCTTCAACGTTACTTTTATTTATCTTACCTCTTCATTCAAACCATTTTCAGATAATTTACAGATTTACGGGAGAAGTGGATTTCAATGCTGTGTTCTCCACTTCAGAAATTAAAGTAGAGAATACAGGAAGTTAATGCCTGTATTTTAAATTTGAAATCTATACATTTACTTTTGTTGTTGTTATTGTTTGGTTAGTTGTTTTGTTTTCATTGCATTTTAACATGATATTTACACACTTTAATGAAGAGTCTTACCTATGGAACAGGGAATATAACACTAGATAACTTCTTTCTGGGGCATACCTCATTGAGTTGCAGACATAACTTCTCAAATGTTTATTCTCTCACTGTTCCTATGAAACTTACAATTGCTACTGTGGTTGCTTTAACTTTAAAGGACCTATTCACTCCTGCCATAGTCTAATGTAGATCTCATCCCTATCTCAAATTATGGTTCTGATGGATGGACTACTTGGTGAGTGAGGAATTGGCTGGATGGTCACACTCAAAGAGTAGCAGTCAGTAGCTCAATGTCCAGGCGGAGATCAGTAATGAGTAGTGTTCCTTAGGTGTCAGTATTGGGACCGGCAGGAACTATTTAATATCTTGGCAACATGGACAGTAAAATTGAGTGCACCCTCAGAAAGTTTGCCAATCGTGCCAAGCTGTGTGGTGCAGTCGGTTGACATGCTGGAGGGAAGGGATGCCATCCAGAGGGACGTTGACAGGCTTTATAGGTCGACCTGTAAAAATCTCATGGAGTTTAACAAGGCCAAGTGCAAGTTCCTGCAACTGTGCTGGGGCAATCCCATGCACAAATTAAGGCTGGGTGAAGAATGGATTGAAAGCAGACCTGAAGAGGAGCGGAAGGTATTGGTTTACCAGAAGCTCGACATGAGCCGGCACTGTGCACTTGCAGCCCAGAAAGCCAACTGTAATCTGGGCTGCATCAAAAGAATTGGAGCCAGCAGGTCAAGGGAAGTGATTCTCCCCCTCTACTCTGCTCTCTTGAGGCCCCACCTGGAGTACTGCATTCAGCTATGGGGTCTCCAGCATATGAAGGACATGGAAGTATGAGTCCAAAGGAGGGCCATGAAGATGACCAAAGGACTGGAGCACCCATTCTTCTATAAAGAGAGGCTGAGGGAATTGGGGGTTGTTCAGCCTGCAGAAGAGAAAGCTCCGTGGAGACTTTCCAGTACCTAAAGGGAGCCTACAGGAAAGCCAAACAGGGACTCTTTGTCAAGGACTGTAGTGACAGGACAAAGAATGGTGGTTTTAAACTAACAGAGGGTACGTTTTGGTTAGATATTCTGAATAAATTCTTTGCTTCGAGGGTGGTAAGGCACTGGCACAGGTAGTTCAGAGAAGCTGTGGATGCCCCATCCCTGGAAGTGTTCAAGACCAGGTTGAATGGGACTTTGAGCAGCCATGTCCAGTGGCATGTGTCTCTGACCATGTCAGGGGGATTGGAACTAGCTGATCTTTAAAGTTCCTTCAAACTCAAACCATTCTATGATTATATGATCTCAAATAAATGTCTTCTAGCCAGAAAAAAAAATGGTGTTCATATGGTGTGCATCTCAGAGGTGAAATCAGATATATGATCCATAAGAGTTAGAAGATTTTCAGATTTTTTCATCACCCCCAGCAGCCACAAATTATCTATGGTGAACCCCACTGCTGGGGTCCATAACTCTCCATGTTTTTACAGAGAATGTTATGTGCACTGCTTAAGCTTATGAAGTCCACCAGGTAGTGTGGTGCCTAAAGCAATGCCTGCAACAACACAGTTCATTTATGAATACGATCTTCACACATAAAAGAAGTAAAAACTCCCATCTGTTGCTCATCAGTTTGCTCATACCTTTTGGTAAATGTATGACAGCCCTTGTTTCATAAAAGATCTTTTGCTAATCATTTTTATTTTTATTTTGTATTTTTATTTTTCCCATTTCTAAACCAATTTAATGGCTCAGAAAGTACAGAAACTTATATAAGTCAAAAACTCAAACACAAAACTTAAGAAAGCTGGAAACACAAACCACATCTCCTACTCAGAAAAATTAACTTTTTTGTGATAACTTTTCAAATAACTATTGGTCTCTCTTGAGACTAAGAGACTCAAGCTCATTAGCTTGAGCTGGTGAAAGTTTCTCATTTCACTGTGTGTCTTTCCTAGGCAGTTGTGTACAAAACCTTTCATTTAACAAACAGTAGGTGCAAAAAGAAATTATGTTTAAAGATGAATGAATCTATAAAAAAATGTTTATCTTAGAGAAATATGACAATTGTCTAACTAAAGAATAAAGCATTCAGTGATAGAAGAATGTAACTTTAGTGTTACATACCTTTGTTTTCCCCCTACTTAGATGATTCCATTCATTACATAATTTCCTTTTGTCAAGTGCCACTCCTGGTATTCACTACTTTAATGTATAAATTAATGTCTGGTTGTTTTTGGGTAAACCTTCTTTCAGTCACTGTAGAAGAAGAACTGCTTGACTGAAAAAAAGTGTCAGTCTTGTGCAATCAACTCCTTTTTCATCTTCACAATCAGAAAAAAAGCTAATTTTATATAAATTCCCTTTAATCCTATCATAGAATTCCTATTTTCTTTATTTTTTATTTTTTTTTAAGTAAAACAGGCAAATAAGAGAGCTTTTATGAATAAAACTCCTTCTGTTCTATTCTCAATTATATGAGCATTACAACAGGGTAGAACTCTGTGAGCTCTGAATTGGCAGGTTTTATGGTAAGATTTCATGTGACTGAGGAAGATATCCAGTCAAAGAACTCATGGAAAAAATGCTTGCTGTACTTCATCTGTTCATCATTCTACTAGAGGGGGTAAAAAGTGTTTTTGCATTTTACTCTCCACTTGGAATGACTTTCATTTTATAGAAAGTGAATGAGTAAGGATCAAAATATGAAATGTCATCTAGAAATCTACTACCATAAAATATTAATAAGCCTTATCCCTTATCCCTATACGTAAGCCTTATCCTTTACCCTCAGTAATTAATCATTTCCCATATTATATATATTTATTATATAGAAATTCGGAATGTTTAATACAGCTCTTCCCAGTTGTTCTGATTGTTCAAGTGGTCTTAGACATTATAAGTGGAGAGGATGAAAGTAACAAAACCTTAGTGTGATCTGTTTTGATCAGTGCCATGAAAAACAGTAATAACAACAAAGACTCCCCCTTTTTTCTTCAAATGATAGAATGATAGCAAATTGTTACTTTCACTGCATCTAAATGCACATCTAGCAATTTCAAAGCATTATTTACATTTAAAAACATTTAGTGCCATTTAGTGTAATTTTGTATTAAAATACTAACATTATGTTAACACTAAATTCATCTCCTTTCTCAAATGCACTAAAATGCACTAAAATAAACTTTTAAGTGATCTTTCTCGTACTTAATTTTCAATAAATTCTAGTGAACATTAAGTATGCTACTGCTGCTCTTATGGAAGTATTTATATGACACTTTCATTCTGTTTTTAGATTAATAATCTGATTTAATTATGAATGATGCCAAGATTATAAATGATTGGGTTGTCTTCTGAAAATGTAAATTGATTCTGCATTCTTTTTATCCTGCATTTTTCTAAAATAGACTTAATGTTCCAGGATGGAACATCTGCTTTCCATAAAAACCTTATGTATTTTCCCCGATTACACATTATAACTTCAACTTATAAAGTGTAAATTTTCTTTGTTTGCAGCTATTTCAATTATTTTTCCTCATATTTGTTTTCAGACTTATTAGAAGGGGAGTTCTATCTCCTCTCCTTCTGATAAATGTTGGTGTTTTTCTTTGCATGATGGATCACAAAGCTTGGAGGAACATTTATTAGTCATTCACAACATGGTATGAGCTGCTTAGCTAGGAATTGTGAAGCCTGGGTGAGCTCTACAGCTACTGCTGGATGCCTGTTCCTTCTAGAACAATGGTAAGAAGAGGTTACCTACTAATTATTTTGGTCTTGCAGAGTGCAGAGGATACCACTGCACCACTCTGAAACCTGCTTCTGCGGAAGCAGTGCACTACACATTGTGGACTAAGATGACACTAGTACAACATGAACCAAAGCTTCTTTGTGAACTAACCAGCAAAATGACCTGTTTTCTCAGGCTTTGTGGCACACAGCAAAGGTACAAGAGTTCCTTTCAACTTTTCTTCTTTTCTTTTTCAACCTTTTTTTTGCATTCCAGGAAGAAAAATCAAGGACATCATGTATTTACAGTTCATTAGAAAAAAAAATAGAACATGTTTTTCAGTTTCTCCATCTGAGCAGTTGCAGGATTTGGGGGTGGTGGTCTTTGGCAGAGTTCAGAAAGGATGGAAATAAATTTCTTCATATTTTGCACAGAAAAGTCTTCCAAACCTACTTTGTGTTTATATCCACGTCAAAACTAGTAAATAAATGAGACAATGAGAAAGGGTCAAGTTGAAAGTGTCAATGCATACATGCAGACTTTAGGAACCTCAATTTATAAATTTGTGAGAAAAGCAAAATGCAACCTCCCCCCCCCCAAAAAAAAAAAAAGTAGAATAAAGTTTTTTTTTTTTCTTGTTTCTTTTGCTTTACTAGTTTCCAGATATTGTAGTTATGCAAATAAAGACCAGAGTACCTGAAAGTGTTAATGTTCCTTTATTTTTTCATTTTTATTTCCTCATTTTTATTTTCCGTTATTCCAAACTTTTTGAATTACCTAGATGTAGCCTAAGTAGGCAGTTGCCTAGGGTGGCTACAGTTTTTGTTGTTGTTGTTGTTTTGTTTTGTTTTTTTAAATACCACGTTTTCTTTGAAAATCTTTGCAGATCTTTCTGCAATGCAGTCAGAGCAGCAGTTACTGAGCGGCAGCTGCTAATCCTGCCTCTTTTCCCTTTTTCACCCTGCTCACCCAGCAGGGTGAGCAAATAAGGTCTTTAAGTCCTGCATCCAACCTCCCCTCCAAAGCTGATAAGCTATTCAAACCAAATTTCTTCCTAACTTTCCCATATCAAGGAACAGCCTTAACACAACACTCCCGGAATGGGCAAATTTGGTATTGTTCATGCTTTGGAGAAGCACACGACTTACCAAAGATCCAGGTAAAGATTAAATTTTCCTGAAGTTCTTTAGACTCTTGGAGATGACAAAACAAAAAGGTTTTATTTCTCTTTTAGATTGTGCACTATTGAGGTTCTGCTGTGTGTAGGCCAAAACTTTCTTCTGCAGTCTGACAGATTTTGTTTTCCAAGGCTACACTTTAGAAACTATCATGCACAATTACATTATTTAAAAAACACATTTAGTATTGCCTGCTGATCAGTATCGAATCTGTTGCTATATATTTATCACCATGTATTTTCACTATATAATCCTCTCGTGATGTTTGATTTGGTTGGTATTATTCCATACAGCTGCAGTCTTTACAATTTTTAACACCTTTATCCATAACCATTCATATAACACTGTCATTTGTTAAATATCATGAATTTAGTTTTTCCATTGTTCATCTCTGCATTTATAAAATAAAATTGAAGAAATAAAATACAGGGCCAGTGAATCAACTGATGAAGAAGAAAATAATGTTAGAAATTGTTTGATTTCTATGGGAAAAAAATGTTTAATTGCAGTACTAGGAATTTTGACCTTTTTTGCATTAAAAAATAGTTATCATATGTTATGTAATAGTTACAGTTAAAAATAGTAATCAAGAGAAAAGGTAAGACAGTTTTGTTACACTGTTGTGATGCTTTCTTACACAAGTTTAAACTTCAATTTTCATAATGGCTCAGTGTACAGTTTAAATGGATTATCTTTCCAGCTCATTTGTACCATAACCACCTGTTCAGTTCTCTTGTGTTGCATCAGTAGTCTGTATGCCTCATCACTTCTAGAAGTCACTGAAATGTCACATTCTCATGGAAAATCTGGGTAAAATCAGCAAAGCTGGAGACAGTATCTGGCCCAGATGATGCTTTTGATACTTCTGATTTTCCTTTATTGGTAACTATTTTTCCATTTTATTTTACAAGAAATGAAAAAAAGGATGATTTGAGCTAATACACCACAATTCAAATGTTATTCTCTTTTATTGTGATTAGAATTTCACATTGTGCTAATGTTTTTTTATGAAAAAACAGGTTAATTGTATCATCTAGTTTCAGTTAGCTCTAATAGACTACATGTATAGCTTCAGTCTATTGTGCATGTCCTCACATTGATGGCAAAATGCAGTAAGAGCTACTATTTTAATGCCTTGATAAATTATGTTCTATATTATGTTAGATTAACAAAATGCATGACTAATATCCCATGCAAACATGAGTTGTCACATTATTTCTTAGTGTTAATAAACACTGGCTGATGTCCAGTCCTTTCTTTAAGACAAATGCAAATGAAGTTCATGTCTTCTCATTATACTTAATAATTTACTACTAAGTGCTCAAATCTAGTCATTAGTGTTGGCAACCTTTATACTGTAGTTTCCCAGAATGAATCAAAAAAAAAACAAACTATATTTTAGATTGAGGCCAGAAGATAGTTTGTTCTGAAAGCACATTGCAGTCATAATAAACAAACTGATGGTTACAGACAGTGTCTGATGCACAGTAGCCTTTCAGAGACTGAATTTGTTTCCAGACTTCACCAGTATTCAAACTAACAAAAGATTTTTCCCATACAATAGAAGTATCAGAAAATTATATTCCCATTTTGTTATAAAAGGACAAGCTTCTTTTATGTATGTATGTATGTATGTATGTATGTATTTATTTATTTATTTTTCAGCTGTAAGGTGCTACTGAGACCAAGGACATAGAAGCATATTGAGATCACTGGTATCAGTGTAAGAACATGGTTAGCTGCAATCATGTATGTCGCATCAAATAGCAACAAGAAAAATGGTTTAGAGTCTCTCCTATGGTGTGGAATGATCTGTTGTTCCCTGCTACCAATTCTTGGAGTATCATGGTGTTTTTCTTACGCTCAATGCATCTGGAGAATGTGCTTCTTTGTCTTATGCATCTGAGCTGGAAAACATTTTTCCAAATGCGGTCCATGGAGAGCCCCCTCAGGAGCAGTCCCTGGGCTGGAGCTGCAGCCTATGGAGAGGAGCCCACGCAGGAGCTGGGGGCCCGGGGGGAGCTGCTGTGTGTGGGGGACCCGTGCTGGAGAAGTTTGCTCCTGTCGGATGAACTCTGTGTTACGGAGGCATGTTGGAACAGTTCTTGAAGAGCTGCTGCCTGTGGGCAGCCCCCACAGCCTCAGTTCAGGAAGGACAGCATCCCGTAGGAGGGACCCCAAGTGGAGCAGGGGCAGAGAGTGACCATGAAGGAGCAGTGGAGATGGAGCATTAGCCCCAATTCCCTGTTCCTCTGTGGCACATGGGGGGAGGATGTAGAAGAGGGTGGATGAGGAGAAGATGCTTATAGTTTGTTTGGTTTTGTTGTTTCTCTCTGGTCTAGCTTGTTAGTCATAGGTGATACATTTCATTAATCTCCATGTGCTGAGTTTGTTTTGCCTGTGATGATAATTGTTGAGTGATATCCTGGTCCTTATCTCAACTCTTGAGCCCTTTTAATTCTATTTTCTCCCTCTTTCCCTTTGAGGATGCAGGGGAGGGTGGGGAAGGTGGGGAGATGGATGGGGCAAGAGAGAGTGGTGGTGATGGTGCTCAGCTGCCTAGCTGAATAAAACCACCACAAAAGCTAGCACATCACCTGGAACAATTTGGTTTTTAGTATGGTTAACTCTACAGAGAAAATATTATTATCCTTACCATTTTATGATAGGCTCAGAACCATGATTTAAAGGCACTCTTTAGTGTTACTGAGGTGACTGTAGCCCTAGAGACAGATTCTTAAAATATTTACTGACTCCCAGACTCCCTGTGAAGTAAGGAGGTATTATTTAGGTTAGATGTTAGGAAGAACTTCTTCACTGAAAGGGTTGTGAGGCATTGGAACAGGCTGCCCAGGGAAGTGGTGGAGTCACCATCCCTGGAAGTCTTCAAAAGACGCTTAGATGTAGAGCTTAGGGATATGGTTTAGTGGAGGGCTGTTAGCGTTAGGTTGGAGGTTGGACTCGATGACCTTGAGGTCTCTTCCAACCTAGAAAATTCTGTGATTCTGTGATACTGTGGAGGCAGAGGACAAAATCTTCTTTCTGAGTGGCAGACTATCTCTTTTGCCATACAGGGGACTGTGGTGAATCTTTTAATGAAGAAAACAGGTACCTTGGTCTTTCACCTGGTGAAAATGGTTATACTTAGCAAGGCATCTTACACATTTTTAGAACTGGGCTTTGCATACACAGCTGAAGCAGTCCTCAGTACAGTCTTGATGAGACTCAGATACAATCTGTTTGAGGTATGGCATAGCTGGAAAGTAGCGCAGCTATGATCATGGCATGGCATGCAGAAATTATTCATCTTGCATTGTATTTTGCAATCTAGTCTTGGATAACAGAAGAGACTGCTACCTTAGTGGTGCAGTAGGCATGCTCTGGTTGCTTTGCACACTATTTGTGTTCCAAATATTCTATGTGTGTTATATATGAAAGGCATACAAAATTCACAGTGCTTTACCTTGAGTGTAACAAATTTTTAGTACAAAGAAAATATATTTTCTATATATAAATATATATTTCTATATTGAATGGGAAGGGCAAAGTTGTATGAGCCCTCCCGGTAAGTCTGTTCAAACCGAATCTTAAAATCTGAGATGTGAGGCATAATATATAGTGATTATTTACTATTTTTTTGGGCATATCTGGCGTTAGTGAGTAACACAAATATGTACTACGTCTGTCAACCCAAATAATTAAGTCATTTATACGTACATCTCCCCAGAAGGCTCATCTTTGAAACATCTTCAAAGTTTATTGGTAAACGATGAACAAATTAACAAACTGAATCTGACAGAATCATATTTTATAACCATATTTTCATGACAACATGATTCTAAAGAATATAAAATAGTAAGAGGAAAAAGGATAGGAATGTAGTTTTTTATAGGGACAGCTATTCTCAGCTACTTAAAGGAACAGCTACATGTGTTGCAGGGCAACTACACCTGCCCTGTAATTACTGTTACTGCTGATTTGAGGCTCTTAACTGAGAGCTTTCCGCTAAAGGTACATATGCAGTTTTCCAAGAAGGTTTTTCATCCCACCCAACAAAGGAGTCTAAAAATTACCTAGGTGTAAACTCATCTTTATCTCCCTTTGTAGTCACTGGAGAAAAATAGATCTCTGGAAGGGGTGTTTCAAATCCTCCCAAAATATGTGTCTAAGATGAATTTGTCTCTGAAGGAATCATTTCTCAACAGTGGCTTTAGAGGAAACCAAGGGTGATTAATGACTTGTATTTAGACATCCATTGAGATAAAACTTACTGCTGGTATATTTTCATTTAAGATTTCTTTGCACGTGAAAAGTAGACTATATGTAACAGTAGTTTTGATTCAGTAGCTTTGAAATTATGTGATCAACCATTAGATATACAAGCAGTCCAAAATAATGACAGAGGCAATGACACTATGTATGTGATAGGAATTGACCATTAAGAATAGAAAGGCCTGCTGTGTTTTCTTTTACATTGTGTGAGAGAGCCTTTTCTTGTGATTAAGTTCTGGTAAATTTCTAAGTAAAAAATGAATTGTTATATTTTTATAAAAGATCCCCATAATTAGAGTACCTTTTTTTTTTTTTTTTTTTTTTTTTTTTTCCAAATATTGTAAATTATTTTACATATATGACAGAAATTTTAGCATTCTGATAATGAAAATCTCTGATTTGAAAAGCTTTGATGATTCTGATGGACTGGGGTTATCTACGATGGGTAAATGATAGGCTACATTTTCTTTCTCACAGATTACAGACCTGTGTGAATATTGGATAAAGTTTTCAAAAGCAACCACTGTAATGAAACCAAGAAAGCATACACACAGTTTTAACATTATATACCCTTAGGTTATTCCAAGCTAAACACCAAAAGTTATTTGTCCCTACTGAAAATCTCATTAAAATCAACCAAATCTGGAGACATCTGTCTGAAATACATATGTAGTAAATACAGAGGTGTGTAACACAGATTATCACACAAAATTTATGTTATTCTAGAGATGGAATTTAAAATGATTTCACATCTATTTGCCCCACAAATTTAATGTTTATTCCTGCAGACACCTACAAGATTAATTTAGGCTCTGATTAGCCAGTAGGTTTGTTTACATGTACATCCATGTGAAATTCCTTCAACTTTTGAAATGTTCCATTTTATTCCCATATCACTCTGTTTAAATTCTCTAAGTCTATTAATTTTATAAGCCTTTTTTTTTTTTTTTTCTTTTCAAACCATTATTATTTTATTACAGATATTACTTTCCTAGGTAGGCATCAAAGCTTTCTCTCAGCAAAAATATTTAAATGATTAATAACAATCACTGTCTAGAGCTATAAATCTTAATGAGTTCATTTCCTCTAAATCAAGGCACTTCTTTCTTCTTATTCCCTTTTCTTTCCCTGTCAAATCTAATCTGAGTCAGAATTTCCTAAATCCTGGTCTACAGTCTTGTGTTTTACTGATTTGAAATTACATATTGCACTCCATGGTGCTAATCCAGTTTTACAGTTTTATTCTTTTTACAGGAGCAAGTGATTATGATATAGGTTAAATTGCATTAAAATTCTGGTTATGTCTGAAGTTGTGACAGATCAGGTAAAGGGATGAAAAGTGAATTCTTTAGGGTAGAAAGGACAGTCTTATCTGATGTAGGTGAAACATATAAATAACAAATATTTTGTGTTTTTTGAACATGTTCAAAACGTTTGCCCTATAGCCAAAAATAAATAAATAAATAAAAATCCTGCTATGGCACCAGCCTCTCAGCCAGTGTTTATCAACTGGGTTTTCTGGGTCCTCTCAGTATCCCTCCCTGCCACTGAAGGGATAGAGGAAAACAACACCTGTACTCCTACTCCATCCACTAACGTGGATGTTAGTTCTCTGAATTCCCTTTTGATAGCCTTCAGGCTTCCTTCAGTGACTTCATCTCTGGCAGCATGAATTATCAGTAACTGGAGGGGCAAACCAGGCCAGGAAGTTTCCTGGTAATGTCCCTGACCAGGGCCTAAGGGAGGCAGCAGACTTCCCTACGGGTAGGGTCAGGCTGACATATGGGCCCTTGGTTTCCCTCAGAAGGGAGTCATCTACAACAACTACCCATCTTTCCATCTTGAGGCTATCTTGAGGCAACTTCCTTGCCTTAGAAAACCTCCTGGGTGAACCTTTTACCACATCCTCACCTAAACATCACTCAAGCTCCAGAGCCTCAAATGTATTTTGTAAGGGCACCTGGGAAGGCAAGGTGGGTAGGGAGGGGCCTTGCCTGCGACACTAACCAGGGACCTGTTTCCATTCCTCCACATCTCTGAAGTCCTCTCCCTCTGTCCAACAGCAAGAGGACAGGAGGTACACCAATATTTGGGTTGTATCATCCAAGTGCCTTTCTCTCAGGCATGGCAGGGAGTTACTCCACCCATCTAACTCCTGCTCACTCTCCCTGATAATCTCTCCACCTCCTCCTTGAGCTCTGCCACCAGGCTGATCAGATCCTCAACCTGCTTGCACCTCACACAGGTGGTATTTCTTCCACCCTCTATTGGCAGCAACAGACTCAGGCAATCCCTGCAGCCAGAGCCAGAACAGCCACATTTTTGGGCAGGCAGTCAATGTGGGTTGCCACAGTATTTTGGCAAGAGCTTTCTGCCTGGTGGAGGCCGTGGCTAGATTTGCTGTCTGGGAGGCAGTCGATAGGTAAGCTGGTCTCCCGAGTGTGGAGGGATACTTCACCTTGCCTGAGTGCATTGTCATGTAAACTGACACACTGCTCTCTGTTCGCCACACTCCCCAGGAGCTGCCTTTGTAGGGCAGAGGAGTGGGTGTTCCTGGCTCTGCCCAAGCCTTGTCAGCCACCCTTACAAGGGCTTCTGTGTGCTGGTGGCAACCTTGGCTGTCTTGAGTGGCCTCGATGCAGGAAACCCCTGCAAGCTGTGATCCCCTGCTCCGCTGCAGAATGTGTTTGTTTGATTCTTTGTTTGGTTGATTCTTTGTATGTTCTTGGTTTTTGGAGTTACATAATTTTTATTGTAATGAATGATTCTTGCTATTATATTCATCAGGGGATAATGTGGCAACTATTGTTTGAAAAGGCATTTCGTTGTTTTGTGCAGAGACACATTGCACGACTGTTGCTCATATAACATATACAGAATGAAGCAGGCTACTGTTCATCTCTGAAGGAATCCTGAGAATACATGGTCTCACCCTCTTTATGAACAATAGAAAGAATTGGAAGTAGAAAGATTTTGCTTATCCTCTTTAGCGCAGTTCATTTTCTTGAAAGGCCCCTCATATAACCCTTCACAGTAAGCTTTATGTGTAAGTGCAGAGTTAGGCAAAATCTGTGAAGGTTTAAGTAGATGTTGAAAGTTTGAGAGTGTTGAATTGCATAAAGCTCTCATGTATTTAATAAAAACAGAAAAAATACATACATTCTTCACTTTCATTATTCTGCTCTGGGCACTTTTGACAATGCATAATGAAAAAAAAAAACACAAAACATTTTGGTCATATAGAGTACTGTAAATAATTAATTTATTAAAGATGCTCACTTAAAGTTGTAAGGGTATCAGCTAATGCAATGAGTGAAACCATTCTTATTCAGTGACCCGTTGGACAACACCTATCTACTAATTTGCCTAGTTTTTATCATCTCAGTGATCACTATCCTATGGTAGTAAGTAATAGGGAGGTTCACACAGCCCTACAGTTTGGAATCAGCATTTCTGGGTGAATGACATGAAATATCTCATATAAAGTTGAATGAAACAAATGAATGCAGTACCTATGCCAAAACTGCTTAGATTTTCTTGGAGAAAGTGGAAAAGGTGGGAGGGAAGAAGAGAGGTTGCTTCTGCTCATTCACTAGTAACTGCCTGTCACTATGACTACCTTCAGAGGATATAAACGAGAAGAACCTCCTTGACAGCAGAGCAGTGCATGATGTAGGCTCACTTTTCCACTTGATCTTTCTAGCATAAGGAAGGGAAAAAAGTGCAAGGGAAATGCAAGCTGCCATATAAAAATGGCTGACATGTGGCCCCCTTAAAAGAGAGGATCTGAAAGTACTAGGCCTGTTAAACAGGGATTAAACCTCTCTTTTAGGCTGTGCTCACTCTTCATTGCCAGTTCTTCAAGAGGATTAGCAGAGATGTTCAGTCCAAAATTTATCTGTGTGAATTGCTAACATCCCCCAAGAGAATGGTCTTGGGAGATGGAGGGAATCACCACTGAAAGCAGAATCCTGTGTTGTAATCCAGAAAGATAATTATTGCTGTATTAGCTTATTTCAAAAGCTGTTACATCACTAGGGTAAATAATATTGCAAACAATATAGAGAAAGATGACACCTTATGAGTGAAAAAAAGGAGAATCCACTTATGATTTTGATTATTAGAATCATAGAATATCCTGAGTTGGAAGGAACCCATAAGGATCATCAAGTCCAACTCCTGGCACCGTACAGGTCTGCCCAAAAGTTTAGATCATGTGACTAAGTGCACAGCCCAATTGCTTCTTAAAGTCAGACAGGCTTGGTGCAGTGACTACGTCCCTGGGGAGCCTGTTCCAGTGTGCAACCACCCTCTCGGTGAAGAACCTCTTCCTGATGTCCAGCCTAAATTTCCCCTGCCTCAGCTTGACACCATTCCCACAGGTCCTATCAATGGTGTTTACAGATAATAGGGTCACCTGCCTCTACACTCCCCCTTGCAAGGAAGTTGTAGACTGCAATGAGATCCCCCCTCAGCCTCCTCTTCTCCAGACTGAACAGACCAAGTGCCCTCAGCCGCTGCTCATACGTCTTCCCCTCTAGGCCCTTCACCATCTTCGTCACCCTCCTCTGGACACTTTAACAGTTTAATGTCCTTCTTGTGCTTCTGTGGTGCCCAGAAATGCACACAGTACTCAAAGTGAGGCCAGAACAGCGCAGAATAGAGCAGGACAATCACCTCCCTTGACCAACTAGGAAAACGTGTGTCTTCTAAAATGCTGTTTCTTACACAAAGAATACACAAAATAGAATGAAACACAATGAGCAAAAGCACTTGTGAATAAATCATAAAGAAAGCCTTCAGAATTATATTTGGTGTTCACTTATTAGTTAAAGTTAAATTAATTTCCTAGGATGATCATTACTCACAACAGTCCAATGACAACTTTGTTTTTAAGCTGTATTCGTTATAAGCTATAATCACACTATATTTTAAAAATACTAAAATAGTTTAAAGTAAATTCAGTCATGGAGATCATGAAAACAAAGATAGGTTTTGCCATTGTTAGGAAACATAATAACTGAAGTTGTAACTCACAGGACATAGTTATCAAGTTCAAGCACTCCTGTAATATCAAAGTGCATTTGGGCTCTCAGAAATAATAGATTTTCAAGCTAAACCTTTGCTTATGTGTTTGCAATGCAAATTCTCTTCTGGGCATATTTTAAGTGGCATATAGTATTTCCTCCAAGTAAATAAAGTCATATACTATACTATGCTGTTGTCATTCAGCTAATTTTGTTGAAAAAATTATTTATGGCAGATTAATGCAAAAAGTAGCCATAATGACAGTAGGTGAGGTTAAGAATTTATTAGAAAAACACAAGACATTTAAATTAACCTAAATGACCAGCGTGTCGGTTCAAAAGAAACATGTGCTTTAATTTGTTAAACTGTAACCTTTGCTATATTAGAAAAATACTTTGACACAAACACTTTACAAATGTCAGCAGAAAATCCATACTCCATTTCTTCACATTGGTTTTGTGACACAGTGTTTGCTGATATTCGTCAAGGGATAAGTTGCGATTGATTTCCTTCCACCCTTACTCTTTTCCCTTGTATTACAGGGAATTAAAGGGCAAAAATGACCTATTTTTTTTTTTTTTTTTTTTTTTTTTTTTTCCGGGGACCATTCATATGGATATGCTACAGTAGGTAAACGTGGCTGCTGCCTGGATCTTAAAGGTCAACAGAATCTCTCAAAAAAGCTTTGAATGGTAACAGTTAGAGAAGGCCAGAGCATCTTTATACTGAACAAACGTAACTCAGAAAGTGGAAGAGGTGATATGAAAAGATATTACCAGGTTTTTTATTACCAGGTATCTTTTCTGTATCAATTGCTCCTGTGTATTTACATACCAAAATGGATTTGCTGAAATCAGTTTGCTTTAAAGAATGAAAAATACTTCTCTTCTTAGGTTGAAATCTCTTATTTTTCCTAACCATGTTTTCCTTCTATCCCTTTTAAACACTTTTGTCAATGTAAGATTTTAAATTTTTTTCTGGTTATACGACAGAGATGTGTTTCCCTGTTGGAAGAACATTGCCATTTTGCTAATGCATTTGAATTGGATGGAAAGGTATGATAAAGATGGATTGAAAATGACATTAAAAACAGATCCTGCAAAGGATCCAACCATATAACATGCTTCAATTCCATTTCTACAGTTTCAAAGATCTGATAATGAAATTTTAATACACCTTGCAAATGCACAAAAATATATATAAATACATGCATTATCACACGTATATGTACATCTCAGGTATTTTATTTGTCATGTGGTTTCAGAGATAATTTTCTTGAAGAAAACTTGTAAGAAGCAACATATAGCTTTCTTGATATGATATCAAGAAATTGTAATGAGGAAGATCACTTTTTCACAGTATATAAGATACAAGATTTTATTGGATTGTATTTCTTTTGAAATACACATTACATATAATACATAGCTCTTACATATTTACTTCTTCATTATACTTTATTTGCAAAGAAATAATGTGGTCAAAATAAATACTCAGAGAAGATAACTGAAACCAGACCATCACAGGCTTAGCAAAAATGATTTAAATTGAATTAAATGGCCTTATTACACCAGGAGAATTTCTAGAATGGTTCAGTAGATATTCTGTCTCAATGATATTTGCCTTTTGTCTTTTGACAAAGATAGGCATTAAGAGCATTCTAAAAAAGAGATGTCTCAGACGGAGAAATGAAGTGGACCTTTCATCCAGACACAGAAAGAAAAAGAATATGTATGTAATTAAAAAAAAAAAAAAAAAAAAAAAAAGGTTAGCAAAATAATAGTATATATATGTGTGTGTGTGTATAAAATTTCTAATGAGAAGGTGAAGGAAGAACATCTAGAGGGCAGTTTTGATAAGATATGTTATGCCCTGCAGTATTCATGCTGGTGGTGGTGGTGAATCATTATTTGCTTCTATAAATTGTCAGAAATTGGTAGCACAGGTTCTGTACTAGTCTTTTTTGATGTGTGAATGTTATGTCACAAGGTATGGTTCTCACCAATTGTAGAGAAATCCATGACAGACTTGCATTTTTAGATATGATTTAACAAAATATGTGACTGTATTGAATATAAATTACAATTTAAGAAAGAAAGTCAAAATACTTCTTTCTACTGAAGTACGTATTTGAAAAGAATAGCCTCTTAAGTCTTCTGTGATGGGATAAGCCAAGGTGTTCCAACTCCTTGCGCAGAGTACTTTTTCAATGCTTGAATAACATGAAGAAAACAATGTGAGTTCTACAGTTTGAAAAGAGCTTGGGTCATCACAGACAGTAGGCTGGTCCAGGTGACTACCTCACAACTGAACTTGTGTGATTTCAGTTCGAAGAAATGGGATCTATTAACTTTCAAACTATAATCAAAATAACAAAGTCTTAAGAGACATCATTGTGCACTTTGGCTTTCTGAATATTATTCTTCTCTATGCAAAATTATAAGGACCTTATGAGATCCTCACTGAAGATACAAGAGAAGGAAAAATTTGTTTGTTTCCTAATGAATAAATAAATTAAATTCTCGGGCTCTTTTTTAAGAGGGAAATGGACATTTATAAAAATGTTTACTTAGATTGAACAACCAAGTACATTAAGTATTTATTTCCTGAGATATATATTACCATATTGCTTAATAGATGTCAGCAATGGGATACTTGAACCTTTTTGATTAAGCTCCTGTTGAACTTTAGATTGCAATAATCAACAGTCTGTACAATTTAAATTTTAGATTATTTAAGAAGTCTTCAGAAGCACAGACATTATAATATGAGATGATTATTGTCGTTGTTATGAAAGAAGCTGCTAAATCCAGTGGGAATGTTCATCAGCATACTGTAATCAGCAGCTATAGAGAATGCTTAATTACAGTTATTTAGGTGACATGTTGATGCAGTGGTAGTGGTGTTGAAAGCAGAAAAGTTGCATGAATTAGCACTTATAGCCATGTGAGAGGATATTAAAAGGCATCAATATCAATGTAAAAAGTCTGATGATGTGGCTGTTTATATTAATTTGCCTTAGTATATAAACTACAGTGCTCAGCATAAAACACCATTGGGCTTACATTTTCTCTTACCTTTGATACTTTTTCAGAAGGGAAATTATTACATTGTATTTGATCAGAATTAAATGTGCATGGTAGATTTAAATAGCTTTAATGGAAAAACTATACAAAAGAAAATAAAATACATGTGTGGATAATTCTTGTAACTCTAAGCTTCATATTTAACATAGTTTTCCTGATTATGTTAGCTGTCAGAATTGGTCTGCAGGAAATTATGAATGTACGTTTTTGCATATTTATGATTTTTTTCATAGATAAATTAATTTAGCTTAGTAAAAGTTGTTGATTTATTTTACTGTTTAGGTGGTAGCTGTTGTTATGGACTTTTGATCTTTTAAGCATTAGGCTCATCAAACAATAGTAAGTTTTGCTTTAACACAGCAAATTCTTATGACTTACTTAATGTATGCATACACAAAGGAGAAAGTAACTGATATTCCACCCTTAATAAAACCAACATATATTCTCTATTCTGATGTATACTTCAGATTACTATCAGTTTTTGGCTCCATATGAATCATGTGTTAAGTATACCACTGCCTGAGAATTTCTGTTCTTTCTGTACTCTTTTCACAATTCAATTTCAGTATTTAAATATTTGTATCTTCATAAAATAAATTGTGAATGTTATAAAAACTTTATAGTTAGTGAGGAACTGACAACTGAATATAAAATTTCTGGACAGACATAAATATTAACACTATTTATTCATCAGCATTTGATATCTGTATGGTGTGACATTGTTCCAGAAATCAAAGAACTGATTCTAGAGTAAGTTGAAACACTGAAAACACTGACTGTCTAGTGCCTTCCTTCACATAAAACAAAGTGTATGTAACTTGTAACATACTTTCTGAAATCCTTTTTTTTTTTTTTTTTTTTTTACTTTCCCAGGGAGTTTCTTTAAGGCAAAACATTTTACATTCCATATAAAGTAAGTGATTTTTTTTTTCTTTCTTTCCATATTTTATATATTCAATCCAGTCTCCAGGCGGATTTTGTTTTCCTTGGTCATATACTCATGATTATATGATTATATTATATAATATGATTATATTATATTTTATTCATATAATCATATCATAGTTGTACAAAGGTCTTAATCTGTTACCTGCATGCAGAGTACCTCAGTATGTGGAACTGGAAACACAAAATATGTGACATTCTTTTCAAAAGGTACTAAGGTCATGCAACATATTGTAGGAGAAACAGAAGATGCAACCTGTTCAGGTCATTTGGATTATGTGCCTACTCAGGGATTATAATTAGAAAAAGTACTTGAGGAGGTTATTAATTCATACCATTCAGAATCTTTAATTCTGTTCCTTAAGTAGTTTTGTTTGTTTGTTTTTCCCATCACAATAAAAATAAATAGTGGCTTATTCATTTTTTATTACACTTCAAGTTCAAAGTTTGCCTTTGTTTGTGATCGTATTCTTTACATGATTTCTGCTGGAAAAAGAAGTAGTGAAAAGACTAAGACAAAGATGGAACAGTGGATTTATGTGTGCAGTGATGGATACAAAGTGTCTTGTTTCTCTGCCTGTTCAAATTGTCAGAGGAAGCTATTCCATCGGTTACCTTTTGATGATACTTGAGTAGATAGATCAGAAATTTCAAGTTTCAAATTCAAAAGTTCAGAGTTTTGCTTGTGTATAAGTAAATGAAAATATTCGTCAAGTGTTTTAAAAATTACCATTATGTTTCTGTAATTCCACTTTCCCCATATCTTGTGACAATTTTTTTTTAGTGAGCTGCAGTATAACAAGAAACCTGACTGATGTGTAAGGCCAAGCATCTTTGATCTCCTTCTGTAGTCTCTGTAACTGCGAGATTTGTGTAACTGAAGGGTCAGAACAGAAAAGCAGTGTGCTGAGGAGATTTTGCTATGTATAAGGGGATAAAAGGACCAGGAAAGTGCTGGAGCTGTCTCCTTGTTTTATAAATTTGTTTTTAAGAGACAGACAGGATAACTTTCTGCCAGACTAAGGATTGAGATTGTTGATAAGAATTGGGAATTCCTGTTCATGATAACTCTTGAAATGAAGGTAACAAATCACAAATCCCATTTCTCACCTGGTTATGGAACATCCTCCTAGAAGAAGTTATCAATAAACAATAAGATAACCAACTAATCAAGGAGAGAAACCAATGTTTCAGTTCTTGATTTTTTTTTTCTTCTTTTCTTTTTCTCCTATCTAATGACTGTATCATTTTATAAATACTGTAAGAAGAGGTGACAGAGACTCTCAATTCTTTCATGGATACTAGAGAAAGCAAGTTCAGTTCATGCATTTTAGAAGTTGTGCACCATGTAAGTGGAGACTTGTGGTGAAAAAGAGCCCAAGTTACCATGAAATTCTAGACTTCATTGGACGTGTTTAGGAGCTTGCCTCTCTAGACCAGCATGTGTGACACTTCCAGTTAAACCCCGAAAAACTCAGAGATCTTCAAATCAGAAAATGTTGTAGACCTTTCAGCATTTTCTGACATGTAGACATTCTCAGATGGAAGAACCTAAATCTCAGTGCTGAGTTCAAGGATATTTTCAAAGCCTTGTGGACAAACTAGGACAGAGACATACAGGAAACCCAGGTATGCAATGGTTAACCATTGCAAGAGGCTGTACTGCTAATCTAGGTTTTAATTTACTGATGACTATTCCTTTATCGTTGCTAGTGGTAATATTCAACCTCTGTTGGTAAAAGTTGTTCCTTACAGTAGTAATTATGATAATTATAATAAGGTAACTTCTTGATTTTTTTTTTTGCCCCTATAATTATTTTTTTCCTAAATTGGGGATTAAAACAATAGTTTATATATTTCTTTTTATTTTTATACATAATTATGAAATTGTAACTTTATAAATGCAAGATCAATGGAGTTCAGCATACAGACTGCTGTCCAGAGTGTAAAATAAATAAATAAATTCTTTATTGTGTAGTAATTTGTCCATGATTGATGTTTTTATTCCAAGACATCCAGACAAAATCTGAAGACAAACAAATGGGAGTACACTACTTCTTTGGCAAAGTTTTACAATGGCTAACTGGAAATTCTACATCCTTTCTGAATTCACCCTGGATGAATGTTTGCCTAGAGAGTTTTGAACCTTCTTTCTAGCAGTTTCTAAACAACAACTTTGTTTAGTATGTTTCTGCAGATTTTCTTTCAGCAAATAATAGATAATGTAATCATAATGGTAAATTGAGTTGCAGAGACTTTTCATCACCAAATTTATCCTCTTTATCACCCTGGTATTATTTAATTTGATCTGAAAATGTAAGAAGCAAAAACTAAGCAATCAATATGGAATGAGTAAGAGACTGATTTGTTAAGAGGACAAGTTAGTCATATAAAAAGTAGTTAAAATGTAATGGACTGTAGATGCTACATAATCACAATATGTTTAATTTCAAAGCAGAATACAGTCTCTTTGAAGAAGAGGCCTATTGCAATGTTTTTATTTCTCCTTTGTAAAATAACTTCAGTAGATCTAATCATCTTATCGGAGTATGGTTGCTCATTCTACCATTACTAACTGAATGTATACAGAGTGGTCCATATATCAGATCTGCATATGTCTAGTAATCAAATATTTGATGCTATCTAAAGTACAAGTTAATACTTGATGATGATTTCTGATGAACCGATTTCTATAATGTGCTAAATTCAAATTTTTCAATACTGAGCTCCTAAGGCTAGATATTTAGCTCTACTTTAAGACCCAAATATTGCCTTGAATTCTTCAAAAGTAGGCCATCTTTTTAGATACTTATGTGAGTTTAGGTTCAGATATACTGGTTATTCTCCAGAGCTATAAATAGCAACTATTACAAAAACATATAAATTGTTGTCATAGATTCCATTGATTCCATTTAATACTGTATAGGGTAGTCAATACTGTATAGGGTAGAGACAGCAGTTCATACTCAGTTTACTAGAGATTCCATATACAAACATTTTTACTGTTTATTATTTTGAATATTTCATTCTCTGTGGATACAGTACAGGAAAGAATAAAGAAGAAATACATACGCACAAAGCTGTTGATTTTCAGTTGCACTGTTTAAAAGGATTTGATAAGTTTCATCAAATCAAAGTATATGTTAAATATAAATTATTTTTTTTAATAGGAGTTTATTCTATTTTCATTTTCCTTTACAGAAATGTGCAGGGTAATTCAGTGATTACAATTATGTTTGTCATATTACCATTTTTTGGGCTCTTTTTCATTATATTTTACAGCCCAAGGGAGACTTTACTGCATGTCTGTCAAATGTGAAGCAGAATTTGATGCTCATCTTATTACTCTGAAGGGACTTTTTAAGTGAGAACTAACAAACAAAATACCACAAATCCTACCCTGAGCTCCTTCTTAGCTTGGGCTGAACCTACAGTCACTAGCACATTTCCACCCCCAAGCTCTTTGACCAGCTCTCTAAGGATATCATTAAAAGTACTGTATACGGTGTATAGAAAATAGAAAAGGCATAAGACGTAGGCTGTATTCCTTAGTTATAAAATAAACCAAGTCCAATTACATGTGATGTGACATGTGGTTGGGAGAAAGCAGCTGCAGTTACACAAAGCAGAAAACTAATTTCGAAAGCCAGTGTTTTAGAAGTAGATAGAAAGTAGGTGGCAATATTTTCTAACAGACATTTGCTGGTAAAGTACAGGCTATTAAAAGTTTTCAGAAAAGTGTTTGACTTTTTTTTATCATTAAGATATATTTTATAGAAGGTAAAAACTAAGTCACAGCTTTAGTTAACAGAGCAAGCTGATTGCTGACGGCAAGGCTACAAGTGTTGATACCACAGAGGAACTTGTCAGAATTCAAATGTCAAAAGCATGTTAGAGAGTAGTATTTGTGCTCCTTTATACCAGTCTTACAAGACCCCAGTGTTACAGAAAGAGTTTATAATACAATACCTCTAGCTGTTAAAGAGATCTCAGGAAAACATGCTAGCTCTGTTGAAATCAATGGCTCCCTTAGCTCCTGTAAATCTGTAGTTTACCAGCCATTCTGTTTTTGTAATAAAGATAAAATCTTCCATTTGAAATAGGGGTTTGAAAAACTTGTTTGTGCTTACATTTGCATAGTTACATCACAATCCAATGTTGAATAAAACAGCTTATGCATTTTGAAGAAAAATAAAATCTGGTTAGTAGTTGTGTAAAAGATATGTTCCAGTGTTACTTTGAATGGGGAGAGTTAAATAGTGGCATAACTGGTACTGTTGCTGGTATTATTTTTCTAAAACTTGTAAATGGTATTTTCTTCAAAGGATCCTGTTAGCTAAAATTTATTTTCTAATTATACTTGATGAATATATTGATTGTCATGCTAAGCTTGTCCAATTAAGTGAGATCAGTCAAGTATTACTTCAGGCTTCTTGAATGTAAATATCTTAAATTATTATTAGTGCTAAAGCCAACCTCGTTACACGTATTGCAATTTCATTAACACCACCTACAAAACAAACAAAAACCTCCTAGCTATCTAATTTCTCATCCTTCACAATCTTAAAAAATGCTGACATTTCCTAACTGTTACAGGGAACTGTCAAGTGTGCATATACGTATTAATTTTGAGCATGAAATATGCTCATATTTTGGAACATGATCAGTGTTATCAGAGTGAGCTTTCTGTGACAAGCTATAAATATCTGAAATAATTTTTCCAATGCAGAGATACTTTCAGCAAACAATTGTTACTCTTGGTTCAAAATCTCACTCAGAAAATAGGACATTGTTAGACATTTAGCAATTTTTGCCCATTTGCACAAGTATAGTAAATATCCTGGATTTAGCCTTTAGGTTGGACTACTGAATTGAAAAGCATTTATACAGTTTTATCAGGAATTGAAACAGCTTGAGAACTAAGTTATTCATTTAAATTCTATAATATTATGTTGGAAATTCTGAGAAATTTATTCTCAGAGAGAGTAGTCAGGCATTGGAACAGTTTGCCCAGGGAAGTGGTGGAGTTGCTTTCCCTGGGGATGTTCAAGGAAAGGTTGGATCTGGTGCTTAGGGACATGGTTTAGTGGGTGACATTGCCGTAGGGTGATGGTTGGACCAGATAATCTTGAAGATCATCCAACCTTAATGATTTTCCAACCTTAATAATTCTACGATTCTATGATTTATTTCTCTCATGCTCTTTATGAACTTTATCTCTTAATATCAAAACTGGAAAAGAGATTCTTTCTAGAAGACAAGAATCATATTTGTATCATAACTAGCTAACTAGGTATTACTATCACTAAAAACTCAACTCCTCCTCCTCACAATTCAAATCTATTAAATGCTGAATAAATAGTAAGAGCTGACTCCATATTTTAGCTGGCTGTTAAGCATCTACCAAGCTTTTTTTTGTTTGTTTTGTTTTGTTTTATTATCGAGATATACCCCTCCAGAAGCAGATTCATATCACAGAATCACAGAATTTCTAGGTTGGAAGAGACCTCAAGATCATCGAGTCCAACCTCTGACCTAACGCTAGCAGTCCCCACTAAACTATTTCACTAAGCTCTACATCTAAACGTCTTTTAAAGACTTCCAGGGATGGTGACTCCACCACTTCCTTGGGCAGCCTGTTCCAATGCTTAACAACCCTTTCAGTGAAGAATTTCTTCCTAACATCTTACCTAAAACTCCCCTGGCACAACTTAAGCCCATTCCCCCTCGTCCTGTCACCAGGCATGTGGGAGAACAGACCAACCCCCACCTCGCTACAGCCTCCCTTGAGGTACCTATAGAGAGCGATAAGGTCGCCCCTGAGCCTCCTCTTCTCCATCCTGAACAAGCCTAGCTCCCTCAGCCGCTCCTCATAGGACTTGTTCTCCAGGCCCCTCACCAGCTTCGTCGCCCTTCTCTGCACCCGCTCAAGCACCTCCATGTCCTTCTTGTAGCGAGGGGCCCAAAACTGAACACAGTACTCGAGGTGCGGCCTCACCAGAGCTGAGTACAGGGGGACGATCACCTCCCTAGCCCTGCTGGTCACACTGTTTCTGATACAAGCCAGGATGCCGTTGGCCTTGGCCACCTGAGCACACTGCTGGCTCATATTCAGCCGACTATCCACCATCACTCCCAGGTCCTTCTCTGCCTGGCAGCTCTCCAACCATTCCTCTCCCAGCCTGTAGCTCTGTTTGGGGTTATTGCGCCCCAGGTACAGGACCCGGCACTTGGCCTTGTTGAACTTCATGCAGTTGACCTCAGCCCATTGGTGCAGCCTATCCAGATCCTCCTGCAGATCCTTCCTACCCTCAAGCAGATCGACACACGCACCTAACTTGGTGTCATCTGCGAACTTACTGAGGGTGCACTCGATGCCCTCGTCCAGATCATCGATGAAGATATTAAAGAGGACTGGCCCCAGCACTGAGCCCTGGGGGATGCCACTAGTGACTGGCCTCCAACTGGACTTGACTCCATTCACCACAACTCTTTGGGCCCGGCTATCCAGCCAGTTTCTAACCTAACGAAGCGTGCGCCAGTCCAAGCCAAGAGCAGCCAGTTTCTTGAGGAGAATGCTGTGGGAGACGGTGTCAAAAGCCTTGCTAAAGTCAAGGTAGACCACATCCACAGCCTTTCCCTCGTCCACCCAGCACGTCACTTTGTCATAGAAGGAGATCAGGTTCGTCAAGCAGGACCTGCCTTTCATAAACCCATGCTGACTGGGCCTGATCGCCTGCTTGCCCTGCAAGTGCTGCGTGATGACTCTCAGGAGGATCTGCTAGATCTGCTAGAAGGAGGATCATCTTTCCTTCTGTTTTCTTCTCTGAGATTTGTAATATTTTTAGTCAAAACAGAGTTTCCACAGAATAGTCCTCTTTTAAGTATACTGCCTCAGAATATAGTATTTGGTTTAATTCTGCCAAATCCTGGGAGTACTCATGCCTAGGAAAAATAAATATGTTAAAAAATTTGAATTAATTTTTTTCTTTTCCTCAAGCAGTGTTTATATTATGGAATATATGATAATTCATATATCACTTATCGGAATATATTCGCATAGATCCAACTGTTAAATTACAGGAAATACTGTGTGAAGTATTATTTTCAATTGGAAATGTATGATTTTCCTTTCAAAGGGGATGTTATTCTATATTTACAAGCACAGTTTTAGAGGGTTACTTATAACCATCTCTACCTTTTTTATTTCTAAATTCTCCTTTTTTTTAAAAAAATGAAGTTTTCTCGCAAAATCAGTGTAGTGATGTCCTCCATGAGGAGTCCAGAATCTGCCTCATGTTAGATAAGGGCCAGTTTCAGCTGGCTCCAAAGGGACCTGCCATTGGCCAGAGCTGAGCCAATGAATGATGTTATTTGTGCCTCTGGGAGAGCAGATTTAAGAGTGGGGAAAATAAACAAACAAAAACACTGTGCCACAGCAGCTGGAAGAGAGGAGTGAGAACCAGCCCTGCAGAGACCAGGGCCAGTGCAGAAGGAAGGCAAGAGGTGCTCCAGGAACACAGCAGCACTATCCCTGCAGCCTGTGTGTGGTGGTTTTACCGTGCTGGGCAGCTAAACCCCACAACCGCTCTCTCACTCCCCCTCCTTTAGATGAGGAGGGGGAGAAGTAAAGCAAAGAACAACTCACGGGTTGAGATAAGGATAATTTAATTAAAGGGAAATAATTATAATAATTAAATAAAGACTACCATGAACTAAACAATTTAACTAAGGGGAAATAAAAGAGAAAGGGGAAAAAAGGGAGGAAAACAAACAAACAAAATAAATGAAAGCTATATGGAAGTGCAGAGGAAAGAAATTACTCTCTACTTCCCACAAATGAGCGATGATTGACCACGTCCTTGAAGCAAGGCCTCAACGCACGCAGCCGGTGTTCGAGAGGAGGACCGACGTCTTCTCAATGAGAGCCTACCCCTCCCCTCTTCTTCCTGTTTCCACCTTTATTGCTGAGTGTGACACCACATGGTATGGAATATCCCTTTGATTGGTTTAGGTCAGCTGCCCTAGTGATGTTTCTCTCCTCACTTTTTGCCCACCCCCTAGGAGGGTTAAAGAGAGGCCCAATGCTGTGCCACTGCTGCTCAGCAGTAGACACAACACTGGTGTGATAACACTGCTGTTCCAGCTACAAGTACAGAGTACGGCACTGTATGGGCTGCTGCCGGGAAAGTTAACATTCCAGCCAGACCCAGTACACTGTGGAGAGACCCCTGATGGAGCAGGCTGTCCCCCTGCAGCCCATGGGTCCCACATGGAGCAGATCTCCACACTGCAGCCTGTGGAGGAGCCCCCAGTGGAGCAGGTGGATGTGGCCTGGAGGAGGCTGCGGCCCATGGAGAGCCCCCTCAGGAGCAGTCCCTGGGCTGGAGCTGCAGCCTATGGAGAGGAGCCCACGCAGGAGCTGGGGGCCCGGGGGGAGCTGCTGTGTGTGGGGGACCCGTGCTGGAGAAGTTTGCTCCTGTCGGATGAACTCTGTGTTACGGAGGCATGTTGGAACAGTTCTTGAAGAGCTGCTGCCTGTGGGCAGCCCCCACAGCCTCAGTTCAGGAAGGACAGCATCCCGTAGGAGGGACCCCAAGTGGAGCAGGGGCAGAGAGTGACCATGAAGGAGCAGTGGAGATGGAGCATTAGCCCCAATTCCCTGTTCCTCTGTGGCACATGGGGGGAGGATGTAGAAGAGGGTGGATGAGGAGAAGATGCTTATAGTTTGTTTGGTTTTGTTGTTTCTCTCTGGTCTAGCTTGTTAGTCATAGGTGATACATTTCATTAATCTCCATGTGCTGAGTTTGTTTTGCCTGTGATGATAATTGTTGAGTGATATCCCGGTCCTTATCTCAACTCTTGAGCCCTTTTAATTCTATTTTCTCCCTCTTTCCCTTTGAGCAGGGGGAATGAGAGAGCAGTGATCATGGAGCTTAGCTGCCCAGCTGAGTTAAACCACCACAGCCTCACCCACACCCACATGGGTGCTCGTAACTATCAGTCCTGTTTTGTATCTGCTAGTTATATCATGTCTCAGATATCCAGAGGTATCACAGATGTCACTGGACTAATATTTTCAAGCATTTTTTTTAAATTTAGGATTCATATCCTAGGTGTCTGTATGTGTACTACGTCTTTAAACTAGTCAGTACAATCCAGAGGGAAATTCCACTTACCAGCCAATACCTATTTACTTAAGAAAGAAGAATAATCCAAGAATAGAATCCAAGTAATCCTAGAATGGCGACTAGTACAGTGTTGGTGCACAAGTCCATGGGACCTGATAAGATACATCCATGGGTCCTGAAGGAACTAGTGGATGTAGTTTCTAAGCCACTGTCCATCACATTTGAGAAGTTGTGGTAGTCCGGTTAAGTTCCCACTGACTGGAAGAGGGGAAACAGAACCCCCATTTTTAAAAAGGGAAAAAAGGAAGACCTGGGTAGCTACAGGCCAGTCTCACCTCTGTGCCTGGCAAGATCATGGAGCAGATCATCCTGAAAGCAGTGTTAAGGCACATGGAAAATAAGGAGCTGATTGGCATCAGTCAACATGACTTCAATAAGGGCAGATCATGGAGATCAGTAAAAAGTGGTGTTCCTCAGTATCTATGTTGGGGCAGTCCTAAACACAAATACAGGCTGGGCAGAGGATGGATTGAAAACAGCCTTGAAGAGGAGGACCTCGGGGTGTTGGTTGATGGACAGCTCAACACAAGACAGCAATGTGAAAGAAAGCCAACTTGTGTCCTGGGCTGCAAGAAAACAAGTGTGACCAGCAGGTTGAGAGAGGTGATTCTTCCCCTCTACTCTGCTCTTGTGAGACTCCACTTTGAGTCCTACGTTCAGCCCAGGGGCCCCCAGCACATGAAGGACATGGAAGTATTAGAATGAGTCCAGAGGAGAGCCATGAAGACGACCAAAGGGCTGGAGCATCCATTCTCCTATGAAGAGAGGCTGAGGGAGTTGGGGGTTGTTCTGCCTGTAGAAGAGAAGGCTCTGTGGAGATATTATAGAGACCTTCCAATGCCTAAAGGGGGCCTACAGGAAAGCCAGACAGGGACTCTTTCAGTGAGTGTAGTGATAGGACAAGGAGAAATGGTTTTAAACTAGAAAAGGATAGATTTTGAAGAGATATTCAGAAGAAATTCTTTACTCTGAGGGTGGTGAGGCACTGGCACAGATTGCTTAGAGAAGCTGTGGATGCCCCATCCCTGGAAGTGTTCAAGATCAGGTTGGATGGGGCTTTGAGCAACCTGGTCTAGTAAGACATATCACTACCCATGGCAGAGGAATTAGAGTTAGATTATCTTTAAGGTCCAGCTCAAACCATTCTGTGGTTCTATGATAAATATATATGTTTTTGCATCCTGTACCGCATCTTGGTCTTATAGATTCACTTTTCAATTTGCAAAGAAACACTGGTTTTGAATATCATAAATTGCAGTGGCAGAGAACATTAGATTTAATAATGCATAAAATTAACCAAGAAAGCATAATGATTCTCTACTGTCCTAACAAAACTCTTTCTTAAAGAAGCTAAAGTACTAAGAGTATTTTTACTTAGAACATTCAAAACTTCAGTCACATCTTTCATTGTTCATAAAAATAATGAAAACAAGTAATTGTGAACCATATGATAAGTTCATACAGTGCTCTCCATTCACTAAATTGAATCAATTGAAATATACAATCTATTATGATATTTATAATGCCAGTGTATATCTATCCTTAGACTTGGAAAATCAGTATATTTGCTGGTATAAGGGTTTTGAACCATATAGCCTAAGCAGTAGTTAAGAATTATCAATGTTCTATAAATATATAGCATACAGTATATTGAATAATGACTCTAGAATTATCCACTAGCCAGTTAAAACAAAATGTACCTTGTTGCTAATTTCAAGAGACAGTTAAAGTGAGATAAAATTCAATATTTTTGAAGAAAAACCAAAACCAACTTTTACACCTGTGTCCATATTTGTTCCTCAGTCTCATGAATTACTACTAGTCCTGTATTATTTTCAGGGATAATTGTATTCCAAAATTCAGAGAGTCTTGAACTAGACTTGGAGTTAAAGCAAGCAACAGAATAATTTTAAATAATGCTTGTAGTCCAGCTGAATCAGAGCCTTTAAAGCAAACTGAAATGTCTTGTTGAAGCAAATGCTTGACTGTAGGACTATCCCTTTTATCATTTTGTGTGTAAAATATGAGGTTAGATGTATCCTGCAACAATGTAGTTAACGCCTTTGATCTTGAACTTGCATAGATAGGCTCGTCTAAGTTACAAAATATTGTATTCTGCACAGTGCCAGAGAATTACAGTACACATCTTTTGCAGCCCCTGCAAACACTCACATTTCATTCCTATAAATGGTAGTTGTTTCATGCATGGAAGATTTAAAATATAAATTCAGATGAACTGTAGAGTAAAGTTTGAGCCTGTATAGAGTGAAATTGTACAGAACAACAGTAGCACTATAAAAGAAGTAATTAACTGAACCGCATGATTACATTTAAATTGAATTACTGCTTGATTTTTATGTTAAAGAAAGGAATATGCTTATTTGCAAAATAACCATGTATTACCACTAATGTCCACTTATTATTTTTGTAACACTAATTCCAAAAATATATGATCATTAAAATTGCTAGAACAGAAATTAAATGATAAGCTGTAACTCTACAGAGTTCATTAATGTGTAATTGAATGACAAGTTAAGAATAAAAACTGCTAACATTTTTGGCAGTTTAAAAACAAAGTTTTATATTCATTTATGGTTTAATATAAATATTGCAAGCCTTATGTTATTTTAAGGGGCAGGTTTCTCCTTAATTAGCTGATAAGTTCTATAATATAGTATTAATTTGAAAAATATAAATTAAAGCCTGCATTTTCATTTAAATAACCAATCACACCCAAATTCAGAAGGTTTACTTAACCATGTATGTTTTTTAATTCTGCTTAATATCATATTTAGGAAGAAAATTATTCTTTCTTTACCCTGGGAGAAAAACTGTGGCAGAGAATTAAGAGCATTGTTTTTTTTTTTTTTTTTTTTTTTTTTTTTTTTTTTAATGTTTATAATCAGAGGACCTTATTCTGAGATTTTGTATTGTTTTTCCATTAAGGATGATTTTTTTTTTTTTTTTTAACCTTCAGTTACATTGGAGTGAATGAGAGTAATATAGGCTCAGAATCACATTTATTTAAATTGGGGTGTGCTATATTGCAATCCTCAGCATTTAAAAGGCATAAAAGTGTGAACATTTTTAAGCACACAAATAGTTTTTATATATATATATATATATATATATATATATATATATATATATATATGGTTTAGTGGAGGACTTGTTAGTGTTAGGTCAGAGGTTGGACTAGATGATCTTGGAGGTCTCTTCCAACCTAGATTCTGTGAAATATATAAGTAAATATGCATAGCTAGTTAAAATAACAAAACAGTTTTTACTTATGGTTTCCTTTCTGTTACCGTACATCTTAGAAGAGAAGAAAGGAAATATTCTGTGTAGGATTGTACTGTCATATCTCATCTCTATCATATCATATAATGTATCATATTCATAAAATATGCTGCTCAAAGTTTTAAATAAGCAGTAAAAGGAATAGTCTAACTTGATATAGTCCACATGTCCTGAAAATCCCAGGCATAGGATGATCCAGGCTAATTAACTATACAGAAAATACCCACTCAAATGATGCATCTGAAACATGAGAAGTTCCCTATGCAGGTACAAGACCTCTGTGCAGTAGGTATGATGCAGATGCACCATTTACACACACATTTCATTCAGGGAAATCTGATGAAAAGCCATACCAAGCCCTTCAAAACATGACTTAGTGAGTACTATTGCTAGAAATCAGCAATTACTGAAAAATCTTTTTATTAATAAAAATCACAATAAAGATGACTCAGCCTGTTTCAGGTGTGGTGAAGAGGGCCCAAATCTCCAAATCACCTTGATTTAGCCAGTAGTTATTTAGGTCTAGCACCTTCCTAGCTGTCTGTAGCTGGCCAAAGGGTTCAGCAGCTGTGATGGAGGCCAGGGTGCAGTCTTCTGTGTCATTTGCAATGACATGCCTTCCCGTGTCTAACTTTGCCTGTTTCCTTCTTTCCTATCAATTTTCAGTAAACTATTTTCTGACCAGTTTTCACCTATGTGTTATTATATCTGCTTGTACTAGAGGCACAAGAGAAAAGAAACGTTCTCACTGCTCCACCACTTTATGCTACATTATTTAACATAGGAGTAGGCTACTGCAACTTCAGTATAAAATCTGTTCAAAATTTGTTTAAAAAAATAAAATAAACTTCCTTAATGAAGAGGAATGGAGATATTTAACATCTTAGTATATTTTAAACAGTGCAAAGTATCTGGTGCTTGAAAAGAATATGAAAGAACTTCAGAACTAGAAAATATGGGATACTTGATTTTTGTTTTAGGCTTCCTCTTAATTAATGGCGTAAATCCAAAACAAGAGGTATATTTTATATGTCTATTGTTTTCTGTACCAAGAAAAGCCCAGCATTCTTCTAAATATATTTTCAATTTGTAGTTTTAACTCTTTGTTATGAAAGTTGGAAAATCACTGGGGAAAGTAAAAATTAAATGAATCTTTAAATCACGGTAAAAGTATTCTAAGGAAATGTAAATGATAGTTTAATGAAAATGTTTACAGATCTAATTCTTGTTTATAATCTGGATTTAAATTTAATTATCCCCATTCATAAACTAAGAAACCAGAATTTTGAAAATTAAATATTCATCCTCTCTTAATTACCAATTTAGTAGAAACATTCAATTACCCTTTCCTTTCCTTTCCTTTCCTTTCCTTTCCTTTCCTTTCCTTTCCTTTCCTTTCCTTTCCTTTCCTTTCCTTTCCTTTCCTTTCCTTTCCTTTCCTTTCCTTTCCTTTCCTTTCCTTTCCTTTCCTTTCCTTTCCTTTCCTTTCCTTTCCTTTCCTTTCCTTTCCTTTCCTTTCCTTTCCTTTCCTTTCCTTTCCTTTCCTTTCCTTTCCTTTTTTCCAGGAAGAATAAGTTTTGTTTTGTTTTAATTACTTATTCATTAATATTCTTGACTAAGTCTATAGAAACATGCAAAGCTTTATGTAGAATATTTAAATATGAATGCAAAGCCTTCCTACTTTAAATGATTAATGCAGAAATGTAATCCATTTTTTTTTATCATTTCAAAAAAAGAAAAACGATTTTTGTAATATCACAATTTACACCTTTGTAATAATACAAGGCCATGTTAATGGATGGTTTTCTTCAAGTCTTCAAACTTATATATAAATTTGAAGATTTATATACATATATATTTATTCATTTAAATTATGCATGTATGGTGTTTATTTAAGCAAAAAGAAAGATTTCATACAGAAACACTGATTCAGAAATGTCATTTTTTCCTTAGAAAGGGGATACAAAAAATATTTATTACAAAATGAAAGGTTTCATGAAAGCTAACTGTCCTTACCAAACAAACAAACAAACAAAAAAAAAAACAAACAATGCATTTGGACCATAAATATGGTACAGATTCAGTTTTTAATTGCTTCCTTAGCAGGCTGTTGAAACAGAGTTTGTCTATTTTCTCACTATTATTAAAGCACAAGAAGGAACCAGGTACATTGACTTTAATGGGACTTCACTCATTTTACTGGCTATGCTCTAGCTGGTTAAATCTGTAGTCCAGGAATATTGTAGAGTTGCTCAGTTTTGACTTTAAGATAAGGTAGCTAATACAGTTTCTTCTTACACCTGTTTTTTGTTTGTTTGTTTGTTTGTTTTTTAATATCAGTAGCAGTTTGAAGAAAATTATAAAGAGAAATCAGAGGAAATGCTCTAGCGTAACAATACTAATGTGGAGGTTTATATAGAATTTGACAGGATTTATTGCATATAAAATTTTGTAGCTGAACAGGTATATGTTTCCTACTCTAATGTGAGATTCTGCTCTCAGCTGCTTTGAATTTGTACCAAGAGTACAATAAAAGTAACATAGATTCTGTATAGCTTGTGTTGCTATACAATATTTAAAGTGTAAAGAATTTGAAAGGTAGTTAATAGACGGAAATGTTTATGCTAGAGGAGATAGAAAAATGTAATAAGGAGTAGGAGGCATATGGTAACTCAGATGAGAAGCATTTCATGCTGGGAGAGAAATTCCTCTTCTGTGGTGTGTTGAATAATCTGGTGTGGGTGTTTTTCTTTGTTTATATGATGTCCTAAGAGCAACAAAATTCCTGTGAGGAAATAAGTATTTTAATGAATTTTAGACAGTTGTGCCCTAAAGAAATGCATATCTACCTATAAAATATGCAAAGATAGCCCCAAATGAAGATGGCTTAATTATTTATATACATATATATATATATATATTTGTATAAATATTTTAAATAACTCAGTCAATATAAGAAGCTTCTATTTACATGTGTATAGGTATGCGTTTTTAATTGACATGTATTGTTTCTAGGACAGGAACTCATTTGATGAGAAAGCTTTAAAAACAGATTGTGAAATGCGTTTATGCCTAACTCTTGAATATGGGGGGGGAAGAGGGCGGTTCGTGGTGAATTACTACAATTTAAATCTTGCTCAAATGAAAGGACTCAAGTGTTGTGACACGATATGGAACACCTGCCTCCTCAGGGCCTGAAAAAAACAGAATTTGCAAAGCTAATTTCAGTTCGGTGCAAGGTGAGATTGACAGCTGTAAGTAGGTACAGTAAGTGCAAGATGCCCAAATCAATCAATAGGAAATGTGGAAGCACTTCTGAAATGCTGTCTCCTGCAGGGATTGCACTCACAAAAGATGGGAGCCGGAGTCCTGTTTTTTGGACATTTACCTGATAAAAGTGCTTGCCCAGTAAACAATGTTCCATTTCCTGGGCTGCTGATGGAGTTTGTATTTGCTTCTTATTGGATAAAGAAATTAAAACAAACCAAGAAAAGCAGCCACTCAAGACAGTACCTTTCCCATTGGATCAGCTGAACAGCTAACATCTGCTCTTCTTTGACCCATGTGGCTTTTACACTTCTTGCTCACAGTGACAGAATTATCCACAAAAAGGATAAAAGGCAGTTACCTCCTATGGCTCTGTGATTAGCACAGTGTGTTATGATGTGCCAGCACCAATTTTAGCACTCCTTGTCCTTTGGTGGGGGCAAGGGAGAAGGAGTGTCTCACAATGTATCTCCTGGAGCAGAGGAACAAGCCATTAGAAGTAATGGTTTGTGTAAATGTTATGTAATCTGTGATCCCTGAGCAAAATGGTGCAGTAGGAATTTTCAGGAGGTTGGTAGAGGAATGCTTGTTTTATGGACGTCAGGAGAGGACAGATCTACTGGAGATATAAAACAGTAATCAGCTCAGCAAAGGCCATAAACAACAGTCCTCCTTCAGACGTTTTGAGAAGTTACTGTTTGAAACAGTAACATGTCTTATATGTGTGGGTGTTTGTTTTCTTTGACAGAATTGCATAATGGGTGAGGTTGAAAGGGACCTCTGAAGATCATGTAGTCCAATGCCCCTGCTGATCAGGATCACCTAGAGCACATTGGACAGGATGGCATCCAGGCAGGTTTTGAATATCGCCAGAGAAGGAGACTGCACAACCTCTCTGGGCAACCTGTTCCAGTGCTCTGTCACCCGCACAGTAAAGAAGTACCCCCTCATATTGAGCCAGAACTTCCTGTGTTTCAGTTTGTGTGTTACCTCTTGACCTGTTGCTGGGCACAACTGAAAAGAAACCTGCTTCATCCCCGTGACATCCTCCCCTCGGATATTTATACATATTAATGAGGTCTCCCCTCAGTCTTCTCTTTTCCAGGCTAAACATGCCCAGCTCCCTCAGCCTGTCAACAGGTGCTCCAGTCCTCCCATCACCTTCGTAGCCCTCCTCTAGACTCCTTCCAGTAGTTCTATGTCTCTCTTGTAGTGTGGATCCCAGAACTGGACACAATACTCCAGGTGTAGCCTCACCAGTAGAGGGGGAGGATAACTTCCCTTGACCTTCTGGCTCCCTTTCACTCTTATGTCCCCTTTCTCCCTTTCTTTCTCTCTCTCTTTTTTTTTTTTTTTTCTCCATCAATCCTATACACTTCAGCATTAACTTGTGCTTGAGTCAGACTCTAAAAGCTCCTAGTTGCTGTGTTTCTACTAAATCGAGATACTCCAGTTAACTAAAAATGCATTTGCAATGTCATTTGCCATCACTTCAGCCGTGTCCAAGAATGTAAACATTTTTACTCAAAAGTGACTGCAAGGATTTTCTTCAGGTAACTTTAGAGGTACTGAATTTAAGCTGATGATCTAGAGATGAATGTTTTTCTATCTCTTTGCCATATCTAGACCGTGCTTCAAAAGGTCACCATGAAACACACCAACAGGAGAGACATAATAAAAGCTGCAAAATATGTTAATTTCTGTAATAATTCCTTCTCTTAGATGTAAAATTGTTAAAATAAAACTCAGTAGATAAGTGACAAGTCTAGAGATAATACAGCCCCCAGCAACAGACCAGTGATTGATTGATGTGTTACATATTACCTAAAAATAAAAATGGTCCTCACAACTTTCCTCCTGCAGACTAGATGTTAATCTTAGCTATGTTCTGGTCTAGCCCCCTGTCACAGAAATATTCTAGAACAATTCAAAAATTAGAAAACAATCTTCTATCCTGTTCATGTTAATAAGAGAATGTCACCTTTTCCCAGTTAACTGCAGAAAATATATGTTTCTCTCACACAGGAAATTTTTGTAAGGAAAAAAGAGACACATCCAAAATCAAGCAGAAGGAAGAATGTACTATATTTAGTTGGTAAGGAAATCTATATAATTTCAACAAGGACTATCTAAGCAAAAGCATGATGAACATATTTTTTTCTTGTATTTTTTAATTATTTATTTGCTCTTCACCTGAAAGTATTTAAATGCAAACTTCAGTTCCAAATTTTATTTAAGACTACAGTGTCCAAAGAAGCAACTTAATTTATCTGAAACCATACAGTGTTCATATTTCTTTCTTTTTTTTTTTTTTTCTTTTTTTTTTTTTCTTTCTTTTTTCTCTGTTTAAAGTTTGAATCCCCAGTGAGCAACATTCTGGCTTTGTAGTGAATATTCTGTGACTGTACAGAATAACACCAGGCCACTATTGACATTTTGTTGATAAGATTTGCATTAAAATATATTCACAGACAGCCTGTCTTGCAAATATATATCACTGTATAACCTTTTTCAGTTTCAGAAACACTCAGTCTTTACCATGCATAAAACTTACGGAAACATTTGCCAACAATTATCCTAAAAGATGGAGAGAAAAAAAGTAAAATGTTTTATAACTGATCAGTTACCTGTTGTGTCAAGATGGAGAAAAGACTCAAACACGCAGTCATAAATCCTTGTTTTATTCATCTACGTTTATTTCTCTGCAAATGCCTTATGCAAATACAGACCATTAACATGTTCTTTCTAGACAGCCTGGCTCATATATCTAGGTGTTTTTCCTCAACTTTCTATTCCCTCTCTTCAGAGAATCTAATCTAACTGCAAAAATATCTTTTCAGATTTTGTTGTTGTTGTTTCTATTCCCTTCAGAGTCAATTAGTTTTTTTTTTTTTTTTTTTTTTTATGGATTATGCAAAACGCATTGAAAGCTACAGTTTACAATTTTTATTTACCAGTGCTGGGATGTGACATAGTATTACAGAGATATATAACAGTGGACAAACAAACTCATTCAAAGGCAATCACACAGTAGTTTGATATTATCCAGCTGATTATACTGACTAATTCTGATCCCATCAGATTCAGTAGTAAAACTGCCATTTGCTTCAACTGAAATGAGGTCTATTTTAATAGGAGGTATTGTTCAGGTCACTAATTAAATAAAAAAGTGGCTGTTGGCAGTTAGTTAATCCTAGAGTGGTATGATTTAGCTGGTGGAATGAAATCTAGATGTAGACAGTGGATCATCTCAATCTGTCTTCTGCTCTCTCCATAGTCCAAGCAGCAAATAAAAGACTGACATTTGAACTCCCAAACCACGCAGGAGTTAGAAGTTTACGTCTTGTTGCTGCGTTTCAGTTTTTCCATGAGTTAGCAGAACCTCGTATGCCTTTATAATTTTCCTTTGAAGTCTTCCATTCCATAGTTTTTCATTTGCTTGACAGCAAACCTGCCTGATTCTTTTTTTTTTTTTTTTTTTTTTTTTAAGATTTAGCTAAACTTAACTCCGTACTTCCCAGTGCCCAGATCTGTATATAATATATATATATATATAATATATATATATATATTTATATATATATATATAATATATATATATATATTTATATATATATATAATATATATATATATATATATATAATAGATCTGTATTTTATCTCTTCCCTTGAGTCAGCTCAAGTCCTGAATTAATATGTTGATGCATTTCTGAGCTGAGCTGAAGGTCCAAGAGGAATTATTACTTAGTCCAGGTGCAGCACCAAATAGACTCTGTTTTAATCTTGTTCATATGCGTGCTTCTTTGCTGTACTGCATTGATGTTTTTGGTTCAGGTCAACATTGTCTTCAGAGCATGCTGAGAGACAGTGTAGTTGTTGTGCAGTGTTATTATTCCCATGCATCTGCTGCACTGAGCACTGGGACTGTTTCTATACTAGCAAACAAAGTTTGCCTAGGACCATTGTCTGACACCGAGGAAAGATACAACAGAACTGTTTGCATCAATATGAAAGGATCCTTGCCTTATGAAATAGGGCAGCTGCAGGCAAGTTTTCTGTTGGGAACTAGTCCTGACCAGTGCTAAGTGCTGAACTGTACTCATGAGTTGTTGGGGACTGCTATTTGGCACTGCCTGAAAGCATGCCAGGGGCAATTCTAATAATTGAGCTGAGCTGAGTGGAGAGCTGATCTCCTAAGCCCAGAAATGTTTCCTATCCCTAGTATATTCATACCCTTGGAGCACAAACTGCACTCCAGCATGGCTTCTTTTACCTCCTCAGCCTGCTCAGCTCTTTGCTGGGCGAGATCTCTTATTTGATTTTAAGAAAAGGAAAAGGCATCATACAAAGTTTTACCAAACATTTTCAGTGACATCCATTCACCCCCTCCCCCCTTTCTTTTTCTTGGTCAAGATCTTTCTTTTCTACATCTATATACTATAACTTGATTCTAATAACCACAGCATCATTGCCTATTTTCAATATTTGATGGCCCCAAATTCCTCACAAACACACTTGAGGGGCTTTTAAACCTTCAATTGCTTGGCTTTTGTGGGTTTAACTCTTTTATTTGAACATTAAAGTTTTCTGTTTATTATAAATATAAATGCTATGTCTACAATTTCCAAAAGCTTTGTTAATCATGGAAAGAACTAAGAAAGCTCCAAAGCAATTATATCTTCTAATTAGAAGAAATAAAAGTTCCCAAATAGTTCTTAGTGAATCACAAAATTTACCAGTTTGTAGCCTGCAGCTATGTGGATGAGATTAGCTGCTAATTGGAGAAAGGAAAATAGAATGAATAGTAAATTAATTTTATGTTTTAAAAAAGCTTAGACTTGTATCTGATTTGCAGTAAGAGAGTCTCTTTTGTGCTGTTTTTTTTTTTTTTTTCTTCTTTTTCTTTTCCTTTTTCTTTTCCTTTTTGTTTTCCTTTTTCTTTTTCTTTTTCTTTTTTTTCCTTTTCCTTTTCCTTTTCCTTTTCCTTTTCCTTTTCTTTTTCTTTTTTTCTTTTTCTTTTTCTTTTTCTTTTTCTTTTTCTTTTTCTTTTTCTTTTTCTTTTTCTTTTTCTTTTTCTTTTTCTTTTTCTTTTTCTTTTTCTTTTTCTTTTTCTTTTTCTTTTTCTTTTTCTTTTTCTTTTTTTTCTTTTTCTTTTTCTTTTTCTTTTTCTTTTTCTTTTTCTTTTTCTTTTTCTTTTTCTTTTTCGTTTTCTTTTTGTTGTGTTTTTTTTTTTTTTTCTTTTTCTTTTTCTTTTTCTTTTTCTTTTTCTTTTTCTTTTTCTTTTTCTTTTTCTTTTTCTTTTTCTTTTTCTTTTTCTTCTTCTGAAACTGGGAAAGGAGATGAAATATGCTGTTATATATATGCATTAAAGCGTTTGCAAACCACAGCTATTTTTCAAAAATGAAAAGTGGGGAAGGTTGGCTAAGGCCTATCTGATGCTTACAGAGGCTCTGGCATAATAATTTGTCTTTATACATTTGGTGTCTTTGCCACTTTCATAAAAGTAAGGCATCATGGAGACTTTAGGGCACATCAGAAGAAGGAGCATAGCAAGGTTGAGTGGAGCTTCCGTCTTTTACAAAGTCCCTAGAAATTCTTTCTTCAGCTATACAAAGTGTTCTTGAGTACCTCCAGTGGTCACATTTATGAGGCAGACTGATATTTAGTGTCAGGGGTGGTAGCATATCCTTTAGATATTATGCAGTTCCAGATCTTGATCACAACCAAAATTCTATTATAATCTGTAATATCAATACAGAAAGTCTGTGTAGCTTTCACAGGCTGCAAATGGTATATTCACTGAGTGGTACAGTAGCTGAGAAAGCTCAGTTCAGATGCTTAGGAACCTCATACGGAAAATTATGGAGACACAAAATTAAAGACAATATAGAAGGGTCTGTTCCTTGCTGTTCATTTGTTTCTTTTTAACATTTTGCAATACTAATCTATTTAACAGATTTTGAGTGTTTAGTTGTTGATAGCTTGAGATATGATTCATCAGCCCTTCTTCCTTACAGTAAAAGTAATGTCTAATTAACATTTGACTGTCATACTATAAAGTTGATTGAGATGGTGGATGATATTTTAGCTTATTGTCATGCAGTGGAAATGACAGAAAATAGCAACAATCTTAGACTAACTGGAATTTGAAAGAGAGGGTTCTTCCAAAGAAAATCTTATCTTTATCACACCTAAAGAGAAGTGCAGTAGCACATTTCACAGAAGATAAGGTTACACTACAGGAAAGGAGTTATAAATAGGTGCAATTGCTTTATTGTAGATCTAAGTCCGTGTAGCTCTCAAAGACCAAGCTAGCCATTTCTTTGCAAATAAAAGGAATTGCTTAGATGAATTACTGTAGTACAGTTTATTTTCTTACCAAAGCAGACAAAGTAGCATAAATATAACATTGCCTTTTTTTTTTTTTAATTATTTTTTTTTAATGGGTTTGATGATCGAATAGTATGATTAAGGCATTATACTGCCAGCATCCATGAATTCTTTATGTGTTATTTCCAGCTAGTAGGGAGACCATACACGATGGCAACGAGGAATATTTCTTAATGAAAAGAACCCGTTTATATGCCAGTCTATGAGATTTTCATGTATTTTAGAAATATGCTTTAAAAAAACAACTTCCAGCTTAGCAACATATGTTTCTCTATTACACGTTAAGCAGGCTTTTTGGAACTGGGTTGCATGTACTGAGCCAGCCCTGCCTAGTCCAGTGCTGTTAGATTACTTCTGTTTCTTGCTATCCTTGATCATTTCAGTTACAATTTGATCTGGAACTAAGCTACATAACTTGTTTTTTACTATTAAAGATTTATCCAGAAATGTAATTCTTAGTCTTCCAAATTGTTTATGGTACTGTTTACATATCCTTGGTCCTAAGAAAAAAAGGAAAACATGGAAAAGTCAAGACATTTCTGCTGCTTCTTTTGACATAAGACTTTTTGCTCTAAATGGTGTGTGTGTAGAGTTGCAGACAGTTCAAATCTAAATAAATCTGGTTCCGAGTAGACATTTCAGTTGCCCACTGTTTTGCCTATACTGATATTTGAGCCATTTGCAGATAGTCTGTCTTCCATGCCATAAATGATGTTGACAGTAAGAATACTGAAATTGAAATCTACTTGAAAAAGCAATAGCAATACAAATGAACCTGTCTGACTTCTTGTCACATGGCTGAAGACTTACAAATGTTTGAAGAAGGACATTTTTTTCCCCTATAGTATAAATACCAGAATGTCTGAATATATAAAAGTTTATACCATCACCCTTCCTGTTAAATTCTGTGTGAAATCTGGTTCTGTTTAAGCAAAGAGAATCATTGTTTTCAGGAAATGATGGAAAGTTTTGTATGAGAGAGAAGATGAAATTTATGCATATCATTTCCTTAAATCCTTTGAAATTCTCAGACGAAAAATCTAAAACAGTAGTACCCTGTTGGAATAGGATTTGTTCATCATAACTGCCTTATTCATTATTGAATAATAATAATAAAAAATAAATGAAAGGTTAATTATCAAAACCAGAATATTATGATATTGGAAATTTTTAGTAAAAGATCATCTTTATGTCAGACAAATTTCACAATATATTACTCATGATTTTGAATACTTTGATTTTGATTAGTCAGTAACTATGTCTGTTTTTTAATAAAAAAAAAAAAAAAAAAAAAGGAAGACTGGAGGAGCAGGGGGAAATTAGTGCCAGGGCATGTGGTATTTAAAAGGAACATAGTTATTCTATCATCACATCAACTGACAGTGAAATCATGAATTATTTGCAGCCTATATGAATAGCCACTTGAAATATCTCTTGAGGTTTCTACCATAAGGCTGCTTATTACTCTTTTTTAGTTCTGAAGACATCAATTAAGCTTGATAAAGCAGAAAAAAATTAATGTCACATTTGGTATACTTCTGGCTGAACGCATTGATTTTTGGCTTGTGAATAGATTCAATTACATGGTGCATTTCAAGCTTTTTGTGACTAATTTTGTTGGATATCCTCCTCCAATAACTTCTCCATTTTCCAATTTCCCATGGGATGTCAAAGGTCACTCTGAGAACTACATTTTAAAAATAGCTGTGTATTAGATTTGTTAAAAACACTTAGTAAAAATTATGAGTTTAGTAAATGCTCTTACACACAGTTGTAAAAAATCGTAGAATTTTCTAAACAGATGGTCTCTCTGAGACACCTTTGCTGTAGAATTTCATGGCCTCAGACAAGAGTGTCTCACTATTTTAAGGAAATCTGGGTTTGAACTGAATGGTGCTCAAAGTCTCCTTTCAAATGCTTGACGTGTGGATCTGGCTTCATGAGTATTCTCCTGACATTCAGGAGTTGTTTTTCATGACCATTTTCCATCCATCCCTTACAATCCCTATCAATCTGGACATTGCATGTAAAGAGAAGCAAGAAATGAGACACAATTATTTACCTTTAGCTACTCAATTGTTTTTTTTTTTTTTTTTTTTTTTTTTTATGTTGTTGTTGTTGTTTTTTAACTACAGTTATGTTCTCTCTGATATGTGAACACTGATGTGACTCCAAATTTTAATGAGTACTTTCTCGGGTCTAGGAGCAGCTTATACAGTTCCTTAGTTGTTTACCAGCTTCAGGTCAAGTGCTTTAGACAGTCTTTCTTCTGAGAGTCTACTAGAATAGGCAAATGCTTTTTCTTGACAAATTTGCAATATTGCAGACCGGTAGTAAGAGAAGGATATATTTAATTTAGAGAAAAAAAATGTTTATTGTTAAAAACTTAACGCTTTATTGGTGTCATTTATATTAACACTGTTGATTATAGTCCAAAGAGAAAAAAACATGGGCAATGAGGCAGTGAGTGATTTTTTTCAGTGAGTGATTGCCATCATAAAATTGTATGTTTGATAAACAATATCTTACTCATAACTCCTTTATTTTATTTTATTTATTTATTTAAAAAAAAAAAAACAAAAAACAAAAAACTCTGTTCGATAACTTGAACAATTTGTTTGGGAGCCACAAAATTCTGAAATAAAATACTAAACACTCTTTTTCCTTTTTTATGTGTGTGTGTTTTGTTTGTTTTTATGTTTGTTTTAACAGCATTTTTGTTGAAAGTGAGGGACAAGTGAGCATGAAAATAAAAATGAAGCAAAATTAATTTAATTAAATTTGACTACATTCTTTATTCCTTAGTAGTCTTATGTCATGTTAATACATATTAATAAATATACAAACTAGATCATATTTTTCTTTGTTACAGCCCTTCAAGTTTTGTTTGTTAAGTCACAGTGAACTGTGCAGTAAACTGTATTGAAACTAAAGAGGTTACTTATAGAACTACAGTTTATATCAGGGGGGAAAATCAGAAACAACAACAAACAACAAAAAGAAGAAGCAATAGTAGACAATTGTCTGAACCTGGGAAATGTGGGTTTAATGCCAATTCAATATCAAAATCCCTATTAACCTAACGCTTAAGCCCACATCCTCAGCTGCCTTATGGTTATATAATTCCCTGACCCAAGGCTTGTCTGTCACCACCTCATATTGAAGTAAAGAGAGATTTCCAAGAAACCTTTGACTTTGAAACTTTATTTTGGGCAGCATTGAAAAAGGTAGCCTGAAGTTCATAAAGAGTCAGCTGGCTAGACAGTATTAAGTTTCTTCTTTGCCGGCAAATATCCTATTAGAAACTGGAGTTGTTAGCTGTCTCTGGGAGTTGAACAGGTAAACCTCATCAACCAGTAAAAGATCTGGATGCCAGACTTTGTCTGAGAGTTGAGAACAGGTAGAGAGAAGGTAATAGCAGAAGGAAATGCTTCCACCTATTTCCACCTATGAGGAGGGCTGCATTAATTTAGCCCCTTCATCACAGTAAAGAGCTATTTGAAGGGGGTTATATAAAACTGTGAGTGCCATAGAATCACAGAATCACAGAATTTCTAGGTTGGAAGAGACCTCAAGATCATCGAGTCCAACCTCTGACCTAACACTAACAGTCCCCACTAAACCATATCCCTAAGCTCTACATCTAAACGTCTTTTAAAGACTTCCAGGGATGGTGACTCCACCACTTCCCTGGGCAGCCAGTTCCAATGCCTAACAACCCTTTCAGTAAAGAAGTTCTTCCTAACATCCAACCTAAATCTCCCCTGGTGCAACTTAAGCCCATTCCCCCTCGTCCTGTCACCAGGCATATGGGAGAATAGACCAACCCCCCACCTCACTACAGCCTCCTTTAAGGTATCTATAAAGAGCAATAAGGTCACCCCTGAGCCTCCTCTTCTCCAGGCTGAACAAGCCCAGCTCCCTCAGCCGCTCCTCGTAAGACTTGTTCTCCAGGCCCCTCACCAGCTTCGTCGCCCTTCTCTGCACCCGCTCAAGCACCTCCATGTCCTTCTTGTAGCGAGGGGCCCAAAACTGAACACAGTACTCGAGGTGCGGCCTCACCAGAGCTGAGTAAAAAGTGAATTTGGCTTGCTTCTTTACTGTCTTTCCCCTAGATGTGTAGTTCAAAACAGACAAACAAAGATGATTATTTATGCAGTGGAATTTGTTGCTTTAGGGAACAGGATTGTCGTGTGTAGCAGATAATGTAAAATAAAATCATCCATGTTCCTGGGTTGTGTGGTCTGCCTTTGTTTCATTAAAATAAGTTTTGATTCATTCATTATTTGCATAGAATTTATTTACTTAAGGTGCTTTGATGGTATAGGATGAAGCTAGTAAAAATGTTTGTTTTAGAAAAGTGACACAGGCAACACATTAATGCTTGTCTTTGTTTCATATTGTGGATTTCTAAAGAATACTTTGTGGTATTAGCTGGCAGAAAAAAAATGGTAATCTTTTTAAGGTATAGGAATGAATTGTTTTAAATTAAAATAATATTGTTGAAGCTAGGTTTTTCACCCAGGGAGCCTAATTTAGTCTGAGAATGTCATGGAGAAGAAATAAGAATGGTTATTCACTATTTCTCATAACAAAATAACTAAAGTATCCAATTAAATCAGCCTGCAGTGGATTTTATAGAAAAAAGGAATGATTTTCCATACAAGACACAATTGATTAATGGAGCTTGTTGCTAGAAGAAATTTTGGATATTAAAACTACAAATTGGATTAAAAAAAAATCAAAATTCAGGTGAAATTCGTAGCTTTGTCTATTTAAGGCTACTAAGTATTGTGGTCTAGCTGCAACCACAAAATAAAACGGTGTTGCAGGGGAGGATAACTTTATCCATTTCCTATTTCTTGTTCCCTTCCCTTAAGCATTGCTACTGATTTCTGTCATAGACACAGAGTCCAGGCTAAATTAACTTTGGGGCTGATTCAGTGACAATATTTCCACTTTTTTAAAATCCAAATATTAATCCCTCATTATATAATAGTGGTTTATCACATGATCCTACTATATTTCCCCTATAGTTCGTCACACAATCCCAGAAAGGAGTTCAGTGAGTGCTTCTGTGTTTGATGGTGCTGCAGCTGTTAGCTGGTTGATTCTACTTCTCCTTCCACTCATTCTCATTCTGTAGGATCTCCTGAACCAGCTTCCTGGAGCTTACATGGTCACACTCTTAGTCAGGTCACCTCACCCATTTGGCTCAGAAAGATTTTCTTCCCCTCCAGATTAATTTTCTATCAAACTAATGAGCTGATCTGACTTGCAGTATGGTGACAAAAACTTCAGGGCTGGTGAAGAGGGTAGTGGGAATGAAGGTTTAATTGTGCCATAGATTGTCAGTCCTTAAATCTTTTTTATATTTCATTTTAAAACATATTTTACTGAAAAAAAAAAAATAATATTAGTATCCCTGTTCTTTTAAATCTCAACTAAGAAAAAACCAAAACCCTTAACCTGGAATTAACTACTACTGAGGTCTACTTTGATGGTGGTCTTATCCTTAGGAGTAGCTTTTCTAGTTCCATCAAAAGTATTTTTTTTCACACCAGACAGAGTTGTTCATTTGTTGTGTCTAAATTTCTGTACAAAATTCCTAAACCTGGACTTTGAAGTACACTTCAAAGCAATATCTTCAATGGCTGTAGTCAGCACATCTCACAAGTTAGCATTCAGTTTGTGAATCTGATATGATAGTACCAACAATAAATGATAAACTGTCTGTTACAGCTAATAATTTTATTTGATCTGATTCTTTCAATAAAATTAAAATTCCCTCATCTATTTTTTTTTTTTTTAGATACTAAAAATGTATAAGCTATTCATCAACAGATTTGATCATTGTTCTTACTAGAATTTAACAGCTTTTCTTTGGAATCACCAATGTACAGTTTAAGTTGTGAACTTCCTGTCAAAACAGTTTAGGATTATTACCATACTATCAAAATCCTTTACGTTGCTCAGATTACTTATCAATATTTGCATACCATATCCACCAGACATCTTTTAATTAGTAGCATTTTCATATTTCTGATTTGGGCATCTAGATTACTTGCACATTTCTCTAGAAACGTATGAATTTTAAGGATTTATTATCCTTATTTCTAACAAGCAGGTAGTTTCAGACTTGCTTTGTTAAACTTCTGCCAAATAAATTATTTGTATTTTTTATTGAACTTCAAACATTGTCTGACACTTTTCTGTATTTTTTCCTCAAATTAAAATATAAACATATTAAAATAATGTAATTTTAGTCCTTTTTGTATATTACTAAAAAATTGAAATATTTTCCTGTGAAATTCCATATTCATATATTGTGAACACTGAATTCTTATATTGTGAATTCTGAACTGGATGTTATAAATTTGATTCAGCTTTAATGTAACAACACATAGATAAACAACTCTCAGAGAAAATTGCTTCTATAAGAAACAGAATCTGTGTCTTTTCAGCTGATCTGCTAGCACTAGCTCATTCTTACAATACCTGGTCTATATTAGAATACTCGTTGCATAAATTTCAGCAACAAGTTGCTTGATTACAGGGTAGAGGTACTTTCTCTCTACCCAAAAGAAGTTGTGTTGACTCTTATGGTCACTCAAGATTAAAGGGTACTTTGTGAGAATGAGTTGCTTTGGATGTCTACCTCAGGATGAGATGAACTACTTCTCTGTGCTCTTCTGATTTTAAAGGAGTTCACATGACTAGTTCAGATGTAGGTGCCAAAATTAAGTAAGACAAATCCCATCTCTAAGTTCTCTCAGGAGGTTAATTGTTTTAGTTTGTAATACTGTAAGATTTTCTACTATTTTTGTTGTTGTTGTTGTTGTTGTTGTTCCATGCCTTAGGTAAATTTTCTCTCTTTAGGTAGTGATTTTTTTTTTTTTAAATTATTTTTATTTTATTTTATTTTATTTTATTTTATTTTATTTTATTTTATTTTATTTTATTTTATTTTATTTTATTGAGGGAATGGGAAGCATTTTTGATTGTGAGTTTGTTGTTTCTCCTCCATGGTGACTAGAAAACATACATAATATGAGTCTTATATTTGTTCTGTGATTCCCACAACAATGAATATATCCACCTAGCTCTTTAATTTGACTATAGCCTACATCATGTCTGTACTCATTTGAGATTCCCCTGAATCCCAAGAAATATCAAGAAATATTTACAAGCTCAGCATTTTTTTTCCCCCATCTAATGGCTCAACAATACTTATAGGGAATTATGAGTACTATTTTCCAATTAATATTATAATATTAGAAGGTACTTTTCTTTTTCATATTTTTTTTCTTCATATGGTTCTCTTAATCTTTAGTATGGGTAATTGCAATCAAAGATGGGGTATAAGTACATTTACTTCTGTCTGAAAACTTCTCTAATATCTTTTCTGTCATTGCTTTAGACAGTGTATGGTTGTCCAATCTGAAAAGGATAAATATTCACTTGTTTTTGGGCTGCTAGTTTGTTTCGTTTCTGATAAAATTCAGTACATTTCTACTATGGGGTATTCCATCATACTGTCACTGTTCTTCTATATATTGCGTGTACAGAGTTGGTATTTCTAAACTCCGTGAAATAGTATAAGTCACTTTTTTCACCTTGGGTCCTTATCTTGATTTAAAGGTAACAGTCTGCAGAGCTGTCTTCACATCCTTAGTAGCATGTCTGTCAGGCTGCACTCCGGGCTCCAGTCACTGCACTGGCATGTGAAGAAACTGCACGAGTACATAAGGAATACCATAGATCAGACAGGAGGCCACTCATCTTGCAGAGGCATCTGAAATCCAAGTGCATCCAGATGATCTAGATGATCCCAGAGGTACTATACACCAATTTGTAGAATATTATATTGTGCCTCAGATGCCTACTGACTCTAATGAGAGATTAGAGAGGTAGGCAATTAATCTTGAATTAAATTCTCTGCTAGGTCTTCAGGATAATTTCATGAAACTTTTATGAAACTTTTAAGACATTTATTTTTCTGGAATATTTTGAGTTCTTGTTTGAGCCCTGTTTCTTTCTGTGTCATTCTCCCTTTCCCCGCAAATCATACACTTTCTGGTCTGCTTGTTTCTCATGTTGTTAGCTAAGTAAATGTTAAACTCTTCGTATGATTGCCAGAATGAACATTTACAGATAGGAGTTAGAAGGTGAAAGCATGAGGGAAGAAGGAAGAGTGGGACAGGGGTCAGAATTATGTTCTTTGAGTATCCTCCTTTCTCTGAGAGTGTATGTGTCTTGCCTTTGTGAGGTGCTTACTAGAAAAACTCCAGTTTTAATGCTCTGATTTTCAGGCATCTGGATGGGTACCCAGGGCAGATAGGAAACTAAAATGATTTGTGCATATAGGCAAAAGTGACTGGACTAAGATTATCTAAGAACATGGTGATGAGAGCTGAAACATGCCTGACCCAACCTAGTGCTTTATCCAATTGTTCGTTCTTCCTCTGAACACATTTTCTGAAATTATGTTTATTAAAAATTTTCATCATTTTTATAGAATTGTTGTACACAGATACAGGTGATATCTCCTTGGGGTAACTTGCAGTTTAACCTTCTTCCTTTATAAATTCAGATATAAATTCATGTCATGTAATCAAATCTTTACAAGACTACGTAAATACTCAATGTACAGATTGTGCACCTTCTTGATTGCAGTGATATTTTTAATATTCATATAAATAATTATGTTAATTAAATCATTCAGTACCAGCCTCTTATCAGAAAGCCTGAGCATATCTGAATAATTGCCTGCTAGACACTCATGAAACAGCTTAGGGTGACCAAACTGTTTTGATATGACATTATTTGTAATGTTCATGTATCATTCACCGCCTAGTCTGTCTAGGACATGGTTACAATGTCCAATAATTTTAAGTTTGTATACCTTTCCACAAAAATTTCTTTAAATATTAAGAACAGTATCTCTAAAATGTGTGGTACGAAGAGAGACATGTTCAGTTTAGTTCCACAGTTGGTCAGAACATTTACCAGTTTTATGACAACAAAAACAATGAAAACATACTAATTTATTAATTCCATTATACAGTGCCATTCTGATAGTAGCATACAGCAGACAGGAAACAGTATTTTCTCTGTCTGCTCATCTATCAACCATTCCTTGGCATAAAACTTGAAAAATTTTGTCCTTAGGTAACACTGCAAAGACAAATATAAATGTGATTTATATTTATGGTTACCTTAAAATATGGTACCAATTTGACCTTGGTTATGGAAACAATATTATGTATATTAACTGCTAGTTATTCTAAGTATGTAGCCAGTGATTAGCACGCCTATTTTTGTTACTCTTACTCTGTTCTCACTTGTTTTAGAAATATGGCCTTTAACATTCTTTCTGTTTTTGAGTGCAGAGAAACTGATAAGAAAGGAAAACTAGCAACCTGTTTTCCATGTCAGTAGGGGTTTGTGTGGTTGAGCCTGCTGTGATTTTTGTGAAGGATGAATAATTCTGGTTGAGAAGCAGAGTAGAGGGAGTTATTTTCTACTTGCCAGCAGGTGAAAAATGTGATGGATGATCGCATCCAAGTGCATAACAAGAACTCTGGAGATAGGGGTCCAAGTCACTAACTTTCTCTCCCTATCAGTGCTCCATTTGTATGAAGGGAAAAGCAACATTTTCTGTTCTCATAGAAATGTTGCAAAGGTAAACGTGTTGCTATATATGAGTCACTCAAAGACAGTGATGAACACAATATTAGGGTAGAGATCAGTAAGTGTAACTGCCCTGACAGAATCTTATCAAAAATTCTTTTCTTATCCTTCTTTTTGTTTCTTCCCAGTCTTTGAGGAGTGTGAGTAGAGGAGCGCTGAATAATTGAAAACATGAATCAAACACTTCTATGACAGTGAGAGCTGCCGGTGTTTAACATCCTGAAGCTATTCTTCTAGGAGGAGGGAAAGAAGCCCTATCCATGGCCTTCTTAAAGCTAAACTCAGGTACTGGAGATGGGGAATGAGGAAGAACAACCTTGCTATTTTTTCCAAAACAGATGGCTCTTTGTTGGAAAGGTGTCCAGGTACTAACATTTTGCTGCAATGCCACAAATGGCTCTACATCACATTCAGTTACGATTGACCCTTTTCCCAGAATAAACAGGTTTGCTTCAGAATATGGGTTAATCATCTAATCATGGACAAGCCTCAGCAGTTTATGGTATTGTAATTAGCAGAAATAAGTAAGTTAATAATACAATAAGAAAACTTATGCCAATATATCATATTGTTGTCACTTTAAAGAAGGAGGGACCCATATGGATAGGAAAGGAGAAAAGGTATTCACATTCTGAAATTTTCTTAATCTTTCCTTTTGGGGGAAGTATATTGTACAATGGAGGAACACATTCCAAAAGTAATGATTTGGACAAGAATTTCTGTTGTGGATGCACAGCTGAACATAAGCTCTTGTTGAACAGCTGGGGGCATTAGGAGAATAGTAACCCTTCCCCTCCCCCTCCCCCTTCCCCTTTCCTCTGTTTCCAGTGGTGGTAGTGGTGATGGGAGGGGAGAAAAAAGAGGCCTCTGACTTTGCAAGTAATTCTTCTCTCTTTATTTCAACCCGTGAGTTTTCTCACAGAATCACTGAATATCTTGAGATGGAAGGGATCCTCAAAGATCATTGAGTCCAACTCTTGGTCCTGTATGTGTCTGAGAGTGTTGTCTAAACATTTCTTGAACTCTGACTGGTTTGGTGCCATGACTACTTCCCTAGGAGCAGGTTACAGTGCCTGACCACCCTCTTGCTGAAGAACCTTTCCCTAGCACCCAGCCTGACCTTCCCCTGTCCCAGCTCCATGTTGTTCCCTTGGGTCCTGTCCCTGTCCCCAGAGAGCAGAGCTCAGCGCCTGTCCCTCCGCTCCCCTCTTGAGGGAGCTGCAGGCTTCCATGAAGCCTCCCATCAGCCTGCTCTGCTCGGGGCTGAACAAACAAAGTGACCTCAGCTGCTCCTCATATGCCTTGCCTTCCAGATCCTTTATCATTTTTGTGGCTCTTATTTGGACACTCTCTAATGGTTTTATGTCCTTCTTATATTGTGGTGCCCAAAACTGTACGCAGTGCTCAAGGTGAGGCCACACCAATGCAGAGCAGAGTGGGACAATCTTCCCTCAACTGGCTAGCAGTGCTGTGCTTGATGCCCTCCAGGGTGTGCTTGGTCCTTTTGGCTGCAAGGGCACACTGTTGACACATATGCAACTTGCTCATGAGCAAAATCCTCAGATCACTTTCTGTAGGGCTGCCCTCCAGCCTCTCATCTGCCAGTCTGTATGTATAGCCAAGGCTGCCCATTCCCAGGTGCAGAATCTGGCATTTTTTCCCCCTGTCCTACTGAGGCCAGGGAGTGAGTGAGCAGTTGTTTGGGCATTTGACCCTTAGCTGAGATCAACCCTGCACAGGGCTGTATAACCCTTTGGAGCACATTCTTTTGCCAAGCGTATTATCCATTCACTAAATGGATAATATGATGAAACAAAGTCCTTGTTATGAAGGAGATCAGAGTAGATGGTGTAATCATCCTTTTGGATTTAAGCTTTGAAGCCATGAAACCTGTTAAAGCTTTGTGTACAGCTTGAAAGGAAGACAGAGTTTAACTTATGGCCTCAGCTATCTCAAAGTTTTATAATACTGGAACTGTTTATGGTTTAGTGAGAAACTTGTTAAATTTGACAGTTTTGTGCAGATTCACTGAAGCAGTGCCCTTGCTGTGGGTGAAAAAGGCTAAGTGGTTTAAAGGGTCACTCTTAATGAGGAGATGTGTGTGTATAAAAGCTCTTTGGGAATGGACTTTCAGCTTTGTATTTGTATACTGATTAGGAAAATGGGAACCTGACCTGTGGCTGAGTCTTTGACTGCTCTTGCAGTGCAAACAAGTAGTTCTCTGAGCAATGAATTAATCAAGTCTGGTTTAGTATGGATTTATATCTTCTGGTTAATTATGTGCTTCAGTGGAAGCTATACCTGTGATCAGAACACCAATAAGGCCTTTGTTACTAACTCTCTGGTGTCTAATTTTAGTCTTTCTCAGTAGGTATCATTCTATGACAACTGCTGAGAGTCATAAGGTCTTTCCACATCAGCTACCTATTTTTCACAAAGCTTTTATATACTTTAAATTGTCTTTATATTTCACCTCTTCTGTCACATTTGGCTGAAATCAGATGATGTGTTCAGAAGTTATTAGGGAACCACTTTTTCTTTCTCATATACATACACAGTCTCAGTGACTGAGCTGAATAAACTCCAGCTTCATTGGAATCTAGGCTAATAAATAGCAACAGTGAAAGATTGCCTTGTTCAACGTGTTTAGAGTTTGTGATGAATGTAATGTGTACACTCACAGTATTCAAAAGGACATAAGAAAAAAACAAAAACCAAAAAAACAACAAACATATATGCATGCACAGCACCACAATGGAAAATATTTCACTACAGATCCTCATACAACTTGAGCTGGACCATGCTAATCCATCAGTATGTCAGAGCAATATAAGAATAGAAGCAAAAAAAAAAATGAAGTTTTGCCTAAGGCTTGTTGCCTCTGGCTATTGATCAGAGCAGTGCATATGTGCACTTGAATATCCTCATGGCTCTAAGTGGAGGAGAAGACAGTGACAAAAAAAATGTGGAAATCTCACAGGTAACACAAAAAAGAGAGAAGATTTGAAAAACCAAACCTTGCAGTTACCTGTGCTGGGACCTTGTACATATGAAAATATCCTGGTACTTCTGAACCATGAGAAAGTTGCAGACCCTGGCTGATATTTTGCAATCTTAAAATATGAAATAGATTTCTGATATAAGAGCAAAGGAAGGGCTCTGAGTGATCTTTTCAGACAAAGACCTTCTTTTTTTTCCAAAATAACATTACTCTCTGTCCTTTGTTTCTAAACCCGGAGCTTCTGAATGCAATGCACGAGACTAGAAACTCTTGTAAATTGAATAATTGCTGAGCATCTGAAAAGGAGAAAGTGAGGGATCAGCTACTGAAAAAGGAGTTTCCTATTAAATAGAGTAAAATTTATTTTCACTTCACTACAGAATTTTTAAGGTAAACTCAGTGAAAATACAATCCTGACAACAATTCTTTCTTAAGTCATTTTGTCCTGGTTTCAGTTAGCACAGAATTAATTTTCTTCCTAGTAGCTGGTGGAATGCTGTGTTTTGGCTTAGAATGAGAAGAGTGCTGATAACACCCCGATGCTTTAGTTGTTGCAGAGCAGTGCTTATACTAAGCCAAGGACATCTCAGCCTTTGCTCTGTCCTGCCAACGGGCAGGCTGGGGGGTGCAGTAAGAGCTGGGAGGGGACAAACCCAGGACAGGTGACCCAAACTAGCCAAAGGGGTATTCCATACCATCTGACGTCATGCTAAACAATATATAGGGGTGGCTAGCCGGGGGGAGGGGGCCGGACTGCTCGGGGTTAGGCTGGGCATCGGTCAGCGGGTGGTGAGCAATTGCATTGTGCATCACTTGTTTGTACATACTATTATTACTTTCGTATTATCACCATTGTATCATCATTATTATTATTATTATTATTATTTTTCTGTCTTATTAAACTGTCTTTATCTCAACTCACGGGCTTCACTTTCCATTTCTCTCCCCCGTCCCAGAGAGGGAGGGGGGAGGGTGAGCGAACGGCTGCGTGGTGTTTAGCTGCCAGCCGGGTTAAACCACGACAGTCTTTTTGGCGCCCAACGTGGGGCACGAAAGGTTGAGATAACGGCAGATCTGACCAGAGTGTGTTAAACTAAAATTGGTATAAGTATTAGACCTGCTTAATAGTCACTTGTCATAATGCTGATTGCTTTAATCTCAACTGTGCTGCGCCTGTTTTCCAAATTGAGTATTATAGCACGTTATTTTCCGTATGTGCTCTCTGTCATGTTGTTTATCCTCTCCGGGCCCTGGTTTCAGACCATTATGGTACTGTGTGTTGTATCAGTGGCTTATGAGATGATGAAATATTTGGCCATGACTCTAACCTGGTATTTGTACTCAGTAACATCTTCGATTCTATACTTTGGAAACTGTATTTTGGAAACTATTAGCAATTGTATCTGTTGCCTTTTTTCATTAGGGAGTCAATCTGTGGAGGGGAAAGGGGAAGATAATTTTTCTTACTTGATCACTCTCCCTTTCTCCTTCACCACCCCTGTACCCTCCTTGATCACTCTCCCTTCCTCCTTCACCACCCTCTTATCCTCCGAGTTTATTACAATAGCTCTCCAAGATATTGAATATCCTTGGGATACTCAGACCAGCATAGTCCTGTTGTTCTGCCTCCTGAATGCACTTCAGGTTCTGCTTAAAGTTAAACAACTACTTAGGAAGCTCATCCGGAGATCTGCCCGGAGGCAGTATAGTTGTGGGTGGCAGGGAGTATGGGAGGATATGGGCAGGCATCTAGACCAGTTGGCACCCCCAGTGTTTTGGAAATTCACCCCTGAACAAGTGCAAAATCCTCAAAAACTGGCAGAATGCTTGAATAAAAGGTGTCGCGATTCGGGAAGTTCCAAAGTAACACAAATCATTGTAACATGCTGGGGCCTGGCTTACGCCTATCGAGCTGCCATGGATACTGCTATCAACTTAGTGACAGACCCTGCGGCCACTCCAAGTCCCGTGACAGATCCAACGGCCACTGTGACCCCTACGGTGGACTCTGCAGCCGCTCCAGTCCCAGCTCCTGCAGCCGCTCCAGTCCCAGCTCCTGCAGCTGCTCCAGTCCCAGTTCCTGCAGTCGCTCCAGTTCCAGCTCCGGCCGCTACTCCAGTCCCAGTTCCTGCAACTGCTCCAGTCCCAGCTCCTGAAGTCGCTCCAGCTCCAGCTCCTGAAGCCGCTCCAGCTCCAGCTCCTACTGCTGCTCCAGTCCCAGCTCCTGCAACTGCTCCAGCTCCAACTCCAGCTCCTGTAGCCGCTACAGCTCCGGTTCCTGCAACTGCTCCAGCTCCAACTCCAGCTCCTGTAGCCGCTCCAGCTCCTGTGGCCGTGTCAGAGAAACGAGCTGTAGCAGTGCAAGTTGACCCTGCAGAGGGCATTCCAACCCCTGTGGCAGACCCTGTAACAAAGTCAGAGAAACGAGCAGTAGCAGTGCAAGCTGCCCCTGTAGAGAAGGTGAAAATATGGTATAGAAATTCAAGTCGTTTAGAACGCAGAGAGTCTTCTGCCAATCCAGGTAAGGCTTCTGCCAAAACTAAGTATAGAGATGACGAAGATGATGACGACGCTGGGCCGTCAAGGATTCAGGAGGAGGAAGATGAGGATGCCGAAAGAGCAACAGTAACTACCCGAAGCCTAAACGAGCGCGAGCTACGAGATGTGCGAAAAGATTTTGGTCGCTGTATAGGTGAGCAGCTTGTCACCTGGCTGCTCCGGTGCTGGGACTCTGGAGCCAATTGTGTGGAATTAGACGGCAGGGAAGCCAAGCGGCTGGGATCCCTTGCTCGAGACGCCGGCATTGACAAAGCAATTGCAGATGGAGCACGACCCACCAGCCTCTGGAGGCGTCTCCTCTCAGCTGTGAGGGAAAGGTATCCCTTCAAGGAAGATATTTTATGTCTACCAGGCAAGTGGACCACTATGGAGAAGGGAATCCAGTACCTGAGGGAATTAGCCGTACGGGAAGTGATTTATGAGGATCCAGACCTCAAACAAACATCCACAGATCCAGATGAAGTCAAGTGTACACGACCCATGTGGCGGAAGTTTGTACGGAGTGCACCATCATCATATGCCAGCTCATTGGCAATAATGGCCTGGAAAGAGGATGAGGAACCCACAGTGGGTGAAGCGGCTAAACAACTCCGGCAGTACGAAGAAAGTCTCTCCTCTTCCTTACAGGCCTGCGTCTCAGCTGTGGAGAAACTTTCTGAAAAGGTTCACCAACTTGAAGAGAATCTATTGTCCTCCCCACCTGAACCAACCAGTGCCCACCGACCAAAGGAGAACACTTGGGAGAAACTTTCTGAAAAGGTTCACCAACTTGAAGAGAGATTATTCTCCTTCGCACCTGTACAAAGCAGTGTCTCAGCTGTCAGGGGTAGGCGTTCACCCACACAAGGAAGACGATATGGTGGGTACTCACCCCGTGCCACCCTGTGGTTTTACTTACGAGACCATGGAGAGGACATGAGAAAGTGGGATGGAAAATCTACCGCGACCCTAGAGGCACGGGTACGTGAGTTGCAAAAGAAAACAATCAGGAAAAAGGGATTCTCCGAAAAGTTTGCTGCTCCAACTTCCAGCAGACAGTCCTTCAAACACAGAAACGAGGAAGATTCTGACCAGGATTAGGGGGGCCCTGCCTCCAGCCAGGGGGAGGAAAGGGACAATCGAGTTTATTGGACTGTGTGGATTCGATGGCCTGGCACATCACGCGCACAGAAGTATAAGGCTTTAGTAGACACCGGTGCACAATGTACTATAATGCCATCGAGCTATAAAGGACCAGAGCCCATCTATATTTGTGGAGTGACAGGGGGATCTCAGCAGTTGACTGTATTGGAGGCTGAAGTGAGTCTGACTGGGAATGAGTGGGAAAAGCACCGCATTGTGACTGGTCCGGATGCTCCATGTATCCTTGGCATAGACTATCTTAGAAGAGGATACTGCAAGGACCCAAAAGGGTTCCGGTGGGCTTTTGGTATTGCTGCCTTAGAGACAGAGGGCATTAAACAATTATCTACCTTGCCTGGTCTCTCAGAGGACCCTTCTGTTGTGGGGTTGCTGAGGGTCGAAGAACAGCAAGTGCCAATTGCTACCACAACTGTGCACCGGCGGCAATATCGCACCAACCGAGACTCCCTGATTCCCATCCATAAGCTAATTCGTCAATTGGAGAGCCAAGGAGTGATCAGCAAGACTCATTCACCTTTCAATAGTCCCATATGGCCAGTGCGAAAGTCTAATGGCGAGTGGAGACTAACAGTGGACTATCGCGGCCTGAACGAAGTCACGCCACCACTGAGTGCTGCAGTGCCGGACATGCTGGAACTTCAGTATGAACTTGAATCGAAGGCAGCCAAGTGGTACGCCACAATTGATATCGCTAATGCATTTTTCTCCATCCCTCTAGCAGCAGAGTGCAGGCCACAATTTGCCTTCACTTGGAGGGGAGTCCAATATACCTGGAATAGGCTGCCCCAGGGGTGGAAACACAGCCCTACCATTTGCCATGGGCTGATCCAGTCTGCACTAGAGCAGGGGGAAGCTCCTGAACACCTGCAGTACATCGATGACATTATTGTGTGGGGTGACACAGCAGAGGAAGTTTTCGAGAAAGGGAAGAAAATAGTCCAAATCCTTCTGAAAGCCGGTTTTGCCATAAAACAAAATAAAGTCAAAGGACCTGCACGGGAGATCCAGTTTTTAGGAATAAAATGGCAAGATGGACGTCGTCAAATCCCAATGGATGTGATCAACAAAATAACAGCTATGTCTCCACCAACTAACAAAAAAGAAACACAGACTTTCCTAGGTGTTGTGGGGTTTTGGAGAATGCACATCCCAAATTACAGTCTGATTGTAAACCCACTCTACCAAGTAACTCGTAAGAAGAATGAGTTTGAATGGGGCCCTGAACAACGACAAGCCTTTGAACAAATCAAGCAGGAAATAGTCCATGCAGTAGCCCTTGGGCCAGTTCGAACAGGACCAGATGTAAAGAATGTGCTCTACACTGCAGCCGGGGAGAACGGCCCCACCTGGAGCCTCTGGCAGAAAGAACCTGGGGAAACTCGAGGTCGGCCTCTGGGGTTTTGGAGTCGGGGATACAGAGGATCTGAGGCCCGCTATACTCCAACTGAAAAGGAGATATTAGCAGCATATGAAGGAGTTCGATCTGCTTCGGAGGTGGTCGGTACTGAAGCGCAGCTCCTCCTAGCACCCCGATTACCGGTACTAGGCTGGATGTTCAAGGGAAGGGTCCCCTCTACGCATCATGCAACTGATGCTACATGGAGCAAGTGGGTTGCACTGATTACTCAGCGGGCTCGAATAGGAAACCCCAGTCGCCCAGGAATATTGGAAGTGATCATGGACTGGCCAGAAGGCAAATACTTTGGGATATCATCAGAGGAGGAGGTGGGTCGTGCTGAAGAAGCCCCACTGTACAACCAGTTGCCAGAGAATGAAAAGAAATATGCCCTGTTCACTGATGGGTCCTGTCGTATTGTGGGGAAGCATCGGAGATGGAAGGCTGCTGTATGGAGTCCTACGCGACGAGTTGCAGAAGCTGCTGAGGGAGAAGGTGAATCGAGTCAGTTTGCAGAAGTGAAAGCCATTCAGCTGGCTTTAGACATTGCTGAACGAGAAAAATGGCCAGTTCTCTATCTCTACACCGATTCATGGATGGTAGCAAATGCCCTGTGGGGATGGTTACAGCAATGGAAGCAAAACAACTGGCAGCGTAGGGGCAAACCTATCTGGGCTGCTGCATTGTGGCAAGATATTGCTGCTCGGGTAGAGAACCTGGCTGTGAAAGTACGCCACGTAGATGCTCATGTGCCCAAGAATCGGGCTACTGAAGAACATCAAAACAACCAGCAGGTGGATCAGGCTGCTAAGATTGAAGTAGCTCAGGTGGACCTGGATTGGCAGCATAAAGGTGAATTATTTATAGCCCGATGGGCCCATGACACCTCAGGCCATCAAGGTAGAGATGCAACATACAGATGGGCTCGTGATCGAGGGGTGGACTTGACCATGGACGCTATAGCACAGGTTATTCATGACTGTGAAACATGTGCTGCAATCAAGCAAGCCAAACGGTCAAAGCCTCTTTGGTATGGAGGACGATGGCTGAAATATAAATATGGAGAGGCCTGGCAGATTGATTACATCACACTCCCTCAAACTCGCAATGGCAAGCGCCACGTACTTACAATGGTGGAAGCAACCACCGGATGGCTGGAAACATATCCTGTGCCTCATGCTACCGCCCGGAACACCATCCTGGGCCTTGAAAAGCAAGTCCTATGGCGACATGGCACCCCAGAAAGAATAGAATCAGACAATGGGACTCACTTCCGAAACAACCTTATAGACACTTGGGCCAAAGAACATGGTATTGAATGGGTGTATCACATCCCCTATCATGCACCAGCCTCCGGGAAAGTTGAACGATACAATGGCCTGTTAAAGACTACCTTGAAAGCAATGGGCGCTGGGACGTTCAAAAACTGGGATACGCATTTGGCAAAGGCCACCTGGTTAGTCAATACTAGGGGATCTACCAACCGAGCTGGACCTGCCCAATCAAACCTGTTACGTACTGTAGATGGGGATAAAGTTCCTGTAGTGCATGTAAAAAATATGCTGGGTAAAACAGTCTGGGCTGCTCCTGCCTCAGGAAAAGGCAAACCTATTCGTGGAATTGTTTTCGCTCAGGGACCTGGATATACTTGGTGGGTGATGCAAAAGAACGGAGAGGTCCGGTGTGTACCTCAAGGAGATTTAATACTGGGTGAGAATAGCCCATGAACTGAATTGCACCATGTTAAATAGTATATTATACTGTATGTTATCACTACCATGATTACTATAGGTGACTAATTAGAATGTATGGAAAAGAGTGTAACCTGAGCATGACATAAATGGTATGGAATAAGGGGTGGATAGATGTCCTGGTTTCAGTTAGCACAGAATTAATTTTCTTCCTAGTAGCTGGTGGAATGCTGTGTTTTGGCTTAGAATGAGAAGAGTGCTGATAACACCCCGATGCTTTAGTTGTTGCAGAGCAGTGCTTATACTAAGCCAAGGACATCTCAGCCTTTGCTCTGTCCTGCCAACGGGCAGGCTGGGGGGTGCAGTAAGAGCTGGGAGGGGACAAACCCAGGACAGGTGACCCAAACTAGCCAAAGGGGTATTCCATACCATCTGACGTCATGCTAAACAATATATAGGGGTGGCTAGCCGGGGGGAGGGGGCCGGACTGCTCGGGGTTAGGCTGGGCATCGGTCAGCGGGTGGTGAGCAATTGCATTGTGCATCACTTGTTTGTACATACTATTATTACTTTCGTATTATCACCATTGTATCATCATTATTATTATTATTATTATTATTTTTCTGTCTTATTAAACTGTCTTTATCTCAACTCACGGGCTTCACTTTCCATTTCTCTCCCCCGTCCCAGAGAGGGAGGGGGGAGGGTGAGCGAACGGCTGCGTGGTGTTTAGCTGCCAGCCGGGTTAAACCACGACAAGTTGCAAAGCTACCTTCATCCTTGTGAACTCCTAGAAAATAGAAAAGACTCTAACAGGTACCAAGATGGGTATATCCGAGATGTTGATAGGTCTGAGGAATAAAGATCTGTAAGAGTAGAAGTTGTGCCTATCATTCACAGGTATTTTTATTAAAACAGCTATCAGAACAGCTGAAAGAAGTACAGAGGGGTCTTATGAGGGGTCTTATTTTTATTTATTTATTTTTTTTCTCGTATTTCTCTTCCATCTTTATTTATTTATTTATTTATTTTTAAACCTTTATTTTTAAATTGAATAAAACTGGACAATGAAAAGATATGTTTTAGTTCTGAGCCTTATCGGGGTTGCATTTAAATCATCTTGATAAAACTATTGCACAATCTGGGACTCTTCACTGAAGATATTCTGTCATCTGTATTTAAGAATTTGAGAATTAGACTATTAATAATACAATACAAAACCAAAACACATTATTAGTAGTAAGAGAATATTGCTAATGTCTGATATTTGTTATGTAACTTGTCCAAACACAGACCTGTAGCTGACATCACTGTAATTTACTTACTCTGAGCTGCAGTGTGGAGAAAATACAATGAAATTTTACTGAATCAAATATGATATAATAATAATGTATTTCAGCTGGTTGAGGAAAAACAAAACAGATGAACAAGCCAAAACCAAAACAACAAACAAACCAATCAAACACCAACAATAACAGAAAAACAAAACAAAAACAAAAACAAAAATAATTAACAAACAGAATAAAACTAGAAAACATCACAAAACCAAAAACCAAAATCACATTTACCATGAAGAAGACTTGATTTATCTGGTAAGCATGTATCATTATGATACAGATTTGACCCTTCTATATTTATTTTTACTTTTGGATACAACCTACTCTGTTGAAGAATAAACCTTTTGAAAGATAGAAATTCTTTACCATTATTATTATTATTATTATTATTATTATCAGGGAGTGTACTGATAGGACAAGACATAATGGTTTTAGACTAAAAGATGGTAGATTTAGATTACGTATAAAGAAGAAATTCTTTACTATGAGGGTGGTGAGGTATTAGGGGACGCATGGCTGAAAGCACGACAGACACCAGTAGAGTCAGATAATGCTCCATTTTATTGCCCGAATAGCCTAACTTTTATAGTGAACTTAACAGGGGCGGACAGTGTTTCACACAAGATTATTGGTCAAAAGCACTCAGACAAACAACTACAAGAAAACAACCCCACCTGCAAGAAAACAACCCCCTTGTGATTAGCAGTCACATAGACCTTGTCCTTGAAGCCAGCTACTGGTAACAATATTTTTCTGAATTCCTCAATTGGGCGATGTGGGAACACTGTCATGGGAACTTCTCATAGTTGCTCTGGTAGCTTGGTTTGCTCAGCTACAGCAAGCCATGGGATTTTTGCTGTTTCAAAAAATCCCTCAACAATGAGGCACTGGAACAAGTTGCCCTGAGAAGTTGTGGATGCTCCGTCCCTGAAAATATTCAAGGCCAGGTTGGATGGGGCTTTGAGTGGCAGGGGGGCTGGAATTAGATGACCTTTAAGGTCCCTTCCAACCTAAACCATTCTTTGGTTTATTTTAATTGTTACAGCATAGGCACAAACAAGGCAAAACTATGAATTCATCAAATGTCGCCGGAAAAGTCAGTAGAAGTTACTTCAAATTAGAGTGAGGAAACTGGCTTGAACATCAGAAATCATTCACACTTAAAAGTAGGCAAAAGAATTAACACAGGAGTTGCACACTTTTTTCTTTTCTTTTCTTTCTTTTCTTTCTTTTTTTTTTTTTAAGCTTTTCTTTAAAACTAATGTGTTTTAAAAGAACACTTTGGAATTTAATCTCTTCTGACAGATTTTTTTTTTTTTCCTTTCAGACTATATTGGAGGCAGAGTTATGCCTGATCATTTGTTCTGTGTTAAACTAGATGTAACATGCTACCAAATAAAATGAGGCAGCAGGTGGGAGGTAAAGGAAAATCATATCCAGAACACACATTAAAGAACATCTGCTTTTCAAAAACTGAGGAATATGATTGGAGTAATCCTGCAGTAAAGAAAATTAAATCCATACCTTGTTAAGAACAAGTGATAGCATTGTCTTGTTTCCCAAATTGTCAATGATTTCATGCTTTTATTCCCCCAAGAAAATATTCTGGAGAGATTGAAACTTGTAGAAGAAAAAAAAAAAAAAATCATCAATTAAAACATAAAACAAAAGCCCTCTCTGCCTGAGATTATATAATGCACTGTCTTGAAGAATGTATGTTAAGCATTAGAAAATCTCTGAAATATAATTTATTTGTTATGAGAACATAGCAAATGTTTGATTGTAGTGACCTAGTCAGACTTAACATCCATGACAGAGATATTCTGAAGTGAATAATGCCTTCATTGCCTAGGGTTAAGCCCACAAGTCTCACTTCTGCAGAAAAAATGGATTTAGATATATCAAAACAGTGATCCTACAGCAATAGTGATATGCAACTGTCGTGAAAATAATAATTGCACTTGAGTTTGTTTATTCCAATACAAAAGTAGGAAGAAGATGAACTTATAAAACCACTTTTAATTAGCACTTTAAATTATTTAAATAAACATTGTAGCCAGATGCTATACTACAGAAAAAACCAACTGACTGTGTAATAAGTGATTAACCCATTACATGCTATTTCAAACTCTAAACATAGAAAAACTTAATGGCAGGGAAAAGTTTCATGTTACATTGGTGAAAAAACAATGTTCTAGGTTCTACCTATATTCATAAAATAAATGCCACTCTTCTTCCTGTTTCATAAACAATCTGATTTAATTAATTTTCAAGGCATTTAACTTCTGGTCATACTTCTTTTGTGTAGTTTGGATGCACAAATTAAAACAAACATCAAATAGTAAGTGGTCTTGTATTTCTTTCCTTGAATATCCTTATGAGCCTGTTTCAGAAGCAAATCTAAATCTTTTCTGTATTCTTCAAGATAAGAGATACTTCTCAAAAAATGCAATGTCCTCACAGTGTGGAAAGCTTATTGTAAGCTCTGACCAACAGCTTTAGCTAGCAAATCGTTTACCATCCATGCCAAATGATGTTTTTATGATTCTCTTATAATAATAATGATGATTTTCTGGGAAGGACTTTGCAGTTCAACAAGCCCAGTTCGTGATATTCTAGACATGTTACAGGGAAAATCTGCTCAGCTCACATAGTTTAAACTATGGGAATTGAAGTGGTTTATAGATTTGTCAATGACACATAATTAACTGGCAATCAGTGACCTGTACATTCAGTATTAGTATCAGCAATAGAACAGAGAAACCACAGTAGCAGACTCTTACAGAATGCTAATTTACAACTACAAGTTTCTAAACACCCCTCATGTAACACCTAAACACCTGTATCTAATCCCCCCTCAAGGCTGTTCCCCATTTAGTCCCCCTTCCACCAGCCATGTGGTTTACATACACGTTCACATGGATTCACACACATGCCCTCCTCCCCTCTCCCAAAGCTGTAATGTTTCCCCTGTTACGAGCCCTTCCTGGGCAAGACGAGGGGACACTGTGTGCCCTCGTGGTTGGTGGCTGCTCCTGGCTCCCTCCCCATGGGGAGGCTGCATGGTCAGGCCCAGAAAGGATAGGGCATCACTGTGTGAATGCTGCTCTGTTACCTGCTGTTTGCACTCTACTACAGGTCTACTACTTATTTTCAAGCTTATGTACAATTGATCAAGTCATCAACAGATTAAGGTCTGTCTTTAAGATGGAGGTGGGTTTAAAATTAAAAAAAAAAAAAAAAAAAAAAAAAAGTAAAATCAGGTTGCATGGTTACTTTCAGAATTGTTCCAGCTTGGAAGATTAAATTAATAATAATAATAATAATAATAATAATAATAATAATAATAATAATAATAATAATAATAATAATAATAATAATAAAAAGTAAAAATATTTATTTCACACTACAATAGATTTTTATTTTATTTTTATTTCAAAGTTAAAATGAGATAAAAGTTAAGTTATATCCAGAACAAATCTGTGTTGTTTTTCTGTTTGTTTGTTTTTAAGTCTTTCAATTGAAACAGATGCCTCATTGCTTTTATAGTTCACAGTGATTTCTGTGGGCACAAGCTCATATTCCATTAACGATAATTGTGATCTTTCTGTTCAATCATTGTCAGAAAACAGCATCCATGAGTTTGTTCCTGGTGTTAAACAGTTCTCCACATTATGCTTGTCGTGTTAAAGAAAATCCAGAAAGTTTTAAATTTGGTTACTCACTAACTCAGAAAGAACAGGAAAAATCAGGAGAGGAAACTGAAAGTCTGAGAAAGCCTTAAAGAAATCTGTGTTTACTCTCTGGGAGTAGATTATTTTCATAGTCCTATAGAACATACACCAAGGGACTTTCTTCTCTAGTTTCTTGTACATTTTTGCCACAGCATTTTGAATTAATTGCTCTAGGTGAATACAGAGAACCAGGAAAAAATATCCTGTAAACAAACAAGTTTTTAAGAGATTCTGGATATGTTGTTTATAAATCGTATTTTCCTATTTGTGAAATAGGAAATATCATAGTGTTTCTTATTTATCCTGTTCAATTGACTAAATTGCTTGGGCAGAAAATTGTCAGTATTAACTTGGAGACTGGCTTGGAAGGGTGGAGAAATGTATAGCTTTTGTTTTGGAGATTCATTGTTATTCAGACACAAATGTTTTGGCATTTGGCCACAATAAATTCAGAGAGTATTGGTGAAGGACTACCAGCAGAGAGGTTTTATATCTCCAGTCTTTCATGAGACTCACAGGAATAAGGGACCCTAATCATGTTTCTGTTCCACATATATTAGATTTTGGAGGGGATCAGGAAACCCTGCTCTTTGTTATTGATTTGTCTTCTGAGTACTACAATGACACTGAAATGTCATGACTATTAATTCTTGGAGGCTGCATATAAGTGTCCGTATGTACTGTCTAACAGGTGAGACAATTGTTTGTATTTTTTACATAGCCATCACTTTTCATCCATGGTAAGAATTTGAAACATCTGAAGACAATTCCTGTATTATGTTTTTGTGCCCTAGTGAATGACAACACTTCTCAGAAAGTTGTTCTTTCCCACAGTTCCCAATCTATTCACTACATTTATGAAAATACTAATCTCTATAAAGGTCACAGCAGTATTGTGCCCCACCCTTTGTTCTCCAAAATGTTCTGTAGTGGTTAACCAACTCTTGAATAACACAGACCACAGTTTAGTAACCCTAGGGAAAATTTATATAGGTAGGTAGCCAGGAAAATGATGAAGAAAGGAGAAAGTGAGCCCATATGGAAGAAAGCTTGGGATGAAAGAGAGGAATATTTATCCTTTTATCAGTTGTCAGGTACACACAGTTAAAGAATATGTATAACAGTCAGTTAGAGGTAATGTGTAACATCTGGTTGTAAACCCACAGATAAAATCTCCGAAATTTCAGTAATATGCTAGTAAGCATATGACAGGACCCAAACATGCTTTTATGTGCAGAGCTATGTGGTGAAGTCAAGATGTATTTATAATATAATGTAGAAAAGTCATGTTTTGGTGATGTTTATTTTGAGCTGGATAGGAGTGTTTGGGTTTGTGTTATGCAGCCTTGAATGGTGGAACGGAATGAACTTGCCTTAGTTGGACATATCTAGTAGCATGGACCTGTAACATGGACACACACAGTCACATAGTTCACTTCAGCTTGGTTTGCAGTAACAAACTGACCTTTGAGAGAATGTTAACAGAGGAAAATAAACTTTTTTTTTTTTTTTTTTTTTTTCTCTTCACTTTTGTAGTAAGAGCTTAACACTGGCCAAGTGTTTCTTTTTTTTCTTTTTTTTTTTTTTTTTTTTTTTTTTAACACCGAGTTTGAACAGGCAGTCCTACACAGATGTACAAGTTATTAATTGTCTGCAACAAACAAAGAAATGAACAAACAAAAACAAAAAACACAGATGTAATACTGTTGTTTACTTTCTTCCCTGATGATTTCTTATCACAATGTTATCTATAAAGTATTCAGAAATTATTCTGTTAAAAAATACCACACTATGGTCTGGCTATATTAGTATAGCTTTTGCACATGAGAAAGTAACTTGTATTTGAATGAGAAAATTACAAAATACATAAATAGAGAGGTGGATGTTTTAAAACTTCAGACACTAGTTACTTATTTTTTTTTCCTGTTTTTAGTGGGTATTTTTAATTTTTGCCTCATATGCATGTAGTCAGTGATCTCAGATGTGTAAAAAAATGATACGTTGATTTGGAAAATAGGAATCAGCCACAAATATAAACAAGACGTCTCTCTCTCTCTCTCTCTCTTTTTTTTTTTTTTTTTTTTCTTTTTACATTAAAGTACTTCTTCCTTTTGGGCCTCACTAATATCCTATAGTTTTCTTGCTATTGTATGCTTATCACAGGGACAAGACACTTCACGTGTAACTCGGATCTGAATAAAGGGTTATTCAGCTTTGTGGCTGCTTCCAATACATGTTCCATAACCAATTACTTCACTAGATGATATTATTATATGGAAAAATGTAATTTTTAATCCCCTTGGAAGTTCTTTCGCTAACTGATGGATTTAAGGTACAAACCAATTATGGAATAGATTTCTATACTTTGCTATAGTGTGACTATAGTGTGACTAGTGCAGCACGCTAGTCTAATGACCAGTCCAAATTCTATTTGCTCGATCAATTTCACTTTGATGGCAGGCATCAAAAAAACTTTCTTTTGGCTATGACCTTTACTAACTTCCAGATCTGTAGTAATGACATAAAGATTCTATATACTATTTCCAGTATAGGCTCATCTGCCTGTGCTGTAAGTTTTGACCTTTGGGTCCTTGAAACCCCTTATAGTCTCCAAATTCATCTGATACCACCGGGAATTTAGTAAAAATACATGTATGAATTCTTTATAAGTCTTTTAAGAAACATAGTCATTCCTACACTACTTTTAAAACATGTTTTTAATTTTTCTTGTATTTTTATGATTCCTGTGCTTTGTTTATTACATATTTCATAGAAGAAATGTTATAAAATGCCAAATAATATTATAAAAGATAAAGCATCAAATCCACACTTGAGGAAAAGAGTAAATAAATAAATGTATTTACATATATTATATTTATTTTGACTTTGTATGTATTTTACTGTATGTACATGTATGTATTTTACGTTCCTATGAACTTTAGGATAAGATAGCTGTCAGAGCTCCAGGACTTGTTTCTTTTTTTTACATCTGTATAAAGTAATGCAAAAGACTAGAATTCTGGGAGCATGATTCCCATAGCCCTTGACAACACAGCTGAAATTCTGATTTTGAGTTTTAAATGAAAAAAATATCCCCTTTGACTCACAGTAAATGTGAGACAATGGGGGTAAACAGTAATTTGAGCTTTACTTCAAGGTCAAGACCTAAATTAATATCCTAATTGTGAATATACCAAGACATTCTCTGTTAATGTAGATCCCAGAAAAAACAAACAAACAAACAAACAAACAAACAAAAAACTATGAAAGAATAGTGATCTCTTTCCTAAACAGATCATTAGGAGGTACACTCCATATCTGCAATGTCTTTTGTAGATTTTTAATGGGGAAATTCACAAAATCTTTTCTGCATTAGAAGATGCTGAAACTACTGTTGGTCTTGCTGACAAATCTTTTTGATCTGAACTTTAACCACCATATCTCAAGTCACAGTTTGAAATACTTTAAATACTTATGGGAATACCTGGGAAGAGAAAACCCTAGGGAAAAACTGTTTTGCTCATTTAACTTTTTTTGCCAGTCATTTTCAGGTCGCAGCTTGGATTTTGTCACCATCCGTTAGGAAAATATTTCTGTTCTCTGGAGAAATGTGCGAGAGATAAAAACTCCACAGGGATATTTAGGATTAAGCCATAAATCCTGACTGACTGGTGTTCTTGAAACACCTGCTATAAGTCTATTCCTGAACTTACTTTTTTAATTCACAGTATTACTTTTGTAAAGATTCTAACGAATGCAAGAAAGACTTTTTTCTTCTGGTTTCTGTCAGCAGTTTTTTTTTGGTTCTCATTCCATGACAGTAAGATCAACAGCTTCTTACAAGAAGGTGCCCGCAATATCCAATGTAATTTCAGCTGGTTGTGACATCTTGGTGATCCAAATGATAACATAGTCACTAAAACTCTAAACTGGTCAATACAGGATGAAAAATGCAGTGTCATAACCTCTGGATCCTAAGTTAAAATAAGAAAATATTTTTATATATATTTTTCCTTTCTTCTACTACTTTTACTGCTCAGGCAAGATGGTAGAAATGTTTCCAAGAAAATTAAAATTAAGTTTTTCTGCCATTAAAAGAACAGGTTGAACACTGTTCTCCCACGTGCCTGGTGACAGGACGAGGGGGAATGGGCTTAAGTTGCGCCAGGGGAGTTTTAGGTTGGATCTTAGGAAGAACTTCTGGGTTGTGAGGCATTGGAATGGGCTGCCCAGGGAAGTGGTGGAGTCACTGTCCCTGGAGGTCGTTAAAAGACGTTTAGATGTAGAGCTTAGGGATATGGTTTAGTGGGGACTGTTAGTGTTAGGTCAGAGGTTGGACTCGATGATCTTGAGGTCTCTTCCAACCTAGAAATTCTGTGATTCTGTAATTTTGTGATCAAAAGTTGGCAAATTCAACTAGCTTTTAGTGCAAATTGTTCAGCAGATAAATTGTATATACTCTAAAACCAAAATATATATTTACAACAGTTGTTAATGTTAATGAGTCTGTCAATTTCCTGGACACTTCTATTCTTTCCCAGAGCTCAGGATGCTGATTTTTGTAAGTTTGGTGCTATTGTGATAGGAAGAAAGTATGGAAAACTTTGGTTATGAATGTTAAAGATACATTCTGTGTCTTAAGGGAATTGTGTTTAGCTCTTTGAAATAAAAATTTATTAGTAACAAGTTCATAATTTCCCCTGTGAGACAAATTGACAGCCAAAGGGATATATTATTTTGTACTTATAATGTTCTCTCTCCCCACTTTCCCACTTTTTTTTTTTTTTTTCCAGAAACTGTCACTGTTTATAACCAATCTTAAAACATTCAAGAGCAGACATTATCTCTACTAGTATATTCCAAATTACTTCTTGTAAGGTTAAGTCAATGATCAAGTTTCAACTTATTTGAAATTAACTTCCTTTAAAAATAAAACATGGAAATAAAGGTAAGATGAAAATTGCTTTCTGTCAAACTGCTTGTTCCTCATTGTGGAATAATCTAGGTTGGAAAGGATTCCTGAAAGACATATATGCCAACCTGTTCCTCAAATCAGGGCAATCAATAGAGCTAGAACAGGTTGCTTGTGGCCTTGTCAAGTTTTGAATGTCTCCAAAAATGGAGGTCTGACTGTTGCTCTGGTTCTAATTTAGCACATTGATTGCGACTTAGCTTATAATTTTCATTCTTCAACCATGAAAGGGTTAATTAATCATTTTATTACCTTGCCTTCAGCTTGTATTTTTTTTATATATATATATTTATTTTAAATTGTATCTCTGTATTTTCCAAATTGGCTAACTGATCTGCTTCCTTTTGGGGTCTCAGCTGGTCAAGATTGTCCTGAAGGTACAGGCACAGTGCATAATAAACCTAATATTAATAAAGATATTTGCAGTTTAGATTTGGATATAATAAAGTGTCCAGAAGGTTAAGAGAAATAATACTATTTTAGGTGAACTCTGTACGTTGACGCACATCCTTTGTGTTAAAGGCTTAGAATAGCACTTGGTTTTTGAAACTTTCTTTGAAATTTTCCTGATAGTCTGAATAAAGAACCAAGGAGATATAAGCCTCATTTGCCAACTCACATAGCATAATAAAAAATAGCACACTGAGACAATAGCACATTACCATTTATATATGTTACTACAAGAATGCAATATCAGAGGATGCAGGGACTGAAAAGGGATCATTAATTTTCTGGTCACTTTAAATCTTGAATATTGTCCTCTTTGTTTCTTTTTTGTTTATTTCAACTATTATTTTGTGAGTTGATTCAAGGTCACTTTTGGGTTACTTAAAACTATGATTCGCAAATGCATCAACTTGTGAGCATTTATGTGTATGTGAGTGAGAAACTATGCATAGTTCAATGAAAAAAGAGATGGGGTTACATTAAGCATCATGAATGTAGTAGCTGGAATAACTATTTGGTTTTCTTGGTCCAAAAGGGTTGCCTTGGATATCTTTTCAGCATTATTCTATGTTGACACCATAGACAGAACTTGGAAAAAACACATCTCAGAGATTGCTATTACTCTGGTGAAGATAGATAAAAGACTATATGAAGACCAGGGACTTTGCTGCTGATTTTATGTTAAAGCAACTTTTTTTTTTTTTTTTTTCTTCCCTTGTTTTCTAATTTCTTCACCAATAACTGGAGTGACATTTAATGTAATTAAGTTTTTACAGACTATGATTAGAATAGTCATAGCTAATGGTGATTCTTCTTAATACAAATATACTATCTACTAAAAAAGAAATTTTAAAACATTAAACTGTTAAGTTCCCAAATGTTATGCACTAATACCTGTACTATGGACAGGTATTAGTTACTGCTTTTCTGTGGGTCTAATTCACCATTCTAAGTGGAAAATTGCCATAAATACAAATATATTTTACAAATAACTTTCCTCGTATACTGTCACCCAGCCACCACAGCCTGGCACAGCTTCATGGGCTGGAGCTGTATTTTTCTTGATTGTGGCACTCAAGCCCCTCTGACTCATAGCTGCCTTGGCAAGGATTAACTCTGAAGTACAACATTTAACACAGTTTGAACAGCAGTTCTAGAAGCCACTATCTGTTATAATGTCTACAGATTGCATTTGGCTTCCTTTATAGCTATAACAGAAATACAGAAAGAAATAGGTAATATCGCTTTTCCTTTTCCTTTTTTTTTTTTTTTTTTGTCCTTCCTTTTTTTCCTTCCTTTTTTTTCCTTCCTCCCTTCCTTCCCTTCTTCCCACTTTCTCACCTTCCTTCCCACCCTTCTTCCCACCTTAATCAAATTAATATTATCCCAACAATGCATTAAACTCCACTGGATGCAGAGTTAGTAAAAATAGTTCAGTCAGATGTGTCTGGGGGTCTACATGGGCTGAGAAGCAGCCTCTTCAGAAGTAATCTGCAGTTCATAAAAAGTTAGTGAGTTATGCATTAGGAAACAAGGATACAGAATATGTGGAGAAAAGTGCTGAGTGAGTCATCCATTTTTTGTTATTCTGAGAAACTGGCCTGTAGAAACCTATAATTAGAAAGTCCGTAATATTGATGTTCACTACTATTTTTTTTATTTTTATTTTTACCTTTCCTCCTTTAGCTGTCACAAAATTAAAGTAGAGAAATTCACATTAAGAAATTGCGGACTATTGTAATTGGATACTCAAACCTGGATACATGCAATATTAATAGCTCTCATATCAGCCTTCACTACATGAAAACAAGGGAAAATAAAATAGAAATGAGTTGCAGTGTGACATTGTCACAGTAAAAGCTAAAATTAGCTGTGAACAAAAAAAAAAAAAAAGAAAAAGGAATATTATGTGTGTGGGGTCACATTAAATATATTTACTTTTAAACCTTTTTTTAAAAAATAAAATGAATTAAAATCTTTTGGCTTCCTGTTGCTGCCATACAACATAAAAGTCACAGAAGACTTTGATTGTAATTCTCAGACATCTCCATATGGAGAAAAAGATCTTCTCTCCATGGATTAATTTATTTAAATGATAGCATGTAGGAGCTCCATTTTCATAAAGTTGTTTTTGATATTTCTTGTTTATTTTAATCCTCAGCTCTTGTTTTGCATCACTAAGATAAATAAAACACAAAATTGAAGCCTCTATTTGGGGGTTGTTTCAAAATTTAAAACAAATGACTGAGTTTGTCCTTGCATTAGAATTAATTAAGCATGTCTATTTTTGTGAAGTATTTTCAGGGGGATGGTAATTTCTAGACATTTCTAATGAAAACAGTTCATAACAAGATCAATAGCATGACTTTCTAATTATGAAGTTCTTGCTATTATTCAAGCACTCACTATAATCAGTTTAACTCATTTACCAGCAGGTGGCTCACAATTAAAAATTTGGAAGGGTTGAAATGCAAAGGCAGACTGCAGTCTCCTTGTTGCAAACACATATTGTTAAGTTGCTTGACATCTTAATACAGTAGGCTATCAAAAACTATCCAGCAATACTGCTGCTACACCAAAGGCTGTTAAAATAAATTGCTAGATATTCCTCTAGGAGCCTCACTGATTACTGATATTAGACAATTTTCAACTTAAATATAAACCTATCAGATTAAACATGTATCAGAAAAACAGCATGAGATATACTACGGGCACCAGGCAGTTCATTATCCATCACGATAGGTATAGTATTCACATGATTCTGATATCCTAGCGCTCACTCTCTATGGTTTAACAGGGCACAGGTCATTTTCTAGTCAACTACAAAATCCAGAGATGTTCAGTGACTGCAGCAAAAAAATTGAAAAAAAATTAAATTTGTCAATCAAAAAATGTCAGTGCGTTGTTATGGAAAAGAGTTGTTTCTGAACTTTTTCATACAGCTTTTTTGTTGTTGTTTGTTTTGTTTTGTTTTGTTTTGGACTGGTAATGACAACCTTCCAGTCTCTTTGGATCTTCTTTAGTAAAGCATAATTTAGTGCTGTTATGCTAGCAACCTGGTAATTACCATCACACACAGAGTGAGCCAATGTGTCTCTGTCTGATAAATATAATGTACACAAACAGAGGATATCCACATGAATGTAAATATATCTTGGCAGCCTTAAAGATGAACAAATTTTAACAAGTCTAAAGGTATTCAAAGTTTATTCTAACCAATTTATTATCAATGAGATATAAACTATACTGGTAAGTATTCGTGATTACACTGAAAAAGCAAGGAAATATATGGAAGAAAGTCAAGTAACATAAAAATATTTTTATTTCAAGTATTCATAAGAAAGAAAGGAAATATTAGTTGCTGCTTTTTTTCCAGTGTTTCCCAATTTGTGACAGGCTACGCTGATTAGCTGCATGTTGCTATCTGATTGTTACTGTCAGGTGCAGCTAAGTCCAGATTATTTTTTGTTTGTCTCTTGTCAGTTAAGTGTGCATGTGTTTGTGTGTGTGTGGTAATGGAAAACATTTAGGGATATTAAGATACAGTGATTTCAACATGGTTTTGAATTACTGAAATGTTCAGATAGCTATTTAATAAAAGTAAAGGTAATGAAAGTGAATTCAGAAACTAAATGGATAGAGGAATTATTTCTTACTCTGTATAGTATATTAGGAGTCACAAAACTGAAGCAGGATGTAGAATCCATCTCAAACACTTTTATTTATTTTTATTTTTTATTTTTTTTTATTTTACTCTCAGTGAAGAAGGAGAGAAAGAGAGGGAGAAATATTTGTCTCTCATAGCCAAAGTACAGTCCCAACACCAAGGATTTTAAGATATCTTAGGCTCTTGTGTTCTCTACATGAAATATTTAGGTGTTCTTTAAAACATCAAGCAAAAGTTTAGGTTTGTAGTTCAGTTGTCTAAACCTTTACCTAGCTTCCAAACTTTAATACAATGACTATTAAATATTTAGTAAAGGTAGAGAAGACAGAGTCCCTAGGAGAAACTGACAGCATCTTTTCTCAAAGCATACCATAAGGTAGTGGTTAGGATATTCTTATTGGATATGCTGGCTGAGATCCCCAAAGAAAAACAAGGGAATTCTGTCATGCACACTAACTGTCAGTTAGGACTGACAGTCCTAACCACTAGGTATGGAAATGAACACAGCCTACGCTATGGGGTTGCAGTTCTTCTCTTTCTTTTGTTTCAGAAGTGGGGATAACTGTTTTTTGTTACTAATCTATCTAAAAAAAGAAAAAAATCCAAAACAGGAAAAAATATCATTTAATTTCAACCAACATTCTCACTGCTTCATGATGAATTTTTCATCATGTGAGATTTTTTTTCTGAGGTAAACATAGATTAACATAACAGAAAATACCATTTGATCATGAAACAAGCCACCTGTGTAACTTGGATTTAAGCATTTCATTCATTTGTCTTGGTATAAAAGCCAATAATTTGTTCTTGGCAAAATTCTCACCACTCCAAGGAGCAGTATTTTCCTTGATTTCAAAAAGGAAAGTAATGAAGATTTTATATTTACTCTGGTTTTGGTTTCAATGGTTAATTATTAAAGAGAGTTAGAAACAATACAAATGATATTTTGTAAAAATCAGAAACTGAAATTGTGCTTGGTGGTGTTATAGGATGAAATTAAATCTTCCAATATACATAAATGAAGTGTAAAAGATTCATGTCTGCACAACAGTCCAGCTATAAGGGCTCTCATGATTCAAGTTGTTTTTCTGAGTCAGACTAAAAACTGATTTTTTTGTATTACTAAGGATGATTTGTATATGCAACAATGCATGTTGCCTATGTTAGAAAAGCCTTTTGGGAACTGAAGAACACTTCATGTCATGCAGAAAATGTGGGGTTTCCAAAAAGGAATATGTAATTTGAAAAAAAATGGAAAGGAGAGGGGAGGGGAGAGGAGAGGAGGTCAAAATATTCAAATATTCTATACTGCTCACTGTCAAGCATGACATTAACTTTTATTTATATATTTATTTAAATTTAAATTTCAATACTTAATTGCTGTAAACAAACTATGTCTCAATATGTTCTTTGCTAAACTAGATCTCTTGAAGCTTCTTAGCTGTATTTGTTTTCCTTATTTTCCAATTCTGTTTTTTATTTTGTATATTTGTGCTTCAATATTACCAGTATCCATTTTATGTGTGGACACACAATATCCATACTAAATTCAAAAATTAGTTTCCACATGCTAAAATCACAATAAAATTATTTTCTATTCTCATTGCATCATATTTTATTATTATTATCTTTCTGTAAGAGTACAGCTCTTTTTTGTCACAGCTATAATGGATACTATCATTGACTGTTGTTTTAGCAGTTACTAGATATTTTCAGAAACATTAGGTTCATTTTTTCCTTCCCAAACTGTACTATTGACTTTATTAAAACGTATTCCTTGTGTATATGCTTAGTTTAATATGTAGGAAAAATTTCTTTGAATAATTTCATTCTTGATCCTTTTATTTTATGCTAATTTTTACTTCTATAAATTTCATCAACCATAGAGCAAAGGTTGGACATGGTGCTTAGGTACATGGTCTAGTGGTTGATATTGGTGGTAGAGGTATGGTTGGACCAGATGATCTTGAAGGTTTTTTCAACCTTTATGATTCTATGATTTATTTATTTATTTATTTATTTCCCTAAATTACTGCTAAAAATGTTGATAAAGGTAAGATTAATCCTGATGGACATCAACTAAAAATATTTTTGATTGTAATTCCTGGTGGTGACTGTTTTATTAAATCTACTGGCAAGCAGGCTCACAGAAGTACAGAATCACAATTGGTTGAGGTTGCAAGGGACTTCTGGAGGTCATCTAGTCCAACTCCTTTCTCAAGCATAGGTACCTACAGCAGACTGCCTGGGATCACATGCAGACAGGTTTTGAAAATCTCTAAGGAGGAGACTCCACAACCTATCTGGGCATCCTCAGTGCTCTGTCAACCTCACAGTGAAGAAATGCTTTCTAATGTGGAAAAGGAACCTCCCATGTTTCAGTTTGTGCCTGTTGCCTTTTGTCCTGTCACTGGGTATCACTGAAAACAGTCTGGCTTTGTCATCTTTGCACCTTCCCTTCAAACATTGATATACATTAATGAGATTCCTCCCCCTCCCTCCCCAATCCTCCTCTTCTCTGGACTAAGAAGCCCCAACTCTCTCAATCTTTCCTCATATGAGAGATGAGTCCAGTTCTTTCATAACCTTCGTGACCCTTTGTGGGACTCTCTCTAGTATGTCCAAATCTCTCTATGTGCAGAACTGGACACAATACTCCAGGTGTGGCCTTACCAGTGCTGAGAAGAGAGGAAGGATCAACACCCTTGACCTGCTGCCAATACTGCTCCTAATGCAGCCCAAGATACCTTCTTATTTTAAGATAGCCTTCTGTGTGGCAAGGGCACAGTGGTGGCTGATGTCTAACTTGGTATCCCACATGTCCCTTCCTACAAAGCTGCCTTACAGCCAGTCAGCCTCTAGTATTTTTTCTTCCCAGGTGCAGGACATTGCACACAACCTTTGTGAATTTCATGAGGTTCCTGTCAGCCCATTTCTCTGGGTTGTCGAGGTTCCACTGAATGGCAGCCACTCCTCCCAGTTCTGTGACATCAGCAAACTTGCTGATGACACACTCTACCTGATCATTCTGATCATTAATGAAGTTTTTGAACAAATTGGGCACAGTCTTACACAATGCACAAGTTAATGTCTACTCCCAGCATTTAATACTAAATGTGCTATGGCAACATGTACACATTATACTACACCTGTATTATCAAGCATATTACACTTACATAACTGTCTTAATCTTTCAAATCCGTTCTTTCAGTGCTTGAAATACAAGTTTGCTTGATACAGTATTTTCCATAAGACTAGCTCCTTCTCTGTAGTTGCCTATTGTACCAACTCTTTTGCTATCTTCTGATGAAGTTAAGAATTTGAGTCTTTAGGGAAGCAAAATGTGATATTCTACATCCTACACATAAATAAACCAGCATAAATTTGGGATTTTAAATAGTGAATATTCAGAATAAACTATTCGTGAACAGTCTACAACCTAGTAATTATTCATGTAAATTGAAGAATAGGAAAGATTTGTTATGAATTATTCAGCAAACTCTCTTGGATGTGCGTATGTAATCATTTATTAAAATCTGTATAATATATTGAACAAGTAAAATGCTATACTTTTTAGGTCTAAAACATGATAGTGTGCTAGGAGTGGAAAATTTTCAAATGAATGGAGAAAATGTTTATGAATTTTAAATAAATAAAAGGTTCTTTTGGATATAAAGAGAACGATAGGACAGCAAAAACATTTGGATACACAAATTTGAATACTATAAATAATATTTTATGTGGTTGAATATTAACAAGTTAGCTATAATTTTATAGTGAGATGATTAAATATAAAAATAAAGCTTCTGAGCTGCCCCCACTTTTTGTCAAATTCAATGTAAATTCAGTGAATTAATATCAGAAAGTAAATCATAGCATTATTAATTTAAGATAGAAAAAGAAGAAGAAGAAGAAGAAGAAGAAGAAGAAGAAGAAAAAGAAAAAAAAGGAAAAGAAAAAGACAAAGACAAAGACAAAGGAAAAGAAAAAGAAAAAGAAAAAGAAAAAGAAAAAGAAAAAGAAAAAGAAAAAGAAAAAGAAAAAGAAAAAGAAAAAGTAGCCTGGTAGTCAAACACAAGTTTTATTTGGAGACAATCAATAGATTTATTTATTTTTTTTTTTTAAGAGGATCTTAAGCATTCTGTAACAGAGATACAAAAAAAAGATAAAATTAAAAAAAAAAAAAAAGATATTGAATGGCTATACAGTCTTGAAAACTAATAAAATTCCTGGACATCCCTCTGTTCAGCTGAAACATTTTTACTTGTGCCTGCCAAGTCTACTTCAGCCAAATTCTTGATGGGTTACTGGGTTACTTAAAGTAACAGACAAGCTAAAACCTATGTATAAAAATAGCCCTTTCACCAGTGCAGCTGTGGAAGGTTTCTTTAAAAACAAACATATAGCTTTGTAAAGTTGTCTGGCTACTTTGTGAAGTCTTATCCAAAAATATCCACACATATACCTATATATTTATTACATTTTATATTTTTATGTATTTGGTATGTGTCTACATGCATGTATACCTGTATGTATGTTCTAGCTAGGTAACACCTTCAGCAGAAGTGTCAAGAATCCCTGTTCTCGTCCTGGAGGTATTGCTTATAAGTGTTCTGTTCTAATATTTCTCCCTAAGGGTCTGCTTCAGTTACTCTAGGAGACATGACAAGCATCTAGGCTGATTTTTGGCCTAATCCAGTGTGACCACTCTTCTGTTCTCATTGACAGTGCCTTCTCCCAGCTCCATGGTAGATCATGCTTCTCTTTGAAGTCACTTACTGCTAATACTCCATAAACTTGGGTCTGGGAGTGGTTCCCTAAGTGGACAATTTTGCAGGCAAATAGTGGGATCTGGATGCAAGTTCTCTCCTGAGGTGACACAACCCCCAAGAAAATGTTATGATAGTAAGTACATAAAGATGTGAAAGTTGTCCTGACGTTTGGAGAAAGAAACATAAAATTGAGAGAGTCAATGGGTCTAGAGGGAGTGAAAGGAATAAGGAGGCTGAAGTAACATGGGTTGTGCATATGGCCTGAAAAATTCCAAGCCTTTTTTGTCTATGTGTTGGTACATGAATTGCTTTCCCAAGAAATGAGGAAGTTTGAATCACAGAATCATAGAATCATTAAGGTTTGAAAAGATCTCCAGGATCATCTGGTCCAACCATCCCCTTACTACCAATTTCACCCACTAAACCATGTTTCTAAGAACCATGTCCAACTTTTCCTTAAACCCTCCCAAGGAGTCAAGTGAAGTGACTCCACCACTTCCCTAGGCGTGACAGTTCCAATGCCTGATTACCATTTCTGAGAAGAAATGTCTCCTAATTTCCAACCTAAACCTCCCTTGGTGCAACCTGAGGCCATTCCCTCTTGTCCTATCACTAGTTACCTGCAAGAAGAGGCTGACAGCCAGCTCCCCACAACTTCCTTTCAGGTAGATGTAGAGAGCAATAAGGTCTCCCCTGAGCCTTTTCTTCTCCAGGCTAAACAACCCCAGTTCCCTCAGCTGCTCCTCATAGTACCTGTGTTCCAGGCCCTTCACCAGCTTTCTAGCCTTCTCGACACATTCCAGGCCTTGATGCCCTTCTTGTAGTGAGGGGCCCAAAACTGAACACAGTACTCACGGTGTGGCCTCACCAGATCAGAGTACAAGGGGACGATCACCTCCCTGGTCCTGCTGACTGCACTATTCCTAATACAAGTCAGGATGCCGTTGGCCTTCTTGGCCACCTGGGCACACTGCTGGCTCATGTGCAGGTGAGCATCAATCAGCAGTGTCCAAGAATGCAATATATTGACAGAAGTAAGTTATAAAACATAAACTTTATTAAGACCTGAATATTCTCTGCCTTGGGTTATTGCTTAATTGTCTTAATAATTGAGCTTTATTATTGTAATTACCATAATAACTTAATGTGTAGCATCTCTCAACATACAGTTTGTCCTTGGGAGGATATCTTCATATCACAAAGGGTGAAACGAGGCACACAAAAACAAAACGATTCTCTATTAACCTTTACTTCAGTGAATATAATTTTAATTTATATTTAAACATGTGAATCTGTTGGGTTGTAAATGTGTAAAGAAGCAGACAAAAATTGTCAGAAGTAACAAGAAAAATATCATTGCACCAGTAAAAGACAAGTCTGAACTTTAGGCAAAGTTATGCACATTTTGAACAGTGCAAATTTAAGCCAGACCCAGTCAGCATATAATAATGCTACTTAACTTGAGTTCTCTCAGCCAGAACAGTTCCAGCAGCTCTAGACATATATGTACATCTACACACAGGGGAAATTAAAACTCACAAAAAGAAAGGAAACTTGGAGGAACAGGTATTGATTTTTCATAGAAATGTTATATTAGTAGAGATGGTCCTAACCAAATTGTTTTATAAACCCATATTAAGATGACAGTTGTACCCAGAAGAGCAACTATGCCATGTTTAGCTGCACTGGGGGTAATGAAAGGAGAGTCAAATAATCTCTGCCTCTTCCAAACAAACACTATCACCATCAGCTAAAATGCTGCCAGGAGCATTTTGGTGTTTCTCACCATACCTCTTCTAACAAAACTGCAGCAATGATATGTAACTGGTATGGGAACAGACTGATACAGTAGTGAATGCCTTCTGGAAAACAGTTGTATTTTCATGGCTAGAATGCCTCTACTTCCTCTCATTCTCCCATCCCCTGTGTACCAGAGGATGTAAATCTTAGTTTGTAGCTATAAGATCTTGAACTGAACTGAGACCCAGTTTCTTACCTGGACCAAAGCTCTGCTCAGCACAGTGAGAGAAAGGGGAGAGGATAAAGTGTTTTTTTTTTTTTTTTTATTTTTAAATTGGATTACTGCCAATTTTTATTATTATTTTTCTTTGAAAATAAGAACTGTCAGTGAAGTGTTTGGAACCCCTTAGGGCAATAATTTTCTCAAACTTTGGAAATACTATGAAATTGCTATAAATCAAAATATTGTGTGTTTTTATATCCTTTCCCATAATTAAAAGTTAGCTTTAATGTTTAAAAGGAAAAAGCATACCCAAGAGTGAAGTAGACAGAAAACATCCATTTATGATACCTCTGCAAACCAATGTAATTTACTTCTTATATATTCTTATATAATAGCAATTAACCAAAACTTTTGTTAAAAATCTTCCTTGTAAAAGGTCTAAAACAATCAGTCCTTCTTTACAGGTAACAACAAATCATCAGAGGTGAAAACTGGGAGCAGAAAACCCTGTGGTTTACATTAAAGTTGTTGGACAATAAATATGTTGTAAAAAGTTGACAAGTTGAGAACAAAAAAAGTATTTGAATTAAGTCCATAAGACTAGGAACAGATCTGGGAGGACTTGCATAAAACTGCAGTGAATCACTGCTAGGCAGTTATGCTACTCTGTGTGTCATGTGGTAAATCAATTCGATAGGGTGATACCAAGCTACAGAGAGTGCCTTGGTTCTTGGCTCTGATTCTGACTCTCACTACAACTTTCCCATACCTTTTTTTTGGTTTCCTGCAGGCTAAAACTCAGATACACAGGCAGAATGATGATCTCTGTCTGGTTCATCTGTTTATAGGACAGGGTCTTAGCATGCTGAGAAATGGGACTCTTTAGTCTTAAGAAGTGTCAGGGGAATCTAATGAATATTTATATAATGTATATAAATATCTGATGTGAAAGAGTAAAAAAGACAGAACCTGACTTTTCCCAGTGGTATCCAATGAAAGGACAAGATGTAATTGGCACAGATTGAAGCATTACAAAGTCCTCTTAAACACTTAATCATAAAGCATTTTTTTTTTCTTATATGAGAATGATGGAATGCTGAAATGTTGCCCAGAGAGGTGGTAGAGTCTTCATCCATGGAGATATTCAAAACCTGGCTAAGCAATTCCCTAAGCAATCTGCTCTAGTTGACCCTGCTTTTAGAAGCAATGTCAGACTAGATAATTTCCTTTCCAACTTCAACCATTCTCTCATACTCTAATTCTCTGATATTAACACATATGCATGCATATATTCAAGCACACATTCATATATTGGATACATATCTACATATATACATCTATAAACTTGCATGTAGATTAGTCATATTTAATTTACACATGGCATTGCTTTTATGGGAAGATGCACCCAGAAGAGACTTGTATTTGTTAGGATATTTTCTGCTTCTATCCTCCTATGTAATTGTTGATAAAAGCTCTCAATTATAAATGGTTGTCTGAAAAGATGTTGAGTAACATTAGCAACTAATGACTTCTGTATGTGAATATGTGTGTTAATCTCAGATCTAATTCGCAGTATGACTGAACGTAATTGAAGAGTCACAGACAGAAAAGTTATGGAAGAAAATAAATATGAGAATGTTGGGAGAAATATTTTAAAAGGTGATACAGAAGAATCTATGGCTACTTTTGTAGTTTAAAAGTTACCTTTTCTGACTTTTGAAGTCAAATTACATATGACACCCAAAATGTCTGCAGCTAAACTCTTTTCTGCCATGAAAACTTACCAATAGAATGATTTTTTTTTTTTTTTTCTCACCTTTGTAAACAGCCTCATGAGATTTTGAAGCCAGTTGCAGGACTCTGGACAAATTTATTTACATGATTTATATTGTAGCTGATCTGTGGAATATGATCTTTCTTCTGGCAAATCTATCAGTATTGGATACCTTAAGAGATTAAATAAAAAAGAAGGAAAGTAGCTGTAGAGTTTTGACGAACTGTTCAAGCACAGCATTTTGGCTTTTGTAGTTTGTAATATTCTAGTAAGAAGTTTATTCTTTTTCTCCTTGTTTGTACCTAACACATTCCAGTTAAGAAATCTATAGGATGTTGTTAGAAAAATCTAGTTTTCTAGATGTATCTTGCATTAAATCCTTTTGTAGCATTTCCATTTCTTTGTAGCATTTCTTTCTTGAAATAAACATATTCTCCAAAGTCTCCGTGAACAGGTAGATTTATTGATAAGCTTAACTCTATGAATTCTAGGTTTCATCCTCCCTAATTATGAGAATAAGATTGAGTCCTTCCAATACAGACATCTGAGCTGTAAGAACTCTGCCCTAAACTAATTTTCTATAGCCATGGTTTCTGAATGGATTAAACCAATGATTTATTGTCTGGAAGTTTTTTCCCTTTTCATGAATTAGAGAGGACTATTGATAAATGTACATATGCATAAAATTTCTACTCTTTGGTGGAATTTTATGTATTTATATATGAAGCATTGTAGATATACAAGACATGGGTATCAGTAGTTGAGCATTTTTTTTTTAACATGAGGAATTGAGAACTTTTAATTTTTACAATCAGCTGCTGCCAATGTCTTCAGTGTATGGTTGCTAAGAGTTTTGTGTACACATTTGAGTGTATATATAAGTAAATTTTCAAAACATTCTTTAGAAGCTTCTGGAAGTGGTTTTCTTTTAGGGGAGTCTCGACCCCAGTTTGGTGGGCAAACCTCTCCATGTGTTTCCCTGTTTTCACCAAGAAATATGTAGATATATATTAGATAAACAAAACATGTAGAAAACAATTCTAAGTTATTTAAAGAAAACTTGTGCTGATACTTCAGACCCCACAGACTGCTGCTGACCATATCCATGTTGCATTATAGTTCAGTTATATGTTAGACTGAGTTACGAGTATCTCAAAAAGCACAGGATTACCCAAGGGAGATGAATCTGCTAATTTTCTTCTGGGGCGAATGTTCACATGAGGTGAAATTGAACAATTTTTCCACCAATAATATTTGCCATTTACAGTAGTAAATGTCTTTTTTTTTTTTTTTTTTTTTTTTTTTTTTTTTTTTTTTTAAATCATTGAATTTTCTCAATATTTGTTAATCAAGATTAAGACTGCTAAATGGAAGTGCTAGTCTGGAAGCATTTAATCCAGGTTGCTAAAAACATTTTTAGTTCTTTCCAGCAAAGTGATAGGAAAACACAAGATCAAAAAAAATCCTATTTTAAGTTTGTTATCTTATGTATCTTATTTTGAGCAACATATGAAAGAGAAACTACTGAATACCACTAACTGCTAGAGGTCTCAGCTGAATTAGAGACTCTTTGTGTTACATGACAGAGTGTTAAAGTCCATAATACTATGCAAATAACTAAAACTGTCTATCAGTGTGGATAGTTAAGCTTCAGTATTCCTATCCCAGTATTACACAACAGAAACTAAAACAAAATGTTTTCTGCATCCAAGTCTGTACCAGAAAAAAACTTTGCTTTTTAATTCAAGTCCTAGAAAAGCAGTTTCACTTCCTACAGGAAGAGGCAATTTTTGTGAGACACCACTTTGGAATCTCATCATAATCCAGCTTCTTTAACACAACATCGACAAATACCTATCTATCATGATTGCATTTTTACTGCTTTCAGTGCACAAAAGTAGCTATATCACTGGTATATGGAACACACATGGTAGTTTGTTATATGATCGCTAAGATGATTTTTCTAAGCTGATGATCTCCTAAGAAAAACTAAATTAAAATAAGCCTGTCCCTAATGTGAAAAAAAAAAATAAAAATGGAACACCTTAAATGGTGACAGATAGTTTCTTGCTAAAACACCAAAATGTTAGCTCAAGTAATTTTGTTTGCTTAAAAAATGTCTTTGCTTAAGTTCTGTGCAACATGGATAATAAATCTTTGGCACAAATGTGGGGTTTGTAACATCAAATGTACACTTGACTTTAGCTTGTAAATATTTCATTGATTAAATATTGCATAGTCAGTGATATTACAGATATAAGTCATAAAACTTCCACAGTAAATCATACAAGACCATTAAAGCTTAGAATTGTGAACTGCATAAATCTAGTGTTTGTCATGTATATCTTAGTTTGCTTATGATTTACCTTGAACTATGCAACATATAGAACTTTATAAAAGTAAGCTGAACACAGTAATTACAAGATGAAGGGTTATTATTTTTATTAATAACTTTGCAGTGATTTGTAGGGAAGAGGCAGGGAAGAAATGTTCGTGTTCATGTAATTTAAATTTCTCAGATGTATATTTTACTGTGGGCCACAGTATAAATACTATACATGTACCAAGGATGTTCCTGATTAGCTGTGTAAACAGGTGGCTATGGCCACCCAAATCTAAATACATCTGTACATGCTTGTAATGTTAAACAGATTGTTTTCTGGAATTCAGCCATAGTTCTGAATCAGTAGTAGAACATGCATCTCAGCCAAAGAGTCTTGTTAGTCTGGGAGCCCGTAGTACTTTTTACAGGTCTTCCAAGTGTCTTCCTTCTGACCATATTGGCACGTTCCCCTCACCTACCCTGGTACTTGGGTACTAATTGCTAATTAGGTAAATTGATGGATTAATGTTACATTTATATCTGGTTTAGTAAGTTCTCCTGCCTTGGTATAGTCTCTTAAGGACTTAGGAGGTAGTGCAGTGTGAATATTGCCTATAAGGTATAGAATACTTCAGGTTTATCTCCTGTCTCTCTTACAAGTTCATAGTCACATTGAGTTACAATATGTATATATTTGTATAGATACATATGTATATATACAGTGCTTGGAATCACTGTAGGTTGATCATGCAATTCAGACCAACCAAGCAGTCAGGTTAAGTGTCATTACCAATCATCTGCGTTATGCAGTTCTCCAGTATAAATGACCCCTTTCATGTAAAGCCTTTATTGTTTGAAAGTAAACAATGATTTTTTTCTTCATACATTATTAAAATCATTTATTTCCAAATACTTGTTCAGATAAAAAATAACTTTCAGAGTGAAAGGTTTTATCATGTCATAACAAGTTTCATCTATGTTAAAGAAGGAATTTCGGTAGGTGTGACATCTAAAATCTATTTCACTCTTGCTATTTTACTCTTTGTATATTATCACTTTTTAGAATTCAGAGTTAAGATAATAGACTTGGAAATATACTTAATAAGTCCTCACCAACATTGACTTTGTAATATCTTAGTTTCTGATGGTTTTGGTCCAACTAAAAGCTAACATTCACTGCTCATACTCCCTTAAACTATGTAGGGAATAGCAGTCATTTCAAAAAGGAAATCAATCCCCACGAAATGATTTGGATCCTATTCAAGATTAATCAGTAGGAAATGTTGTTTATGCTCTCAAGAACATAGTTTTGCAGGGCTGAGCAGCAAGTAGATAACTCTATCCATTCTGCTCCAGAACTTTGTAGTACATAATTGGTCTATTAAAAGCACCTTGATTTCTGAGCTGAATTGGAAGAAGAAAAGAAAAATAAGGTAATGGTAATGATTTTGTAATGTCATTTGGAAACAAGGAGGTGTTCAATGTCCTTGCTACAAGAATTATTTAAGACTTTCAGGTAGTGATTATAAATGATGAGAATAGGATTAGAACCTCAGTTTATAAGCATGACTGCAATATTGCCTTATGTGAGATTTGGACACTATTCCGTACATTTTTAATATAAGTCTGATACAGAGTAGTGCTGTCCATGTGTAGATGGAGAAGTAGGAAGTATAGCACATTTTCTTGCCTTAAAAATGAGGTGCTCAATTCTAAAGAGTTTTAATGCTTCCAGAGTTCCATTTAACTGAAGGTGGAAAGATTATAAAGGCTGGACTGAATGTCTGTTTTGGCCTGAGGAAGAAAATATGGGCCTACTACTGTGAATGTGTTAGGTTCAGTCACAGCTAAAGGAATCACAGAATCACAGAACTGTAGGGGTTGGAAGGGACCTCGAAAGATCATCGGGTCCAACCCCCCTGCCAAAGCAGGTTCCTCAGAGCAGGCTGCCCAGGTAGGCATCCAGACAGGCCTTGAATATCTCCAGAGAAGGAGACTCCACAACCTCCCTAGGCAGCCTGTTCCAATGCTCCGTCACCCTCACTGTGAAGTTCTTTCGCGTGTCAGTGCAGAACTTCCTGTGCTCTAACTTGCAGCCATCGCCCCTCGTCCTATCCCCACAAACCACTGAGAAGAGGTTGGCTACATCCTTCTGTCCCCCACCCCTCAGATATTTATATACACTGAGGAGATCCCCTCTCAGTCTTCTCTTCTCCAGGCTGAACAGACCCAGGTCTCTCAGCCTTTCTTCATAGGGAAGATGCTACAGAAGATGCTTTCTTCATAGGGAAGATGATATCATCTTTGTGGCCCTCCACTGGAATCTTTCCAGGAGATCCCTGTCCTTCTTGTACCGGGGAGCCCGGAACTGGACACAGTACTCCGGGTGAGACCTGACCAGGGCAGAATAGAGGGGGAGGATCACCTCCCTTGACCTGCTGGCCACGCCAGGGATCCTATTAACCCTCTTGGCCACAAGGGCACAGTGCTAGCTCATGGTCAACCTGTCATCCACCAGGACCCCCAGGTCCTTCTCCTCAGAGCTCCTCTCCAGCAGGTCATTCCCCAGCCTGTACTGATACTTCAGGTTGTTCCTTCCCACATGCAGGAAAGTTTCAGCTGCTAAGAGAGTTGAACTTGTCAAATTTATTTTTTCATTTGGCATGTGATCACTGTTTCCTCTCAGCCAGGCTGTTGGTCCTTATCACTGCAAGGAAACATTGCAAGATTTATGTTCTGCTGTTACTCCCAGCTGTTAATGCTGCTGTACTTTTCATTGCATTGAGGGAATAAGCACAGATTATTGTTCACAAGTTACAGTAGGAAAAGCAAATAATTCCATTGAGAGGAGTTATATCTTATGCCTCACCCATCCTATTCAGGCTCAGAAGGAGTTTTCTGCATGTATAGGGAAGTATTCTGCAGAAGCAATGCTTCCCAGTGGTTAGTCACATTTTTTTCTACCTTGTCCTGTGTACCCTGGACATAGAAATATGTTCTTTGGCCTTTATTACTTTTTTTTTATTTATTTATTACTCTGAGGTAACAAGGGTAATTTTCACCATGACATAGTAATGCATATGCAGTATTAAAATTTAGTGTGTTAAGTGCCATTAAATATCAGTAGAAAATCAAACTGAGTATTTTGCATATAAAATCATAAATGTTATCTCTGAAGAAGAAAAGACTTTGCAGTAGATCTAGATAAAACATATGAGATGAATATCATTTTTTTCTGTTCATCTAGTAGCAGTGACAATTCTTTAATTATATTATGAAACTAAAGAATAAACAGTACTCCATGTGGCAAACATAATATAAAATACTAAGACTCAGAGGATGCTGAAACATTCAATTATTATTGATTGAAACCAGTGATTCTTGAGTAGGTTATTTTTGTCTTTGATGGAGAGGAATTCATTCAGTGACTTCATGTTTTATCATAACTCTGTAGCTTTACCTAACCTGGGATTTACTATTTTTTTTAATTGTGACTAGAAAATGTCAGTATTGAAGCCACTGGCTATTTATCAGTGTTCACAGTCAGAAGAAAGTGTGTGGAGAGTTCACACTATATATATTAAAGTAATTATATATAGTTGCATTTGGTACTGATTAGATTCCAGGTGGATGTTTGGAATTGCACATATATGTTTGTGTAGGTTTCTGTCTGTCATGAATATAGAGGCCACTGTCTCTGAGAGATTTTATTTATATATATTTTTTGTTATACTAAATCTTTGATAAAATTTCTAATTCTACATAAAAGCAAAGGGACACACAATATCTAATATTTGTTGACTGGAAGTCCTAGACAATCTTTTGTATTATTAGGACTACGTTTACAACATAGACAATATATTGTAAAAGGAACATTTTTCATTCTGAGCTTTGATCTCAACAGTTCAAATAGCCTTTACTCACCATAGTAAATTTGTTTTGTTCCTTCTGAATTACAAGTCTTACAAGTTCTTTCCCTTTTTCTTTATTTTTGCTTCCTGAAAAACAAAAACAAAAAACCACACACACACACACAAAAAAAAATAATTTGGTTTTGCTGTTGTTCTTCCACAAAAGCTGACAGTCTTGTCAGAAAGCCACTCCCATAAGTTCAAGCTAGCTGAAGGGTTCTTTTTTGTTATTTCTTTTATTTGGTTAGTCTATTTCTCAGCTTCTGTTATTCCTACAACATCTCATGTCTCCAAGCACTGAAAATATACAAATACTATTTTTATATTTAGTGCTACTTGTTCTTTCAACATTTAGTCCTTCCTTTCCTTATCCTATCCTATCTTCTGTCTTTTCCCAATCATCTAAAGTTGAAACTGCTGCTTCTCCCTTTTTCTCCCAAGGACTTTTTTTTTTAAATTTTTTTTCCTATGTCCATTAATATCTTTTCTGATTTCTGACTTGAACAAGTTTCACTGTTTCACTGAGAAGACAGTTCTTGATTTTCATACTTCTAATTTTCTATTGAAATAATTGTTTTAGGAGGTTGTGAAAAAGTAGCTTCTGTGATGTTGAGCTACAAAATAAACAAGAAAAACACTAATCATCTAGTGAGATGGATAATTTTAAATGATATGCCACAAATGCTTGCATCTTAACAAGAAATGAAATAGACATTGCACTTCAGATGCACTGAAAGGCTGATGGTAAAAAGTGCTATCATACCTAGGTAGAACTACTAGTCAAATTCTTTAGAATTTAAGAACTCCTTAAATTTTTGCTGTAGCAGTGAAAACAGAAAGATATACTGTCCTCACAGGGCCAGAATCTCTTCTTATCACTACTGAGAAGAATTATGGGAAAGACAAATAACTGTTATTGATAAGTAGTAGATAAATACCTATCACTAGCTTCATTAGGTAAATAATAGCTATCACTAATTTTACTGACCAGTATTAGTAGCTTGCAGATAGCAAATTTTAATAGCTAAAAAATCTCTATCATGTGCAAAACTAAAAGAATTTGTAGCATTGATGCTTTAATTCTTTTCTCCACAATTCAATGAAACAAACAAACAAATAAAAATCCAAACAAATCACCAAACACAGAAATATATCAATGTCCATTGGGATACACATAATTATCGAACTGTTAGCAAATGTAAACTGAATAAAGAATCATTTTTTTTTTTTTTTAAAAAAAAAGAACTACTTCAGGATTTTTTTTAATAAAGAAAACTACTGGAGACCTTTTTGAAAAATAAGTGAATTTTCTGTTGGGACGTATCATCTCACTGATACTCACTATCACACACTCATCTTCACATGGGTTGGGGTGGAGAAACAAATCTTTCAGAGAAGAAAAAAAATAATATAAAAAAAAAGTGAGGAAATTAAACAAAAAGAAAGATAGAAAGGTCTTAGTACAGATGTGCCAACAGTTCAGACTTCAGACCACTTACTTGAAGAACTGATATTCCAGACCGATAATCCAGGTTCCATTCTGTGTTCAACTCAAAACAAGCAAATTCAAATTTATCGAGCAAGTGTAATTGGTTGTTAATTTTATGATGAATCTCTTCTCACTTAGTTTAAAATATTTTCAAGAAAAATTTACCATGTTTCTAGGAAGTTGCCCAGATATGGAATTAAGTCTGTCATTTGACTTTTTGGTGTTATATATATATATATTTTTTTTAATATACTTTCAACCCAATACAGAATGAGAGAAGTTTTGGAGTTTAAATGTCAGTAATGGTGGAGTAGGAAAAGCTTTTTTGCCATCTCCTAAAATAAAGTTTCTTTTAAATATGAACTCTACATTTATCTGCTACATAGCACAAAATGAAACTGGTAATAAGCACTTACTTTTAGGTGACAACAAAATAATCAAACAAACTAAACAAACAAACAAACAAAAAAATCCTTTTGATAATTTTTTCCTTATAATGAGTCACACTATTTATAAAAAGTACCTCAAGAAATGTATAAATCTTGTGTACCACACCGTGCAAAGGCTAACACTAATGACAGCAGTATGTTAGTAGTAATGGAATAAAGTTCACGATACTATTTTCATTATCATTATGAAAACTGAGGGTATTGTAGAGATTATTGCTATAGCTTTTACTTTGTTGGGTTTTATGTGAAAAGGTAGGTTAGGAAGTTAAAAGCTGGATAGAGGCTTCCAATGACATTTCAATTTATTTCTGGTGTAAAACAGATAATTAATTAATGTTAGTTTGTACTGTGGTTGTTTTTTTTGTTTGTTTGTTTTTTTTTTTTTTTTTTTTTTTTTTTTTCTGTTCTTACCTCCTTTAGCTTGATAGCTATTTTCATCCTAATTTTCACAGAAAAAAAATAATTAAGGAGTCATCCTTATTTTAGAACTTTGTGATAATCTTTCTTCTTTCTTTAAAACTTCTTAAACAAAACTGTTGCAGGAAGAATGGCCAAAAGCATGTCAGACACCAGTATGGTCAGATCATGCTCCATTTTATTACCTGAATAGCCTAGCTTTTATAGTGAACTTAACAGGGGCGGATAGTGTCTCACACAAGATTGGTCAAAAGCACTCAGACAAACAACTACAAGAAAACAACCCCACCTGCAAGAAAACAACCTCCTTGTGATTAGCAGTCACGTAGACCTTGTCCTTGGAGGCAGCTGCTGGCAACAATATTTCTCTGAATTCCTCAATTGAGCGATGTGGGAACACTGTCATGGGAACTTCTCATAGTCATCCTGGTAGCTTGGTTTGCTCAGCTGCAACAAGCCATGGGATCTTTGGTGTTTCAAAAATCCCTCAACACAAAACTACCCTTGAAATTCCATTTTTAACTGCAAAAATGTGGGAGATATACCTGTGTGTACTTGACCTGTCTGTCTTAAGGGGTACTGTAATGGTAAAGTTGCTTGAACTAGCAAAGCCCCTCAAAGTATAGAGTAGACATGGAGATTATGTTTATTATAGCTTATTAATTTTTGGACAGATTCCATAGCCACTTTATACAAAACATTTCTAATGAAATTAACAGAATCTCAGTGGGAGTTCTATGAGTAATTTTAACAAGAGATAATTTAAAACAAAGTACAGTGAAGCAGGGTACTTAGACTAACAGTTCTAAAATATGAAAATTTAGGTCCTCACAATGTCATATTTATTTGTGGTATGTTATTCTGCCACTAAACTTCTTTAGAACATCCAAGGGAGTAAAGAGAATATTTCCCAATAATTGAAGAATGTCAGGTTCTAATTCAGGTTACAAGGAGTTCTGATTATTTTATGCATTATAATAGTATTCCTTCAGTAAACACATCTAATTTCAATTAAAAATAAATTTTAAATAATAATTTTAAATAATTTTAAATTTTAAATAATAATTAGTTTATATAATATAAACAGAGGATGGCTTTTTAATTATTTATTTATTTTTAACCTTTTAAAGTCTACTACTATACAATCCAAAGATGATCACATTCTTTGGAAGTTTTTCAGTAGTAGGCTATTTTTAGGACAAGATTTATCTCATACTTCTTTATTACTTAGTTCACACTGATACTCATAGGCCCCATAAAAAACACATTCTCATCTTCGAAGATCCTTCAAAGCTTAGTAATGTTTAGATTTGTGCTTCATTCCTGACCTTTGTTATTATCTTTTGGAGTATTGTCTGATGTACAACTTTCTCATCAGTAGAGAAATGTAGGAAATTAAATAAGATTTTTCTTAAAAAGCCTTTAACTACATACCTAAATATAATCCCCTGCTTAGTGATGAATGTGTATGTCTTGGTCCTACTGTGTATTTAAATGGATTTGTGACAGAAGGAAAAAAAAAATAATCATAGCCTGAGACAGCTCCTGTGCATGTGTGTTGCACCAAAATATGTTTGTTTGCCTGATATTATAACTCCTAAGGGTATGAAAGGCTTCTGAGTTGAAGTACCATGCTGCTGATGTGTATATATGGATATATATAGACCCACTTAGACTCCAAACACCATGAGAGCAATTGCCAGACTTGATATACTTGGGATATTCCTTATCTTGGGGCTCTTTTAGAGGAACAATACCGAATTGTTGCAGTTTTCTCTATGTTCAAGCAAGCAAACATTTCATAACAGTTTTAAATGCATCAGTAATTACAGAACTGGTAGTTTTGGGTTTGTGTTTGATACCTTGCAACACTGGGTATGTTTGACTGTAAGGCCAATGTACATTATGGTGGAACCAGGACTCTTTTCTAGAGCTACATATGTAGCAGTAAATTAAATAAAGCAAAATGTAATATATAAAAATATATACTATTAGCAAAATAGCAATAGCAAAATATAAAATAGATATAGCATAATAATACCAAAATATAAAATATAAAAGAATCACAGAATCAAAGAAGCACAGAAAATTTAATGTTGGATGGGAATTCTGGAGATCACCTAGTCCAAGTTCCTTGCTCAAAGCAGGGTCAGTAGGTTGCTCAGGGCTGTGTCAAGCTGAGTTTGATTATGTCCAAGGACGGAGACTACATAACCTCTATGTGTCACCCTTGCCAGTGTTTCACCATCCTCACAGTAAAAAGATTTTTTTTTGTGTATAAATGGAAAATCCTGTATTTCGGTTTGTGCTCTTTTTTTCATCCTTTCATGAAAAGTGCATGGCTTGGTTCTCTTTGTACCCTCCCTTCAGGTTTTGAAAACATCCACCCTGAGTCTTGTCTTCTCTAGGCTTAACAGTCCTAGCTCTCTCAGCCACTCTTCACAGGACAGATACGTTTTTCATCATCTTCATAATCCTTTGTTGGACTCTCTCTAGTATGTCCATGTCTCCTTTGAACTGGGGAGCCCAGCACTGGACACAGCACACCAGCTGTGGCTCCACCAGTGCTGAGTAGAGGAAGGATCACCTTCCTGAATCTGCTGGCAATACTCTCTGCCTAATGTCCCCCCAGGATGCTATATCTATCCCCCTTCTTAACTGCAGAGAATCATAGAATGTCTTGGGTTGGAAGGGACTTTAAAAATAATGTAGTTCCATACCAAGGCAAGGATGCCACCCACTTGATCAAGTTGCCCAGGGCCTCATCCAAACTGACCTTGAACACCTACAGATTTAGAACATTCAGAGCCTTTCTTGGTACCCTGTTCCAATGACTCACCACCCTCTGAATGAAGAACTTCCTCCTAACATGTAATCTAAATCTCTCTTATTTTAGTTTAAAATAATTTCCCCTTGTTCTGTCACTATCTGCCCATGTAAAAAGTGATTCTTCATCTTTTTTATAAGCTCCTTTAAAGTACTGAAAGTCTGCAATGAGGTTTCCCTGGAGCCTTCTCTTCTCCAAGCTGAATATTTCTTGTACTGGGGGCCCCGGACCTGAATGAAGTACTCCAAGTGCAACCTCATGAAGGCAGAGTGGAGGAGAATCATTTCCCTTGGCCAGCTAGACTCACCTTTGTTGCAGCCCAGGATACAGTTGACCTTCTGGGTTACAAGCATAGACTTCTGGCTCATGTCAAGCTTTTCATCCACCAGAACTCCCAAGTCCTCTGCAGGGCTTCTCTAAATGAGTTTCCTCCCAGTCTGTACTCATGTCTGGGATTGCCCTGACCCAGGTGCCGCACCTTGCACTTGGATTTGTTGAACTTCATTAGATTCACATGGGCCCACTTCTCAAGCTTGTCCAGGTCCCTTTGGATGGCAACACTTTCTTCTCTGGTACCAACTGCACGACTCAGCTTGGTGCAAACTGCAAACTTGCCGAGGGTACACTTGATCCCTGTCTCTATGTCAATGATAAAGTTATTAAACAGAACTAGTCCTAAAATGGTCCCCAGAGAGACATTACTCATCACCAGCATCCACCTGGATGTAGAGCCATTGACTGAAACTTTCTGAAGACATCCATTCAGACAATTCCTTATCCACAGAATAGTCCACACTTCAAAACAATATCTCTCCAATTTAGAGAGAAGGATGTTATGTGTATGTTAGAAGGATGTTATGTGTTTTATATACATATAAAAATATGTATATATTTTTACCCATGAGCTCTCAACCTGTTTGTGGCTTTTTCTCAGAGGCAGTTAATCACAATCTACCATTTCTTAACATAGAGGGCAACATCCCCTACCCCTACCTCCTTCACTTCCTATCTCTTCTGAAAAGCTTGTAGCCCTCAGTTTCATTATTCCAGTTGCATGATTTGTCCAATCACAATTCTGTGATAGCAAACAGGACAGAGTTTCCTAATTGTTCAATGGTTTCCAACTCTTCCTGCTGGTTTCCCATGCTGGGTGTATTGGTGTAGAGGCACTTCATGTGGGCTATTAGCCACATCACCTTTTTAGAGGAACTATTCCTAATTCCTTTGGGAAAATTCACAGGAATTTCCCTGTTGCTTCCTAAAATGTCCATGTCCACTCAGAAGTACATTTCTTTCCCTTGCTGAATTTAGTTTAAAGCTCTGCTAATAAATCCAGCCAGCTTGCTGCCCAGAACACTCTCGCCCCACCTGGTCATGTGTACCCCATCCAGTATCAACATGCCTAGGTTTTTGAGGGTGCATCCAACCGTCATCAAAACAAAACCCCTGAGCGTGGCACCAGTGGTGCTTGGCACTATAACAGTAAACAGAAATACCCTCCTGCACACAGGCTGGGAACTTTTCACCAAGTAGCTCACCACAATTTCTCACACCGTGCTAAGCTGCAGTGAATATCTGGATGCCAGGTGTTGCTTACAAAAGATAGACATTTGAGATATGCAGCTGAAGTCCCCTCCCCTGTCCAAGCCCAGCACACCACTCCTTTGCTAGGTTTGTGCCAAGGGAAGACATCTACCCGTGGTGCCCTGTCACTGCTGCCATTCTCATCAGCCCAGGCACAGAGGAAAAAACTGAGGAGAGCTATAGTGATTCTAAATGATTTTAATGCTCTTGCCAGGGGAGGGAAGAAGGGGAATCTCACACATAGTGACTCTGAGCAGCACATATACAGGAAAGAGACATGCCTGGGGGAGGGTGAATCTGCCATCCCTACAGCTTGCCATCTCCCATAGCAACTCAGTGGAAAGGAATGGAAAGAAAAAAATCATCATCTGATGGATTACGTCTGCCTAGCAACCAGCTATGCCTTGGAGCAGGGGGGTCACCCCAAAGGGTAGGTGGTTTGGAAACAGCAGAAACAGTCATACACACACTCACACATCCTGAGCAGGACTGATGCTGTTAGTAACCCACACATTGCCATGCAAGTGATCGTCTCTGCTTCTTTCAGTAATCTGTATGGGGAAAAAGAAGCCATGCTACTCACAGAAATTATATTGCACATACTACTTGCTCCTCCCAGACATACATGTCTATCACATTCCTGAAAACAATAAATGCAGCAATAAATACCAAGTGTCATTTAATTTACAAAGCATTATGTGGAAGAACTTGACACCATCAATCTCCTTGCATCTCCCAACTTTCTCCACCCTTCTCCTCTTCCTGACACAGGTCTGTTTTTATCTGTTGAGCTGTTCTGAGGTCTTGAAGAAACCTGGATAGTGCCCCATTTCCAGACAAATCCTATCGAAGTATGGCATAATCCATATTTAACCTGTCATGTTATGGATACAAAGTCTGTGCATCATCTCAGCTTCAGGAAAAGGTAAAGGTGAGCATTTTTTTGTTCCTCTCATAAATCAGGCTATGTATCCAATGGGTATGGATCTGATAGAGGTCCTTTTAAAAAATGTTGTCATACCTCCTCTGAGGTCCTAGGTATCCCTTCTGCACAGTTATAGGCATTGAAGTTAGAAGTGTGTCAGCTTCACAGACAGTTGAGATCACAGAAACCCTTCCTGACTACTCATTACTGACAGGGCAGCAGTGCAGCACAAATCACGCACAACAGAATGGTCAGCACAACTTCCATTCCACTGTAAAGCATCTTCCACTTGGAGCAGCATTGCTTACATTTTTTTCTTGCAGCACCACATACTCAATCTACTTCCCATACTAAGTAGGCTAGAAAGGAAGAGCGAGGAAGTCCAATGTACACAGAATCCATTTTACAGCAAAGGTGGCCCAAATATACTACCCCTCACCTTACCCACAGCTCCTTCTTGCTGCTGTTCAATTTTTCTGGTTATTACTTTTGGTCCAGTACACTGCTATCCCACCACTCTGAATGAAGTCACAGTCACAGGTTGGGGTCATCTCACCAAGAGCTCTCTCCTGGTTTTTATCCAGCTTCTGCAATACGTCTAGATCAGATCTTTTCATGCATTGCTATAGACCTGGCCTTCAAATGAATCTAGTTATAGCAAAGATGCTATGGGAGACAGTGCACTGTGACATGTGTGCCTGGCTGCTATGAAGGATGTCATGTAGACATATGGTGATAAGGCCTAGAAAACATCTAGGGCAAGCATGGAGGCTTCCCTTCAGAAGGGCATCCTGCAATACTGGTTTGAAATCCCTTAATTCAGAAACATAGGCTGACCCTCTGCTGGCCTTCTTACTAGCTGAGGGTAGTAACCTCGGCCACATAAGAGATTGACTCAAGCGACAGAGAAACAGGAAGGACCTTCAGGTTTTATTGACTGTCTCTTCCATTTGAAAATTAACCCTCTATTTGTATGGGACTATCTCCTGTGGCTCCACAGATTACATTGCATGCACACTGCCTGTAGTGGCAAGGGCCTGTGAATTAATGCAGCACATTTTTAATGTATTTATTTATTTGTGTATTTATTATTCCTGGCTTGTCACGATCCCTTCTTGCTTTTGTAACTACTTTTATTCCCTTTCAAATACATCTTCTGAATACAAAAGTATTCTACAGTAACATTTGTAATAGGTTTATGTTGTTTGGTAATGTTGCCTGGTGACTAAAGGATATTTAAGTGCCTGGGTAGATGGCACAAGTACAGAGGACAAAGTAGTATTAGAAAGAATTACCAGTAAGAGTAGTGATGATCTGACCATGACAGGGGAGCAAAAAATATTTTGTGAGTATTTCTCTCTGTGTAGAGCATGAAGAATAAAAGAACAAAGACTGCTGAAAAAGAGCAAGGCAAAGAAAGAGCAAAGAGAGAGGACAGTTGAAACCAAGCCTTGCAGCTATGCCTTCTGGTGAGAGAGAGGGGCTGTGGCTATCACCACACCGTGCAGCAAGACAGAGCTCACAGACCCAGAAATTGAGGGCAGGAGGATGGGGATGACTACAGTTGATCAGTAAAAAGAAGAGAAGAAAAACAGATCATTTTTTTTTGAAAGACGTAAGTGAACCACAGTTTTTGTTGCTCTAATGGAGCACAGATGGTTCCTTGCTGTCAGGAGATCCTATGGGGTCAGGTGGGACAGGCTGGGCACCCAGGAACGGAAGGGCCTCATTCAGCTCTGGCTGTTCCTTCTTGAGTGGATTTTCATTCTCTCTTAAAGCTGTATGAGGGAGGTGCAGTTTGCAGACAAAGAACTGACAGCACTGAGTCTCTGGTGTCAAGCCTGCCTTATGCCTGTTCACTGTTGAGCAGCCAGCTGGCTGAATATCTCCTGTGAGATCCTGCAGGAGGACAGTGGGCCCAGCTGAAGGGAACATATGGCCCATAGCTATTACCAAATGTCCACGTTATCCAAGATCATATCAGGTAACTATTATCTGCCAAGATGTGGCACTTGAATCTCCTCTGGGGGCCTTTATCCATAGATGGTATCTTTAGACTATCTGAATGTCAGAAACTTAACCAAGGGTTTTACACAATGTAGTGCCCAGTTCTCATTTGGAAATCTGTGCTATGAACTGCTTTGGTACTCTCAGTTTATTTAGATAGGATTTGATATCTCCTTTTTCTAAGTGACTACAGAAATACTTTCATACTTTCAAACCTGTTTTTTTTTTTTTTTTTTTTTTTTTTTTTTAGATCTGGTTTCAGGTTGCACTCTCTAACTCTCTCTAGCTCTCTTACACCTTTGTTACATTGTGTTCCTTTTGGTGCAGCTACATATTTAAAAACAACAGGAAAACCAAAAACCAAAACAACAACAAAAGAACCACACTAATAAGATTGAAGTATTTTCTTATCATTATTCTATTTCATGCTTTTTATTTAGTCATCTAATAAATTCTTCCTAAATTAATTCTCCCCTCTTGCAATCACCAAATTATTTTATTATTAAGGTTTTCTCATTTGCTCAACTTCAGCTATTCATGCCATATGCTGAAAATCTATCTCCACTTTTGGACTTAAGACTTGTGTAGAAAACTTATTTCACATCAATATCTTGCAAGCAATCTTCAGTGGGATTTATCTTACTAAGTATTACAATTCAGAAGCTGATTGACTAAGATAGAGCTAGTTAGAATAACGATTCAAGATAAGTTTGTTTTTTCAGTATTAGACACACAATTTAGGGTGAGGTGAATTGCCTATAACCTTTCACAGCCTTAAAAAGATCTTAAAGTGGTGAACTGAAATTTATATCTTTGATGTTCAGAAATTCAGATTAATTAAAAAATGTCAGTGTCTTTTACACTGAGATTTCCAAACATGAAAATCTTGTAGGATTTTTATTGAGTATATTGATTTTAATTTTTTTCCATCCATAATTTGTTCTCTTAAGATGTGTTACAATATATACTGAACATAAGAATAGCTTTGTCCATGCAAACAATACTGATAGCATGGCATGACGTACATTTATTTTACATTTATTCTCAAAGATGTTTTTCAATTATATTTCAGCATCAGTTCTGAATATTACAGGGCATCTCCTCATGATCTAATGGGATATATTTTCTTGCCTCATTGTTTTCCTTTACCTTGTTCTGCATATAGGTGAAAAAATACATATATATAAGAAGTCGGAAACACAGAAATCTTCAGCTATCTGCGTGAGTTTCTATAGGGAAAGATGAAGTCAACAGGTATTGCCTTCTACAAATCCAGAATTTTGGTTTATTTGGAAAAGGACAGAAGTGCTTGAAAATGTCTTCTTGCATTGTGGAACTATTTTTTTTTTTTTTTTTTAATTTGCATTTTGTGGGTTATTCTTAATAACTCTTTTGCTCTTTGGAATTTCATATGTCTATAATATATATCCACTTTGTATATGGAGCCTGTCTGTATACAGAATGTTGTTCTGCATTGCTTTACATGTTACAGATTATATATACGGCAAACTCATCATTTTAATACTATTGTTATGCATTTCTTTTATTGGGAGGAATCTGCTTAAATGGCAGAAATCTTGACCTATAAAGAAGGCCAAGCTAATTCAGAATAAATTATTGTAAATATCAGAAGCACACATGGCAGTCTGTTCCAGCTATGGCAATTGCAAGAACACCCCCCCCCCCCCCCAAAAAAAAAAAAAAAAAAAAAAAAAAAAGAATACTAAAGAATACTCTTCTAACTTCAGGTGCCTTCAGGTTTGCTTGGTTATCCACTTGGTACTCCACTGCACCAGAGTAGAGACTCTTATTCTTTCTGTAGCTCATGACATAATTTTGTCTTTTTATGAAAAGGCCTTTGGAAAACCATTGTTTTCAAGTGACTTAAGTAGCCTTTTGGTGTCTTTTTCTATCTGCTTTGCCAAACTTGTCATTAGAGAATATGTTTTCAGATATTCCTGTCTTTTTCAACAGCATGTATTTAGACAGTGAGCCAGCATAGTCGTATCTGCCAGGCCCTACACAGATTTGATCAATTTATTTTTTCCTAAACAATTTCAGAAATAGTTCTGATTTTAAAATTCAGGTGCTGAGTATTTCTGACCATTATTCTGTATGAAAACCATCACTGAATACTTTTTTCTTCAAATATGATTGTACTGGTTTTGCAAAAATTTTCAAACACACCCGCTCAACTGTTCAGCTCAGCACATGTGAATTAAACTTACCAAGATGTTGCAGTATCACAGAGTCACAGAATGACTGAGGTTGGAATGGACTTGTGGAAGTCATCTGGTCTGAGCTCACTGCTCAAGCAGGGAAACCTAGAAAATGTTGCCCAGAATGGTCTGGAAGTTTTTTGAATATCTGCAAAGAGGGAGACTTCATAACCACTCTTGGTGTGCTCGGGATCATTCACCCTCACAGGAAAAAAAACAAAAAAGTGTTTCCAGATGTTCAGGCAGTAGTCAGTTATTTAACTGTGTCTGAGTAAAAAACTCAGTGAACACGGTGTTTTTTTATTATTATTATTATTATTATTATTATTATTATTATTATTATTATTATTATTATTATTATTATTATTGTTATTATTTATTTTTTTTGTGTGTGTGTGTATGTTACAGACTATGATTGTAAGATGTGATGTTGGACTAGAGAATCTAATTAATGAGTGAGCTCTATAATTCTGTCTGATATCTAAATAGAAGTACATAAACCTGCTAAGGGCTCTTTGGGAACTTCTCTGGGCTTCCCTAAGTGCAGTATCAGGTAAAATCTTCAGAGACCAATTTAGAGAAGAAAGGAGGTATCAGATTGTAAGAACTCTTTCACAATGGATACCATAGAGTCAATTTCTGGAGTACTACATGCCCTAAACAGCAGAACTAGCAGCATGTTAAAGAGCTGTCCCCAATGACCCTCTGGTAATGCCAGAGTCTGGAGCAGGACCTTGTCACAGTGGCTGAGGACCCCAAGGAAAGGGAAAAGGTATTATCAGGCAGCTTTCACTCTGTTTGCTAAGGGCTTACATATTCATAGTAGAAGGCATTCTGGGGCTGACAAATTATAAGTTCTGAACAAACTGGTCAATAGGCTACATATTCTTATACTAAAATTAATATAATAGAATGGAATGGACTAGACTCGACTAGACTAGACTAGAATAGTTCAGTTGGAAGGTACCTCCAGAGATCATCTGGTCCAGCTGCCTGGCCAGTTCAGGGCTAATCAAAATTAAATCTTATTATTAAAATCATTAGCCAAATGCCTCTTGAGCACTAGCAGGTATGGGGCATCAACATTCTCTATAGGAAGCCTGTTCCAGTGTTTGACCAATCCTACAGTAAATAATTTTTCCTAATGTCCCTAACTCCTTCCACACTCTGAGGTGAATCCTGTCAGGTTCCATGGACTTGTGAATGTTCAGCTGATACAACTGCTGTCTTACAAATTCAGTAACCACAAATAGACAGTCATGCTCTGCCAACTCTGAGGACTGGGCATCCCATGAATCCTCATATGTGAATTTATGTCTTCTGCTTTTTATAGTTGGTGCAGTATGATCTCTTTTTTATTTTTATTTTTATTTTTATTTTAGATTCTTCTGTGACTCCACAATACGCAGTTGACTCAAATGATGATTCTCAGTCATTATATTTGTTTGCAGTTCTCAGTTATAATTTTATGCAAAAATATACTCTCTTTTTATTATATTTCAATCCTTTTCCTGGGGATTGTATACAATTTATAAGGTACCATGATTTTTAAGACAATCTTTACATTTAATGCTTTCTAAAAGTTTTTCTTTAATGGTCAAGGGGAGACTAAATGTCAAGCACAGTAAAATCTCACTTAAGAAGGAATTAATTCAGGTAACGCATAATTTTACTGCATCAGCATACTGAAGATCTGCCCATTACAGGCCTTTAAAATCCTGAATAGGCAGGTTTTTGAGTAATCTTACAGAGAAACTAACTCTCACTCTGCATGGTACTGGGGTGGGATAGGGTGGGTGGGGGAATTAAAAGAGGCTTAGTTGCTTAGTTTGTATCCTTGTTGTTCCTAAAAAAGTAACTTAGGAAGGCATTTTGCCTTCCTAACATTTTTTTTTTTTTTGGCTTGGCATAGCCTTCCTGAAATGGAAAAATTGAAAAAATGAAGTAGAGTTAAAGTACCCTTGTAGCATCCACAGTTCAGAAGAATATGATATTTTCAAATGTCTTGCCTATTTCATGTGCTTTTGCACTATCTCTGGAAAGAACTTTCTACTTATTCTTACTCCAAACTTTACCTCTTTATGTGATCATTTCAGCATAATGGATTCTGTTTGATCATACATGTAACCACTATCCTACCACATTTTATGAAGCCTTCAAAAGGTAAGGCCTGTGCTTTAGAAACTTCTCTGTGAGGGTGTTTTTTTTTTTTTTTTTTTTTTTTTTTTTTTTTCCAGATTATATGAACATGAAAGAGAGAACTACTACCCACCAATATATTAAGATATTTTTGCTCCCAGCTTCGATCTTTCATTTTGAAACTAGAAGCAAAGTTTGTGATAGCCCTGACTTGATGATTACAAGTAATACAAAGTTTTTATTGAGTGATTAGTACTGGACATTCCTTTTCTTGACCGCTGCATATTTTCAGATTTCCCTTGTTCCTTGCTTACCCATCAAACACCTACAAGCAAATAACTGCTGAGCTGCTAGATTCTTCCTGAGAAAGGAAGAATCCTGAGAAAGGAAGAATCCCTTCCCTTCCCTTCCCTTCCCTTCCCTTCCCTTCCCTTCCCTTCCCTTCCCTTCCCTTCCCTTCCCTTCCCTTCCCTTCCCTTCCCTTCCCTTCCCTTCCCTTCCCTTCCCTTCCCTTCCCTTCCCTTCCCTTCCCTTCCCTTCCCTTCCCTTCCCTTCCCTTCCCTTCCCTTCCCTTCCCTTCCCCTCCCCAGAAGTTTTCAGAGCTGTTGAATACCACAGATATTCCCACTGGATCACAACAAAGCTATCTTATTTTATTTATTTTATTTTATTTTATTTTATTTTATTTTATTTTATTTTATTTTATTTTATTTTATTTTATTTTATTTTATTTTATTTTATTTTATTTTATTTTTCTTTCCCTGTAGTTAGGGTACTTTACAATAATTCACATCATTCAATGGCTGTCAGTCTTTATTTTTTTTCAGTAGCAAAATGTTTCAGTTTAGTCAATTTAATGTACAAAGATACGACACAAATAAGAACACTTATTAGATTTCACACAAAATCTTTGTAATTTGTCTCTAATTTAAAAATTGTTTACAATAATTGTATTATTAAGTAACTATAAAAAAGGGAAATGTAGTTTTCATTTTAAAAATATCACCCTACGAAAGTAAAAGATCTCTTGAAGACATAAGTTGGAATAAAGAAATTCTATATAATCAAATGTTAATATTCTTTTTCTGGCATTAAAACATGGAAAGAACATTTTCCCTAAGTATATGTCCAGTGACACTCAATGCAGACAATAATGTGAGTCTGTGTTGTAATTATTTATTTGATACATTTCTGTGAAAATATGTAATTATTATCAATTTTGTAAGGATAGAATTTTTAAAAATTATGGCAAACTGAAAAAATAATGTGTTGTATTTTCTCATATCATCATTGTGGTAGTTCAGTACAGTAAACATAAGTCATTCTTAAAATACATGGATCTCTGAACACATCTATTTCAAATATATTGAACAAGCACTCTGAAATTTCCAGAGTTGAGCAAGTAAATGCATCCAAAATGAGCTGAGTTATGAAGGTGAAGTGTCGATTTCCTTTGTCTCACTGAATATGATCTTCCCCTGCTTGTGGTCATATTAAGGTGAGAATGCTGTTTCTTGTGAATAAAGATCAGAGTAGTACTTAACAGTACATTTTTACACACACAGAATCACACACACAGAATTTCTAGGTTGGAAGAGACCTCAAGGTCATCGAGTCCAACTTCCAACCTAACGCTAACAGCCCTCCACTAAACCATATCCCTAAGCTCTACATCTAAACGTCTTTTGAAGACTTCCAGGGATGGTGACTCCACCACTTCCCTGGGCAGCCTGTTCCAGTGAAACAAGCTTGCATCTAATCAAAAATTGTTCCAGTTTACACAAGCTTGCATCTAATCAAAAAAATGAATAAAAAAGAAAAACCAAAATCAGTGTTCCTGCAAATCAAGCTGATAACAAAGATCTCATTTAGCTAGACGAAAACTATGTATTATGAAGTGCTTATTTGGATTGCACTCTAAAACAAATCATGTCATACAGTGACAAAGATTGGGGTAGCACCAACTAATAGCTAAATTCACAGAAGTTGTTAACATGACAGGAAGTATGTAAAATGTAGCTTTTCCCAGAAACCAGAACTTTAACTTGCACTTAATCTACCATTATGTAATCAACTGATGAATATTTAACATGTAAACTCTCATTACTAGTTTTCCAGTGCATATGTTTTATCTTTAGTGTCTATCTGTTCTGACTCTAATCCTTTCACAAATAAATTTGTAGACAAAAAAAAAAAAATATATAGTTATGAAGCCAAGAAAGAATATTCTAACATCCATGAAACAATCATATTAATGTGTAGAAGCAACCATATTAGTGTGAGAAATTCCAATGTTTTTTCTTTTGACCTTGTTTTCTGAAACACAGAGATCTACTGCATATCCAGGGCTGTATTGTTATAAAAAGTTGATCAGAAATGTACAAATCTCTACTATTAGTGCTTAATACTGGGGAACTTTTAGTTCATTTTTATTAGATTTCAGAACATTAATTAGCTGCTGAGCTCCAAACTATGATGAAATTAGTTATCCAAGAGATACAATGAATCTAATAACTCTGCACTGCAATGTTACCAAAATGTAAATAACTGTGTGTTATAGAATTCATAACAGAACTGTTTCTGCTTCTTCTGAACCCAGTGCTCTTTCCTGATACCAGCACTGTGCTTATGAACAAGAACTGGCACATCTGAGAATCCTGAAATCTCCACAGAGAAAGTCTGATGCCTACCTGGGGTCCAAGTTAGGGACATGAGGCTCAATGGAGATAAGCTTGGAGAAGTAGTCCCAGGGTTGGAGTGAGGGCAATGGTGTGATTCAAGTGCCTCTACAGCAATGCACACAGCATGGACAACAAACAAGAGGAACTAGTCGCCATCACTGAAACGTCGTGGAACTACTCCCATGACTGGAGTGCTGTGGTGGAAGGCTATAAGCTCTTCAGAAGGGACAGGCAACTAAGGAGGGGCAGCAGCAATGGCTCTCTATTTTAGGGAGTGTTTCAATGCTGTTGAGCATTGAGAGAGAGAGAGAGTTGGGAATAACATGATAAAGTCCTTGTGGATAAGGATCAAAGGGCTGGCCAACAAGGTGAACATCCTGGTGGGGTTCTGTTATAGACTGCCAAACTAGGATTAAGGGACGGATGAGGTGTTCTATGAGCAACTGGCAGAAGCTGCTCAATCTCCAGTACTTGTTCTCACGGGGGACTTTAACTTCCCAGACATATGCTGGAAGTAAAATACAGTCCTGAGGAAGCAGTCTAGGAGGACCCTGGAGAGTGTGGAAGACAGCTTCCATACTCAGCTGTTTAGTGAGCCTACCAGGAAGGTGCCTTTTATACCTGCTGTTCACAGACAGGGGAGGACTGGTGGGAAACGTAGTGGTTGGGAGCTGTCTTGGGCAGAGTGACCACAACACGGTAGAGATCTCTATCCTTGGTGAAGTCAGGAGGGGGGGGCAGTAAAACTGCTACCTTGGACTTCCAGAGGGCAGACTTTGAATTGTTCAGGACACTAGTAGGAAGGATCCCTTGGTAGTCAGTCCTGAAGGGTGAGGGGATCTAGGAAGGCTGGGCACTCTTCAAGTAGGAAATCTTAAAGGCTCAGGAGCAGGCTGTCCCCAGGTGCAGTAAGATGAACCGACAGGGAAGAAGACTGGTGAGGCTGAACTGGGAACTTTTGCTGTTTATTTGGGAGAAAAAGAGAGTTTATGTCCAGTGGAAGAAGGGACAGGCAACTTGCGGAGGGTACAATGAAGTTACTAGCATATGCAGTTTAAAAATCAGGGAGGCCAAAGCCCAGTAGGAGCTCAACCAGGCCACTATCCACTACGGTTAAGGATAAAAATAAATGTTTTTCTAAATATATTATTTATATATATTGGCAAGAGGAAGGCCAAGGAGAATCTCCTCCCTTTACTGGACACAGGGGATACATGACTACTGAAGATAAAGAAAAGGCTGAGGTTCTTAATGTCTTCTTTACATCTGTCTTTACTAGCCAGACCACTTATGCTCAGTGTACTCAACCTGCTGACCTGGAAGTCTGGGACAAGAAGCAGAAGAACACCGCCATAGTTCAGGTGGAAACAGTTAGAGAGCTTCTGCTCCACCTGGACTGTCACAAGTGCATGGGGCCAGCTGGGATCCACCCGAGGGTGCTGAGGAAGCTGGTAGATGTGATTGCTCAGCTACTTTCTATCATCTATCGGCAGTCAAGGTCATCTGGAAGGGTCATAGATGACTGGAGACTTGCTAATGTGACACCCACATATAAGAAGGGTTGTAAGGAGGACCTGGGGAACTACAGGCCTGTCAGCCTGACCTCGGTGCCTGGAAAGGTGATGGAACAGGTCATCTTGAATGCAGTCACACAGCGTATGCGGGACAACTGAGGGATCAGACCCAATCAACATAGCTTCAAGAAAGCCAAGTCCTGTCTGACCAACCTCATCTCCTTCTATGACTGGGTGACCTGCCTGTTGGATGAGGGAAAACTTGTTGATGTAGTCTACTTAGACTTCATCATGGCTTTTGACACAGTCTGCCATAGTATTCTACTGGAGAAACTGGCAGTCCATGGCTTGGACAGCTACACTCTGCTGGGTTAAGAACTGGCTGGACAGCCAGCCCAGAGAGTAGTGGTAAACAGAGTGAAATCCAGCTGGCGACCGGTCACCAGTGGTATTCCCTGGCAGTCAGTGTTAGGGCCCATCCTCTTGAACATCGTTATCGATGACTTGGATGACGGAACTGAGTTCCCCCCATTAACTTTGCAGACAACACTAAGTTGGGGGGATGTGTTGATCTACTGGAGGATAGAAAGGCCCTGCAGAGGGACCTGGACAGGATAGGCTGATGGACAGAGGCCAATGGGGGCAATGGGATGACGTTCCACATGACTAAGTACCAGGTCCTGTGCTTTGGCCACAATGACCCCACACAAAACTACATGCTTGGGGCAGAGTGACTGCAAACCTGTACAGAGGAAAAGGATCTGGGGGTGCTGATTGATGCTTGCCTGAACACGAGCCGGCAGTGTGCACAGGTGACCAAGAAGGCCAATGGTATCCTGGCTTGCATTAAGAATACTGTAGCCAGCAGGACCAGAGAGGTGACTGTCCTCTGTACTCTGATCTGGTGAGGGCGCACCTTGAGTACTGTATTCAGCTTTGGGCCCCTCAATACAAGAAGGACATCAAAGCCCTGGCTATGAAGGCTACGAAGACTAGAAGGCTACAAAGCTGCTAAAGGACCAAGAACACAAGTCCTATGAGGAGCAGCTGAGGGAACTGGGGTTGTTTAGCCTGGAGAAGAAGAGGCTCAGGGGAGATCTTACTGCTCTCTACACCTACCTGAAAGGAAGTTGTGTGGAGCTGGGGGTCAGCCTCTTCTTGCAGGTAACTAGTGATAGGACAAGAGAGAATGTTCTCAAGTTGTGCCAGGGAAGGCTTAGGTTGGAAATTAGGAGAAATTTCTTCTCAGAAAGAGCAGTCAGGCATTGGAACTGTCAGGCCTAGGAAAGTGGTGGAGTCACTGTTCCTGGTAGTGTTCAAGGAAAGTTGGATCTGCTGCCTAGGGACATGGTTTAGTGGGTGACAGTGGTAATAGGGTGATGGTTGGACCAGATGATCTTTGAGGTCTTTTCCAACTTTAATGTTTCTTTGATTCTATGATTCTATGAAATTAAGCAATATACATATGTTTTTTAAAACTGAAAATTGTGCTTAATCGCCGTAAAGAAAATTTTATTATGATTATATGTAACAACTGGTGGCCAAGAAGGCCAACAGCATTCTAGCTTGTACCAGAAATAGTGTGGGCAGCAGGACTAGGGAAGCGATTTTCCCCCTGTACTCAGTTTTGTTGAGGCCACACTTTGACTATGGTGCTCAGTTTTGGGCCCCTCACTACATGAAGGACATCAAAGTGCTCAAGCATGTCCAAAGAAAGTCAACAAAGCTAGTGAAGGGTGTAGAGAAGAAGTCTTATTAGGAGCGGTTAAGGAAACTGGGGTTATTTAGCACAGAGAAAAGGAGTCTCGAGGAGTTCTTATTGTTCTCTACAACTACCTCAAAGGAGGTTGTTGCAGGGTGGGTGTCAGTCTCTTCTCCCAAGCAACAAGCAATAGGACAAAAAGGAATGGCCTCAAGTTGTGCCCTGAGACAGGGGATGGGGTGGAGTTAGGTTGGATATTAGGAAAAAAATCTTTACTGAAGGGTTGTGAGGTGTTGGAACAGGCTGCCAAGGGAAGTGTCTGAGTCACCATCCCTGAGGATATTTATTTAAAAGATGTGTAGATGTGGTGCATAGGGATATAGTTTAGTGTTAGACTTGGCAGTGCTACATTAATGGTTTGACTTGATCTTGGAGGTTTTTTCCAACCAAAGTAATTCTATGTATGATCTGGTGATGTTTGCTGCACAGGTATAATACTGACAGCTCCTAGAGTACTCTCATCATCTTATATATATGAATTGTCAGCATACTGTATGATACATGCATTCTCAGCTTCTTGAACTGATGTTGAATTTTACCCATTCTGAGTTTCACTTATACTTCAAAGTTTATTGCCAGAGTATTGAAGATTCAGCACTGCAAGCTAAAGAAATGTCAAGAGGTACAATCAGTAGGAAGAGAGTTCATTTGGAGTTGTAACTGAAACCACTCAATAAAATTTCTCTTCTCTCAATTAATTTATTTTAGAAACCTATTTGTATTTGAATAAATATTCTAGTACTTAAAACAATTAATGTTTTGAAGTCACTGTTGGAATGTTAATGCATTCTCCCAGCACTATTGCCTTAGTCTCCATGGTAAAATATTACTTAACACAGACAAGAAGTAAAGAAGTAAAAAAGTAAAGTAAATACATGAAATGGGATTTTTCAGATGAACTGAGGTGACTTAGAAATATAAAACCTGTCAAATATAAAAGCTATATTGCTTAGTCAGTTGTGACTACTTGGAGATCTCTAATGACTCTCTGCAGTTCTGATATAAAATGATGTAACTTTGGTGTTGTACTCCTTTTCATGATATCTGAATTTTGCCTTCTGGTGGGGTAAATGCCAGTGCAGTTGTGTTTGCACTTGAAGCAAAAACTTTGAAACTTGTGGTATACTCACCCAATTTCACACAGTCACTTGTCTGTAGAAAGTTTAGGGTAAGAATGGCCAGAAAAGCACCCTGGAGGTTACCACTTAGCTGAGAGATTTTCCTACCTTGCTGTCACTTGGCCAAGAAGAAATGTTAGAATGACAGAATGACTCATCCTGGAGGCATACATGTACAAAAGGCAGTATGGTGAGCTAATTTCTTGCTATACAGCTGGAGATTCAGGCTCATTATCTGCTAAAGAAAGTTTGGACCTGCCTGATGAGATACGGTTCTTGTGAAGCAGACCGTTAACTTTGGACATATTTGGCTAGTTGTTAGCATTTTATTTAGTCTGGAGTCATCTGGTCACAACTATAAAGGTTATTCAAGTTTTGTCTTGTTGCAGAAACACTTTGAATGCCTTGGTTTTAGTTATTGCATGGTGCTTCAAATTATGTCTCTCTCTCTCTCTCTCTTTTTTTTTTTTTTTTTTTTTTTTTTTTTTTTTTTTGTCTTCCACCAGGAGATTTTGCTTTCAATTGTGTTTTCACTTGATAGCCTGCAGTGGAAATAAGCTATTGCCCATAACATGCTAAAGGAAATAAAAAATAAATCTACATTGTTCACAGCCCTGTAAAACTTGCACCAATTAAGTGGGTTATTATGTCTCATTCTTGTTAATTTCCTGTCTCAGCATTTGTAAAAAACTTCTGGTCCCTGAAAAGATAGACAAACACATTAATGCTCCTAATACTAAAGGTTTAATGCTCCTTAGATTTAACTGAAAATGAATTAGTCTGTAGTATATTTCAAGCCTTCTAATGGAAACTAAACTAGCTTGCTTCTACACTCTTGTTTTTTTTAGAGTATTTGATCTTTGGTTAATCTGCGTGCTATACCCTTTGAAGGGTATATGTTGCCCTTTCTCGCTGATATGAAGGATGCAGCTTTTAGGCTTCAGAGCTCTTTCTGGGCTTTATCTCCCAAAGGGACATGATTGTTATGATCAGCCATCTTTGTAAAGGTGGCAAAGCTGAGTACCCAAACGCCTATCAATATGTAAAGTTTTTAAATATCTGAAAGCAAATTCCTGGTGTTCATTTTTTTTTTTTTTTTTTTTTTTTTCTAGCATCTATAACGTAATTGATCCTGCAGATGAACAACATCATGATGATATAGTTTGATGTTGCAAAGCAAATGTCTCATGTCTTCTTTCATACTGACTTAATCTCATACTCATTCATCGGAATGCAAATGTTGATTCTGCTTGATAGCTTCAAGAGGCTTGGGAGAAACAAGTAGAAAGGAGACAAATATACTCTACAGGTAAAAAATAATAATTAAAATTAATAATTAAATTATTAAAATTAATAATTAAAATATTCACTTTCTCAATTTAAAGGAATTGAAATAAAAACTTCTGACAAGCATAATGCAGATTTATGCTTAAAAGCAACTAAGATTAAGCTGCAAAAAGACAAAGATCTCAAATAGAAAAATGCATGACCCATCATGGGTTAGTACCAAGGATAGTACGAAAATTTCCAAGGTATCTCTGTTACTTATAATTTAAAGATTTACTTCTTTGTTTAATGTTTTAATGTGTTGTGTTACTATTAAGGTAGTTGCTACTAGAACAAGCATATAAATAACAAATGATAGGCCAAACATAGCCATATACGGTTGTAGCATTTATGTCCAACGGTTTCTAAGTTCAAGTTATCATAAATTAATTTTTGAGCCATGACATTTCTTATGAAAACACTTTTATTAAATATCAGCAAAAAGAACTCATACTATTAAAATTATAGTAAATGCATGTAGACAATCACATGCACCTTAAAGAGCAAAATGTCTTCTTTCTGTAATGTCATCTTTCTAAACTGGAAACAAAAATTTACTTGTACACCCAAGGGAGCAGAGGAATAATGTTTGTTCAAACTTCACTTACTGATTTCTGAAGAGATTTCTAGCAAGAAAAGAAGATAGAATACTCTTTCTGTCTGTGTGTCTGAAGCAGACTTGTGTAAACTGCTGTATGCTAGGTTTCACTGATGATATATATCCATATATACATGTATAACTTCTAAAAATAAGTACTATAACCCTTGAAAGTCTCCTGACTCTATAACTGAAGTATGCCAAAATATAAACTGCATAGTATAAATTCTAGAGAGTCATAGAAATTAATAATAATAATATAATAATAATAATGAGATTTTAAAAGTTTTTGGAATGCATTTGAGCTTAGGGGTTATTTTGCCTGATAATACTCTTAGAAGACTTGAAGCTGGTGCGCAGGATTGTAAAGAGAAAGGTTTACATTTTTACTTCAGACTCTGCAGCTTAGCTGCTTGATCAGCTCTACACAATAACACTACCTGTCTTACACTTAAAAGTTCTCATCTGTAAAAGAAGTCTAAAGAGATGAGTTTTTTTCATATGTCACTTTGAGAGCAAATATTCATATTCTCTTGAAAACTGGTATAAAATAAGTAGTAGGCCATTTGCTCTCACTAACTCTTCAAATCATGATATACAGATCTAGGAGAAACCTACACCATTTTGCATTCATTAGTAATATTTATGTATCATTTTCAGATTGCTGAATGGGGACAGATTCCCAGCATGGCTTCCCACATTGATAAGAAAAGTGAAAGCTGTTGAGTTCACAACTTTAGACGTAATTTTGGTACATGTTCTGCTAAAAATATAGTTCAAAGAAACTTTATGATTTCAGTACTTTTGCATAAAGTTCTGTAGTCCATGTGAAGGAAGATATCAAACAGAAAATTTCTGTATTAAATCTTTTAATCTCACATATATGAATTCTCATTTGTATCCAATATGCACAACAATTTCATAAAACAAATAATATAATCTTTTTCATTATGATTCCTTTTTGTCATTTTGCTCCTTATATAAAGATGCATGATTAGATACATGTGACAAACTTAACTCGGCTTTGCTAAATTTATATGCACTTCCAATTATTATTTTTTTTCAAATTTAGAATGAAGTATCTTCACAAAAACCTTTTTAATTTTAATTTAACTTTAATTCATTTTTAATTTATTTTTAATTTATTTTATTTTTTATTTTAATTTTATTTTTATTGAGTACATATATTTTATGTCATGCTTACTATAGAGTAAGAATGGACATGATCTGTTCACACATTGTTTGAAGCAATTAAATATGACTGAATTTTGAGAGGAAACAAAATTACGACACAGGTAGAGAAAGAATACATTAAAAATTATTCCAAACTTCATTCTATTACCTTTATTTTAATATTTCATATTTTGAAATCATACACAGCTGTGGAAAACTACTGTTAAAACACTACTGGGTTTATAGAATGAATCATAGAATAATAGAATTGCTTGTGTTGGAATGTACCTTAAAGATAATCTATTTACAAACCCTTTGCTATGGGCAGGGTTTGCTATGGGCACCTGTCATTAAGCCAGGATGCTCAAGCCAACCTGGCCTTGAATACTTCCAGGGATGTGTCACTTCTCTATGCAAGCTGTTCCAGTGTGTCACCACCCTCTGAGTAAAGAATTTCTTCCTAATATCTAATCTAATTCTCCCCTGCTTTAGCTTAAAACCATTATCTCTCATCCCATCACTACAGTACCTGACAAAGAGTCCCTCCCCATCTTTCCTGTAGGCTCCTTTTAGGTACTGTAAGGCTGCTATAAGATCTCCCTGGAGCCCTCTCTTCTATAGGCTGAACAACCCCAATTTTTTCATCCTTTCTTCATAGGAGAGGTGTTCTAGCTCTTTGATCATCTTCATCTTCTCTAGACCCTCTCCAACAGGTCCATGTCCCTCTCGTGTTGGGGCCCCAGAACTGAACACAGTACTCAAGATGGGGTCTCACAAGAGTGAGGTAGAAAGGGAGAGACCTCCCTTGACCTAGTTTTACTTCCTTTATACAGCCCAGAATATGATTTGCTTTCTGGGCTGCATGTTGAGCATCAACTAAAACCCCCAAGTCCTTTTCCTCAGCGCTGCTCTTATCCCATTCTCTGTATTTGTGTTTGGGATTGCCCTGACCCAGGTGCAGGACCTTGCACTTGCCCTTGTTGCACTTCATGATATTATCACAGACCTACCTTTCTAGCATGTTAAGGTTCCTCTGGATGACATCCCTTCCCTCCAGCATGTCCACTTCATGGTGTTGTCCACAAAGTTGCTGGAGGCACAACCAATAAGACCCAGGATCTATAGGCCTGTCAGTTTGACCTCAGTGCCAGGGAAGCTCATGGAGCAGATCCTCCTGAGAGTCATCATGCAGCACTTGCAGAGCAAGCAGGCGATCAGGCCCAGTCAGCATGGGTTTATGAAAGGCAGATCCTGCTTGATGAACCTGATCTCCTTCTATGACAAAGTGACGTGCTGGGTGGACGAGGGAAAGGCTGTGGATGTGGTCTACCTTGACTTCAGCAAGGCTTTTGACACCGTCTCCCACAGCAGTCTCCTCAAGAAACTGGCTACTCTTGGCTTGGACTGGCGCACGCTTCGTTGGGTTAGAAACTGGCTGGATAGCCGGGCCCAAAGAGTCGTGGTGAATGGAGTCAAGTCCAGTTGGAGGCCAGTCACTAGTGACATCCCCCAGGGCTCGGTGCTGGGGCCGGTCCTCTTTAATATCTTCATCGATGATCTGGATGAGGGCATCGAGTGCACCCTCAGTAAGTTTGCAGATGACACCAAGTTAGGTGCGTGTGTCGATCTGCTTGAGGGTAGGAAGGATCTGCAGGAGGATCTGGATAGGCTGCACCGATGGGCTGAGGTCAACTGTATGAAGTTCAACAAGGCCAAATGCCGGGTCCTGCACCTGGGGCGCAATAACTCCAAGCAGAGCTACAGACTGGGAGAGGAATGGTTGGAGAGCTGCCAGGCAGAGAAGGACCTGGGAGTGATGGTGGATAGTCAGCTGAATATGAGCCAGCAGTGTGCTCAGGTGGTCATGAAGGCCAATGGCATCCTGGCTTGTATCAGAAACAGTGTGACCAGCAGGGCTAGGGAGGTGATCGTCCCCCTTTACTCAGCTCTGGTGAGGCCGCACCTCGAGTACTGTGTTCAGTTTTGGGCCCCTCGCTACAAGAAGGACATGGAGGTGCTTGAGCGGGTGCAGAGAAGGGCGACGAAGCTGGTGAGGGGCCTGGAGAACAAGTCCTACGAGGAGCGGCTGAGGAAGCTGGGCTTGTTCAGGGTGGAGAAGAGGAGGCTCAGGGGCGACCTTATCGTTCTCTATAGGTACCTCAAGGGAGGCTGTAGCGAGGTGGGGGTTGGTCTGTTCTCCCACATGCCTGGTGACAGGACGAGGGGGAATGGGCTTAAGTTGTGCCAGGGGAGTTTTAGGTTAGATGTTAGGAAGAACTTCTTCACTGAAAGGGTTGTTAAGCATTGGAACAGGCTGCCCAAGGAAGTGGTGGAGTCACCATCCCTGGAAGTCTTCAAAAGATGTTTAGATGTAGAGCTTAGGGATATGGTTTAGTGGGGATTGTTAGCGTTAGGTCAGAGGTTGGACTCGATGATCTTGAGGTCTCTTCCAACCTAGAAATTCTGTGATTCTGTGATTCTGTGATTCAATTTGGGCATGCCAAACTGTTGCATGTTTACTGTGTTTTTGTTATGTTGAATCTTAAATAACATTGTTTAAAACAATGGAGTTAGATTCAAAGACTTTTCCTTCCGGAGTTATCAGAGTTATTAACTTACCTTTAAAAATTTTTTGTAGTTCCTGTTTTGTTTAGTTTCCTGTGATAAGTACTTTATCCTGGCCTAATGCAGGCATTACTGAGTATGTTCCACTATCTTGGTTATGCAATCTAATGAAACTTTTTTTATTGATTTTTTTTTCTTGATTTGAAGCAGAATTGAATCACTAATCAGCTGAAGGTTAGGTTATTTGATATCTGTAGAGTTAGACTTAACATTTAATTATGCCTTTTCTGGATTAGAAACAGCTACCAAAGCAATTACTTTGATTCACTAGGGATGTTGACAGGAAGAATTCAAGAGCTGATGTTAAAACTGGAAACCTGTCATTCAGGATTAATCCTGTATTCAGGATTTTTTTTTTAATCAAAAAAAAAAAAAAAAAAAAAAGACTTTTCTGGTTTAATTTCTTACTACATTCTGGGATGTTTTTCAGATGAAACTTGGTTCTCCAGTAATAAATCAGAATTCATGGAAATAAATAAAGTTACACCATAGCTGAACTTGACCCACTGCTTCCATGAGAATTCAGAGAAGGAGAGGGACTACTGAAGCCATATATTTTAATTTTTATTATTTTTATTATTATTATTTCTCAGAATGGCATTTGAAAATAACAATCCAAAATTACTTACATATTTTTTAGATTTGTACCTCAACACATGTTAAGCTTTAGTGAAATTAAATATAAATCACTGCTTGTGCAATGTGTAAGTATTGTGGTATAATTTTTATCCATTGACATTCACTGTCTTTTCCCAGGTTCTTTCCTTCATAAAAGAATTAAATGCTTCTCAACAGAAAGACACTCAGATTATGTTACTTTCATAATACATGAATTATTAGAAATACAAAGCAAAGAAAGGCTCTGAATCAGTCTCATGTTCAATATTCTTTGAAGGAACTGAGTTTACAATTGTCCCGTTTAAAAGCAGTAAAGAAGGTAGCTAGAAAAAAGCAAGGAGCCTATTTAAATTCCCCAGTAAACACAGACTTGGTCCTGAATTACCCTTTGTGAATGAATTAATGATGATGAGCCTAGAAGTAAATTGCAGTTTTCCCTAGCCCCTTCACACAAACTCTATTCCTTGAGCTTTTAATGGAAGTATTTCTGTAAAACAGTATGGAAGATAATAATCTTATTGTTACTGAATGCACCATCAAATGCACCAAAATAAATATTTGCTTAATATGCCAGTACACTGAACTAGGCTATTTCTACTTTATCCTCCAGAAACATTACAAGACATTCTAATTAGGTAGATATACTGATGGATGCAAGGAAAAAATGATATTTGATTTTATTAAAATTAATTTAGTACCATATAATTACCCTCCACATCAAACACGAATGAGCTATTAATTTGGATAAGAAGACATTTGCATAATAGAGTCTTTTCCCAAGGGAAAAAAAAAAAAAAAAAAGGAAAATGCTCATGAGATGTATAAACTTCATAGATATTAATGGAAAACTGTAATTAAATAGAAATTAGGATAAATCTGTTACATAATATAACCATTATTGTTATAGGATAAATAATTAAACTGGTTGATGAAACTAGTTAGATTCATAAGTATATATGGACTTATACATCTTAAACAAAATCTCAGGTCATCTAATGAAGAGAGAGGCAACTGCTTAAATTAGATGGACTAGATCATTTAAGTATAGATTTTAGCTTCCTTCACTAGCTGGATAGTAATTATAAACGCTTGATTTAGGAAGGCAAAACTGATAACCTATGCTAATGAAATGAAATTTAGACAAAACAAATATCTATGTTATGCAACTAAGTTCTCATCATGAGAGTGGAATACCTTGTTAGGTTGAGTTTTACAAAATAAAAACAGAAAACATATCCTCTTAGGCACACAGTTTCACCAATGCTGACAAACATCCCTGCAAAAGCAAATCAAAGAGAAAAAAATGAACCCCAAACTAAAACAAAACAGAACAAACAACAACAACAACAACAAACAAAAACAACACACATACAAAAAAAATCTCTACAAAATATTTTTCACTCATAGTTGACACAGAGAAAGATCAGGCAGCCTATTAGACAGTTTAGCCTAATTCAAGAAGTGTTACCTAATATTGTTGGACACGGCAAGATTTCTTAGGATGGTTATAACAGTCCAACTAGTAAAAGTTGTTTATCTCACTAGCCCTCCAAAAGTTGTATTGTTTGCTCTGTCAACACATAGAGTTTTACATGTGCCTTAGTGGCCCATTATGTCATAAAAGGAATGCCTGTAAGAGTCAAGAAACTTACTCTCAGGAGATATTAATATGTTTTTTTCTTCATGTATTTTATTACATGAAATTTAATTTTTATTCCTTGCCATTTATAAAGAAGTAAAAGGAGATAAAGACCTTTATATATATATATATATATATATAAAGAATATATATATATATAAAGAATATATATATATATATATATAATATATATATATTCTTTTATATATATTATATTCTTTATATATATAAATATATATATATATTAATATATATATATATATTCTTTATATATATATATATAAAGAATATATATATTCTTTATTTTGGTGTAAAGTGCCAATTGATTTTCTCTCTTCTTTTGAAGATGAATTTCACAATAGTGTTACATAAACACTGTCTCAGTAGAGAGGGTTCTTGACAAGGATGAATCTTTCATTTCAAAAACACTTATAAAATGATATAGTAGCCAGACTGTAGCTTTGGCTTTACATATTAAACTATCTTGATCCCAATCCAAAGTTTTCTTACTTTTACCTTTCTGATTGTCTTTCCTACCCCATCTGGGGGGAGTGAGCGAGCAGCTATGTGGTATTTGTCTGCCTACTGTTGTTAACCTAAACAAGATTAAAATAATATTTAGGAATTTCCTAGTTAACTTTTTTTCACTTTGGAGAAGAAACCCTCAAGAACCCTAAAATATCCTTTAGTTCCAGGAGAACCTATGGTTTGTTTAAACAAACCAAGAATATTCTTTCTGAAAGGCACTTTCATTTTTCAAGTAAATCTCCCAAACAATGTTTACAGGCATAGGAGATAGCAATCTCTTAGCTTCCTAAGCATTGTCAGGTTGTTTGATTTACTGTATCAAAGGGGACACTTACAGAATCACTTCTGAGAATTCTCCTTGTCACATATGCTGAATACTGATTGCAAACAATATATTTTAAAGATACTTATATAGAGCTGCAATAGGGAGGAAGCACTTCTCTTCGAAATACCTCTGATGTCTTTCTCTTTTGGATTCCTGGTTCTCAGGACAACTAAAAAAAATACTTCTAATAAAATGATAAATGATAAATAGGATACTATTATAAAAAATGATAGAGAAATAGAATGATATCTTCTAGTCATATTGATTTGGTCAAGAGGCACCAATATGGAATGGAATTATATGGAATATTTATCTTCCAGTTGACTTGTCAGTGCAAGGAAAGGGAGAACTGCAAACATGAAGTGTTCCCCATTTTTGTCCAAACACATGGTTTTTTGTCATCAAATCTGCCCAGAGGTGTGTCAGAACATGAATCATTGGTATTTGGGTTCTTAAGTGTACCACAGGAACTTTGTGTTAGTTTTAGTGAATTATTAATGGACTTAGCTTGGTCAATTGGTATAGCTGTTAATTATCAAAAACATATTCCCCCCTCATTCACTCTCTGGTGAATGACTGTATCTGAAGCAGAAAGCCCTGGTGATTTTTGCCTATATTCAATCAGCAAACAAAACAAAACAAAACAAAACAAAACAACAACAACAACAAACAAAACTTTCATAAAGCCTAAGAAATAATCCGGTTGAATTAATCAAGCGTATTTAATAAATAATAAATAAATAAAAATAAATAGCCCAACAATAATTTGTAATTTTTGCAGCACAGGTGTTTTTGTTGTTGTTTTGTTTTGTTTTCTGTAGTAATTCCAATTGCTTGAAAATCAGTTAAATCCAGTACAGTCAAGGGATGGATCCTAGGTCTTCAGCTGCTTGTATGTAACATGAGAGTATTAGATAGTTTATTAGTAAACCTTAGTAATCTAAACTGTCATAATCAACTGATTTCATGAAAAATATCTTATAGAAGACTGTTGGAGAAATTTGATAGTCAATACATGCAAAATTGCAGCTAGAAATTGCAGGTATTTGAAAGCAGTTTATAACATTGTTGAATACACTCTCTTCTTGTTGCTCTCTGTGTGCATAACAATATATATTTACTTTGATATTGTGGATGGTTGATTACATTTATCTGAGGGAAACAAACCAACCCAAAACCAAACTATGGTCTACTTTCAGAACCACAAGGTCTACAAGGAAATATATATTTATACGACTCACTTTGACATTACAGCTCCTCAATATTCTATTTTATTTAGCTGAAAGCCAATGTATAATTTACTAAAATAATAATAATAATAATAATAATAATAATAATAATAATAATAATAATAATAATAATAATAATACTTCTGAAAAGCAAAAAGTGCACAAATATAATAAATACGGCTTTTAAATCTTTCACATTGTTCTTCAGTAGACTCAGTCTTTCAAATTTCTACTGCACATTTTGTTCATTTATTCCTCAAAATGTCTAGATTTTTATAAAGAATGATTACTTATTTTACAAATATTTTAAGGAGAAATACATATACAATGTCGTTATTTCCCCATCTTTAGACATTGACATAAAAGTAACAAAGAAATAGGTTTTGACTTTACTTATTCATCAATATATATGTAAAATTTGAATTATATCTTTCCATGATCTGAAAAAAATAATATATTTTATCTAAGGCCTTAATCCAGTTTCAGTGAGTTGGACATCTGTATGGCACTGATTTGGTTTATACTAAGCAAAATAAGCTAATGATCCTTACCGTTCTGCTTTTTCAAGGGACATGAACAGAGCTCTTTGATTTAACATCATCAAACTATGCCTTATTCCAACTGGCTGAGAATTACTTGGATGTATCTTCAAACTTCTGACAGCAGATTTTAAAGAGTAGCTGTGAAAATAGAATACTATGCTTCTGTTCCCTCTAAAATGAGCAATTTTCCACATTGCAATTCTCCCCATTTCCTCTTCAACTGTGGCTCAGATTATTGTATGATATTTTTAAGTGTAAATACATCTATATATCTTTAAAGAAACAAAGTTATTGCAGATGTTTTCCTATTTGAAGGTAGATTAAGTCTCCTTGATTTGATGTGAACAATGGCTCATAAGTTGAGGGTGTCTCTGTTTATTCACGTAATTAATGTTAATCCAAATTGACTTTAAGTTAGAAGGCTAAAATTAATTAAAAATATGAACTATATCTATTGGGATAATTAAAAATTCAAATTAGATAGACTTAGATAGTTAAAAATTCAAATTTAAAAGAATACGATGTATTCAGTTCTTAGAGACACTTGAAAATGTTAGGATAATTCAAACAAAATATTGAATCCTGATTGACAAGTACAACAATATTTGGCCCTTAAAAGACTCGAGTTGAAAACAATACCTTTAGTGACTTTGTACTGGACCAGTTAGTGATCATCAATTTAACATAGAAGTCTTCTCCCTTCTCTATCTTAAGATCTATGTTAATTACAAGATCCAATACTGAATCATCATTAACCATCAGTTAAGGATGTCATATGGTTTATATCCTAATTTTAATTATTTTTGAATAACTAATTTGAAGTGAACAATTTGATTTTCAGAGAGAACTGTTTCAACACAAAAAGTGTATGATTTAGCCATGTAACAAGCCCCAAAATGTTTGAAAGACATGTCATGTATTTGTTCTTGAGGTTCTGAGATATTAAGTGAAACAGTAAGAAACCATGATTCAAACTTGAATGTGATTAGACTTAACAATTTGCTTGAATGTAAAATGTTTTTCTGAGTTTTTTTAAACATACTGGCTTCCAAACTTCTGAATCACACCAGAAAATCATTTAAACATCAAGTATATTTACAAAGGTTACTATTAGTTATAGTTTTCAGTGCTCTTTTAAATATCCCTTTAGTCTTATCTGAGGGTAATAACATTTTATTATTTATTTTATTTTATTTTATTTTATTTTATTTTATTATTTTATTTTATTTTATTTTATTTTATTTTATTTTATTTTATTTATTTTATTTTATTTTATTTTATTTTATTTTATTTTATTTTATTTTATTTTATTTTATTTTATTTTAATTTTCCATTTCCTTACATCTTGTTTCTCCATTTATTTTAATGTATGTCATAAAAATATCTTTTCAAAGGGGTTATTTCTTGCATTTAACCTTTTATTTAAAAACAAAAATCAATTTCAAATTCATCTCTAATTAGCTAGGGTGGAATCCCATGGGATAATAAAAAACACATAATATATTTTTTTGATTAATAACAAAGGTATCATAATGAAGATTAGAATTATGATAATGACATACGAAAATGTGACTGTGCATGTCTAGTAGCAAAGTTTAGCATTAAATATTGTATTCATTTAAAAGTTTATTGCATTATTAATTATCACATAAATGGCTACATTGACCTCAGGTAGATCAATTTATACATACTTGTCAAATCTAGTTAAGTTTTAAGACCATTGCAAAGACAATAAACGTAAGGAAATACATTTTTGAAAATCCCATGTTTTGGCCAGTTTGACTGTTGCAAAAGAAAAGGAAAAGGACTGAGTATTGAATTTCTGTGCCAAATTTAATCCAAAAAGACTGGAAATAGCTGAGAACTTAGAAGCTGAAAAATGTAATTTATAATGGAAATGCTAAATGGACCTTAACTCAGTCATCACAGAGCCAGTGAATGCTGCAGCAACACAGGATATAAATTGAACTTCTGTGTGTGGCAGGCTCATCTAACCATAACAGAAGGTATACTAATGGCCTAACTTCAACAGCTTGTTATGTAATGAATTGCTAATACATTATTTATGAAACTTATAATTAAGTCACTTCTAAAAAAAGGACAGATAATCATTAATTTTCATCAAGTAATTTGCCATTGCCTAGCTCAGGATGAAACTATAGACAAGATAAAAGATAAAATTATTCTCACCTTCCATTATTAAAACAGCCTTTCATATGAGAACAGATGATTAAAACATAATAGTTCAGATTCTGACTGTGTACCCATTTTTGCTCATGGTGCAAAAAAGTCTGTGTTTTTCATTTTGACAATATTTGTAGAAAATTTGTTTTTATATAAAAGGATAGGTACAGACCTTGTCTATCAACTTTTCAGTGTCCATGTTGTGATTCTTTTCAGTACTGTTTACAAACTATGGCATTGACTGACAAACAGAAAAGTTGCCATTTTAAGTTGACCTCATTTTTCTAAAACAAAGCTGCTTTAAGGACAGCTATATAATCAGTCACTGTCAGAAATACAACAAGTTTTGAGAAGCTGGACTTTAAGCTCCAAGATGCACGTAAGTTAATTTATTTTTTTTTTACATCTGAAGAATTCCAAAATTAGTCTCTGATTTATTTATTTATTTATTTATTTATTTTAATCTCAGAAAACAGTATGGTGTTTCTATAAGCTGTGGGTAGGTATATCCTGTCATTTTATTTCTATTTTAGAGGGAATGTTTTTGGTTTAGAGGAAATAATAAATCAGTTTTCAAGTAGAGAGATCTGATGGAATCTCTTGAGAGCAACATAAAAGTGTTCTTAGGAACAACAGAGAATCTCGAAGCTTCATTGAATCTGGAAAAACAAACTTAATATGATAGATTGACAAATTCTGCATGAATTACTATTTTCCATAAGGTGTAACATTTCCAATTGATTGGAGATTTATTTATTTTTATTTTTATTTTTTTTTTTAATTTAAACATAGAGAATGGACTAAAAACTGAATCATCTGAATCCCACATTTATTTCTTTCAAAGCTGAATACATGTATTGCAACATTTTCATGTCTAATGTAAAGGATATTGAAATGCTTTTAGCAAACTAAAAATTGATAAATATAGGAGCTCCACTTCAAAGGCTTTTTCTCAACTCTTTTTAGGTTTAAATTTATCTAGAAAGTTGAAGAACTTGTTTGAATGTGACATTTTCAAGAAGTGGTTGAGCACATAAGAGGGACAAAACTGTACACACTATGTATACCTTTCCAAACTTCATGTATACTGAGGATTAAGTGTGATGTATGTTTACCAGTTTGTCATTTTTCAGTCACCAGAAGTGTGACACTCAATTGTGTTTGCCACTGTCCCTAACTTGGTTCTTCATAGGTCAGTCACAGAACCTTAGTCCAGCAATAGCCTCTGTAACTTGCCCAGACATTAGGTGGTGGATATTTCCATGTTTTCCTCTTTATGTACAGACAATCAGTTTTACAGTTCTGCTCATCCCCCAAGGCAGAAAGGGAGACAGATAAGGACTAGGTACTTCCAAGTTTATTTTGAATTTTGACATTTACAGCTTGGATGTGGTGCCTGGAAGTTTTCTTCTAACACCTGCTTCCTAAAATGGCATTAGAAATTGTGTTTCGGCATTAGAAATTGTGTTTCAGCATCTGAATCTCATTCTCTGTTCCTTTGTGAAAATGAAGTCCTAAACTGTATATGTTTTAAGAAACTATTTTTTTATTCTTATGTTACACAAACATATAATTTTATTCACATAATACATTTTAAAACACATTCTTCATTTTTACTGATTTTTTTTTTTTTTTTATTCAAGCCATAAGTAAAATATATTTTATCTTCTAACACATAAGAAAAATGCTTTGCAAAGAAAAATTGGACTCAGAATAAAAATAGAAAATTAGAATCCTTTACATAGGTGTACATAGCCCCTTATTGGTTAAGAGAAGAAGGTGCTGTATGAGTGTTGGTTATTCCATATATGTTGTGTGATGGAGATGTTGCTGCTACAGCACAGAAATATGTAGCAGAAGTATTGAAATTGATACAAATGAAAGATGAATGGATATTTGTGAAAATGCAGGGAGAAACAGTATCAGAAAGGTTAAAAGAATTACCAATATTGATAATGATTGACATAATTCCCAGTGGCTTTCCTAAAATGTCATTCCAGGCAGTAAAACTGAGGAGCACACTGCTTGTGTTAAGACGAGGAAGGCATGTGATCCATCTGCAGAAGACCCTGTACAGGGAACAAGAGAATGGCAACATTGCAGCAGTGTATCATTGATACTATTCCTTTCTTGTTTTCCAGGATCACTTCAAACACATACCTGAAGCAATTTAAAATCTATAAGAAAGCTTACGTCAGGAAAATCAACTTAGACATTTGTAGATAAATGCCACCTTCCTCTTACATTTGGTCTTTTTAGCGTGGGTGGGTGGGTTCAATTTAGTTTCCTACAGTAAAATAATCCAGAAACGAAAGATCAGAAATAAAACTGTAATAGCAGTAAGTCTGAAAAGGAAACTACTTCCTTTTCACTATTTCCTGTTAAGGAAATAGTGACTTGTACAAACTGTATTGCTTATATGAAAATGGTGGAGTTGACCAATCTTAAGAACACTTTGGTTGAATTTGTGACCCTCTTCTATCACATCACTCCAGGCCCTTTGCTTTTCAACTTTGTCTTTTACTACCTCAGGGTTTCTGACAACTCTCTCCCTCCTCCATCCTATTATAAATTCCATCCTATTCCTATTATAAAGCCCTACTTACCAGGTCAGATATCTCTCTTGCAGATACCTTTGCCTCACTTAGTAATGTGTATCCCATTTCTCCCAGGCAGATACTGATTGTCAACAAGGGTTGTAGAAACCAAAACCACATCACCAATGACAACTCTGCAAACAATTGTTAACATTCAGTATCAGTCCATTCTTCTTCCCTTACTTGCAGGATTGAGGAGAACACCACTTAGTCCCCCCTGTCTCCCCCAGAGCTCTGTAGTCACTTTTGGCTCACTTCTATTCAACTTTGAGGAATGTGAACCTGTTTTGTAGTTGTCTTGTGGTTTAACCCTGCAGGCAGATAAACACCACACAGATGTTCACTCGGCCCCCTTCAGTGGGGCGGGGGAGTGAATCAGAAAAAAAAAAAAAAAAAAAGATGAAAACTCATGGGTTGACATAAGGACAGTTTAATAGGACAGGAAAGGAAAGGCGATTATTATTATTATTATTATCATCATCATCATCATCATCATCATCATCATTATTATTATTATTATTATAAAAGAAAGTACAAAACAAGTGATGTACAAAGCAATTGATCACCACCTGCTGACAGATGCCCAGCCAGTCCCCTGGCAGTGGCCTCTCCCTTCCCTGGCCAACTCCCCCCATTTACTGTTCAGCATTACATTGCATGGTATGGAATGTACAATGCACGGTATGGAATGGTCAGTTTGGTCAGCTGTCCTGGTTCTGTCCCCTCCTGGCATCTTGTGTACCCCCATCCTCCTGGCAAGTAGGGTGGTATAACAAGCTGAAAAGTCCTTGACTTAGTGTAAGCACTGCTCAGAAACAACTAAAACATCATTGTGTTATCAGTGTTATTCTCATCCTAAATCCAAAACACATTACTACATGTATATCAGCTACTAAGAAGAGAATTAAAAATATCCCAGCCAAAACCAAGACAAGTAGTAAGCTTTTAGATGAATCACAACTATTGGGGCCAGAAGTCCCCATCTTCTATTCTTCATCTTCCCCACAGGTTACATTTACTGTGATGCTATGGATGAGCACTGCTTGTGTCTCCACTGCAGTTGGGGTTCTAGGTTAGAAAAGACATTCTAATCATTAAGTCCAACCACCAACCTGACCGACCGAGTTCACTACATACACCTTAAACTAATCACTACATACACCTTAATTACCTCCAGGGATTGGGGTTCCACCACTTCTATGGGCAGCCCTTTCCAATGCGTGACCAAACAGATCTCTTAGAAGATTCTGCCTGTTTCTCTTTCATCTTCTCTGATGCTGAGCAGCCTGCCTGTTCACTTACACCTATAACTCCTTCACTTGGCAATGCAACTTTTCAAAGACATAACCTCCTGAAGTGACAGCCATCTCTCTTGTCATTGAAGAGTCCCCAGGCAGTCTTTGCAGTTTGCGACTTGCATCCATCATCCAAGCTTTCACCTGGTTTAAAACCTTTTCCTCCTGCAGGGACATTTGTTCCAATACCTGCTGGTTATTTGCAATGTCCAGCAGTTTCTTCTGTTGTACTCAGCAGTTTCTCATTGTCCATTGTTACCTAAATCTCGGGACAGGGCCTAGTCATCTGCTTACATACCGTAGTAATATTAAGTTGAAAGTATACCAGATTCATACTCTTCTATGTAAAATATTAATTAATGGCCTCAGAAATTTAAATTCATCTTCTATTTATTTCAGTAAGATTACTTGTTTGATATTAATGTGAATATCAACTTATGAGCCCTATTACGGGCTCTTCATTCACTGCAGTTCAATTTTAACTTTTCATTTACCTTCAATGGCTTTCACATTATTTAAATTATCAACCAGTACACACAAAAATAAGACCAAAAAAAAAAAAAAAAAAGAAAAAAGGCCTTCTTAACACCTGAAATGATCTTTAATAACTTTGTAGTCTCTATACTATTGCTGTTAATTTAGTGAACTTTTGGTTAACCATGGAGACTGGAACAAATACACCAAATGTATAATGTTAGTTTTATTTATGCAGAAATCACTCTTTTTGGTATTTAAATAATAATGTTAATTTATATTGCTTTTAGCCAATAAACATGGTAAACACCAATACCGTAGTCCCTTCCAATTGCATCATATATATTAATGTACATGCATATATTATATTTACAAATCAATGAGAAAACTTTTTGCTGATTGCTCCTGAATGCTGAAGGCTGATGTTGAAGAAGGAAAAGCAGAAGAATAAAGGAATCTTATTCATGATCATGAAAACTGTAATGACACAATATAAAAAAATGTATTTCGGAGAAACAGTTATATTATAGCACCAAGCCAACTAACTGACTAGCCTTAAATCTATAACTGTTATAAAATTCATCTTGGCTACAGTAAATCAATTCAATATCCTGCTTCTATTATATTTTACTGTTGGCTGGCATATATTTAAAATCCTTACACAAAAATTTTCATTAACTTTGATTTCACATTGCTAAACTGCATGACACAATGACAGTGATTACTCTAAACGGTGAAATAATCAGTTTATTATTTATTTATTTATTTATTTATTTATTTATATATTTATTTTCACAATCGCATCTCTATTTTTCCCTAAACCATAGACATATTTTCACTTCTGTTTTACTATGTAATATTGGATTAATAAAATCATAATCATTCTGAAGACAGTACAGCAATCTGGTTGGTGAAGCTATCAGGGTCATCAGTACAGATGGTTCCAGGTGTGCCTTAGATTAAGAGCAACAGAGAAGATGACAGGAGACGTAGCATAGATGTGGTATTCATCCAAATTGAATACATTGTTCATGCAAACTTGGGCTGCAAATCAAGTTCGTGTGGATCATTTACTTTTCCTTTGTACTAATACTTCAGTGCAAAGGCCTACACATTTCCCTATACTGAGAACTGCTGTTTGACATATACTTATAAAAACATATTTCTGTCTCTTTCACTGTCCTCTATCATCATGGTAGATATCATGGTAGATATGGGCAAGATTTTGGAGAAGAAACATAGGTTGAGAAATATAAGTTCCTGAAAATCACTGATGACATGCAAAACTTTGCCTGTTTTAATATGTAATTAGTACCTCTAGAATAAACAACGTGCTTTAAAAAAATACTGATTCATGACGTCTGTCCTCTTTCATACAAATACAAATGGAATCAATTCATGTTTATTAGGGAGGTGACCTCTGTAGATCCCACTGTGCTAGAAAGTCCTCATATGAGCTTCCTGGATATAGCAGTACCAATGCTGATAATGATTAGTGATTTCTCCAGATACATACTGTTAGGAATGTTTTAACAATTCGTGTCCATAAAGAACAGTCCTGTCTGCCTCTGGGCCCTGAACTGGCAATTTAATTCTTGAACCACAGATGCAGTGTGTCCCAGTCTCCCCCTCATTCTAGTCAATTTATCAAGTCTTCAGAAAATACTTCTCAAATTTATGAACCTGTTTGCTTTTGTTATTCCGGACTTCTATTTCTAACAGTTACGGCCTTTTTTTCTGTCTTCTTCGAGATTAACTTAACACTGCTATAGGTGTGACTGTCCCTATGAATGGCTGGTGAAGAATGTTTTAATTACTCATGAAGTGTCAATAAGAAAGCTATTTGTGTTTGTATGAAGTCTTTGATGTCTGGGGGTTTCAGAACAACTGATAACAACTAGTGACTGTTATGGGATACTATGCAGGCCTCTGATATCTGGCCAGGTGGCCAAGAGATTAAGAAGAAGAAAAAAAGAAGCTGAAGGACGGCTGGGAGACAAGACCTGCAGGGGATGTTCTATAAACTTGATACGGTGCCAAGGGAGTATAAAGGGGAAGGACGAGAAAAAAACTTGGAGAGGAAGACTACGAGCCTTCAGCATGAAAGACCCCTAGAGACCCCCAGAGGGACCACTGGAGACTGATGTGCATGCTCCAGTAGGAGGGACTGGACCCTGGAAGCTAATTATAATAATCTATTTTTTTTAGAAGTAGTAATGAATATGTATTAGTCTAGGAGCATAAAAATCAGCTACTTGATGTAACTGGTGTGTGTCCTGGTGGAGCGGAGACCCCCGGTGCACCCAGCGCTGTTTGCTTACCTCTATTCTTTTAATAAATCCAATTTTTTATTTAATCCTATTTTGAAGAATGAGCCATTTCTAACAATCTGGGGCCTCGTCCGGGATGGCTATGGTTCATGAATTCTGATTTGATCTAGGAGAGGCACCCCACCATTTGGTGGCTCCTGTTTGAGTCGGATTGGGACCAATGCCATCCTGAACCTGAATAAAGGTAAGCAAAGGATTTGATTTTTTTTGAGCTCCCTTGCTGGCTGTTTTTTTTGCCCATAATTCTGCGCGTGAAGATCTGGACGAAGACAACAGGGTCGTTTGGATACCGTTCAGCTGGATTCCGGTGTCCGGGATCGAACTGGACAAAGACGACAGTCGTTCATGGATACCATCCGGTTCGATCCTGGACGAAGACGGCAGAGACGCTTGTGGATACCGTCCGGTTGGATTCTGGACGAAGACGACTGAGTCGTAAGTGGATACCATCCGGTTGGGTAAAGGTGCAGTTGCCAGTGTTTGTCTGTGAGAGTGTAACTGAGACTTCTAAAGTCAGTGTGGAGGTCTTTTTGTTTTCTCACCGGTTCTAATCTCCTGTGGGGGGACTGGGCCGGTGAAGGGAGTGATTCTATAGAAGTGGTTTCTATAGAATTCGGGGATACGTGGGTGGGTGATAGGTCCTAAACCCCCTGCAAGACACTCTCACTGGGGGCAACCAAGGGCTGTGGGAATTGCCACAAGTAAAATTCCCAGATGGGTCAGATAAAATCGAAGACCAAGGACCAGGAAGGAAGCAAATTACCAGATATACGACCAGAAAGTCCATTATGAATAATGATTAGAAATTGGAACAATAAGGGCCCCAGAAAATTAAAAAGTAAATTAAAAATGATCCAGTATTATATGATAGAATGACCAAAAGAACCCTTAAGACCCCATGTATTTTGATCCACGGAGGACGGGGTCTGTCAGGCTTTGAACATTAATAGTAGAATACCCTTGGATCCGGAAAAGAGCAAGCTGAAACATTGGAATTAGAAATTAGAGAGCAATTGATTAAGAATGAATATGTGCTACATTTGTGCCTGTGCTGCACTTATACCTCCAAATAACAGGAGCCTCTCGGACCCCGAGAACCAGATCAAAAACAACCTCATGGTTCAGATTTTAATCAAGGGGTCTGAGATAAGGAGGACTGTTCACAAAGGGACAGGTTATGCATATGTATAGGAATGTTCATGTATATGTAACTTTTTACTAAAGCAATTTGCCACGTTAGGCGTGCACGACTTTGGCGGGACTACCCGCCCCGTGCCACCCAGAATTGAGTAAACATACCTACTTTACAATCTTACTGATTGTGGAGTCAGCTTTCTGTGAGTCATTTTGGTGAGCCAGGCAGGAGACACTCTGCTTGGCTGCGGGATTGGCTGCGGCGCGGACGCCCCTACGTGCACCCTGAGTGTTTTTGCTCGGAAGGGACTCCACTCTCGGCTGCTCACCGCAGGAGCAGACAAAGATCTCCTGAAACTGCAGACAAACGGTATGTTTTTGGCTGCTGGAGGGATACTAACTGGAATGTTAATAATTGTATGTGTTTTTATGTATGTATTTTGTGTTGAAATTTTGTATATGGTAATATTTGTATATTGTATGCATTTTGTGTTGAAAGTATTTGTGTAAGTGTAAGGGTTTGAAACAAAGTGTTACAAGTCACTTCACGAAGAACACAGTCAGAGACAATACTTATTTGGTTGGTTATCGTTCTAAATTATATTCCTGCGGTATGAATGAGATGTGCTAGAGGCCTCTGTGTGTGCTGTGCTGTGTGAGTGCAGAGTTCCGATCCGTGGTTCCATACTCTCCACAAGGGGAGTGGGCGGAGACAAACGAAGTGCGTGACAGACTGAAAAGAAGTGCTGTTTTATCCAAGTTTTGAGTGGTGGTGCCTAATATATGGGACTGGCGGTGTATCTTGTGATCCTATTTTTGCTCTTAAATGTTTTGACTGTGACAAGAAAAAGGTGGGAGCATGATCTGACTCTACTGGTGTCTGTCATGCTTTCGGCTGTGCTTCCTGCAACATATGAGGCCCGCACAGGCCGAGACCTGGACTTACTAAGACCCAGACTCACTGAGACCCGAACAGGCCGAGAGCCCGGAGCGGTGCCCAGAGATGGAGTTGCTACGGGAGACCAGAGGCGTCGGTGGACAACGGTAGCTGACCCTCACCGTGTGGCGAGTTGGCACATAGCAGAGGGGCAGACATCAGGACCCTGCAGCCTGTCTGACGTAACCATGGAGGCAGCGGCAGCTGTGCTGAGCTGTGCTGCTTCACTCTAGCATTCTTTTTATAAGAGGTTTATCTTGCAATGCAAAAAAGCCTATTCGTCCCCAGATCAGTGTTATAACTATTACTAATGACGACTTAGCTCTATTGAGGGGCAGGAGTGCAGAGACGCAGATTACACTGCCAAATGACCACCGGCAGGCTCTTTCACAAACCGCTTCTAAGGTTGCAGCTGACACTGCCTGCAGCCGTATAGCAGACGTTACACTCTCTTTCCTAACTAGTAATCATGTGTCTCATCCGTTTGTGGTGAATGGTCAGTGGCAAAAAGAAAAGGAGGATGCCACTGACACTAACAGCATGGGTAATAGGAGTAGTATAAGTGACACAGGTGATGGTGCGGGGCACTCTGCCTGCTGCTCGCCCTCACCTGACTGTGCACTGCTGCTGATAGTGCTAGAGCAAAATGTGAAGACTGCTCAGATGGCAGTGATGAGAGTGCTTGTGTGAAGAAGACGTGTGCTGAATCTGACTTTGTGTGCAACAGTGGTCAGTGTGTGCCAAACAGATAGCAGTGTGATGGGGATCCAGACTGTGAAGATGGGTCTGACAAGAGTGCTGAGCTGTGTCATATGAGAACATGCCGGGTAAATGAAATCAGCTGTGGTCCTCAGTCAACCCAGTGATGGTGAAAAAGACTGTGACAGTGGAGAAGATGAAGAGAATTGTGGCAATGTGACTTGTAGTGCAGCAGAGTTCACATGCAATGTATTTCCAAAAGCTTTGTCTGCAGTGGTCAAGGTGACTGCTCCGACCACTCAGATGAATCTTTGGAGCAGTGTGGCTGCCAGCCTGCACCTCCGGTGAAGTGTTCTGTGAGTGAGGTGCAGTGCGGCTCAGGTGAATGTATCTACAAGAAGCGGTGATGAGATCCTTATTGCAAGGATGGAAGTGATGAAATTAACTGCCCTTCTCAGACCTGCAGGCCATGTGTGAAGATGGGAACTGTGTCCATGGGAGTAGGCAGTGCAGTGGTGTGAGAGACTGTCTGGATGGCACTGATGAAGCAAACTGTAATAATGTTATTCAGTGCTCTGGACCTGGCAAATTCAAGTGCAGAAGTGGAGGAAAGTTTTTAATTTTTTAATTAAAAACTTTTAAGTTTTTAAAAAATTAAAAACTGTCCTACATCTGTAAAAAATCTTTATTATTTATGTTTTATTCTACAAACAAATCAAGATAAGTACCTGGGGTGTAAGATCCCCAATTATCAAAGTCATATACCATTTAGGAAGAAGGAAAATCAGCCACTCTGATACATTTTTATTAGCAACACATATCAGTAAAGATAACTGCTTTTCATTTGATCTGTTTTTCAGGTTTAATTGCCGTTGAATGTTCAAGACAATATTAGAAGTAAATGTTGTCATGTTTAGTTTCATAAACTGAAATCAGATGTTAGCACAAGAGCTTGTAAGCTAACAGTATCAAGTTCTAATAAATGTAGGAAGAACAACAGTAAATTATTTGATTCTGATAATTATGATACCTGGTCCTGTTCTCTAGAGATTTTAAATAGTCTTATTCAGGAAGGAAAAAATACTGACAGTTTATTTCAAAACATGGTTTAGTTCTTGCATGTCAAAAGAAACAACCCACTTATTTAATTAAAACGATCAAAAAAAACATTTAGAAATAAATAAATTCTGTTCTATCCTAAGAAGTCTAGATAATATTATTGTTGTTATTATTTTCCATCTATGGAATATGTGCTTGAACATCAGTACAAGAGAGGAAGCTTGACCAGCTTATGCTAAAATAAATCTGTTGTCTGTTGCACTTTAAAGCTGATGATGTGTTTTAGATTGCAACCAAAACTATAATCTGAAAGTGTGAGGTATTGCTTTCCTACTTGTTATGATTTCTGTAATTTCTGTCTGGGAGAGAGTTTAATTATACTGCTCTCTGATGAAAGGAAGGTGACTGTTTTCTTTTTCTTTCTGCTACACCTCTATGTTATGTCCAGCATTTGGAGAACTGCTTAAACAACGATTTAATGGTTTGAATAAAGCCTGAAATGTATGTTGGACTTCATAAAATTTCATCTCTTATTTTCAATAATTCCTTCTAATTCTGTTTACAAAATCTTGAATTCTGTTGTTCACTCTGCTTTGTCCTTTCCCCTTACTATAATAAAGCCTTTGTAGGTAAGGAGCTGTCCCTCCATCTTCATCATTATTTTAACAGGTGACTACAGGGGAAAAAAAGACTCAGCTAGGTTTTCATGACTTTTTTGATTTTTATATATATATAAATTTTCCTTTAAATTATAGGAAGGAAACTCTTCAATAAAACACTCAATAACAAAGATAGTAAATCAACATTAATAGAACAATATGTGTTACTAAATTATAACCTCATTAAAAATAAGAAAGAAAAAGTGGGAAACTTTAACTGCATTAATAATTTCTTTGAATTCAATACATAAATGTCACGTAGGTGTTCCAAAAATTAAAGGACAGAACTAATAAAAGGTAGTGATTACACTGACTTTAATGAATTTGTCAATGGATGTGGCTATATTAAGTACTCATAATAGTTACAAAATTTACTGATAAATAAGGAAAAATAGTGATTTAAGTTACAACCTATTGACCAAGACTGCAGGGAAAACAAATAAACAAACAAATCTATCACTTGTTCTATAGAACTAGACCCCCCCCCCCAAAAAAAAAAAGCTAAATCACTGAAAAGTTGTAAAGAATATTTTAAAAGTGCATTGAAATATTAAACTTATCTACCACATTTCTGATTAACTTGCATTGTTTTCTATTTTCATGAGAACTTGTTGGGAATTCTTAATTACAGAATTACAGTACACTCAGTTCAAATCAATTGCAATTAAATTGCTTCATATGAAACAAAGTGTGTAATAAAAAATATTAAAAAATATTTATGGTAAATGGGGCTGTGTCAGGCTGGCGGGCGGTCACCAGTGGGGTCCCTCAAGGCTCCATTTTAGGGCCGGTACTTTTCAATATTTTTATAAACGATCTGGATGTAGGAATAGAAGGTATTTTGAGCAAGTTTGCTGATGACACCAAACTTGGAGGAGTTGTGGACTCAAATGAGGGCGTAAAGGCCTTGCAGAGGGATCTGGACAGGTTGGAGAGCTGGGCGATCACCAACCGCATGAAGTTCAATAAGAGCAAGTGCCGGGTCCTGCACCTGGGACGGGGAAACCCTGGCTGCATGTACAGACTGGGCGATGAGACGCTGGAGAGCAGCCTAGAAGACAGGGATCTGGGGGTCGTGGTAGACAGCAAGATGAATATGAGCCAGCAGTGTGCCCTGGCAGCCAGGAGGGCCAATCGTGTCCTGGGGTGCATCAAGCACGGCATCACTAGTAGGTCAAGGGAGGTGATTGTCCCGCTCTACTCTGTGCTGGTGCGGCCTCACCTCGAGTACTGTGTGCAGTTCTGGGCACCACAGTATAAAAAGGACATGAAACTGTTGGAAAGTGTCCAGAGGAGGGCTACGAAGATGGTGAAAGGCCTTGAGGGGAAGACATACGAGGAACAGCTGAGGTCACTGGGCCTGTTCAGCCTGGAGAAGAGGAGGCTGAGGGGAGACCTCATCACAGTCTACAACTTCCTCGTAAGGGGGTGTCGAGAGGCAGGAGACCTTTTCTCCATTAACACTAGTGACAGGACCCGCGGGAATGGGGTTAAGCTGAGGCAGGGGAAATTTAGGCTGGACGTCAGGAGGGGGTTCTTCACAGAGAGGGTGGTTGCACACTGGAACAGGTTCCCCAGGGAAGTGGTCACTGCACTGAGCCTGTCTGAATTTAAGAAGAGATTGGACTGTGCACTTAGTCACATGGTCTGAACTTTTGGGTAGACCTGTGCGGTGTCAAGAGTTGGACTCGATGATCCTTAAGGGTCCCTTCCAACTCAGGATATTCTATGATTCTATGATATTTATATGAATAAATAAATAAGAATAATATTTTTTTTAAGGTAGTTTCATCTATTTAACCTGTAAAGTAGAACTCAGATATCAGTCTTCCTTATCTGAAAGAGTAGAGAATGCATGTCTTAATACTTGAATGACTTATTTCCCCATACTAAAGACAAGAATTTCCAAATAATTTTCTTTGAAAAATCATCTTAACAAGCCTATCAGATTGATTCTCCTCCTTCCACAATTACCTTCTCCAGTAATATTGGACTGCAGGATTTTCATACTTTCCAAATTAAAAGCCAGTAAATAAATTTATAGAAGTTGGAAAAAACAGACAGTCATAGTTTTGCAACCACAGAAATGAGAGAAAAGTCAGAACCTGAAACATGAGATGCGTATAACATCTAAAGAGAATAAATTCTGAATCTAAGGTGGAAATTAATAGCAGAATTACATTACTGTAATTTTGTTCAACTTATTTTTAATGATTTTATTCTATATATATTTTTTTCAGTGAATGATAGATAACAGCAGTTATTAAAAGTAAATTATTAAAAGTTATTAAAACTTTCTTTAAGTTCCTTTCCTTAAAACTAAACAAATAACTTAAAGGAGACAATATTTCATGATGATAGTAATTTTTTAATTTACAAATAGTTATATTATTCAGGTGGAAAGTAAGGACTCTTTCTGGGAGCAAGAAACCTGTCCTTCCTTTCTTAACCTTATTAAGGTTAAGAAACCTTAATTCCTTAGGGATTGGAAGGGACCTCAAAAGATCATCTAGTCCAATCCCCCTAACGGAGCAGGAACAGCTAGATCACATCACATAGGAACACGTCCAGGTGGGTTTTGAATGTCTCCAGAGAAAGAGACTCCATAACCCCTTTGGACAACTCTGTCACCCTCACCATAAAAAAATTTGTCTCATATTTAAGTGGAACCTCCTGTATTCCAGCTTGCACCCATTGCTCCTTGTTCTATCATTGGATGTCTGAAGACAAGAAGAGCCTGGCTCCATCCTTCTGACACTCACCCTTTCCATATTTATAAACATTAATGTCACCCCTCAGTCTCCTCCAAGCTAAAGAGACCCATCTTCCTCAGCCTTTCCTCGTAAGGGAGTTGAGCCACTCCCTTAATCATCCTCCTGGCTCTGCACTGGACCCTCAAGAAGTTCCCTGCCCTTCTTGAACTGAGGGGCCCAAAACTGGATGCAATATTCTAGATGCATTCTCACCAGGGAAGAGTAGAGGGGAAAGAGAACCTCTCTCAACCTACTAAGGACACTCCTTCTGATACACCACAGGATGCCATTGGACTTCTTGGCCACAAGGGCACAGTGCTGGCTCATGATCATCCCGCTGTCCAGCAGGACCCCAAGGTCCCTTTCCTGTACACTACTCTCCAACAGGACAGTCCCCAGCCTATACCTGGAGTTCTTCTGGCCCAGACACAGGACTCTACACTCGCCCTTGTTATATTTCATTATTTTTTTTCCCCTCCCAACTCATCTAGGTTTCACTTCTAGGCCTTTCTAGGTCTTGCTGGATGGCAACACAGCCTTCCATTGTGTTATCCACTCTTCCCAATTTAGTGTCATCAGAAAACTTGCTGACAGTACACTCTATTCACTCATCCAATCATCCATCATCCTTAAAAACAGATAAACTTCTTCAGTTTTATGTTTAAGGGTTACTTTTGGAGATGTTGAGACTAGAGTCTTTTAGAGATTTTTTTTTTTTTTTTGAGTATTCAAAATGATATGATGGTTCTTATTTGTCATCCTAACGCCAGTTGTAAAAGACAAGGCATACAGAGAAGGGTATGTCACTGAGTCTTACACCAAGGATGGTTCAACTTGCAGCTGGATTAGAAGACTATGCCTAAAAGGAACAAGAAAACTTGGATAACATTCCTCTCACCACTTAGTCATTTCAGACTTATATGTTGAAAAATGTTAAATTCTTTCTATAACTGTAGATAACTGTAGAATGAGTGCAAAGTGATTGAGGGTTCTGTTGATTTAAACTTTGTAAACTTGACAATAAGATCCCTTTAGAGAATGGTCATGAGTAACTGAAATTGCTTCAAATGTTATCTTTCTGTGGCTACTGAATTTGCCAGGACATTTGTAGAAGAGAAAAGCAAAAACAAACAAAACAAACAAACAAACAAACAAAAACAAAATCACCTTCTTTGCTAAGATCTGCTTCTATGGAAAACAGAAGAGCAGAACGGCGAAAAGAAAGCAAAGGGACAAAACTTTCACAGTAGAAAGAGTGAGCTACTTCTGATCTTTTTCAGGAAGAAACTAAAAGGGGAAAAAAAAGGCATGGAATACACCAAGTGGATGTCTACTATAGGAAAATGGGTACAAATAGTTAAATTCCTTCTCTTGTGATAATCAGTCTGTTACAAACTACAGACTGAATCTTACCAGGCCCAAAGAGATTATTCTGCCTCCGATGTATAGCATTCTACTTACTCAAGGATTCAGTGGATTTATTTATTTATTTGTTTGCTTATTTATTTATTTATTTAGATAGTGTTCTTCCATATTGTGCATTGTGCTTTTGGCTCTTTTACTAACCTTTGAATTTGTGTTTTCTGTGAGAAAGTATGATCTGAAATCGGTTTAAATAGTTATGTTCTTGTAATTATTTTGGGTCTCAAGGCCTTGGCTCTTTTCTGGATTGTGGTGTGTCTGACTTGAGGTACATGCTTTCTGGTTTTGTTCCTTCTTCATTTCATGGTATTTACAGATAGTGAACACCTCATAAATAATGTGAAGACCTTGCCTACAGGCAACACTAGCCACATTAGAGAGTGCAGTATTGGTTTCTGCAAGAGATAAATGAGCTGCCAAAACTTCTTAACTTTTGGGTACATGTGGTGTATTCTTGTTTCATTAGAATCTGGAAATAGCAGCATTACAGATTACTTTGTGACTGTATATTTCTTTCAAAATATTTTGAAAATTTAAACAGAATGTGACACATGCTATGACAAGTCTGTCTGTCTGCCTATCTATCTATCTATCTATCTGTTTTATGTCTAATCTATTATTGCCTGACCAATCTGGTGGCTTTCTATGATGTAGTGACTGCATCGGTTGACAAAGGAAAACCTACTGATGTCATCTACCGGGACTTCTGCAAGGCCTTTGACAAGGTTCCATGTCAGTCCTGGGGACTGACAAGGTCCCAAAGTCCTGGTCTCCAAACTGGAGAGATATGGATATGATGGGTGGAACATTCAGTAGAAAAGAACTGGTGGTCAATGGCTCTATGTCCAAGTGAAGGTTGGTGACAAGTGGTGTACCACAGGGATCTGTTTGGGGACTGGTACTGTTTAAAATATTTATCAATGACATAGACAGTGGGATTGAGTGCACCTTCAGCAAGTTTTCAGATGACACCAAGCTGAGTGGTACAGCTGATACATCAGAAGGAAGGGATGACATCCAAAGGGACCTGAACAAGCTTGAGAAGTGGGCTCACATGAACCTAATGAGGTTCAAGAAGTATAAGTGCAAGATGAAGCACCTGGTCTGGGGCAATCTCAGGCAGGAGTACAGACTGGGAGAACAACACATTGAGACCAGTCCTGCGGAGAAGGACTTGAGGGTTCTGGTGGATGAAAAGCTTGACATGAGCTGTCAGTGCGCTTGCTGCCCAGAGGGCCAACTGCATCCTGGGCTGCATTGAAAAAGGAGTGTCCAGCATGTCAAGGGAGGTGATTGTTCCCCTCTACTCTGCCCTCATGAGGCCCCACTTAGAGTACTGCATCCAGGTCTGCAGACCGCAGCACAAGAAGGTTGTGGATCTATTAGAGAGGGTCAAGAAGAGGGCCACAAAGATGATCAAGAGACTGGAGCACCTCTCCCATGAAGAAAGGTTGAGAGAGCTGGGGCTGCTCAACGTACAGAAGAGAGGGCTCTGGGGGGACCTCACTGCAACCTTTCAGTACTTAAAGAACAGAGAGCAACTTTTCACTCAATCAGATAATGCCACAAGGGGGAATGGTTTTAAACTAAAAGAGGGGAGATTTAGATTAGAGGTTAGGAGGAAATTTTACACTCAGAGGAAGGTGAGGCACTGGAACAGGTTGCCCAGAGAGATTATGGATGCCCCATCCCTGGAGGTGTTCAAGACCAGGTTATATGAGGCCCTGAGCAACCTGATCTAGTAGGTGGTGTCCCTGCCAGAGGGTTGATATTTGACGATGGTGCATAAGAAAATCTTCACAGGTATCTGGCTGTCACTTTAAACACCACTCTAGGGGGTGCACAAGTTGCTGTGAGAGGACAGAACCAGGACAGCGGACCCAAGCTGGCTAAAGGGATACTCCATACCATATGATGTATGGCATGTAATTAATTAATATGGGGTGGCTGGCCAGGGTGGGGGGACTGTTGCTCAGGGATGGGATGGGCATTGGTCATTGGGTGGTGAACAATTGCACTGTGCATCACTTGTTTTGTACTTTATTATTATTATTATCAGCATCAGAATCAGCATTATGAAAGGCAAGTCCTGCCTGACTAACCTCATCTCCTTCTATGACCAGGCAACCCAACTGGTGGATGAGGGAAAGCCTGTTGATGTAGTCTACCTAGGCTTCAGCAAGGCCTTTGACATGGTCTCCCATAGTATTCTCTTGGGGAAGCTGGCATCCCATGGCTTGGACAGGTACACTCTTTGCTGGGTTAAATACTGGCTGGACTTCACAACCTGTGTGGGCAACCCATGCCATTACTTGGTAAGTCACACAGTAAAAAAGCATGTCCTGTTGTGCAGAGGGAACTTCCTGTGTTTCATTTTGTAACCATTGCCTTTGTCACATCACAGCACTGAAATGGCTCCATTTCTTTGTGCTCTTCCTTCAGATATTTACAGACATTGACAAGATCCACCCCCCAAGCCTCATTTTCTCCTGTCTGAACAGTCACAGTTCTCTCAGTCTCTCCTTCTAAGAGAGATGTTCCAGTCCCCTGATCGTCTTAGTAGCCTTCCACTGGACTCTTTCCAATATATCCAGGTCTCTCTTGTACTGGGCGCTCAGAACTGGACACAACACTCCAGGCATGACCTCAACAATGCTGAGTAGAGTGGAAGAATCACCTCAAGGCATTCTCATGTGGCTGGTAGGTCTAACATAAAACCTACAAGAAACCCAGAACATTTTCAAGTGGCAGCTAGAGATTGGGTGAGATAGTGTATGATATCTAAAATGGCCCCAGAAATATTTATTTAGGAAACTGAACCAAGTCCCACATCTCTTTTTGGACGTCCACAGGACCTAAAGATACCATTGTGCAGAGATCTCCATTTAGATGTCATAATCTCAAGTGCTATACTATTCCTAGTAGAGAAGTTTGAAGCTAGATTAAGTATATATCACATTAGATTGTGCAAGATACAAACTAACATTATTTTCCTCTAGCAAATCTTCCTACAGAGAGGAAAAGGAATGATTATTGTGTTACCTTGTGTTAACGACTGTCCTCATAACTTGTCAGAAGCTGTCCCACAATATAGTTTTATTTTCTAATCAACAAAAAACAATAATATAAAACAAAGGGACATATGTTAGGAAATAATTACAACTTTCTATGACCAAAAAAATTGTACTTGCTATCTTAATTGATGCTCCAAGATTTTATTATAAGAACATAACCTTAATTCTGTGTAATTCCATCCATACAATAAAGGACTGTTGTCAAAGGTGTCACTAAAACTGTTTAACCTCTCTAAGTGTGTTTTGCAAGAAGTAGTGATCAGGGGTTTGAATTTTAATGTGCTATGTTTTGTTTGGTGTGTGTATGTGTAGGTTTGTTTGTTTTCTAGAAAAATAATATTCTGAATCAAGAATGAAATAGCAAATGAATTCAATACGGAGATTCCTCAGTATTTAATTATGAAATATATACTTTTAAACAAAATTGCACTTGTAGGACATGCGCTAAGTAATAGCAGTTAAACTCTACCAGTACACTGTTGCCAGTGGGGTATGTTGCAATGACATTGCAGCTCTAAGAATCGTATCAGTAGTATTGCAGCAGCCTTGGAGATTTTTCTGTCTCTGTCTGGCTTTGGAGACATCTAATTTCCCAGGCAGTGTGAGTCACACTGCTCAAATGTCTGCAATGCCATTGATAACATGGAAATGCCATGAACGTCATAGAAATGTGCTTCTCAGGCTGGGACTCCTGGGGCTTTCAGGGCCTCAGAGCCAAGTGTACAATTTCAGCTAAGCTTCCAGCCCTGTGTGCTTTCCAGGCTCCCTGTTCCCTCAGCAATCTCTGTAAGAAAAGAAAGGGAAGCTGCAGAATGTATAAATTGGAATTATGTGCTCTGCACCCCTAAAAACTGAGAAATGGAAGGAATGGGTTCCACCTACATAGTTTTATTTTCTCTGAGAAATTTCTAGTAGTCATAATTGATCAAAAAGAAAATTTGCTTTATACTATTGAAAATAATGCTGGCTAACTTTTAGAAGCAACTAAAATGGTTAAAGAAAGGTTAAAAGTTCTTGCTTATCCCCTCCATTTTCGCTCTTGATTTTATCTTTGAACTTATAAATGATGGAAATTTTCCAGAAAATTTTCCCATCAAGGCTATTGTGAATCATTCCATCTAAACGAATGGTTAAAAAATTGGCAAATTCTCTCTGGCACTCTAAAAGTAATATTTTATAAAGAGATAATTGTTCATGAAATTATAGGATGCCAAAGGATTTTGCACTTTGGAAGTTGAAGATTTTCCTTGACTTGGAGTAATATGTAGTTTGTCCTGGGGGAAGAGTCTTATTCTATAATGTTAATAAAAATTATGCTTCTAACTGTTTAAAACTGTAAACAAAAGTCATAGTGTCAAGCAAAATGTCCTATAAATGAACTTTAAACCCAAAACTTGGATGTAATTCCTCTTGCAAGACTGGGACATAAATTGACTCTAAAATTCAGAACTTCTCTTCCTCCATAGTACACAAATTTCAAACAAGTGTCTTCTAAATGCAAATTCTGATATGTTTGATGGTATTCTCAGTATTGTTCTAGTTTTGTCATTAAAATCTTTAAAGAGAGGTGATATTTGTCCTCTTTTGATAAAATACCAAGCACAGTAGGCACACTTAGAAGCTGAGGTAAAGATTTCTATCCATTTTCTTTCTTCAGTAATCATTACTTTCTCTTCATTTCTAGCACTACATCCAATCAAAAGGCAGACACCTGTTTTTCAGCTTTTCTTCATCTAGCTTATAACTACTCCGGACTTATTTGCAACCGATGGCATATCATCTTATACTGTGAGGTAAGTAATTGGCAATTCTAATCAGAAAGGGAACTAGAAGCAGAAAGCTACACTCCCACAATAAATATACCTGATAATTTGTGAAAACCAGGGCATACAGCACTTAACAGATAAATGTGGTTAAAAGGCAAAATATGTATTTGTGCCATTTGGAACAAAACCCATCTTATTATCAAGGAAGTCAACCACCCACGATTCTGATAATAGGACCATTTTCTCTGTTTGAAGTTATTTACTGAATCCATTAAGACATAAGAAATTCTGCAGAATTTAATAATAAAAATTATTTTTTAAATTAATTTAATAAAAAATTTCTATTACATATACACACCCTCACTTAGTAAGTTAATAGTAATAATCCTTTAACCTTGTTCTAGAAACCAAAATAAATAAAATAGTTGCAGGCCAGATCATAGGAGGAAATCTATGAGACTCTTGATCAACCCAATTTCTTTTCAATACAGTTAAAGACCTTAATTGTATTTAGTTTCTATTGAACAGATGTTTTCCATGAATGGCTACAATGATGTACACAATTTATTTCTCTCAAATAAATTCAGGACGCAAGTAATTTTCATAATTTCCTCTAATTTGCATTATATTATGTTTTTTTGTTACAAAATATTTTAGTCACTATTGGTCTAAGTGACTGATTTCATTAGTCAGATGATGAAGGTAGCTGGCCAAGAAATTCTGCAGGATTTAATAAAAATACTAATAAACACAACTCCCAGAGGGAGAATTCTTTAATTCCAGGGCTAATAGAAACAAAGGACCATTTGGAAAAAAAAAAAAGAAAAAAAAATGTTTAAAAGGGATCTCTGAGATCCCTGGGGATCGTTCAGGACAACCTGCTGTTCAGAGCAGTGTTGGCTTCTAAGTTAGACCAGGCTGCTCTATCTTACCAAGTCAAGGGTAACTATTCTACAACCACTCTGGACTGCTTGCTCCAGTGCATTCCCAGTGCAAAGAGTTTTTTTTCTTTTGTCCAGTCAGGATTTCCCTGGTTTATGACCATTGCACCTTGCCATTCAATGTGCACTACTGACAGAAGTCTGTCTTGTTCTTTCTACAGTCACCCTTCAGTGGAATTCTGCAGCAAGACCAAATAAAATAATGTCCTTCAGCCTCAAAGTGTATATACTCCTTGTTTCTGCCCCCTAATCATCACAATGACTTGCTCCACCTTATTGTGCACTCTGAGACATAAATTTCGTGGAAAAAAAATCACTTCCCTTAACTTTTTAGTATCATAGAATGGTCTGTGTTGGAAGGGACCTTAAAGATTCCTAGTTCCAAGCCCTCTGGCAGGGATACTTTCCACTAGACCAGGTCACTCAAAGACCCATCCAACTTGGCCTTAAATACTTCAAGGGACGTGGCATCAGCTTCTCTGGGCAACCTCTTTCAGTGCCTTACCACCCTCAGAGTAAAGAATTCCTTCCTAACGTCTAATCTAAATCACCCCTGCTTTAGTTTAAAGCCATTATCTCTTGTCCTATCTCTTCACTCCCTGATAAAAAATCACTCTTGGTCTTTTGTATAAGCCCTCTTGAAGTACTGAAAGGCCCCAATGAGGTCTCTCTGGAACCTTGTCTTCTCCAAGCTCAACAAACTCAACTGTCTCAGCCTATCTTCCTTCAAAGCAGAGGTCCTCCAGCCCTCTGATCATCCTCATGGCCCTCCTCTGGATTTGCTCCAACAGGTCCTTTGTGTACTGTGGACCCTTGAGCTGAAAGCTGGACTTCAGACTCTCATAAGAGTGGAGTAGAGGGGGAGAATCACCTCCCTTGACCTGTTGGTCATGCTTCTTTTCATGCAGCCCAGGATTTGGGTAGTCTTCTGGGCTGCAAGTGTACATTTGCTGCTCAGGGTGATGTTCTCATCAACCACAAAAACCCCAAGTCCCTTTGCTCAGGGTTGCTCTCAATGCATTCTCCACCCAGCCTCTATTTGTGCTTAGGATTGCTCTGACCCAGGTGCAGGAACTTGCACTTGGCCTTGTTGTACTTCATGAGGATCACACATGCCCTCCTCCCAAGCCTGTCTCTTTGAATGGCATCACTTCCCTTTAGCAAGTTGACTGCACCACACAGCTATGTGTCATCAACAAACTTGCTAAGGCTGCACTCAATCCCACTGTCCATGTCACCAACAAAGATGCTTTGCTATGCTGTGCAATGCTTTGACTGATAACCCTATATGGTTATATATAAAGTTTATCGTGAGGTTTATCACATCTTCAGCAGCTGAAGCATGGTCACCTTGCTGTCTGACAGGCCCCTGTTCCCTTTTCCTTGTTCAATCAAGCTTTGTATATCCTCACCAAATTTCTTTTTAGGGTGTGACTATGTTGCGTCATTATATGAATTACAGGTATTCCTATAGGTATTATAGGAATTCAGAGCTATATCACAGAACTGGGGAAGTTTAGAACAGACCAATAAGTAAAGAATAAAAAGATCAGATCAAACTACCTACCGCTTCTCTTCTTTCTTCTCTACTTTCTTCCTCTCTCTCTCTCTCTCTCTTTTTTTTTTTTTTTTTTTTTTTTTTCCTGCATTTCCCTGCATTCCTATTTGCTAAGACCTGGAGCTTTTACAGAGTTTAGATTATATGGTAAGGTTAAGTCATGTTTTTCCTTCTTCTTGCTCATTATTATACATTGTTTTTTTATGGATGAATATATTTTAAATGGGTAAAGTAACTTGTCACAATAAAATTCACATAATTATTCCTTTTGTATCTCCCCTGACCAAAAGCCTCTTAAAGGAGTTGCAGACAGAGAATGTCTATATATTTCATCAATGACTCAGCTCACATCCTAAGATACACTCTTACCTTAGTCTGCCCAGTCTGTGTTTATGACACTAATAACATCAGTAAGAATACTTAACAGTAATACAATCCACTTGCTGGATGATGGTATGAGTCAGCAGCTTGGCTTGGGAACTTCAGATGACTCAAGCTTATACAAAATGGTTGATGATGCATGCATGACTATGCTTTTCAGAATAAACCAATAAATAAGAAAGTTAATAGGCAATTCAAGGGCTTGTTGCATCACTGCTGCAAATACTGCCAACCAGATATAAGGAAGGCACAAATGATGATATGGACTACAGCAATGATATTCCTGCCAAACACTTGAGTACAGAGGTATACAATTGCTCTTAGTGGCAAGACAAAGAAGAAACAGTATTCACAGCTGTCTTTATAGGCTGCTATGAGCTGATACCGCTGCCATTCAATATGATACATTTTATTCCAATATTTTAGCTATTCTACCTGGCACTTCTGGTGGTTGGTAATTTCACAATATAAATAAGGCCAAAGCAGTGTGCATATATTTATACAGGTTATTAAATCATCCTAGTGTGATCAGAGGTGGGGTGTGACTGGTACTCACTGTCAAGTGCATAAGCTTTTTACAAGTGATCATTTCATCATCTTTTTTTTTTTTTTTTTCTTTCTGTTTTTCTTTTGACTTTCCTTCATCCCAAGATACAGATTTTCTACATTAGCTGCAGTTGTAGTTCCCTCTTACGCATACTGGGTCTGATATTTTACTATGAAGCCATGCATGTAACATCAAGGTATCCTGTGCTCTCAAACCAAAGTCTAAGAGGACAGGAGTCATCTACCAAATGTGAGGTTCATTTGGCATCTCTTTCAGCCAATGAAGTTAGTAAGGCACTTTGGTGACATATTTTCTTCTAAAGTAGATATCTAGAATAAGTCAAATGCCTGATGGCCTAGTGTTGTTTATTTTTTTTCTCATTTACTATAAACTAAGCTTAAACTAATCAAGATACAGATACCTACACAGTAAATACCTAACTACCTGAGATGAAGTTCACTCCACATCTGTGACCACTAGTGAATTTATTTAGATTTTAAAGTGATTGAAGATAAGAACCTACTTTCTCAACAATATTCTTATTTTATGAAATGCATTGGTTCCTGTTCCTTTTTTATTTTTTCAAACAGTTGTTGGGGAAGCATAAAGCTTTACAGTGAAATGCTGACATGCTGACTCTTCTGAATTGAATGAGATTTTTTCACTGATTTTAAAGGTGTGAAGTGTCTTATTCTATTTTTAATTAAATCTTGCATGGTTGTCAAGAGCTGGGCCATGTGGGTGTTCAGTGTTATACTTTGCATTTGGCAACAGTACACATCTATACTGTAAGTGCAAAAAAGTGTGAGGCAGTAGAAAATAATTCTCCAATAATCTCTGGATTTTTTTATTATTATTATTTCCATCCCCTAATAATAATAATAATAAATAATAATAATAATAGCCACATGATTTTATTATTTTTTTTTTTTTTCTGTTTTTCTCATCCCATGGTTACTCCACCTTGAGATTGCTTTCTTGCAAAGACATAGAGGAATGACAGTACAGCCTTATTTCAATTTTTGTTATCTTCCTGTAATTTTAAATGAGAATTTAAATCCCTAAATGTCAGATTTCAGGATATATTTAGATAAGGTTAGTGATCTAGTCTGGAGTTCTTTTCTGATGTGTATGAAAGCTGTGAAGAGCAGCTATTGTGCCCCATTCCCAGAGCCACTGTTGCAACTGGACCTCCAGTTACTTCAAAAGCAACAAAGATCCTTTGGGGGCATATTATTATAAGTCACTGACAGAACAGCAGAACAGCTGATGCACCAATTTTACATATGACAAATGGCTATGATAATTTTTTAATGTGTCTATTCCAAAACCCCATCATCCTGGTTTACTTTATTCCTGTAAGGGAAACAAAGACAGAACAAGGACTTAAGGGGTTAAAGGAGGACCTCTCTAGTCTTTCCTCTAGTGCACAAGGGAACTGTGACTGTCCAACAGCCCTAGATAAAGAAACAGAGGTCTCAGACACATGGGTGTATGAGTGCCTAACAATAAGTAGTAACTGCATTTCAGACCTGACTTGCTGCACAACTGTAACTATTACAGTTTATTAATAAAGGAAGACTAAGCTGTTATCTATGCCTGTTGTCATCCATGTCTGTTTTCTTGCAAATCTGCCTGATGCATAGGATTGTTTCATTTTATATATGTCTGGCTCATGTCAGTATTTAAGAACTTTATGAGTGCACTATATTTAAACTGCATTTTGTCAAGCCAGGTTTAGAAGCACTGTTTAAGCAGACTACAGACATAAAACAAAACCATTCTTCTGCACTGCTTGAACAGATATGATATATATATATGTATATATATATATATATGTATATATATATATATATATATATAATGTAGGCCTAAGCAAATATAAAAAATATTTATAGCTAACCAAACAAAACCGAAGTGGCAAAGGCAAATGTTATGTTTGCATGTGTCTTCTAGGCTTTTTTGACTCAAAACTACCTTTTTCAGCAATGCTGGTAAGCGTCCTCTTTCAAATGGAAATGTGTATCTGAAAAGATTTCCTGAAGGTACTTTAAGGTATGACCTTTATTTCTCAGATTGAGAGGAAGCCACTCTGGCTACATACCAATAAAGCTACTTGCACTGAATAGGACACTTAAATGGGATAGGTGGATTCTGCATGGAAGTCTCCTTTGTTCTGGGTGAGACTTCTAAACTAAGGTGGTAAGAACCCAAGGACAGAACTCTGCTGGTGGTTATCAGTTAAGAAGCCCAGGCTTTACTGTGGTGCTTTTGGAGACAGACCTAGTGGGTGTGGAGTTGCACAGGTGATACAAGTAGTTGAGCATATGATTTATAAATTACAATAAGATACAATGAACTGCTATGCAACCACAGCTATTAGGCAAAATTTCTCTTATCAGCACAAGATTTCTAAGATCATTGCATTCTGGTATGCTAGAGGGAAAACTATCAAGCTCTTTTGCAGCAGTTCATTGATATAGAGCTCTAAAGTCAAGATTTCTATTGAAATGAAACCTCTGAAAGCTTTTCTTACACTGATGGATAAAGAATGTATAAAGAGCACACTCAGAGAAGCCAATGTCATAGTACAAAAGAAAAAGTAGCTTTTTTTTTTTTTTTTTTTTTTTTAATATATATAACTCTTCAGATAACTTGGGAAGTTTAACACAATGAAAGTCTTAATAGGGGAGAAATATGGAAATATGAAGTTATCTCATGCTGAAGTATTGTTAGAAGAAGGTGGTCCATTAGTGGAAAGAAGCAGAAAAGACTACATTCTCTTTATAAATAAACTCTAAGGAAGCCTAATATGAAATTGCCACAGTGGTAACTGTGCTGTATAACCTCACATTTAAATTTGTCTTGTTACCACAGGAAAGGAAGATGATAAATGTAATGTCATTTTCACAAAGATATTTACAAGAAATCTATATGAATACAGACACTGGTCTGAGTACATTTGGCTTTTGTACCGAGCAAGGCAGTCAGAACTGCAACAAAGAATAGAACTAAGTGAATATGTGTTACAAAGATAGTCAATACAGTTTCTGTAGAATGAAGTCCCACAAATTTTGCAGAGGTCTTTAGTAACATCGATGAACTTGTCAGAAGAGTTTGTAATACTATATGTGGATTTCCAAAATGCTTTTGACAAGCTCATTTGGGAAAGAGGAACAGTCATGTCACAGATAAATATTTAACTGAAAGACAGGAAACAAAGGTAGAAAAAGAGATCAAACCCTGCAGTAGATATTGTAGTTAATGTCAAGAATCATATGGGGGTTTGCATTGGACCTAGGTTGCTCATTCTATTCACGAACTGCCCATAGCAGGCATGAAGAGTAAATGACAGTGCTGGATGAAGATGCATAATTATATAGGCTACTCAAAACTAACACAGACCGTGAATACCTGAGAATTTGAATCATGAGACTGATTGGTAATGAAATAAATTGAAAAAATATAATAAATGTGAAATCCATATATAAAAGCAATTTTACATAGAGAAAAGTAATCTTAACTAACCATATACCACAGTAGGCTAAAAATTAGCTACTATTTTGCAGGTACTCTATGCCCATGACATTGAATCCTTGTGAAAACATCACAGCAATGCTCAAAGATGTAAATTGAATCTTAGAATTTACTAGAAAAAGAAGTGTTGTGGTTTAACCCAGATGGCAGTGAAGCAACACACAGCCGTTCGCTCACCTTCCCTGTGGATATCAGTAATATATGTATATAGGCATGTCTACATGCAATATAATGATAAAAAGTCAGTACAACTTATACAGTCTATGCAAATATCTGTTTTAAAGCAGGAACTTGGTAAAAATTGGGTAGGAAAATGTTGGTTATCATTTCTCATGCTGCAAGAAGTGGAGAGCACTTAATTTCTTAATAATACAATACAATACAATAAATAAAAAATAAAATAAAATAAAATAAAATAAAATAAAATAAAATAAAATAAAATAAAATAAAATAAAATAAAATAAAATAAAATAAAATAAAATAAAATAAAATAAAATAAAATAAAATAAATATATTTTTCACATAATGCATTCTGTATCTCAATGTCTTAGGATGGCTTTTATAACAAAAATAAACAATTCAAGGCAATAGTATATTAAGTCACTGAAGTCATGGAGAGATATTAATGCATAACCATACAGACACAACCTGTAGTTTTAAGAAGGCCAAACTGACAGGATGTTGCAAGCTCATAGGACTTTCAAGAAGTTTCACTAAGTCCTTTTCCCATCTCAGATTAAAACTGGATGATTGAGGAGTGTTACTATTTCATATGTGTCGAGAGAGCAACATAGAATCTTTGCTGGTAGCATGAAAGGATGAGCACATGCCACTTATGGGTTAACACTTATATAGCTACTACTGATTCTTTGGTAAAAAGTTTAATGGAACAGCATCTTGGCAGGAAAGGAAATTCTGGGAACTACCATTTGCTGAAAGAGATGATACAGTCTCACAGTGTTTTATGTTGTATTTGAATTCAATGGAGAATCATTTTGTTTTGTGTATCAAGGTGTTCTTGACAGTTCAACTGCAGGAGTAAATGGGGTACTTGATATAGTGGAGCAGTGTCTGGTTAAAATTCTAACCACAGTGGGATATTTTAAGGGAATAAAAGACCACTTGTCCTTACGAAAGGAGCTGTATTCCTCACTGAGGAATAGAAAATCCTTTCCCTTGAGCAAAACTTTTTGTCTCTGCTGTTACTGCACTCTTACCATACCCTTAGGTTTCACTTTGTAAAACAGAATTATAGGAGTCAAGGAATAGGTTTTTATTGCATTCATGTAATTAATTTATTAATTTATCTTCTATAAAGACTGTTTGCTAAACTTCTGGTGTTGGCTTAGTTTATCATGTGCTGTTACTTCAATTACATATAACTTCATATAATATAGCAAATGTCATATCCATATACAATATTATAATATGTTAGTTTGACAAAGAAAAATATAGCTTCAATAAAAAAAATGTTCTTATAACTTAGCTGTTTATTCTAAATTAACTGATTGTGATACATTTTAACACATGAAAAAGACAAATGAAAGAGAAACTTTATATACAAATATATCCATAATTGTGTCATCAGTAAATAATACAATCTTCTCGTTAAAGTAATTACTCTAACAAAAGGTAATTCTGCAAAGTATGAAAGGAAATCTGTGAAGGAATTTTTAAATCACTAAAATATTTAGGTTAGATGTAAAATTTACATACTAATGCCATGCAAATGAACCACATAATTGAAACAAAATACTAAGGGCAAGTTTATAATGGAAACAAGGAAGTGAAGTAGGCAGAATAATCAAAAATTGACTGCTTCTAAAGTAAAAGCCAGAATTTATACAGGAAGGTGTAATATTGCATGCATATGGCTAGTTTTGCAGTTATTTCTGTGCCAGTCCCTAATTTGTCAAAATCTTGTATTTATTTTGCATTGATTATAGAAGGAACAAGGAAGTCAAGACATGAAAATATGAGAAATTTTATCTGCACTTCTTCATTTCTCATCCTGGATAGACACTTCACCTGCTGGCAGAGCTGATCTGTCTTTACAGAGACCAAGTGTTTGCTGGGGCCTGAAAGATGTAATGTGACCAATGTCTGAAAGTTCTTTCAAAGCCAGAGTTAGGGTCATTTAAGTTAGAAGAATATATGCGATATGATATATGATGTGAAGGATATCTCTGATGTGATTAAAACCATCGATTCATGTAATACTAAGTTTTAAAGAAAACTGCATACATTTGGTATTGTATTGAATTGTACATGGTGATCACAAAGACCTTGCTGAGGTTATTTAAAAAGATGTTTGCTGCATTCAGTGGAAGAAGAGTTTGAATTCTAAAATTCATTAAATCTTCATTCACTGGAGACCAACATCAGCTCCTTACGTTTGGCCTATATGTCTCCTAATGAAATATTAAAATTCTGTATTAAACCAAGGAAATTATTTTAGCATTATGTTTTGGAGAGTACAGATGGGACTTGAAATTAATGTTATCTGTTATTAAAACAATGAATCTGTCTCCTTGTCAGAAACACAAGAGGAAGTAAATACTGCAAAAGAGAACAACTGGTTTTGCAAAGAATTTGCATTTGATTTCTTATGATGAATTCCAGAAAAGAGGCAGCACTCTTTAGCTTGTAGTTAAAGAACTCAGAGAGGGAGGTTTAGGGTTTCCACAACCTTGTTCTAGAACAACAACTTCTTTATTGTAAAATACAGAAACAATCTTGAAATCTGAACTGGAACCCAGGACTCACTCAAAGGCCTTCTGTCCTTTGCTCAAAAAAATATGAGAATTAAAGGTTTTAAGTCCTTTGCTCAAAAAATCTATGAGAATTCTTCCATTTAGTGCCACAGTTTTACTGGGAGGAATAGTGTCTTACCATTTAAATGCTTATATTCTTTATTAATTCTGTCTCTGTAGTAATAACATTTTTCTTCTTCCTTTTATCTTCTCACAAGAGTTTGAATCACTCCTGTGCCTCTCTAATCTAAGACTAGCTTTTAGTAATGCTACAGTTCCATTACCAACAACTATAATTGGAAAAACATCTCTGTCTTTTTAATGGTGTAGTTTTTCTTGTCTAATACTCCTGCAAATCAATATTAGTGTGAATATTTAAATCTACAAACTCTGCACTTAGTCTATTTGAAAAGCTGTTTTCTTATTCGGTTCCTCCTCCCAACCTAGTCAAGTTAAAGCTGTAGAAAAGTGTCAGGTATGTGATTTATTCTCAAAGCTTTTAGCTTTAATAGCCCTATGCTGTATGGCATTTATTTATTTATTTATTTATTTAGTGAAGTAGTGAACATATTTGTTCTTAAGGTGCATAGGAAATAAATTCATAATCTGAGTGAATGACAGATTCTCAGGTGGAGGAGAAATGAAAGTTGGAGAATACATTTAGCTGGGGACTTTCCCCCTTATCCTTAAATAAAAACAAACAAATACAAACACACACGCACACAAAAGTAAAACAAACAAACAAACAAATAAAAACACCCTAAGGCTTCAAAAACACTGCTGTTTATTTCTCAAGCCTCTTTTTCATCCTTTTGTTTCCTTTTCCTGTCTCCAGGAAATACATTAATGTTTTAAACGTACAGGTTGGGAAACTACTGAAATGTATTTCAGAAGCAAACTGTTTGTTCTTTGAAAGGAATCCCGACTGTCAAGTTTCTCTGGGCAAGCTATTCTATACATGTGTACTGTTGTCTTTGTTGTGTTCAGTGATGCAGAGGCTGTCACAACAAATATATATGACTGAAAATATACTTCTCTCATCTGAGAATGACTTCTGTCTTTTGAAGGACATATTTACAATGCTTATTTAAACACCACAGACCATTAATGCCTTTTGGTCTATCTTTATGGATTTTTTGTTCATATATAGTTAATCCTTCTTTGTTATTTCTTTATGAAATAAATACTCAAAGGCTAAAGTACAGATTGGGATTTAGTATACAATTAATCCAAAAGAAATCCAAATCCCTCCTCAGAAGGTGATATGCCCAGTTATCCAAAATATTATGTGCATTACTTTCAACCAGCTATTTACTTCTTTTAGGTTGAGGGGTGGTTTTGGGGCAATGTTGACCATAGCCAAAAATCTATGAAGGATCCAGATATACAGATCTCATTTTAGAGGAAGGAAGATGAAGAAAGTGCTGGGCAACAGCCTATAATCTGAAGCTGATCCTCCTACACATAAAGAAAAGCGAAAGAAAGGAGAAAGTGTCCTCCAAAAGAACATTTGGAGAAGCTAAGTTAAATTGCTGACTGGACTCTCTCACCATCAGTTTTTGTTGATATGCATAACCAGTTTTCTGCTGATATCTCTATTCAGTTCTTTATTTCTTAAGCAAAAATAGTTATGGTTAAATGTCTTTGTGCTCCACAATGCATCCACTATATACCTTGGAAGAGGTAACCTATATCTGTCACTTCTAGACTTTTGTTTCTGTGATCATTTGGAAAACTCAGGAAAACACTCAGGAAAACTGAAGATGTTTGAGAGAGGTCATTAGTATTGTCTTCTAAGTTTCCTAATCCCAATAAATGGACATGTGAGTTTTTTGTGCTATGTGAGCTTCGGGAATTATTCATTAAGAGGAGCTCACACACATCTATGACAGTTCTCTTCCCTCTAATGCCTGGTTTCTAGGTAACATAGTTCATAACTCAGCAGAGCAGTACATAGAGAGCTAATTCAGACTGTATGAAATCTCCTGCTTATGTGCTTTCTCCACACAATTACAAGGAAAAAACATGATAGAAGATTTCTCTGCCTTCTCTCCTTCGTGCACAACCTCCTAAATGATGGACAGAGACAGTGTGATGGAGGCAGCCAAGGCATCTCTGTGGAGAATACACTTTCCTATTCACCTTTGAGGTTAGCTGCCAGAAGTATTTTTTTTTTTAATTAGTTTCTAAGAATATCAGCTAGTACAAATACTACTTTTTCTGTGATTTCAAAGAGAATGTTACATTTCTGATCTGTAATTGAAAGTATACAGTTTACATTTAGAGTTTTTTCTATTCCCTCTTGTCCTATCGACAGTCTGTTTTCTATTAAAGTCTTAAGTGCATCATTGCATTTAACTGCTGCTGTTCTTTACAGACAGTAGGATCTGGAAAGAATAGTAGTATACAGATATCAGCTCATAAAGCATAATACAAGTTTACTTACTGAGAATCAAAGGCTAGTAAACCTGCTTTCTGTTCTCTCCTAAGATGTAAAATATGTTTCATCTTATTTCAGAGGTTCAATAGCTGTGTCTATCACTACTGTTTTAATTTATTAATATGTCAAAAAGTGGAAAGCTTCTGTAAGTCACACTCATGTAGAAGTACCAAACAAGTAAACAAAAACAAATACAGTTCTGCTTCCCTAGAACATTATCAAAGACATGTATTTATTTGTGTGATTATAAAGAGAATGAACAGCAATTCTTGGGTTTGTAAAGTCCTTGAATATTTTCAGTTTTCTGTAGGGGGCAGCAGAATCTAAACAAAATAAATATCAAAGTTGTGAGGTTGGGGTAGCATAAACACTGAATTACCTGTTTTTCAGTTTGAAGGTAAGTAGGTAGCATATAGCTGATTTGCCACAAAATTAGCAACATTCCCTAATTGTAATTCTTTACATTAACAAACACAGGCTCTGTGCATTTCTTTTTATCTAATCTTGTTTTATATACAGAGCTACTGAAGCTGAACAAAACCAGTGAGATAAAATTAATACACAAATTGTTTTTCCTTCCTTTGGGCAGAAAAATGAAATTTACAAGGAAAATGCAATTATATATAAATATTTATGAAACCAAAAAAAAGTCAAACAACATCAGTAGGGTTTTGTAATAATATATAATGTAATAATTAATATATGTGTGAAGTAAAAAAACAACAACAACAAAACACAAAATCCAACCACCACCAAAAAAAGTTAGCCGATTTGATTTTCGCTACATCCCAATGGAGAACTTATTCTAGAATAGGAACATTTTGCTATTTGTTATTTTCCATAAATAATTTGTAAATGGAAATTCAGAGTGTGAGGAAAATGAATTTAGTTTTTAATTAACTGGAAATACAGAGCAGTTCTACATTTTCTGTCATGGAAATAATGAAATTAAAGGCACAATACCAGGACATCTATTGCACCTACCCTGAATGGTAAGGTTATGGTAAAAATATATTAAGAAAGCAATAAGGTAAATTATTTTCTTTATTATTCTGTGGGCAGAATCTACTCTGGTCTTAGGTTTAAATGATATGACTCTAAGTAAAGAGTAGCATTTTTCATTTAATGAGACTTCTCAATGGACAGTGTGTAATCATGTGACTAGAAAGCTGTAGAATTCATTCTCTCTCACTATTACAGCAGTTGGTCTTTGATAGAATAATTTGACTGTGTAGCTGTAGGTAATTAAGTGCAAGCAGTACCCGCAATTCATAATACATTGCTTAGCAGAGGTTCTTTCCTTCCTTCCTTCCTTCCTTCCTTCCTTCCTTCCTTCCTTCCTTCCTTCCTTCCTTCCTTCCTTCCTTCCTTCCTTCCTTCCTTCCTTCCTTCCTTCCTTCCTTCCTTCCTTCCTTCCTTCCTTTCGACTTTCATGGTTTTACTTGATTAATGAAAGATTTCTGAGTCTCCCCAAGATTTTGATGAGCTACTTCTGAAAACTCTACTGAGAAGTTGATAAAATTATAAAAACTACAATTTCAAAACTACAGCAGTTGCAGGAACAACAAATTTGTACATAGTAAAATGTTTTCTTGGTGACACAATAAAACTATGGTACAGTTTACCAATACTTTTTAAAGCACAGAAATCAGTGCATTAAAATGGAGATATTTCCACACTGTGGCACACACAGAATCAAGTTTAATCATAAATTAAAACTGTTAAGTTAAAATCCACTTATAGAATTAAAAACAATGCTTAACATGCAGTGGGAGGCAGTTATAAATGCTTACATCTCAATCTAAGTATGTGAGATGAATGTTAAACTGCCTTGTAATAAGAAATTCTTTCCTTGAAGCCCAATAGCTTTCTCACATTGATGCGGTTTGAAACTAAATATTAAGCTGTTATGCAATGCAGTAACAGCAAACTTCAGAACATTCATAGAGTCTGTTAGCAAAATCACCACAGTAGGATTTAGTTTTCCTCACATAAGAGTTACTTATCCAGCCAGAAAGAAACTTTGAAATGAATGAATAGAATTAAATGATTCTACAGGCAAAGGTAACATTTTTCTCCCTCAGTATCCTTCCTATGATCAGGTAAACACAGCCACTTGAGGCCCAAATGTGTTTTCAGTAGGTGTTTGGTGCAGGCAGAGTGGAACACTGAATTCCTAGAACCTACTATTCGTTAGTAAGAACAGATATGAATTCTCCTCATTCCCAAACATGCTTATTAAGAAAAAAAGTGTTTGTTTCTGTGTAATATAAATGTTTCCACTCAGAATTTAAGATCAAGATAAGTACACAAATGGGACACATGGGACATTTCTAATCTCTGTAGTTTTATTTATTTATTTATTTTTCATCCCCAGTAGACCTTCTAGTTTGTTGGATTGGTGGACACCCTATTTCAATAAAAATGAAGACTGGGTAGAAACATGTTGACAATAACATTAGTGGTGGTGCTTTTTTTTTTTTTTTTTTTTTTTTTTTTTTTTTCTCTCAGACTTCTTTGGATTACACTCTTTTGTCTTGTAAGTACATACTGCAGAAATCTAATCTAATAACAATAAAGTTTTGCAGTTTTTAGGTTTTAAAGAGAGAAAAAGTGAAAGAGAGTAAATGGTCATTATTGCTTGTTTCCTACTAAATACATTTCAGAATCAAATTAGCAGAAGGGTATTATGATACACCAGTCTTCCTGGTTAAAAACTCAACTTTCTTCTGCTATACACATAGGAAGATCTTATCTTTCACGTCCAGAGAGAATGCAAACATACTCTAATATAAATGAAGAAGAGTAAATCTTCATTAGATGAAGATTCCTCATTTTATGATACTTCCTCATTTTCTTATAATCATGTACTAGAATTTATGTATAGTTGACAGCCTTAGCCCACTGTTCTTATTTCAGAAAGCCATGGGTAAGGAGGAACTTCACAAACTGGTCATATCCAGGAGGTAGGAGATGTTTTTGCTCTGTTAAGTTTTTTTTCACGTCATTGTAGGATGGAACTTCATTGATCATTCAAACTTCCAAGTTCAACCTTATTGTCCCTGTTACTTCACTTCCTTGTGCAGAAAGGAGAGGATACATAGCTTTACCACTGTTGCACAGAATTGCACAATCATGGGAGATGTGCAGATCATGAGCTTCATCCTGGCTCTTTGTGATTGTAGTAAGTCTAAAGCCTAACTACAACTTCCGGGTAATGACCTCTCATGAAAAGCAAGGATCCTTGAAACCTTCACATACAGAATTATTGAATTGTACATAATCATCTATATCATATTTTTTCTTCCTTTCACTTACACAATATCTATGTGTAACAGTATATCTTCCTTACACAATATCTATGTGTAACAACAGGACTAGCATGAGTCTATGTACTGCATATATGCAGCAGGTAGTGAGTAGGAATCCTCCAAAGATCTACTGCCAATCATTGTAAGTTACATTTTTTTTTCATTCGTTGTATGCATTTGATGTATTTTAAGAGATTTCAGTGACAACTAATTTGAATTATATTTCTGAACACTTTACATTCATACATTTTATGAAAAAAAGCAATAAATACAAATATATAATACTAATATATAGTAAATAATAAACAAAAATAATAATAATGAACTGTGGTGGAATAAGAGCTAGCCTCAAAAAGTGTATACATCAGCCACAAACATTTGAAGGTTTTCAAAGAACTTTTGGTTTAAAAATTGTCTATAAACAGATCATGAAATATAGACAGCTTGTCTTGATTATTCATATTCAAAATTGCTAATATACAAGATAAAAAGCTTATACTGTTTCTAATGGTGTTTCTCTTTTTTATCTCTTTGTTTATAAGATTTGTATCTCTCTGTATAGCAATAAAGGATAAAAATACATGATTTTTATTTTTCCTTTGTGAATTCAGTGTGCTTACAGCACAAGGTCTACTAACCTACATAAAATAGTCAAAAATTCTTTCTATGTCCAACCCTCTTTCTTTTGATATCTTCAATTTTGGGCCCCTTGCTACAAGAAGGACATTGAGGTGCTTGAGCAAGTCCAGAGAAGGGCGATGAAGCTGGTGAGGAGTGTGGAGAACAAGTCTTACGAGGAGCGGCTTGTTCAGCCTGCAGAAGAGGAGGCTCAGGGGCGACCTTATTGCTCTCTACAGGTACCTTAAAGGAGGCTGTAGTGAGGTGGGGGTTGGTCTGTTCTCCCATGTACCTGGTGACAGGACGAGGGGGAATGGGCTAAAGTTGCACCAGGGGAGTTTTAGGTTAGATGTTAGGAAGAACTTCTTTACTGAAAGGGTTGTTAGGCATTGGAACGGGCTGCCCAGAGAAGTGATGGAGTCACCATCCCTGGAGGTCTTTAAAAGACGTTTAGATGTAGAGCTTAGGGATATGGTTTAGTGGAGGACTGTTAGTGTTAGGTCAGAGGTTGGACTTGATGATCTTGAGGTCTCTTCCAACCTAGAAATTCTGTGATTCTGCGATTCATTTTTAGTCTGTTCTGAAGGTTCATAGAGTCATAAAAATTAAAGACTGGAAGAAAACACTAAAATCAACCACAACCTTTCTTGGGGGGGGGGAGGGCTGGTGATGGATGACACTGCTGTCAGTCTTTTCTTTGTGTTAGCCTTTGAAGTCATCATATTCAGGAGAAATATAGCTAAATGAAAGAAATATTAAGAAATGAATGGAAGCTCAGGTTTGATTGTAACTGTACAAACAGAAGGGTCCTTACATGTAGAATCTGAGTTTTGAAACAATAAAATTTTACTTTTTTAACTGTCTGCTCTTCTGACTCAACATCTATAACTAGTCAGAGGGTAAGGAGATCACAAAGTGTTCAAAAGAAGTATTTTTCATAGAATTAATAATTCTATGCATTTCTATCCAGATAAATAACTACCTTATACCCTTATACCTTTTTATTTATTTTATTTTATTTTATTTTATTTTATTTTATTTTATTTTATTTTATTTTATTTTATTTTATTTTATTTTATTTTATTTTATTTTATTTTATTTTATTTTATTTTATTTTATTTTTTCTCCCTGTATCTTTCATTTAATTAAAAAAAGTTGCAGGGCGATTCCCTCCTGATCAAGTGTTCCCTTGCAGGTATATTTCTGCACAGGGATTGCTGCTACTATCATAATTCTTCTTGCTGCCCAGGATTAAAATACAACAAAAGTAATACAAATGAGACACATGGTTTCATGAGAGCCATATTCAGGTCCCTAAAGAACTATAATTTGAGCACTACTGCCTTAGAACATCGTTATTCTAGGCCATAAGTTTGCTGAATGTTGTTAGAAGACCAGACTATACATTAAACAGTGTTCTGCTTTGTATTTTCACTACAATATCCAAATTTTTGAAATAGAATTTCTTGACTTAGAAAGAGAAAGACACAGTTACAGATATTTAAGACTTCCTAAATCTTCATTTATCTAACTTGATTTATAACAAGGGTGGACTTTATTATGAATTTCTAACATTGGTTAGGAGGATAGAAAATTCACCAAAGGGGAAAAAACTCCTTTATTTAATTTGCATATAAAGTAAAAGTGTCAGCATAAAGACAGATTCACAGTGACACTTTCTTATCATAGAATCATAGGATATCCTGGATTGGAAAGGACCCACAAGGATGACTGAGTGCAACTTCTGGCTTCATACAGGACTATCTAAAAATCAAACCGTATATATGAAAACATTGTGTTTCTTAAGTCTGGCAGGCTCTCTGCTGTGACCACTGCCCTGGGGAACATGTTCCAGAACCCAATCACCCTCTCAGTGAAGAATCTTCTCTCAACACCCAGCCTGAACCTCCCCTGTTGCAGCTCCATGCCATTCTCTTTTGAATTTACAAAAAAAACAATGCACTGATGGTTTTGGAAATGAAGATGCTGTACATTAATTTAAGCTAATGTCCTTTTAAAAAGTCATAACTCCCCGAGGACAGAAAGCAGATGTTGTAACCTTGGCAGATGGCTTTGGAAGAGGAAAATATTAGAACATATCTGAGAATATTTTACCTAGTTTTACCCTTTATACATCCCAGAACTGACAGCTAAAACTATGCATACACACACACCACACACACACACACACAAACATAAAGCAAAATTGGCTTGATTTCCAAAGAGAAAATATAATTTCTCTTTGATCATAAAACCAATTGAGATGGTTCAGAATGTAATAAATGGCTCAGTCTTCAAAACAGGACTATAATCAAAGTTTACAATTTATTAAAGGAATAGAGGTAAGCAAACAGTGCTGGCTGCGCCAGGAGTCTCTGCTCCACAAAGACACACACCAGTGACATCAAGCAGCTGATTTTTATGCTCCTAGGCTAATACATATTCATTACTACTTCTAAAAAAACCAAGGCTAATTAGTTTCCAGAATCCAAACCCTCCTACTGGAGCATGTGTATCAGTCTCCGGTGGTTCCTCTGTAGGTCTCTAGGGGTCTCTCATGCTGAAGGCTCATAGTCTTCCTCCCTCTTGTCCTTCTCCTTTGTCCAACTTAGCTGTATGTCAGAGACTTGTGCAGCATCCCCTGCAAGCTTTGTCTTTTAGTTGTTCTTCAGCTCTCCCCGTCTCCTTAATCTCCTGGCCAGATATCAGAGACTTGCATAGTGTCCCATGCAATAGTCATAATAGTTAGCAGTTATTCTGAAACCCCTCCAGATATCAGAGACTTCGTGGAAAAGCCTACAAATACATTTCCCTTTAAACTCTCTATTGACACGAATTGCTAAAACATTCCTAAGAACTATATACATTAACCACTTTGTTTTTCTTAGCCTTGTGGTTATACAAGGGTATGTAAGACAGAAGGTCACATTCATCATACCATGCGGCCCTAGCATTGTTCCATACTGACACGAATCAGATGAACATATTTCACAAGAACAAGCGTCCATCTGTCCCAGTATTTTGTCTCCACTGGTCAAAAGTAGAGGTGAAGAAGAAGAACAGAAATAAGATAAGGCTATATTGGACTACCTCTCAGCAATTTTCCCAGTATCTCTTTTCTGTTCAGTAGATTACCTAAATTTCTGATGTTTATTTGCTAAACATCAGCCAAACATCGTTTGTCTTCCATGTATGTCTCTAGTCTATCAAACCTACAAAAACTTCTTACATCCACAGAATACTTTGGCAAGGAATTCCACCATTTTGTTTCCTGTTTAGTGGAGAGCATGTCTTTTGATTATTTTGAACTTGAACTTAAAATCAAACTATTAAGTTCACGTTTTGGACATTAGTTACCTTGAAAAAGTCAGTGAGCAGTCAGTTGCAATCTCTCCAGGTCTTCTGTCTTCTCTAGGTCATTGGTGACTTAATAGACCTCTATCCTTTTTCCATTTATTTTCCAGGCTGATGGGTCCAAATATATTCAAACATTCTTCATACAAAAAGCAAAACGTATCTTTGATGATTCTTGTTGCCATTCTCTGAACTTTCTTTAAGTCCTCATAAATCATTTTGGAGGTAAGAGACATAGCACTTTATACAGAGTTCAAGGAATGAGTGAGCCATGAATTCACCATTCTGTCTTCTATTTGGTTCTGTTTCTTTCCTAGCATAGGAATTTGAAATGGTATTTGATTTCTTTTTATTGCTAGTGGTTAATAACAAGTCCATTTTATTTTCATAGAACTGTTGTAATCCTAGTGTCTTCTTCTTCTGAATGGAAACAATCTATTCAGAACTCATCCGTTAGGAAAATTGAGTGAATTTACCAATGATGTGAAGGATTTTTTTACTTTCTTACATAAGAATATGTAAATATTTCTATTTACTTTCTTTATATAAATGAATTAAATTTGCTGTCTCATTTTCTACTGATTCAGTTCTGTTAAGCTTCTAGAATTTTTCAGTTTGGTCTTGCCTTATTGCTTTGAATAATATTAGCAATTGTTTTTCCCCACACTGCTTCCTCTGTTTTGTTTGTTTATTTTTATTTTATTTTATTTTTTTTTTCTGGGTTACTTAAGAAGCATGTTAGCACCCTCATTCTAGCCCTGATCTTTGCAGAACTCCACTGCTGAACTGCCTCTGTTGCAAGATTAATCTTTAATCCTACTATGTTCCTAAAGGATCCAATGCATTTTATAGCAATACCCCAAATTTCTTTATTCTATGACTGCTTAGTTTCCTTGAAAATATTTTGTGAGGGGCTAAAAGACTAGACATCTAAATACACTATATAAGTTGTATTTTGAGCTGTCTGAAACTGAAACTGTGAAACTATTCAAACATCTGTCATTTTAAGGACTTCTGTATGTACTTTATAGAATGTATGTACTATATAGAATCAAACTACCAAAACTAGAAACATCTTCAAGTTTTGCTGGACAGAACATTTACATGCAAAAATAAAGAGAAAACTAAATAGGATATTTTGTGATGACTGCCATTACAGTATCAGGTTATGTCAAAGATTGTTATTGCTACTTTTGGACTGAGTTTAAAATTTATTTGGAATGGGGTTTGGACATATAAGTGAACTGTATACAGATATTTCACTATATAAGCAAGTGAAATCATAATTTGTTCACAGCTCTATCAAATACACTCAAATTTGAGACTGAATTTCATTGTTATAGCTGCTTCAGGCAGATGAATTTTTGAATCATAGAATGTCTTGGGTTGGAAAGGACCTTAAAGACCATCTAATTCCAACCCTGTGCTATAGGCAGGGATGCCATCCACTAGAACAAGTTGGCCAAGACCCTACCCAACCTGGCCTTGAACACCTCCAGGGATGGGGCATCCACAACTTCTCTGGGCAACCTGTTCCAGTGCCTCACAGTGAAGAATTTCCTCCTAATGTCTAAACTAAATCTATCCTCTTTTAGTTTAAGATCATTCCCCCTTGTCCAGCCATAATCTACCCAAGTAAAGAGTCCCTCTCCATCATTTTTATAAGACCTCTTTAAGTATTGAAAGGTTACAGTGAGGTCTCCCCATATCTATCTCCCATATATATGTTGACATAAACATAATCCTGAATAACATACTCTCATAAAAAGTAGAAAGAATTGATAATCTGTGCTAAACTAAACTGTCTACGTCTAAGTAGTAATGTAATGTACAAGTAATGTAATTTATTGATTAATATCTACAGAGCACCTTGTTTACTGCTTTATGAAGAGTGTGCATGACTAGAAAGCAAAACTTTCAATCAAGTTTTTTTTATTATATTTTTTTGAATATTTCCCATTCTTTTGTGGATATTCTATTTATCAACTCACTCTAGTCAATTATCATCAAACATAATTCAAGCTGCAAAAATGCTACCACATGTTTTATTCAAATATACATATTTTTTAATTGATTTTATTTTATTTTTTTACTGTGAACTGGGATTACATGAATATCTGAGAAAGTTGCTAGAGAAATATTTTACTACCTAGTTATGATTTGAAATAATTTTAGTGCATATTCATATAAAAGTAATTGATTAACATCACACATCTACTTTTTTATGATGTGGTCAAACAAGTGAATCTTATCTAGTTAATGAAATTCAGCATTTCATGCTGATTGTCCATTAAAACTGTTTACTGGAAAAGCTACAAACAAAGATTAAGAAATTTAAAGTCAGGGTAATCAGAGTGCTCATGAACTCTGCAGAAACAAACAAACAAAAAAATATAGCAACAACCCTTTTAATTTCATTACCTGTGGATGAAGCATTCAGGGTCTAGGAAGAAGCAACGGTCTCTTTTGACTTCAGTTCTTACAGGGCAATTGGAATACAATACTGTTGTCCTCAAGTTCTGCTCATGCATGCATATAACTAAATATACATGCATACATTACAGAAGGATCTGGATAGGCTAGACTGATGGGCTGAGGTCAACTGTATGAAGTTCAACAAGGCCAAGTTCCAGGTCCTGCACCTGGGGCACAACAACCCCAAGCAGCACTACAGACTGGGAGATGAGTGGATGGAAAGCTGCCTGGCAGAGAAGGACCTGGGAGTATTGGTTGATAGTTGGCTAAATATGAGCCAGCAGTGTGCTCAGGTGGCCAAGAAGGCCAACAGCATCCTGGCTTGTATAAGAAGTAGTGTGGCCAGCAGGGCTAGGGAAGTGATTGTCCCCCTGTACTTGGCTCTGGTGAGGCTGTACCTCTAGTACTGTGTTCAGTTTTGGGCCCCTTGCTACAAGAAGGACATGGAGGTGCTTGGGTGAGTCCAGAGAAGGGTGGCGAAGCTGGTGAGGGGTGTGGAGAACAAGTCTTATGAGGCATGGCTGTAGGAGCTGGGTTTGTTCAGCCTGGAGAAAAGAAGGCTCAGGGGCAACCTTATCATTCTTTGTAAGTACATTAAAGGAGGCTGTAGCGAGGTGGGGGTTTGTCTATTCTCCCATGTACCTGGTGACAGAATGAGGGGGAACTGGCTAAAGTTGCGCCAGGGGTGTTTTAGGTTGAATATTAGGAAGAACTTTCTTACTGAGAGGGTTGTTAGGCATTGGAATGGGCTGCCTAGGGAAGTGGTGGAGTCACCATCTCTGGAGGTATTTAAAAGATGTTTAGATTTTAAACTTAGCAATATGGTTTAGTGGAGGACTTGTTAGTGTTAGGTCAGAGGTTGGACTCGACCTTGAGGTCTTTTCCAACCTAGACAATTCTGTGATTCTGTGATATACATATGTATATGCTTTTTACTGCAATAATAGCAGTAAAATAATATCTAAGAAATTTAAGGATATTTTAATATATTTAAGCCTGCAGTATATTGCTAAAATATTCGAGTTATTGTCTTTTAACTAGAAATTACTAAAAGGTAAAACAGTAGCTTAAAAAAGCTAGAAATGCTAACTTATTAGCTCAAAAGTAATTATCTGGTCTCTTTAGAATAAATTTATTAGCTAACTCTTTGGATGAAAACACATATTTACATAATATTATTTTATATGATGCACAATTTTTGTAGGCCTACAACAAAAGCAAACTCCTCACTGTCAGTGTTGTCTTTAGTCTTTCCTGTTAACTGAGCAAGTCAAAATATAAACAGAATTAATTTAATCCAATTAATGCCAGTGTCATTTATTAGTTTACTATCAGTTTGCTACACAGCCATTATTTCACACTGCTTAAGTCTTGTTTTACTGTAAGTACAAATCTTGATTTAGATACTGTTTACAGAGAAGTGAGCATTCTGGCAATACCTCTACTGCAGAATCCTGCTGGCCAAGACAGAAGTCAAAGGGGAAATCTGAGGTGACACAGCTGAGTCCTTTCTATTACTTGCCTGAAAAAGAGCATTTAATGACCCTGGTTATGTTTGCAAATTTTTGGTGGGTAACAGTCTTGCCAAATCCTGTATCTAGAAAATTTAGGGAAGAGGGCACTGAGTGGAAACAAAAGCAATTTCCCACCTCTAGCTCTGAACTAGTATTTATTAGTGTTATAGAGAAACCACATGACTTCTTGCATATCTGTTGTACCCATTATATACCATATTTCATTCTAACATCAGTGGTCAAGAGAGCTTCACATGTAAGTATTTCTAATGAACCATTGGCAATCCAATATGCAGCCTAGCCTGAGGGAAAAATTATTTGATAATCGTATGTTATTAAAATGAAACAAATCTTCAATAATCACAGTCATATACATATACATATACATATACATATACATATACATATACATATACATATACATATACAATGCCTTTCACATGAAATATTTTCTTGTCTGCATAGCTGGTGCCATGCAGAATAGAAAGGCTGTGTTCTTTGCTAAGGAAATAAAAGTTCAAAATAAATTGTTTTACTTATGTTCTTTAAAAGATAATTTAGCATACTGCCTTGTTGTATTCAATGATTGATTGATTGATAGATAGATAGATGGATAGATAGATAGACAGACTGATAGATAGATAAACCCTGTATACATTCTTTAAATGAGCTGTTTTCATTATGGTACTTTTTCGGTGTGAAATAATATCTGGAGATTTAAAATCACCCATTCCAAGGAAAATGTCTTCAAGGGTGATATCTGACAGAGGCACATCTGACTTGTATATTTATGTTACACTTGAATGCATTCCCTCTATCTTCCAGCAAAGAATGGAGCTGCTGCTGTTGCAGCTTGAAAACTTGTAAATAAATTGTGTGGTGTGGACCAGCTAGCATACCTTCTTTTGCCAAAGGAACAGCTCATTATACTACCACAGTCAGATGAAACACCTCTGGAGAGGATATAGGCTTTTCTAAATGCTTGCAAGGCTATTTTATTTTATTATTATTTTTTTTTTCCTCACACTCTGTCTTGTTTCTTCCTATTCCCAGCAATATCTTTTACAAGAAAAAAATATGGTAACTCTACAGTAACTCCACGGTTTTACAGACTGCAATTCTGATGTTTATTTTGAGTATTGCATCCATTAGAGAATGCAACAGAGATATATTTCTCTATGATTTATCCTCTGATGCTCATTTGAGGTGTACTTTTATGTTTACCTTTACAGCCATATTCATAATGATTTCAAGTAACTCAAGCTTTTGTAACCAAACCCTTCTTACATGTGCATGCACACTGGAGTATGTAGGGCATACTTAAGATCAAAATAAAAAAAAATAAATAAAGTGAAAAGATGCATTTTTATTTGGCTTCTGGGAATGTGTATTTATTTTAAAAGCATTAAAAATAACAAATGGCAAGTAAAAACAACACAGGAAAAATGAACATATCACCTTAGGACATATATATATGTATATTCTAGTAAAATTCAAAAGTGTAAAGATAAAATTCTGCCCTAGCTAAGTTGTATCAGTTTTGATTTAATGTGACTCACAATGTCACTAGACATTGTGAGTGAAAATATAAGGCAAAATTTTCTCCTAAATTTGTCTCTGTCATACCAAGACCCAGTTAAAAACAAGAGCTATTCACATCAAGATGATCAAAACAAATACCCCAGGACACAGAATTAATCACCTCTACTCCCCAACACAAACTACTTTTCCTTAGGGTTAGCCTAAAACATTATATAAAATACAGGCTCCCAGAATGGACAATGACATACCTAATCAATCATTCTCTCTCTCTCTTTTTTTTTTTTTTTTTTTTTTTTTTTTTAATCTTGATACTACAACAAAGAAAAAAAGGTCTTGCTTTCTCCTGCCTTTATATGAAGATCACTCAAATCCATGTATGACTCCTGTTGACTTCATCTGGACTGGCACTGAAAGAGCAGTATTTGTCATCAGAATAGCTTAACGGTGTCCTAAATGACAAAGTTGTGGCTCACTGATACTGGAGTTGATTCTGTGGCAGAATCATTCCCCAAAATTCCCAAAAGATATACCTTTGTCATTGTATCCTTCAGTTTTTAAGTTAAAACCATTATATTTCTATCAGCTTCAATTTATGTGTACAAATGCTTTGTATATTTGTTTTAGTCATGCTGTGGGCTCATGGTATGGAGAACAGAATTCTATTCATATTATTCATAGATGTTGCCTCCATCTAAATTTTCAGAGAGAATTTGTACCGGTGAATCCAATTAAATTAAATATATATATGTATATTCTACATGCTTTGGAAAAAAAAAATATTTGAAAACTTCCTAGGAATTTAATTGTACTCTTTTGAATATTTTGAATACTGATAGATCTAATTACATTCTGTTAAATAAAACTACAGCTTGAATATCTTCCATAGAGACTTCTGGGTTTGAGAGGAAAATCAAGAATTTTCTTTTTGCACTCTATATATTCCAGATGACAGATACAGGAACTGGGTGGGTGTTTCCTCAAAATTTACTATTTTCATTGCTTTGGTCTATCAGATAAGATAATTTAAACTTTGGATGTGCAGTCTCAACTGTTTCCTTGTGGCCCATAAGCAATAAGATTATGATGTTAAAGTAGAAAAAGTAAAGCCTTTGGAATACGAAGAAACAAAATATATGGAACCAGAGGCATTACAGAGAAGAGGGATATGATTCAGTGGGAGTTGAACATAATGTGTGAGCCAGAATTTGAAGCAAGGAAAATTATTTTAGTTCTAGTCTGAATCTTTAATAAAGATCCTCAGTCAGAGATAAGGATAGGAGGTAGAAAAAGGGTTAATACAGGGTCAGATGAAATGGAGGCAAAATGGTTAGTATACCTGTTCTCTATGACATAAAATATAGGTCTGGTATAGTGAGTTTCAGTGTTCCTCTACAACCAGCATACTGGCTAATAATGTGTATCTGCTCTAACTCGTCTAAACAGAAAAAGAAAACCCACGGGTGATATCGATTAGTTCATTAGCACAGATGTGATAGATCCATAGTATATGTCCATAGACTTAACTATTTAATATGATCCATGCAATCACTAGCATTGATGCACTGTGTGCCATGTGCCTGGGGTTAATAATTAGTTCTTTAAAGGTTAGAAAATCACAGACAAATAACCTTTGTTGAAAATTTTTACAGATTAAATAGTCACCATCTTTTGTGACATATCAGCATTACTGGATCTTCATTTAGGTCCCTCCAGCATTACTGGATCTTTATTTAGGTCCCTCATATGTCTCATGATACAGAATGTAACTACAGTGATTATTTCTCTTCTATGTATCAGAAACCATTGTTACTTGATACACAGCCTAATTCTTCAACAGCAATGAAAGAAATGAAGGAGGTTGTAATCTCTGAGACCCATTTGCTGATGAAGATGGATGCTGTACAAGCATTTGGGGAATGGGACTCTGCCATAAATTTCCCGTGAAACACTGGGCAGGAGTCTCAAGCCAGTCTTTTCCTTTCCCTCCCTGTTTTTTTTCCCAACGATATGAGTCAGACAGGCAGAGGTAAGCATAACTGTTTAGGGATTGAAGGCAGTGAAACCAGAGCAGTGAAACCAAGAAGGCAACAACTTAGAGCCTGTACCTAGAGTGTTTGCCTATGCCCTGATGTAAGTATTCAGCACTCACAAATAAAACTAAAATGAATGATAGTTGTGATCTGAATAGAGTTGGTGGTATAAAGAACTTATATTCCATAAGCAAAAAATGAAAATAATAAAAAGCACCTCACATGCTCATTAATAATTGTGAAATTCTCAAATAGTGTAGTGGAGAACAATATAAGTGAGCCCACATCTGCAAAAAAATGATATTTTCTCTACATAGACAGTGCAGCCCTATACTCAATATAAGGACAATGTGAAACCTAAAGAACTGCTTCTAAATTGCAAATTATTTATATAGATTACTAGAAGAGGACTACGTCCTGTGAAGAAAATAACATAAGGAATATGTAAATGATTATTCAGGGAAAATTTTTCAGTCTAGAAGTGACCATAAAGTATGCATCCAAACAGACCAGTTTAGGAAAAAAATAATAATTTATTTGTAATAAAATATTTGTTTTCCTCTTGATATATATAAAAAAATAATGATAATAATCAAGTGTTCATGTGGTAAAGCCCTGTAGAAATTAAAAGTCTCCCCTATCCTGTCTTGTCCTATCCTCTCCTCTTCTATCCTCTCCTCTCCTCTCCTCCTTTTCTTCCACAGTAGTTATAAAAGTACTTATAAACCAGGAATTTGTTAAATAGTTATAGACTCTAAAAAGGCTGTATGAACTTAGGTTGCTTAAACTTTACTTTCATATGGAAGTTCAAAATAAGAAGAGAGAGAGAGCAATAACAGGACCATTGGCTAGTCTAGTTCAAAGAGAAAAAATTATCTTCACCGTGATATTGAAGCTATGTTGATTCAGAACACCTACATCTCAAGCTATGGTAGGTTAACATACTAACTAACACACACATGACTTTCAGAGAAATCTATACTTCAATAAGTCTCCCTGGAAGGAAAAACATTTCAAGGTTACTGTATGATTATAAAACCCTGAAAGTTTAACACTCTTTAAAAGGATTCCTAATATCAAAACTAGGAGTGAGGGTATGGTATTAATTACCTTTCGGAACTTTCGGTTCGAAAGGTCTACATCTCTGTTATAGAGTTGCTTAAGAGATGCTTTAAAAGGAAACAAACCTATTGGAGAACTTCTTGAATAGCTACTACCTGTGGGAAGCCCCCACAGGCTCAGTTCGGGAAGGACGACATCCTGTGGGAGGGACCTCACATGGAATAAGGGCAAACAGTGACCATGAAGGAGTAGTGGAGATGAAGAGTTAGGGACTGACTGAAGCCCCCATATACCCATATACCCATTCCCCTGCACTGCTTGGGGGGAAGACATAGAAGAGAGTGGACGGGGAGAATGTGTTTTTAGTTTTGTTTTTAGTTTTTCACTAAACCAAGAGTTCTACAGAATCCAGCTTTTTAATAATATATCATAAATTATATTAATCTCCCTATGTTTTGCCGGTGATGATAATAGTTGAGTGATCTCTCTGGCCTTATCTCAACCATTAAGCCCTTTTGATCATATTTTCTTCCCGTTTCCCTTTGAGGAGGGGAAGTGAGAGAGCAGTTGTGGTGGAATTCATTTGCCCAGCTGGGTAAAACAACCACAAATGTACTACTACATCGGTATTTCAGAACTTTCTAAAAACATAAACAAAAGTAAAAATCAAAAAAAGGAAACAATCAAACAAAACAAACAAAACCCCAAATAACACAGAACACCCAAAGTATTGCTGACAGTATGCAAATTTTAACCTAGGACAAGTAGAGAAATATCCACAATGATTTTCTTCTTTTGAGCCTATAGTGCATCCATTCAACCCCTTTCTTGAACTCTACCCATAATTTAATAATAGGAAAATGCACTTCAAAATTATTCCTTCACACAGCTCAGAGTTTCCCTTACCTTTAGAGGATTTAAACTAGCAAGGCTGAATTAGAGATAAATTTACTGTAAAAAGGTGGGACAAGTCTGCTCACCTTGCTATATGACTAGTTCTACTGACTTTATCATCTCACACATGTTACGTGTTATATAGTTTAATTATCATTGAGCAGATATGTGCTTGAATTTCTCAATCCACATTTTAGTTCCAGGATTTGACATGATGAAAATGATTTAGATTAACTTTATTTTTTTTTTAGAAGAAGAAAGCAGAAAATTGCGCTGATAAACAGCTCTGATAAACAATTTGTCACTGAAATTGACTGTTCTGAAACCACGTTTGGCACAAATCTTCAAAATCAAGATAAGGATTAGAAAAGCGGTATGGAAAATTGATATACAGTTTTAGAATAACTTTAAGTATCTGTAGGCCAGATACAGTAATTTTATTCCACATTTAGTTAATGCTAAATTCTCCCAGCTCCAATGTGAAGACTACGGAAGTTAAAATCAATTGTAATACACTTTTCCTTGTGGAAATGTGAGCACATCAGGAAAGATCATTTTGCAAATGTGTTGTATTACAGGGTGCTTCATCTGAGATTCACAGACTGTTGAAAATTGGTTGAAGAAGCATTACATTTACAGCATCTTCCTCTCATGCCATCTCCCAAGCATGCTCAGTTCTCTCAATATCTCTTAATACAGCCCTTCTGGTCCCATGGACTTGTATGTGTTGAGCAATCTCAAGTAATCTCTTGCATGATCCTCATACACTTTTGCTGTTTCTCCTCCTCCGTACATTTACATACAGACGCATGAGGTGGTTGGGGTGATGGGGTTTCAAGCTGTTTGATCATTATAGGCCAGTGATAGGACAAAGGGTAATGGGTATAAGTTGAACCACAGGATGTTTCATCACCATAGAGGAAGAACTTTACAGTTCAGGTGACAGAGGAAAAGGCTACCCAGGGAGGCTGTGGAATCTCCTTCTTTGGAGATACTCAAAACCCACCTGGATGCAATCCAGTGTAAAAAGCTCTAGGTGACCCTGCTTGACCAGAGGAGTGGGACTAGATGATCTCTGGAGGTCCCTTCCAACCTCCACCATTCTGTGATTCTGTGATTATATATATACTTATATTTATATATATAAAGTGTTTATCACCATATCAATAAAGAGATTTTTCTTGATCATTTTCCTGATCTTTGATTTCCATCTATGTCTACTATTTCCTCATTAAGTGTGGGTCATAATTTCTTACCCACATTTTCCTGTAACAGAGAATAGGGATGCATATGTCACTTCTCAGTGCAGTAAAATGTACAGGCCATATCAGGACAAAAAAAAAAAAAAAAAAAGACCACAAACCACAAAACCCTAGTTCCTTAGCTGTCTAAATTGCTTAGTAGCCTAAGTCAGTTAGATAAATTAGATATCCTTTACATCTCTGCTGATGCAATCAAGGCTGGATAGTGATGTCCATTGGTATTTTAACCAATTAAATTGAAGTATTCCATTGTGCATTGAAAGATATTAGCTGCTAGTACACTGCCTGTGGAGTTGGCCATTCATGAGTTATTAATGTCACTTGCAAATTCTTACATTCCAATATTCTTGGATTCTAACATTTTACTGTGAGAGATTAAAAAGAATGAAGAGTGAAAGTAAAATTATAGCAGAAAATAAATATTTTATATCTGAATGTTAAATGCAAAAAATGGGAAAGAACACAGTGTTTCATGTAAAGTCACAAAACATTGAAATCCCTTTTCTTATTACATGGTATTTTGTCTGTTCTTATAGGACATAGAAACAGTACATAAAAACAAACAAACAAAAACAAACAACAAAAAAATATGTCTGCCAGTTTTTAATACACAGAACATAAAAATATATAAAAATATTAGGATTCAAATAATTCACATTAGTGACAGAACTTGTGCCAGCAAAAAGTGTTTCATCATAGAAACATAGAATCATTAAGGTTGGAAAAGACCTTTAAGATCATCTGGTCTAACCATCACCCTACTAAAAATGTCACCCACTAAATCATGTCCCTAAGCACCAGGTCCAACTTTTCCTTGTTCCCCAGGGACAGTGACCCCACTACTTCCCTGGACAACCTGTTCCAATGCCTGACTACTCTTTCTAAGAAGAAATGTCTCCTAATTTCCAACCTAAATCTACTCTGAGTTTCATGCTCATTCTCACTGTCAATGTGAACTCAGTTAACTTACTGATGGCTATTGTACTCCCTACCATAAAATATAAAGTAACTAAACATTATATCTACTAAATACACATTATTTGACGAATATTGTAGCAGTCTCTCAAATATGCAGGAGGCAAAAATGTTCTCTTAAATACTGTGTTGTTCCATTTTTACAGAAAGTGCCACTTCCAAAATGAAAAAGCATTCAAATGCACAGCTGAGAAAATACTATTTCTACCTGTCTTTCTGGTGGAATATTCCTTTAAAAAATGTATTCAGGAAGAAAACATCATTTGGGTTCATCACTATGTGTATCTCCTTTAATCCTTTCACTCAATTCTTCTGTAATCTTTATGTTACCATTGCCAAACATCTTTTCCTTTTCCTTTTCTTTGTTCTGCTCATGTTTGAACAAATTTTTCACTCTGCATGGATTCTTCCTCTGGAGTTTTCAGACAAGATTTCCCCTCTATTCTGTGTTTCTATGTTCTCTAACAACTCTGAAAGCAGTGACTTTTGGTTAGACTCCGGCATAAAATGTTTAATGGATTATCTAAAGATTCAAGATTCATGATCACTAACTCAATTCTTTACAATGAAATGTTCACTGGAAAGTTAAAATAAGCTGTCAAAATTTCAAATATATAAATGTCAAAACTGATATTTCTTCAATTGTGACTTCTTCCAAACATAGCAACGTGTACATACACAGTGTTTATATTACTTTTTTCTGATCTATGATCAGAAAAAGTGACAGTAATTTATATATATATATATCTTTCATATTTTTATCTCTAGAAAGGATATCTCAATTTCTTAGTGAAGATGGCTGGTAGAATTCTCCCAGTTATGTATTATTTGATAGGAATCTTCTACTGGTACTTCACCGTTGTGGCTTTTTTTTTTTTTTTTTTCATTCATAACAAAATATATTATTTTTCTTTGTCATCTGTATCTGAAATTCCATGGATTAAATAATTTCCTGTTATGTAGAAATAGAACAAAAACTAGTGGCATGTGGCATGCTGATGAGAAACAGACTGATGAGCTTGGTCTCAAGTTACTTTATCTAATGTTTCAAATATTTATGTTTTATTTTCCACCATGTTAACATCTTCTCAGGTATGTTTTAGAATTCTAGCTTTTATGACTCAACTCTTGCATCTGTCATTTTGAATAATCAAAAAAAATGAATCAGTCCCACATACTTCTTCACAACCATTTCACAACATCAAGCAAGTGCAATACACATTTCATGGAGCTCCTTAATTTATGTATTGAATATTTCTTTTAAAAATTAGCACATATATCTATTAGTGTTTTTTATTTTTTTTTTACTATCTTTTTTACACCTTTTCTTCGCTTTCTACTTTTTTTTTTTTATTTTTTTTATTTTTTGCAAATCTGTTTTGTTTGATGTTTGTTTCTGTTTCTCCCCTCTTTGCCTTTATTTGTTAATTTCTTGTACTTACCATTTTTTTGAATGTGAAAGACTTCAATTAAGTAACATTTTGATGTTTTCTGCCTCATATTTTCACGTTCCTGTAATTCTGTTCTACTGTTTGAATATAGCGAGTAAGGAAGCTATTGTACAAGGTAGTGCTGTAATGCATAGAAATAGAAATAAAAAATACAAAGTAACACTGAAGACATCCTACCAGATGCAAACCAGCAAGAAACTGAGCAAACTGCATTCACTGCATCAAAATTGTTTACAACGGATGGAAAAGAAAAATATTACCACCTATTCAGAAACTCTGATTATGAATAGACTGTGGTTTAAAAGACTGATCACTGCAGTCTGGCAAGGAGTTATTATAAAGCACATTAAAAACTCAGAATGAAGAATTGCAAGGCTACTTAAAAGGTTGTACAAAAAAGCAGACACAAAAAGGAAATTTCTGTAAGCAAACACTTAGATAAGCTGACTAAAAACATTCCAAACATTTCTACGCAATAAAGGGGAAGATAAAGAACCAAGTGTCAGAAAGATTACTGAAAACTAAAAATTAAGCAAATGCAAACAAACAGATAACAGCACATTCCAGAATAGTAATCAGGCAATGGCAAGAAATAATTAGCGAATCAAAAAAAGAAATTAAGTATTTTTGACAGTGAACATACATGTAATTAAAGAAAAAAATTTCACAAAGGGAATGAATTAAAGCTCTGAACAATCCCTGGGAAAAGCAGGTCATATGCTTTTAATCTGCAGTTACAAATTGGACAATTTTTAAATAGCACTATTTAATTAGAAATATTACTTGAAATGTGCTTGCTTTTTTTTTTTTTTATTATTATTTTATTTTTCTTTTCCCTCTGTATGCACAGCAATACATATTGAAGACCTGTTGCAAGAATTCTTGTATAGGTAATGCTTCTAGCTGACTCAATTAAAAACTGATTTATGAAAAGCTTGCAGAATAGTTTCTTTTGCATATGTGGATAATTCACCATCACTCTGATTTGTTCTCTAGTAATAGCTACATATCACAGATAAGCCAGCTATATAGCACTGACCAATATTTTGTTCTAACCACTAGATACCCACACATTAAAGAGCCCATCTACTGCTGCTAAATTTTCAAACTCACTGTGTTTGCAAACTTGAAGACTATCTCCCAAATGTTTAAACTCAAGAAAATAAAAATGAACAAATGAAATAAACTCAACAAATATTGCTGAAGTGGTTGGCCTGTCTGTCATTCTAGGTAATATATCTAACATAACTTTTATTCTGGGTAGATTTAGGCGTCAGCTGTAGATGATGCCTTTTCCAGGAACACAGCTAATATTTCAGTTTTAAAAACTGAATTTAGTTTTTAGGGTCAAAAGATCTGGGTATGGCTCAAATGTTGTAATTTCAAATATTTACCTCAGATTTCAAAAAGCTTCATTATAAATGTGGCCTCATATCACTAGATACCTTGTTTATTAATAGCCTTCATTCTCTCTTTTTGCAATATTCAATTAAATTTAATTTGAATTCTTTGGAAGGACCTGTTTACATACCTTTATATTTCTTTTTAATTTTTTTCTTTTTTTTTTTTTTTTTTTTTTTAATTTATTTTCAGTTTTACAAATAATTTTTTGCTTTTTATATCTGGTAAAACCACTAGTTAGCATGGCATTGTTTCCATTCTGCCCTTTTATAGAACAACTGTGAACAACTAAGTGTTTGTAGGAAGGGGCAACAGAAGATGATAACGATTTCAACCATCTTTAAACATTAAAACTCATGCCCTGTATTATTTTGCTCAAAAAAAAAAAAAAAAAGAAAAAAAGAAAAAAGAGAAATTTTTAGAGGGTGTCAAAACATTCCACTGAAGTCATTTGAAGTCCATTGTCACAATTAAAAATGAAACAGAAAACATAGGTTTTGGAGCTTACGCCTTATGCATTTGTGACTTGTGCTAACACCATTCTCTCCTTCCCTCCACTCCCCCCAAACAACATAAAAAAAAGAAGAAAAAAAAAACTCCTTCAGAATTTCTAACATCTACCAAGTGTTATTTGTACACTTTGGGGCACTTGGAAAATTTCTGTTCTTTTATGTTGACAAATGTGTATTAAATACTGCCTGTGTAGAACTAACTGGGGGCTTATTTCCACTAAAATCAAAGGAAATCTTGGATAGGTGAGGTTGAAAGTCTGCTGCTAAAGCTGATGTAACAGGCTTAAGTTGCAGTATGGATCAGAAGCAGTCTCTTAGTGTCCTTTTTCTGACAGAGAATTTCCTTATACTGGGTTTATGTCTCATAGGGGGAATACTATTTAGCTTGCAATACTCTTTTACACAGAATTTGAATAAGTCACCTTCTTTTAACACTCTTGCAAAGTTTATGACAGTAAACATGAATGCTACAAATAAATACAGCTTGATTTTTTATATCATGTCCAATACAGTGGCTGACTCAAAGCTTCATTCACTTTGGAAGCTTTTAACAAAGGTCTTTGTGGCAGTGGTTTTTTTGTTTTTGTTTTTGTTTTTGTTTTTCCATTATCTCTCAATAATATTATGACTGCTGTGAATATTTTCTACATGTTCTTTCCTGTGAGTTAGCTTGCTGCAAAGACAGAGTGACATTTGTTGTGAGTGGGTAAATAGTAAATGTCAGTCCTTATTTTTCTGATGTCTGTTGTGAACTTTCTTTAGTCTTTGTGTCAGAATATTACTGATAGGAAACAAAGGTGATGGTGCTTTCTGGTTTGAGAAGTCATATTACTTCAGCATAATTTTAGCAGAAATTTTGTAATGATTCTCTGGGTCACTATTGCTGAATAACTTTTTGCAGCATATAGAGAGACTACAGGCAAGATTTTTATGTATCTGTGGTATACAGTGTAATTATTTATTGGCTATTATATGTAGCAGACACCTTCTTGCTAACTAGTGACTAGGCTGTTCATTAACTTGCTCACCTCCCCAGACAAGATAACTTGTGAGTTTCTGCTGGTTTGGTGGTCATCAGTCCACTGCTCCTTTAAAAAGGAGTTATCTCTAATTCTTTTAGCTCATGTAATTTTTCATGCCTTCCCCTCAATTTTATCAATAAAGCTGAATTAACAGTACACAGTTGTGCTGTTTCAAATTGGTGTTGGATCGCAAATGGCTCACAACCTACAAAAAAGGTTTCAGTCTCATCTTGAAAGTGTCATTGAACAACTCAAAATTTTCTGCATTTCCATTTCAAAGCAATAAAAAGTAACAAATACAGAATAAACATACCAATAGCTTTAGATGCTTTTTGGGAAACTTCCAAAGGAAGAACGTTAAATCAGCAAATTAAAACAAATACATGCTTCTGAGGCAATTTCTTGAAATATAAGGCCAGTTTAAAATTATGTTACATTTAATGATTGTCCTTCTAAAAATAAATAAATAAATAAATTTGGAAAACAACAATAAAAATACATCAGACAAATAGTGAAAAGCTAGAAATAGTAGTATTTTTAAATAAATAATTGTGATTCTGCAGTTTCTAACACTACAAGTTTGATTGATCATGAACACTTCAGTCTCTAAATGTAGCACGGAAAAAGGGAAAATGATTTCTGAATAATTTTCAACTCCCCTCCCCCCCCCCCTTTTTTTTTTAACAAATGCACTGCTTATAAATTTGGGATGTATTTTAGGACATGATATGCATATTTCTGCATAGTACATTATAGTTGCTGTGCTAAAATTTAATACAGAAAAAAATAATTTAGTTTCAAAGCAACTCACTCCATGATAAATCTTGCTGTGTCAGTACATGCCAACTACTATAATAGATACCCTTGCCAGATGAACAGTCTTTGTGGGACCTTGTACTGAATGGGATACTGCAGTAAGGAAGCTGCCTATACAACAAGTTCTGCACTCTCACATATAACAGTTTCTGTAGCTGATTTGCTTCTTTAGATGGTAAAAATGCAAGATTCTGATATGATTTTTTTCTCATGTAACATTGACTTGTTTTTTGCAGAAGATTTTTAAAGTCCACCAACTTGAGTTTTTCAATAAACCTAAATTTTAAAATAGAAGTGCATTGAAAAAAAGGCCATTGAAACACATAAAGTCTTTCAGCAAAAACACTCAAAAAAAGCTGCAAATTCAGAACTCCTTTGTCCAAGGTGGTTGCTGCCACTGAGTAAATCTGGGAGTTTCCTGCCAGGTAGCCTCGTCATTCCCAATAGAAGACTGAATTCTCCAGTTGATAGTTATGGATTGTGAGAAGTCAAGGAAGAAGGGAGGAATTTCAGACCACATTGTTGGCACTGATAACTCTAATCACTAATCACTATTGATCAGTTGTGCCCCAAAGAATCATTTTTTTTTTTTAAATTATTATATAAAAGGGAAACTCAAATATGCTCTCAAAAGCCTGGCTTCTGGCTTACACTTTTTATCTCTAAAATTTTTCAAATACTTATAACTTTAAAATGACTGTGGTTGATGACTGCATAAAACCAAGATCTTCGGTATATTTTCAGTACATTATACTCTCAGTTTTCATTAAGAAAGTGATAAAATATTCCTCTGGCTCTGTTTTTGAATAGAACCAGCTGTAGCTTCTCCGTTCTGTTTAGTATTTGGTTTTTCTAATGTGTGCTGGACACATTAAAATTCAGCATTTAAGGATCTCTGAAACTTAATCATTTACTTTGGAGGTTCTAACCTGGCTGCGCTACAAAAGAGAGTAGCAATCTCAGCATTGCTAAAATGGTAATAGTTCCAAGCATTAACAAAAGCAGATTTGTTGTTGATTAAAGGAACATTTTAACAATCACTTAGGATTCTATACATTTTAAGTACCCAACATTCATGCTGAGCTTTTAAAAAACACATTCTAAAGGACTACTCTAAAATCATACTAGATCAGATTTTGTGCATTTTGTTCCTTTCATGGTTCTGGGCCTGAGCATCAGATTAGAACTATGTAGGAACACACAGCTAACAACTGTTCTAATTAACTGTAATTAAATGTAATGCAATTCAATTAGATATAATTAAATTAAATGCACCCATTTCTATTTAGAATATGTAATGAGAACAATACTTGTAACCAAACTCTTGTTTCCACAGAGAAAAGTAAATAAGCATTAAGAAAGCTCTTTTGTCTGTTCTTTTTCCAAATCCATTAACATCAATTTGTTTTTGTTTCCTAAATAAAGTTGTTTTCTATGGTAATAGGCCTAAAGCTTTAGTCACCCCAAACTTTGTATTTGTGGTTTCATAGCTAACAGATTTCACTGTCTAGAATCTAAATAAAAGTAGCAGCTTTAATTGGATAGATGTGATTTTTTTAATTATCATTATTTTATTATTTTTTTTTCTCTTATTTCTCATATAAATGTTGCTTATGGAATAAAGAAAGAAGAGTTTATAACATATTCAGCTGTTTATACATCTGCCAACCCTTAGAATATCCTGCTCATATTGGATAACCACTTTTGAAACATTCTGGTAATCTTTTTTTCAAGTTTTTGAGCATTGAAAGTCCTGAGTCCCTTCTTCTATTTAGTTAACTGGCAGAGTTAGTGCAAGTCACAAAAAGATATGTAGACCATATATTACACATTTAAGAAAGTTCTAGGAAGATTATTTTTTTTTTTGAGAGCAGTAGTTTCATTGAAACATGCTATAACCAATACGATATTATATCTTGGTCTGCTTGTAAATAGAAAAACTTTTAGTTATTCAGCCATCTGAAGGTTTATGGTTAGCTGAATTCTGTGTTGCATTCACCAAATCACAAGTAGACAGAGATTAGTTAGTTTTTCAAGAGTTACTTCAGGTCCACAGAAGCTCGATGCAGTCCAGCCACCTAAGCTTTTAGACAGCTTTTAAAGCAATTTTAGCAGACTACATTAAGCACCATGTTTCCTTGGCTACCGTGCTCCCAAGACCACTGCTAGCTGGTTTAATGCTAGCTCAATAGGTCTACAGGAATGGCATCCTCTGAGGTGGTCATGACCTTCACAAAATACCAGTCTTCACCCAGTAAACCCCTCTGAATCAAAACCAAACAAATCAACCTTCAAACAATACAACTTTAATAGAAGACCTCTCTCCACCACCAGAAATTCTGTCCTGAAAATGGAGAAATGACAAACATTTTGAAAAGTTTATTAAAGGACTTCACAGCAACTTATTTTTCATGGATAGGGCTTAGATTTAGAAAGACATGGCAAGAGATGTTATTAGATTTTATTTCACATAAATTTAATCTGGCAATGAGAAGTGCTCTGGCAGTGAGGGGCTGTTGCTATGGTGAGGTTGTGGGAGCTCCAACATTCCCCACCAACTGCCTTAAAGCAGCTTCTGTGTGAATAAGGAATGTCCCAAACAGCTGCTCTGTCTACTTGCTTAAGCTTCTCAACAAGCATTTTGGCTGGTAAGCTGGACTTTCTCATCTTAAATCATGTAGGCATCACTGGAGTAAAAATTTACTGTGGTTACATTAAGTCTGCTTTACAAGTCCAATGCTCTGTATGCAAGAATATCTGGCTTTTAAGGATATTTCATTTTAACGGTGAAGCAGGTTGAAGTAGGTGATTGTCCCCCTCTGTCTGCCCTCATGAGACCCCACCTGGAGTACTGTATGCAGCTCTGGGGGCCTCAGCACAAGACAGACATGTATGTGTTAGAACAGGTCCAGAGGAGGGCCACGAGGATGATCAGAGGGCTGGAGCACCTCTTCTATGAAGAAAGACTGAGAGAGCTGGGGATGTTCAGCTTGGAGAAAAGGCTCTGGAGAGACTGCATTGTGACCTTTCAATGCTTAACAGGGGCTTATAAAAAGACAGAGAATGACTTTTTACTTAAGAAGATGGTGATAGGACAAAGGGGGTGGTTTTAAGCTAAAGGAGGTCAGATATAGATTAGGTGTTAGGAGGAAAATCTTTATTCAGAGGCTGATGAAACACTGGAACAGGTTGCCCAGAGAAGTTGCAGATGCCCCATCGCTGAAGGTGCTAAAGAGCAGGCTGGATGAAGGGGAGGGGAGGGGAGGGAGAAAAGGGAAGGGGAGGGAAGGGGAGGGGAGGAAAAACTTTTGCAGGTGTGTGTTTGTTTATGTACAAGTTCTGCTAGCTAACTTGAAACTGATCTTGGGAGCAGGAGGAGACTACTCCTGAAAAAAAAAACAACAAGATCAGAGCCAATTATTGGGTAAAAGATCCACCATATGTATCTGCTCCCCTTATGAGGAAGCTGTAGACTGTGATGAAGTCTCACAGAATCACAGAAGATGGTTGGAAGATCACCTAGAGCCACCTTTAGGTTGGCTCCAAGATCACCTAGTCCAACCTCTGACCTAACACTAACAAGTCTTTCACTAAACCATATCACTAAGCTCTACATCTAATGCCTAACAACCCTTTTGGTAAAGAAGTTCTTCCTAACATCCAACCTTAACCTTCCCTGGTGCAACTTTAGCCCACGTTGTCCTGGGTCTGGCTGGGATGTTAACTTTCCCTGAAGCAGCCCATACAGTGCTGTACTCTGCACTTGTAGCCAGAACAGCAGTGGTATCATACCAGTGTTGTTTCTTCTGCTGAGCAATACTGGCACAGCACCAGGACTCTCTCTAACCCTCCCAGTCAGCAGGCTGGGGTTGAGCAAAAAGTTAGAAAAGAACCAGGGCAGCTGACCTAAACCAACCAAAGGGATATTCCGTACCATATAAAGTAACACTCAGCAATAAAAGGTGAAAAAAAAAAAGAAGGGAGGAGTGGGTTCTCATTTCCCCTTTCCCCCTCCCTTTTCCCCTTTCCCTTTTTTTCCCTTTAGTAAAATATTTTGTATAATAATACATAATAATAATAATTTGTCCTTGGTATTTATTTTCCCTTTAATTAAATCATCCTTATCTTGACCCATGAGTTGTTTTTTCCTTTACTTCTTCCCCTCCTCTTCTGAGGAGGGGGAGTGAGAGAGTGTTTGTGGTGGAGTTCAGCTGCTTAGCAAGGTAAAACCACCACACACGTGAGGCTGATACAACAATTGAGCAATTTCAGCAATCCCTTCAGGTTATTGTTACATGTTTTGTGTTTTATACTAGTTTACACAGTCTCTTCAGGGTGTCTGCAATGCTCAGGTGTCCAGCTGCACGTCAAGGACATCCCTGGCTCCCAAGGCAGTTCCCAGACTGCAGGCCGACCTCCTGGGCTGGACCCCAGCCTGGCAGACATTGCTTCTGTCAGCGTGGAGCAGCCATCTCACAACAGCATTTTCTCACAACAGTCAGGTGACCTGTGTTAGCACTGCCATCAGGGGCACCCTGAGACCCCTGTGATGTGACCACAGGGTCACTATCACCCTACGACCTCACAAAAGGTGGCTGGCCATAAGTGCCCTGAGCATCACACCTGCATCCAGTCCAGCTGTTGGTACTTGAGAGCTCAAGGTTTTACTGCTGGAAGTTGAGAGGCGGAGGTGTTGCAGGAATTACACGAGAAGCCCTTCTTGTTGCACTTGAGCCATTCAGATCCTTTGATAATGTTATCAAATATATATACATATATGTACCTCATCTGTCCTAAGTGTAGTCATGACAAGTATAACCTATCGTAAGCATATTTGCCATTCAAATAGCAATGTTTGTAGTCCATACACAGATTATTTACTGCTGCAGTACTCTAGACAGGTTGGTTGAACCTAGAAAGCTAATGTATATTTGCTGCTAGAATATTTACTTCCTGGTTCTGTCTGTAGTAGATCTACTGGTGGCACACAAGGCGTTGAGGTCTTTCCAGTGATCCTCAAGGCAAGGGAGGTGCTGAGGACCACAGGCTGCTGCTAACCGCCTGGCCCCAGGGCAGCCTACCCTAGGGGATGACATCTCCATGTCGCAGCGGCCACAGGAACTATGAGCCAGCCACAGCAGGAGCAGCCACAGGAGGCCCCCGGGGACAAGACATGCCCTGTCTGCCTGGGCCATCCAATGCAGCTCGAGTGGACCCATGCAGGCACTCCTTCTGCCTAGAGTGCATCCATCCCTGGGCTGCTGAAAGAGACATCTGCCTGCTGTGCCACAGGCCCATCATTGCAATCGTGCGCCTGGCCTGACAGCCCCACAGAAGGATGCATCACAACATGGGGCTGGGGTGGTGGCAGCAGCAGCAATGGCAGCCGCAGAGGAGCCCCTCCAGCTATTGGTCCTGCAGTTTCTTGCCCAGGCACAGGGAGCGCAAACTTTCCATGGCATGACAACTTGCCTGAAGCTTTTCCTGGCACTTGGGGAAGGACAGGTGCAGACTGCCATGGTCCCCACAAGATGCCAACATTGTGGACGTATCCTGGCTTCATAGGATCCAGCAAGAGGAACCGGGAGTTGGGGACCACGTGGGCTGCCAGGCCAGGTTTCAAGCCTGAGCAGGCAGCCGGGCCTCACCTGGGGATGGGCTGGGAGTGGCAGCCACGGTTACACCAGTATTAAATTATGACTTTTCCACCCTGCAAAGCCTCTGCCTGCACTTATTCCTGCATTGGTCAACGGGGGGGGAGGGGAGGGAGGGGCAAACACAGGCCTCTTCTGCTGCCTGCACTGCAAATTGGTTTGGGGATGTCTGCTTTTGATGCGAAATGGCTGCGGGTGGCTGGTGCCCAAGTGACACTTGGAGATGAGAAGTCATCACGGGAATGGAAAACTGTTGGGGATGGGAGCAGCCACAAAGGTGACCTGGCCAGACTGAGAAAAAGGCTGACAACAAAAGACTCCTAAAAGCCTGCCAGAAGAGAGTGCCTGCCAGCTGGGGAACTGGGCCTGGCAACCTGGAGCATCTTTGGAAGGCTCTGCTGGCCTCCTGTAAGTGCAGCCTAAGGGTATCTAAGAACCAGAGACTTCCTGAAGATACCACCACCAAGGGCAAAAGCAAGGAATTGTAAGAGCAATGGACTGTCTGAGGAGGAGGAATTGCTCCAGGAAAGGTGCCATTCTCAGATACTAGGAAGCATCGATGTCTATCAGTGCTTTGTAATATAATGGACACAAAATACTTTTTCTAATCATATGGCAATGCACATTTGCATATATTCTACCTTCTGTGCTTTTTTCCTCATTATGGGCACATTTATTCACAAAAATATTCTTTAACTCTGAATCCAGGATTTTTGCAAAATTATTTCTTTCAAAATATGGACTTCATCACTTTGTAGTCTCATATACACATATTCATGTTGGGTTGCACACTGGACAGCATTTGTAGCGCTTAAAAAAAAAAGAAAAAAGAGAGCGATGCATATGAATTAAGTACGCTTTCCTCATGTTGTTTATAGATAGCTGTCGCGTTAAGGGGTGTAGCTGATTAACCGTTACGGGCCCGGTCGGATTCAGAGTACTGAACCAGTCGGACATTCACCAAAAACACGTTAACTGTCTGGGGGTTCCGTCAGACATTCACCATCAACGCATTAACGGTCTGGGGGTCCATTCAGACATTCACCAAAAACGCATTAACCGTCCGGGGGTCTGGTTGGATTCAGAACACTGAACTATCACGGATAACCACCCTCACCCTCGTTGCACTTAATGAGAGCTATCACAATGCAATCAAGTATGGTTTATTACAGCAACAGATAATCAGGTTCTTTTGGATTGCCGGTGATAGGGACTGTGCAAAAGCAAGCTAGTATGCATGAAATACATAGGTGTTACAGATGTGTTACAGATGTGTTACAGATGTGTTACAGATGTGTTACAGGTGTTACAGGTGTTACAGGTGTTACAGGTGCGCAGCCTAGAAATAAACATGTTAAAAGGATCAAAGACTCTATAGAGATTTATAAGCAAGTATTCAGATCTCACCCAAAGGTGTCCCAATGCGGGGGGAAGAGAGGCTCAGCCCGTCGACTGATCCCAGGAGTCAGGAGGTCCTAAGGATGTTGTATTTCCTCGGGATGGTATCTCCCCTGACGGTGGTATCTTCCCTAACATCCCCTCTCTCTTGGGCCAATTTATATTATTTTCTATCTTTTAGGTGGAGATTGAGTGGCTCTAGTCAAGCATATCTTAGTTATGATTGGTGTAAAGTTTTCCCGTCTCCGTTTAAAGTAATAGGCTCCGAGGAACTCAGAGCGCATGCTCAGTGAGGGGTGGTCGCACCTTGGAGGCGGGTAGCTTTTGGGATGGAGGTGTGTTTTGGTATTATAATGATATTATAATGAGCAAAAAGTACATTAGGGTACAGCATTTGTCAAAACATGACAGGTCTTAGGCTTAGGGTGGCAAAAAATGCAGCTTTGTGCCCAAGAACAATTGAGGCCTCACCTGATTACAGAGCCTAGCCGTGGTGTCTCCACTCCACTCTACACTCCGTGCTGTTCCTTAGAGCTAGCACACCAAGTTTCCCCAGCGCGATAGCATCTAAGGTTGGGAGCCTAGGGAACATTCAGGTAATGCAGTTATGCCCTACCCTGAAAGCCTCTTCAATGCTGTACCTTTTCCTTAAAAATGTGAATGTTAGTTTTTTATTTTCCTAGTTACTTCAGGAAATTACACCACATAATCCACCCCGTGACTATAGTCACTCAAGCTTCATGACAGTTGGAATATGACAGGGATATCACATACATTCTCGGAATGAGGTTTATCGAGTGTATGTACATTGTGTAGGGATGCTAAACGTTTCATCATAAACCAGAGTTTAACATACAAACTAATTGTCAGTATAAAACATTATACAGTGAGTATTAGCAGAACAATAACAGGGTGAAGCATCTTGTTGAAGATTCCCTTGGCATCTGGCGACCATCCAAACAAAGTGTCCCACCAACGGTGTCTCTCATCTCTCTTTACTCTTTCCATCACTCGACGTATTTCTTGTGCATCATGATGGACAGTAATCAGAGTCTTTTGTCCATTTTCTTGGACTTGTGTCATCAGCTGCTTCAGGTCCTCATGTACCAGCAATTTCTTCACCAAGGTAATGTTAATTCCAATAGGAATAGGCAGCAGTTCATTAAGCAGAATATAATTAGATGCAATAAGTTGATAAGAAGTGACAGAAGCTGAGTATTTAAAATCACATCCTAGAATTTTGGTAAAATTGCAAACACAAACATTAGAGAGATTACTGGTATCTACCACTGTATTATCTACGACTATAGAATCACAATGAGTTCTCATGCAAACAAAACCTTTCCCATTATATACAAGTACAGTTTCAAGGGTTTCATTAGGATGTATCTCAAAGTGGCAAATATTTTGCTCAGTGTTGAGACAAATGTCTTGGGATTCCAGCGTGTTACTTTCACAGATGAAACCTTTTTGTTCACGCACAATACATGCATTTACATCAATTGTTTGCCACTTTCCTTCCTTTTGATGGGCCCATACGTTATGTTTTATCCTAAGGAGCATAGTTCCATTATGATTGAGTCCTACTGCAATGATTGGATATACATTGTATACGGTGGCATTACTTATAGTAAGTATAAAGGCAACAATTTTATCATTTTCTGCATAATGGGTAAAGTTGACTAATTGCCACCATGCTTGAAATTCTTTTTCAAATTCTGAAGCATTATCCTAAATCAATTTTCAAATTTCAGTGGGCAAAGTTCCTCCTTCTCCCTCTCTAATAATAGCTGCTGCTACAGATTGTATCCATTACTGCTCTTGGATACAGCTCAAGGCAAGGGAGGTATTGCCTTGGGCTTTTCCAAGGGCATTTACAATTAATTGATGATCCTAAAGCCAACAAGGATGATTTTATTGGTTGTTCCAGTTTCCTTAGGTCATCTGTAGTAGCAGTTACTCTACTCATTAAGACCTCAGCATCAATGCTATTTAATATACCTAATCCTGTCCCCTGTTCAATACAGGCCCATTTTCAGTTGATTGTAATTTTGTCATAATTTAAATATAGCTTAACTATGAAAAAATTACACATCAGGTGTGTGCCATAGGCTGAGGATTACGTTCTTTTGTTTTCAAAGGTAAAATGCTTCAGTTGTTTCTGACAAGGCTTGAGAAAACTCACTTCTTTGATTAACCATCTGCATCGGTCTTAGAACTTAATGCACGTCAGGCATATCCTCCACCTTTTCTACAAGTCTCCATAGGTACATGGCTACCTTACAAGCCTGGGGGAGAGCAGGTAGGTATATTATGCAGCCTCACAATAGAGGCTCTAGCTACTTGTAAAATAAATAAATCCTAAACTTTCCACAAAGTTTCTATCTATGCTGAAAAGGACTTGCTCTGCAACTGTTGCAGATCTTGCTTGTACCAAGCACAGGCATCTGTATTTAAAGAAAACATATCTTTTTGTCAACTTCTCAGCTGTCATCCCTACTATTGGTTCCAAAGAATGTGGGTGAGGCTCCTGATTTGAACAAAGAACAGCCCTGAAAGCCTAAAGACAGTTTGGAAGGACGTGTCAATTTGGCCATGGAACATGGGAAAATGTCAGTGGAGGGTCCAGAATGTGTTCAATTTAGTCTACCATTAATGTACTGCACGTGCTCAAAATGGCCAAATCAGGTATGAGCAGGAAAAGTTACTTTTGACTTTTTCAAATTTCTGCATACTTGACTATCCTATTTTATTTTTATTTTTTTTTTTCTATTAGTAAACTGTCTTTTTACATGCATGCCAGTACATATGAAAAGATTGAGCCTATCCTGGCATACAAATCAAAGCTTCCTTCCAAGCCAAACAAAATAATGATAAAAAATGAACTGTTTGCTTACCCCCCCACCACCACTCTTGGTAGGGGTATATACATTGAAGCAGCAGTGCAGATAACCTTATGGGCACAAGGCCCATACATTAGGAAAGACAGAAACCCAAGAGCAAGTTTACATTCAACACCTGCTTCCACCTCTGAGATTAGCATTAAATTGATGTTTATTGGACACACTCAAAAATTCCTTGCTTCCTACAAGTTATTTTGAAATTTCTGATGAATTACCTTATACTGCCATGACCAAAATTGGTCATCTTTCAGGCTGACTGTAACTGTCATAATGGACACTGCTATCTAGAAGTTTTTTCTAATGCTAATGTCAAGAAAACCAATAACCAGCTACAGAAGTTATTATTAACAAAAAATGTTGCCCCTCAAACTCCAAGAGATGATATATATCAACAAGTTGTCTCAAAAAGCAATTATAGCTTCATTCACTATAGCTCAAGAGATTCTTACTGAAACAAGAAACTGTAAGGGTATTACTATCTGCATTCATTCAAACGGTTAGACTGAGCAATGTTTTAATTGTCTTCCTACTGCTACTGTAAAGGTTCCTGCCAAGTAGCAAAACCAAGTAGCTTTTATAAAGTGCATTTATGCATTCTACAGAAGTCGCTACCAAGGCATGCCAAAATTTTAGGGGGATCAAGTTGTGAATGCTTGTAGCGACTGTGAAGTTTTGTTTGTTCTTCCAGAGATACTTATAGATGTTTACATATAGCTCCCAATCTTTGGATTAAAACATGAAAGTAAAATAGCACCACACATTCACATTTAGGTTATAGAAAATATACAAACAGTTTTGTTAATTAAACTAGTCCATGGATTTTTTTTTATTTTCATGCACTTCCTATAGTGCAATTACCTCTGCTTTCTCCAGTCCACACTTTCTTCAGTCATTTTCCCTGCAAAACCTCTGTTTTCCCCACAATCTTTAAAATTACCTATCTTCCTCCTTGCTTCCTGACACGCATTAACTTCTGCCATCCCCAAACCAGCTCCAAGCTGCCTGGATGTTGACTGGTCACCAGTACAAATGCGCTGCTTGGCTAAGCAGCAGATTAGTGCTTCCTCTTAGTGGACTGCTGAGCTAAATACTTATTTGGTTCTCACTTGTATCCAGCCTCTGATTACAGTGTCACTGCATGCTCTGCCACTTTAGGTAACTCAGCTGAAAGGCTGGAATCATACCAAGCACCTTGCAGGCACACAGCACGATCACAGACTTCGTAAGAGTCAGGCTAAAATATTCCACATGAAAATTAATCATTGAACTTACAGCAATGCATAAAAAAAGTAAAAACAACTTTCAAGCTTCTTATATATTATGGTTACTAAAAGAAATGAAAATCGGGTAAAAGCAAAAACAGAATACTATTGCCACCACTATGTTAAATAAATAAATAAACCCTGTTCCTTAACTGTTGCCAGATTCTCCTCTGCTCAAAACTGTAGCTGTGACCAGGACTTCTGTGGTTCATATGTAGCTGTTATACAAAATGTGTTACAAAGGAGTCAAGCTAGTTCTGAGGCATGACAAGATGAGTTATGTCCCCCTCAGCTAGGAGGGACCTATTATACTCTTTATTCATAAATTTACTGTAGTAAATTTACTGTCTCGCCTCACTCTCCTCTTCTCTAGGCTGAACAAACCATGTGAACAAAGCCACTCCTCATATGTCTTCCCCTTTATACCCTTCACCATATTTGTTGCCCTTGCTCTGGATGCTAACAGTTTTGTGTCTTTTTTATCTTGTAGTGCCCCAAACTGCACAAAAATACTTGAGCTGAGTGTAGAGTAGAATTGAACAATCACTTCTTTCAACTGGCTACCAATGCTGTGCTTGATGAACCTCAGGTTACAGTTGGCCCTTTTGGCTGCCAGAGCACACTGCTGACTCATATTCAACTTGCTGTCAAACAGAACCCCCAGTTTCCTGTGTATCCTCTGTCAGAGGATTTAACTTCTTTTATATCTTGATTTACATCTATAGTGCTATCTATACACCCAGAGTAAAAATAGCTAGAAGTAACCATTTGCAAGAAAGAATATGGTTACTGTTTGGGTTGAATGAAGCATAAGAAGTAGGATTCATCTACCCTTTGAACACTTCATCTTCTCTACCATAATATATTCTTAGATTCATTGAACTGACATCAACAATCAAACCATAAACAATTGCCTAAAAGAGTCAAAATATAATGCTTGTCTAATTGCCTCTCTTCTTAGACCACAGGAAAAGGCTACACAATGATTTCATAGAATCATAGAATCATAGAATATCCTGAGTTGGAAGGGACCCTTAAGGATCATCAAGTCCAACTCTTGACACCGCACAGGTCTACCCAAAAGTTCAGACCATGTGCCTAAGTTCACAGTCCAATCTCTTCTTAAATTCAGACAGGCTCGGTGCAGTGACCACTTCCCTGGGGAGCCTGGTCCAGTGTGCAACCACCCTCTCTGTGAAGAACCCCCTCCTGACGTCCAGCCTAAATTTCCCCTGCCTCAGCTTAACCCCGTTCCCGCGGGTCCTGTCACTATTGTTAATGGAGAAAAGGTCTCCTGCCTCTTGACAACCCCTTACGAGGAAGTTGTAGACTGTGATGAGGTCTCCCCTCAGCCTCCTCTTCTCCAGGCTGAACAGGCCCAGTGACCTCAGCCGTTCCTCGTATGTCTTCCCCTCAAGGCCTTTCACCATCTTCGTAGCCCTCCTCTGGACACTTTCCAACAGTTTCATGTCCTTTTTATACTGTGGTGCCCAGAACTGCACACAGTACTCGAGGTGAGGCCGCACCAGCGCAGAGTAGAGCGGGAATAAATATTTGATGCCAAATATTTATTAAGTTATAGAAACTAGATCTTAATGACCTAGAATCTTCTGGAACAGAAATAAATGCATAAATAAATAATGAAAAATCTGCCATATATAAGCACCTTAAAAAAGACAGAAAAATAAAGTAAAGGCAAGCCAAAGCTGGAAACGTCACTGTATGGATGGTGGTTATGAAAACAAAACAAAACAAAACAAATGTTATTTACCAAATGTGAAAATCTTTCTTCAAAAGAGAATGAAAGAAATATGTCTAGACACACCAAACGCAAAAGCTGAGTCATTAACAGGTCCATGAGAAGTGTGCTGTGGCAGATGTTTTCCTCTGACTAGTCAAGCAATGCACTTGGAGCAAAAATATTAATGCAATTTCTAAATAGTAACAGTTATACCGCACATCTTTTTTACACTTACTAAAAAAATGCATAGTGTTTCCATATGAGTATTTTTATATCATCTGTCACCAAAAGTTCTAATAGTTTTCAATGTTTGTGCTTTTTCTTCCGCTTCTCTCTGAATTAAATAACTTATGATTTGTCCTACATTCTGGCATAAATGAAAGAAGCTCACTTGTTTTTTTTTTGTTTTTTTTTTTTTTTGTTTGTTTTGTTTTGTTTGTTTGTTTGTTTTTAGTATTTTTGTTTGTTTGTTTTTCCCTTCCAAATTTACTCCTATTAGCTAAATGAACACTTAATCCAAAGATAGAGTGGAAATTCATATTACTGGCTGAAGCAATTCACGCCACATTCACATTGGCGGTGTAAATGGTAATGTCACTACTGTAATTACAACAATGTGGAAGTAGAGTAAGATTTTGTCGTGGTTTAACCTGGTTGGCAGCTAAACACCACACAGCCATTCGCTCACTCTCCCCCCTCCCTCTCTGGGATAGGGGAGAGAAACAGGAAAGTGAAGCCCATGAGTTGAGATAAAGACAGTTTATTAAGACAGGAAAATAATAATAACAACAATAATAATATAATAACAATAATGATGATAATAGCACTATTACTAATAATGTGTACAAACAAGTGATGCACAAAAAAGTGATGCACAATGCAGTTGCTCACCACCCACTGACCGATGCCCAGCCTAACCCCGAGCAGTCCGGCCCCCTCCCCCAGCTAGCCACCCCTATATATTGTTTAGCGTGAAGTCAGATGGTATGGAATACCCCTTTGGCTAGTTTGGGTCACCTGTCCGGGGTCTGTCCCCTCCCAGCTCCTTCTGCACCCCCAACCTGCTCCTTGGCAGGACAGAGCAAGAAGCTGAGATGTTCTTGGCTTGGTGTAAGCACTGCTCTGCAACAATTAAAACACTGGCGTGTTATCAGCACTCTTCTCATCCTAAGCCAAAACATAACATTCTACCAGCTACTAGGAAGAAAATTAACTCTGTCCTAACTGAAACCAGGACAGATTTGAAAGGAAAAATAAAGATCAGTTTTACTCACACAATAGTAATTCTCCTACTCCAGTCTGTGATGGGATCCTCTGAAGAATTATTTTAAATGCTACACAAGAAAGGGAGACTGCAGGGAGAAAATTCAGCTATTTATCGAGATATAACTTCATGGTTAAGAAATAATTCATGGGGGGAAGCAAGTATGAGATGCTGATCTACAAAATCATGAGTGACATAGAGTGAATGATGGTTGACTCTTCACTTTATCTTCCCAGATAAGCACTAGGGAACACCAATAAACGTTGACAGCAGTCGTGTTAATAAGAAACAAAAGAAGATGACTTCACATACAACGGTAATAGAATTGTGGAGCTAAACGATTATTTATTTAATTATTTACTTTAAGAGAAGACTGGACAAGGGGAGCCTGGAAGAGAAAGAGGAGCCCTCTAAATATTAATAAATAGGCAACCTGTTTCAGTGTAGAAGATCCCATGAGCTGAAAATAGGCAATGGAAAAGTAGTTACTGGACTCACTGTTATGGGCCATGTTATTGCTCTTCTCTTAAAACCAGATTTTGGCCAATATTTGAAACAGGATGCTGGCCAAGATGAAGATCTGGGCTGTTAATGTGAACTATTAGGTATAACTATCTTGCAATATGTAACAAAATACTTCCTTAAAATTATAAAGCTACAACAATTTGAACAATCTTGAACTATTTCATTACAGCTAAATAAATTACAAATAAAGAAGAATATATTGCAATAAACTTGTGTGTGTGTGTCAAAATCAATTTTAGACATTTATATGGAACAAGTCATGCTGATCCAGTTTTGTGGTAATAAACATTCTCACTTCTTGGAAGCATGGCAAGAACCTTCTTTTATTCATGCAACTAGCTGTATTGTAATCAATAGAACTGAAGTCACTCAAGATCACAACAGAAATCACTGGAGCTGCAGTGGCAGAATTAGAACAACTTTGTTTCAACAAAGAAAGCAGACAAGAAGACAAAGTTAGCTCAATGTCAGAGTTATTTTCTAAACAGCTCATATGAGACCTAAAATTTTATCTGTGGAACTTGGATCACATACCCACTGTCATCAGCTGAGCTATTCTAATACTTACAGAAGCTAACAATCTGGCCTCATCCCTTTACTGCCACCTGCTACTGGCATGAAGCTGAATCAGCTTTATGAACGTAAATTGTTCACATTTCTTTGCATTCTTTGCACAATCTTTTGAGAAATTGTACCTATTCAAAATCATGGAAAATTTAAATATACATGGTGAACACAGGAATATGCCTCAGTTATATTGTTTGTAACAATAGAGAAAGCACTATATACAGAGAACTAAAACAACATGTTTTTAAATTTGTTATGAAATTCGTTAAATATTTCCCATCTAATTCACTTCTGCTGTGATACTGAGAATATAATGAGTCATTTCTACATGCCTTAAATGACTAATTGACATGAAGAAGGTAATGCGCAGTTTCTGTAGTTTCCACCAGACACTGGTATCTGCAGGCACTACTATAACTGTTCCTCTATGGAGAAAGCTCTTGAATTCACCACAGTTCATAAAATAAGTTTGTAGATAAACTATTTTATAACTATTCCACAAAATCAAAAAATATGTATTCTACTTTTCAAACAGGCATAGAGGAAAAAAAAAAAATTCTACGGACCTTAATTTGTGTTAAAATTATTTGAAGTTTCAATCCCATTCTTCTGACATGTAAAATGGCTGTGGATAATTTACTTCATCAAAGGCCATTGTGAAAACAATTAAATATTTACCCTATTAAACAGCTATGCAGTTATTTTGGTTTTGTAGATTTATATTTAAACACTGAGAAATCTTTTTGGACCCTCTTCTCTTTCATTTCAAAGACATTTAGAATGGCTTTGTGTGGTGGTTTTACCGTGCTGGGCAGCTAAACCCCACAACCGCTCTCTCACTCCCCCTCCTTTAGATGAGGAGGGGGAGAAGTAAAGCAAAGAACAACTCACGGGTTGAGATAAGAATAATTTAATTAAAGGGAAATAATTATAATAATTAAATAAAGACTACCATGAACTAAACAATTTAACTAAGGGGAAGTAAAAGGGAAAAGGGGAAAAAGGGAGGAAAACAAACAAACAAAATAAATGAAAGCTATATGGAAGTGCAGAGGAAAGAAATTACTCTCTACTTCCCACAAATGAGCGATGATTGACCACGTCCTTGAAGCAAGGCCTCAACGCACGCAGCCGGTGTTCGAGAGGAGGACCGACGTCTTCTCAACGAGAGCCCACCCCTCCCCTCTTCTTCCTGTTTCCACCTTTTATTGCTGAGTGTGACACCACATGGTATGGAATATCCCTTTGATTGGTTTAGGTCAGCTGCCCTAGTGATGTTTCTCTCCTCACTTTTTGCCCACCCCCTAGGAGGGTTAGAGAAAGGCCCAATGCTGTGCCACTGCTGCTCAGCAGTAGACACAACACTGGTGTGATAACACTGCTGTTCCAGCTACAAGTACAGAGTACGGCACTGAATGGGCTGCTGCCGGGAAAGTTAACATTCCAGCCAGACCCAGTACACTGTGAAGTAATTGTTTTACGTGAAAAGTTCCAATGAAGAAACGAATATATATATATATTTAGTTTTATTTTTTCACTTATTTTGAATATGAAATTAGAGTACAGGAGGGGAGGGTGAAAAAGATCTTTCCATCAATATCTGGAAACACTCTTCTCTCACAGGTACTATAAGTTTGTCCTCTATTACTTATATAGCCATTATCAAGTGCTAGAGAAGTCTGTGTTTTACTTTTCAGACAATTGTTATTTTTCTTAGTAGCAGATACCATGACATATTCTTATCCTAAAAACTCCATCTTTACAGCAATGTTCTTACTCTAAATGCTGGCTGTTCTTTTTCATTCTCAACTATTGAGCCACCTTATGATAACTCCCATAGGCTTAATTGTCAAGTTTTGAAACATTGAAATAAGAGTTGAATCTCTCAGAAAGAACTGAAACAATGCAACAATTCTCTTCTAACACTTGGGCCTAACTACAGAAATCATAAATTTTGACTGTTTTTGTTAAAATATTGCCAACATGATTCCTACATATATTTATAAATAGGGTAATACTACCAAGGATAAAGTTTACTTTTAGATGTGTGCCAAACAAAATATATCCCTCTGAGAAGAGTGTTCCCGGCTTCAGAAATGTATTAGCATGTCTACATGAGAATTATAAATTGATATTAAAAATATTACAGAAAATGAATTTCTAATTTCAATTGTCTTGTCTAATTTATCCCAACTTCTTATTTCTAAAAGCATTTTATGGATAAAATTGGAAATAGAGGTCAAAATAACTTTCATTCTTCTGTTATCTTACTAATAGATAAGTTAGTTTCTATTAGTAAGTATTAGTTAGTATCTAAGCACAGAGAAATAGATCTTCCAGTTTCCATTTTGAAAAGCACTGCAAGGACTGTTTCCCCTTTTTCCCCCTGTTTTAGAATGGCCATAAAGGAAGGACTTCTGGGGCCATATGAATATTGCATCATGCGAAGACTTCTGCTGCAAATATAGGCTGCTATAGAACATCCTAAAGGACTCCTGCGTCTTAGATAGGGGCTTGCAATTTCTGACCTTTTCTCTAGTAGTGGATTCAACAGCCAAAGCCATCAACAGCCAAAAGTGAGATATATAGCGATGGTTCAGATAAAATGAGTAGAATATGGTTTATTTTTAAAAGTTAGAAGACAGCAGTAAGCAGTTGTAAGCAGAATACTAAAATTTAAGATATAGAATTTCCGCTTTTTAATGTTTTCTGCTCGACATAAATAAAGTTCATATTGATTACTATAATGGTGTGCATTTTTTTTTTCATATAGTTGCATGGGAAGTAATTTTTCTGTCCTGCAAATATTAAGATTCATTTCTTTTCTTCTGTTCCTGTATGATATATAAAGACTGAGCTTGCTTCTAAGTATCTATTTTAGTAAGAAAGAAAACTATTTGTTTAAAGATCTATTAATTTCATTTTTTTTTAATACAGTTAAACTTTCTAAGCAAAAAATAAAAAGTAAAAAGCATTCATACCATGCAGAACTTCACATTAAAAGGACAATAAAACAAGGTTTAAACATCTGTTTTTGTTTTTTTTTTTTTTTTTTAAGCATAAACCCTTTTTTGCAATCAGTTCTGGTTTAGACAGATCCATTCATTGTGAGTAAAATAAGTGTGTTTTTTCTTTCTTTCTTTCTTTCTTTCTTTCTTTCTTTCTTTCTTTCTTTCTTTCTTTCTTTCTTTCTTTCTTTCTTCCTTCCTTCCTTCCTTCCTTCCTTCCTTCCTTCCTTCCTTCCTTCCTTCCTTCCTTCCTTCCTTCCTTCCTTCCTTCCTTCCTTCCTTTCTTTGTTTTTCTGTTTGCTATTCCAGGAAAATTATCATTACTCTATCTATAGATTCATGTTTTTACATATGCAAACAGTGAACTTTCAAAACAGGTTTCAAAATTAGTGTATTTATCTCATTTTTTGTTTGTTTTTGACATTAGTGAACACTGTGATTTTTTAGTTTCTATCTTGAAAAATAAATCTTTATTTTTGAACTTTCATATATTTTTATTATTATTATTTTTGTTAACAATAAGAGCACAATGGAAAAAGTTTTTGAATTTGATGTTGGCTTCCAAGAAGTTGGTACTATTTGAAACTGTAAACTAAATTATTTCAGAAGAGATTTAAAATGGGTATAATCTACATATAAATTGGTTTTAGAACCAAAGGGGGCCTGCAGTCAGTATATATTATGTTAAAATTCTATCACATTGTCTAATGGATTAGATTTTATTAAGTACTATAAAACAGCATGAGATGTTTTCAATAGAAAGCAAATTGAACTGAAACAGATAATTAATTACTGTAACTAATTTTTTCAACACTGCATAGACACAAATGAATTGGTTATACATGTGTATATTACATATTGCATCATAATACTTTTTCTTCAATGTTTTAACATTTTTGAATCACAGTTTGCATACACAGAATCACTTTGTCTTGTTGGAATAAATGAACTCTTTAACATTTTCCATATTAAAGTGCTTTTCTATAGTTAATAAAATTGCCACAGAACTATGGCAATTAGGTCTGTGGCACAGAGACCTTAAATCTAAATTCAGCCTCATGAGGAATGTCCAACAGCCAAAATTGTACCAAGAATCTTTGGACAAGGAACCCTGAGAATTACTTAGGTCATACTGCACTGATATTGGAAAAGACTTTTGTGAAGTTATTTATTTAGAGAAGTTTTAGTTTTAAAATAGTTGGAAAGAAGATTCCTATCAAATCTAATCACACCATCTTTGCAAAAAAAAAAAAAAAAAGACTGAAATCTGTAAATAAAATTACCTTTCATTACTTGGATGGCTTAAGAAAAATGTGAGAGAACTTCCTAGTGACATCCCAAGCAGATGAAAAGTTCAGCACTTCAGATATAAGATTCTTACAAATTTGAAATAGGGCATGTTCTTCTGTGGAGAGAACACAAATTTCTTTCTGAAATCAGACTTTGGGTTCAGAACAGGTCACACCTGCTCCAGAAATGACAGGAGAGCATACAAACACAAAGCCTATTGTATTAAGGCTCTCACCCCAGTAACAGTTTTTATTTTTTATTTTCTTTTTTCCCTCCAGATACAAATTATTTATAAAAATACAAAATTAGTCTTCTGTATTATGTTTCTTTAAGCATAACTTAACTATATAACCCTTGCAAATTAAATTTATGCTGGTCTGAAGTCTACTATATATATATATTTGCAGTCGTGTATTGTTTCCTAAGACAACTGAATATTAATTTATTCAAACCATATATAAAGCAACCACATATCCTTTTTGTGAACTGGTTCATGGTACATAACTTTTCCTTCTGTATTCATGTTGCTCAACCATAACTTTCTCAAACATCACAAGCTACTAAAAGATCTCAGAAGACATCTGTTTGTTGTGTAAATAGCACAAGCAAAACACCAAATGGAACTCCATCCAAATGAGCAGTCACTTGTAGTCATCTATCTATGGTGCTTTTCAAATGACTCATGTTATAAATATTAATATCCTGACAAAATATTGCATTCTATCTTACTTGGAAAACCATATTTACACTCAAAAAACACTGCTACAGTCTCAGTTGATCATACTTTCCTTCCAGACATAGTCTGCAATGTTTCCTTGTTTTGTAAATTCCATTCCTAATATTGCAACTACTATCCACTGCTGCTCATTTCAAATGTTTAATATTTTCTTTGCTAAGAAAGTTCCCCTTGCAAGAAAATTCATCTTCAGAAGCCCTCAAGTCTTTGCAAACATAGCACTTATGGCTGTTATCTCCACAGTTACTAGCTTAAAACTAAAAAGTTTATTCAAATTGGGTATTTCTATGAGAAATGTGGAAGCTGGGCTCAGTCTCTGCCATCAGACTCATGAAGTAACTTTCCTGATACGAAAACCAGGGAAAAATGAGAGCTATAGTCTCTTGGAAACAGGCTTGCTGTACTACAGTTGCAAGAACAAAGATTTATATTAAAGAGAAAGAAGAAAGGAATCACAGGAATTTTCCCACCAAGTTGGGAGAAAATTGTTGATCTGCTGGAGGGTAGGAAGGACCTGCAGAGGGACCTGGACAGGATAGGTAGATGGGCAGAGGCCAATGGGATGAGGTTCAACATGGCTAAGTGCCGGGTCCTGCACTTCAGCCACAACAACCCCATGCAGTGCTACAGGCTTGGGGCAGAGTGGCTCGAAAGCTGTGCAGAAGAAATAGATCTAGGGGTGTTGATCAATACTCACCTGAATATGAGCCAGCAGTGTGCCCAGGTCACCAAGAAGGCCAATGGCATCCTGGCTTGTATCAGGAATAGTGTAGCCAGTGACCAGAGAGGTGATTGTCCCCCTGTACTCTGCTCTGGTGAAGCCTCACCTCAAGTATAGCATTCAGTTTTGGGCCCCTCACTAAAAGAATATCGATGCCCTGGAACATGTCCAGAGAAGGGCTATGAAGCTGATGAAGGGCTTGAAACACAGGTCCTATGAGGATCGGCTGAGGGAACTGGGGTTGTTTAGTGTGGGGAAGAGGAGGCTCAGGGGAGACCTTATTGCTCTCTATAATTACCTGAAAGGAAGTTGTGGGGAGCTGGGGGTCAACCTCTTCTCGCAGATGATAGGACTGGAGGGAATGGTCTCAGGTTGCTCCAGAGGAAGTTTAAGTTAGAAATGAGGAGACATTTCTTCTCAGAAATAGTAGTCAGGCATTGGAACTGTCAGGCCCAGGGAAGTGGTGAAGTCACAATCCCTAGGAGGGTATAAGGAAAGCTTGGACTTTGTGTTTTAGTGGGTGACATTGGTGGTAGGGGGATGGCTGGGACAGATGAGGTCTTTTCCAACCTTAATGATTCTATGATGCTATGAATAATAGACTGATAGTGTTCATAACCTCCTGCTTGGCAGTGGAATTCTGAATATCTCAACTCCAACCTCTGTCTTTCTTGGTTTTATCCATTGCATTGAACATCAGAATTAGTTTTGTTTTGCAAAAAAAAGGCTGACGGACTCAATGATTAACTGAATAATTCAGCTTAATTATAGACAAACACTTTCAGAAAAACATGAGTCTATAAAGAAGATATTTTTTAGTCTTTTAGATTAAAAGTACAAAACTGTAAATAGCCCCTGCATGCACATTGCTTAATATTCAGGTCTGTGTGAACTGGGCTTTTACTTATAATTAAGTTCAGTATACATAAAAAAATTCTTAGAGGTTGCTTTTCTATCTTATACAGAGGCTTTTTAGCTGTTTCAGTTAAAAATAACTAGTATGAAATACAACAGTTATGACTCCTTACCTCTTTGTTCCTTTTTCTTTTTCCCTGATCTGTTCCTTTCCATTTCTGTACTCCATTAGCAGGAATAAAAATAAAGTGGTCCAGTAAACTCAAGTGAAATACCTGAAATAACAGAGCAAATCTTTAACAAAGGTAAATGGTTTTCCATGCACTGTAAAAGAAATCATCTTCTGAGGGGCTTAGAATTCTCATTCCTTGGGCAAGGTCTCCTCTCATTGGAATAATGTGTATATTTATTGAAGTAAATACAAACAGTGTGGTTTATCAACTTATCAACTCTGAATATCATTGCATTTCAACAGTGATAAAAGAAGTTGGTCATTTGGATGGAATATTCTCCATGGATTAGACTTTTTCTGTTGTAACAAAATTAGCTAAAGTTCAAATAAAAATAATTATCTTAAAAAAATAAAATTAATAATAACAACAGAATCACAGAATGGTGTAGGTTGGAAGGGACCTCTGGAGACCATCTAGTTCAGACCACCTGCTCAAGCAGGGTACCCTCACGTACATTACCCAGGACTGTGACCAGACAGCTTTTGAATATCTCCAGGGAAAGAGATCCATTGTTGATAAAAACTGTTACATGTCTGTGAACAGTATGTGTTATCTCAATTATCCTTTTTTTGTTTGTTTCTTTTCCTCTGAACTTCATAAAATTCAGGAGATTAACATTCTTTCAGACAAATCTGTCCCATGACACATTCTTTATAGATACTGCCATAAAATAGTAGCTGCATTTATAAGTAACTTTTAAAGTTTTATGTTCTCCTGGTTTCAGCTAGGATAGAGTTAATTTTCCTCCTAGTAACTGGTGAGGTGCTGTGTTCTGGATTTAGGATGAGAATAATGTTGATATCACACAGATGTTTTAATTGTTTCAGAGCAGTGCTTACACTAAGCCAAGGACTTTTCAGCTTCTCGCTCTGTTCTGCCAATGGACAGGAGCTGGGAGGGGACAGACCCAGGGCAGCTGACCCAAACTGGCCAAAGGGGTACTCCATACCATCTGACATCATGCTGAACAATTAATATGGGGGGACTGGCCAGGGTGGGGGGACTGGCTGCTCGGAGATAGGCTGGGCACTGGTCAGCAGGTGGTGAGAAATTGCATTGTACATCACTCGTTTTGTATACATTATTATTATTAGTACTATTATTGTTATTTTCATTTCTTTTCTGTCCTAATAATCTATCTTTATCTTAACCCACAGGCTTTCATTTACTTCTGATTCTTTTCCCCACCCCAGAGAGGGAGGTGGAGTGAATGGCTGTGTCATGCTGAGCTGGCAGCTGAGTTAAACCACAATGTGTCAACACTTTAAATATATTACAGTAAAGAATTATATTTTATATTAAAAAAAAACTTTTTATTTTTACCATGTATGAGAGTGTATATATATGTGCAAACATAAACAAACAAAAATATGCAAGAATAATATGGAAGGTGTTCATTGTGGTCTGTGTGTGGGGAATTAGATGATTTTTTATGACCCTTCCAACACAAATCATTATATGATTCTATGATAATAAAGTGGGAAATAAAATAATTAGGAGAAATTGCATGGAAGGTTACTAAAATATTTGAAAATTAAGAAAAAGGTGTTTTAAGTGTAAGTTAAAATGTGAAGAAAGAAACTCATTTTCATTGGATGTCCATGATCTTTTCTGTAGCTTTAAGATGTCCTCATCCAAAGTTCATACTGATTTCTTAGAGGTCCTCTAAAATCACAGAATAAGGACTCTCCTGTAAGCGTTGATCTACAGCAGCTGGAGCAATTTATGATGTTTTCTCAAGTAAACCAGAAGGCAATTAAAAATAAATTTCAAAGTCATTCTTCATTAAGTAATACAACACTATAGATGTTGTATCTCCCTTTCTCTAATATTATTTTAAATATTGGTAAGTTAAAACTCCACTTTCTGTGTTAAATTATACCTGGATGACTAACTAATAACTCTCTTTTTATCATGACCTGTCACTTTTCAAATTACAAAGAGCTTGAAATTATTTATTGTTTTAAATTATTCATAGAAGCCTTTAGAGAATAGTTGCACATTATTTGGAATAATTAACTGCTAATATGGAAATGCTGAAATTCTCACCCACCCACACCCTCCCCCTCTTTGAGCCACTAGCCTTTTTTGATTATCAATGACAGAAAAGATGGTAGTTGCTCATCTGTTTAAACTTTAGCTGAACAATGATCATAGTTAAACTATGATTTTGTTTTTGTAGAAGAGATGCTGAAAATAGGAATACTTTCCCAGTTAACTCAGTTCTTAAAGGAAATGTAATGTACATGAATTATATATCATGTTCATGGTACTCTTTGAGACAGTTACTTTCCCCTAAACACAGTAAAACTCAGGGTGATCTTGATAACGTATGTTTATAAATCAAGATCTCATTAGTGGAAATATTTACAAACAAACCAAATGAAGTTCATCCTCCAGAGCTTTCCATGCTGCATACAGGGAAATTGTATTATATCTATATCAATAAACTACACAGAAGAAAGCCTCTTCCCTGGTGTCTATACGAACTGGTAGAGTCTGCTTGGACGTAGGATTAAACTATCCCAGCCCCTGAAATAAAGTACCTGCATTCAACCATTTAGGAATTATTCCTGGCTTTCTGTAACTACTAAGTTGCCCATGATTTATCTGGGAGCATGCCAGCAGGCACTAACCTAAGACATGCCAGACCTCCACCCTTGCTGTTGCCTGAAACAACAGCCTAACAGTACAGCCAGATGAGCAGTGCTACCTAGACCACAGCACCTTGTTACAGCACTAATGTAGATGTAGCCACAGGTATTCACTCAAACAGATGAAGTTGCACTATGTGAGAAAACAAAACAAGACAAAACAAAACAAAACATGTGAACGGGATTTGTAGTTTAAAGCAGATTGCTGTGAGAAGATGAATCACAAGGCACAACTTCATGTGCTTTGGCAGGGTGCCATCTTACTTGCTTTTTAGCTGTCTGAAACCAGCAGATGCAGGAAACATGCCTTAGCATTTTTCCTGTTTTGTCTCAGTTAAGTCATCAATCAAGATGCACTCTGATTACTTGTTTCTTATTTGCTTTTTAACCTTATTATTGCTTTGTGTTTCTCCAATTTTAACCTTTTTTTTTTTTTTTTTTTCTCACCTATCAGCATGCTAATACTGACTGATCAGCAAGATTAACTAGCAATTTTAGCACTGTGCTTTCTGTTCAAGCAGGTTTAAGAAAAATTAAAACTCTTTAAGCAGATAGCTACATAGATGACCATGTCAACCCTTATCTTACAGATTTTACTTTTAAAAGTTCCCTTCTCCTTCAAAACTGAAAGGAAACCATCTTTCCTATGATAACAAAGTCTGAAATATAAGGAGATTCTAAGAACTTTAAGACTTAGAACATTATTTTCTGAAATGTTATTGTAAACAAACAAACAAAAGATAACACAGTTAAGTATTAAATAGAATATATATATATATGTATATATAAAAGAGAACTAATTTCTTCAAGTTTCCATACCCACCTGATAGTCAATAAATAAATTAGATATTTTTTTTTTTCTTTTCAAGCAATAATTATAACTTACATGATAACGTTCAGCTTGAAAATTTCAGTATAAAGTTTTAGGTAGGTCCTTTTGACCTTCAGGTGTAGTGATATGAAGACTTTGAACTAAAACACTATAAGAATGTTGTCCTCAAAGCCCAGAAGGTATTTTATCCTCACATAAGAAATTTCATTAAGAATGAAATGCAAATGAACTGCCAAGATGAAATTATAACATTCTCTTAATCTATAGGTCTACAGATTTTTAAAATAATGCAGAAATTATAATTCTATGTTAAGGTTATCTCCTTGGGGGAAAAAAAATACTGTAGGTTTCCATACATGTAAGACCTTTACCCATAGCATATTCTATGATTTTTATGTTGCTATATATCCTGAGCTAGACTTTAAGACAAAATCTTTTCTAAACACTTGTTAAACTTAATTACTTATGTGTTGCAAGAAATATCTTTTAACCTCTCATGTTCTACTTTTATTGTTTAACAACAACAGAAAATGTACTTATATTGTTAAAATTGGTAAATAAAATTTGCTTTACTATATTTTGTCAGGCCACTGGGCTTCGAAGGAGATCAAGTGAAGTTCAAATTGTGAAAAAGTGCTTTCTAGGGAAATGTACAAGTTGTGTAGCTCTGTGGTAATGGAATTTGCTAAAGTACCTCCTGTTGTTGCAATAATATATTCCAATTATTATTACATATTATTAATCAGAAAGAAATATAAAAATAAACAAAACAATAAAGATGTATACCAATGCTGAGAGGTTAATAATGCAGGATTGTCCTTCTGAGATCTAAAGAGGCAGGCGAACCTACTTTGTGATGTTCTTCCGCATCTGATTTAACATGACAAGAATTTCTATTCATCTGATTGTAACTCAGTACTTTGCTGATTCTTGAAGTTGGTAATGATGACTTAAATCACATTTAATTAATGAATTTATTTATTTGTGCTTGTTTGTTTTCTGATCATTTTAGACTGTTCTATCTCCCTGCATGTATAGAGAACATTATGTTCCCTTTCTGGCCAGAATTTCTACATTAGACATTATTGACATTTCTACATGTCAATGCAGCCAATACATGTTAAAATTTAATTTTACACTTGCATTTTCAATGAAACTATGGAAATGACAGTTTTTCTCTTTATATGTGATTCCAAAAAGATGAAATGCCATTGAATTAAACAAATTGTTAGCTTCAGATTTGAGCTATGAACTTTTTTAACCCAGCTGAAACCAGAATTCAAACTATAAAAATCAATATTTTGACTTGTTAAATTTCTTTCCACATAAATAGTCAAGTGATACAGATTAATGATGGATTGTTTTGGCAGCAGATAGTGTGCATTTTTTGCCACATTATACACAGGTCTAAGTAGCACAAACAAACTGTGGCATATAAAAAACTTGAATATATATAACTGACTAGAATTTCATTTATATATTCAAGCGAATGAATGTAATTCTTTAATTTACATTGAACATATTGACTTTGACTTCAAATTAGTAATTGGTGTTAAAATTATATTAAACCAGTATTGGTGGAGCATTTATGGAAGTTTTTGAACAACCTTAAGTATGCTATAATTTGTTCTGAAGAAGCAGGTGAGTAGTGATTGTCATTTTACCTATGTTTATTACACAGGTAAATATAAAGACCACAGACTGTGGTCTTTAGATAAGCAGAGCTTATACCACATTTAATAACAGCAGTCAAGCTTGAATTTTTACATATCTTATTTGAAGTTTGCTAATTCCAGCTGGAAGGAATGGTATTATAACCCTTCATGTACTTTCTCACCGAGAAAAATGCTATTTTAAAGAACACTAATTTGCCATGTATATAGAGATGTCTGGAGGCAGTGATACATTAAATATTTTTGTCCTTTTGAAATCAGGGTAGCAAATTATTAACTTTTTTTTTTTTTAAAGGGAAATACCCTGAGGATATTCAGACTGCCTTGTTTGGTTCTTGCAACGTTGTTTGTATCCCAGTTTGTATTACTACATGTGCCTCTCATTTATGTATACATGTATGTGTATACATGCGTATATATATATGTTTTTGTACTCTAAGTATGTGATACATACATTGGGGTTGTGACTGAAACTTATAAACTGCATATAAGACTATACTATTCAGAGTGGAAACTAACAATAAAATGCATTCTCAAGTATTTGAATTCTATATTGAAAACAAGCAGAGTTTGGCTTAATTTCCTGTGTTTCAAAACATTCTGTGGCATGCAATTCTAAAAAGACTTTCAGCATATACAGATAACAAATATTTGAAATATTATCTGCAGGGCTTTCTAGTAACATATTGGATTCACAATTTATAAAAGAAAAAAAAAAAAAAAGAACTTCCCATAGACAGAATTTCTTACTGAACTCTTCAGTCAAATAGATGTGGAAAAAAAACACCACAATGTATAATTTACTAAAACACAGTACAGTATCTTATTGGAACTGAGTATTGCTCTAATGGAGCCTAGAAATTCCATGACTCTGAAGGGTTTGAGTTGAGTAGACAAGCTCCAGCAAAACAGTGGCATGTATAAATTCCTTGTTATCAGCAAGGGCTATAAATGTATATTTCATCCTGGACTGTTTTGCCTAATTATCAATGCATGTAAAATGACATTTCAGTTTTCCAAGAGCTAATAGGTGTTCTTTATAAACTGTGTCTATTCTGTTCTATCTGTGTCAATGTCATCAAAATATTAATCAATACTACCATTGTTGTGCTTTTTTTTGATATTTCAAGCATCTCTGAGTGTTAATGTAAACATGTCATTTGGACTATATCCTCTGACAGGAACCTCTTCATCCAGAATGAAATACCTTTTTTTTTTTTTTTTTTTTTTTTGGCACATGCACAGCAGTTTAGTAATTTGAGTTTCCTCTTCAGTCTGGATTTATTTTTCTCCTATGAAAGAAATTTCTGTTCTACACTGCTTTTGAAATAGCAAGTTGAGTTAAGCTGGCAATAGGCTGAGCCAGTTTGGTGCAGCCAAAAGTTAAAACTACAGCTGATTGCCAGACTAACTGTTAAGAGCATTTCAGTTAATTTATTCCTTGCTGCAGCTAATTTTTCTCCTAGAGGCTGGGGAAATTTGAATCAGTGGTAGTTCTTTTTCCAGCAATAAAAGCTTTTTCAGTCCCCACATTCCGAGGTGCCTCTTACCTTGTGGACAGTAGGATCCAGGCACACTGGAAATTAAAATAAATCTATTGTTCTATATAGTGCAGAGGAGTTGTAAAAGAATATACAGAAACTGATGCTGAGTTTCCATAGATTTTTCTAACCAAAGTTCAAATGCAACACACAGTTCTTTTGCATTTGTGCACCTGCATCATAACTTTCAGTAGGGATTTTGCTGACCATCTCCAAGTTTGTAGAAATGGATATGCAGAAACCTGGGCCAAGCAAAGATGAGATTGTTACAAGGTTCCTTACACAATAATGGAACATTTTTTTCATTCTTCCAACATATAACAAAACAGTATCCTGATTCTGCTAATATTATCTTGATAATGAACAACCTATAGTATTCTTGATTTGTATTTTTCTTTAAAGTCTCTCCTGTTATTAAAGGTCTACATGTACCCACCCACCTACTCATAACAGGTACTCATTTTTTGCACTATTTTCTGTTGTGTTTCTCACCTGCTAAAAAACAAAACAAAACCAACCAACCAACAAAACAAACAAACAAACAAAAACCAGTCACCAACTATGACACCTACTTATTTTTGGTTTTAGCTATCCTGATTCTGTTTTATATTTATTATATTATTAATATAATATTATATATATATATCAATATATATTTAATATATATACTATTTATTATATTTTTAATGTAATATAATATATTATATTATTAATATTTATTGCTTCATGTACATGAGGTATTCCTATATATCCCCACACTTGTGAAAATCTTTTGAAGCAATTCAGTCTTGCCATGTTTTTTTTTTTTGTTTGTTTGTTTTGGTTTTTTTGTTTGTTTGTTTGTTTTGTTTTTCTGTTGTTTTTCTTATTTAAAGTCTATTGAGGTCTTCACCTTACACTTGTCTAGCCAAAAAATTACATTAAGAAATGTTTCATTTCAGTTAGAGAACTGAAAGAAAACTAATTAGTTTCTCAATTCTTTGAGATTTAATACAGGCACTAGCATAGGACTTGCCTTCCCCCCATCCTCAAAGGAGTAACTCTTAGAAGGAAAGTAATTCCTATTCTCATCTCTAGTGTTTTTATTCAAAAAAGGGTCTTTATGTTGTTATTGTTTAGGAATCTCACAATCCCTGGATACTTTCTGGTTTCAGTCAAACATTCCAGATTTCAAACAGTCCAACTGATGCTGTGTAACTGCTGCTTATCTCAATATCTGTAAACACCTCTTACCTGTCTTGTCCTTCAAGTCTTTGAAGCATTTGCCTATTATTATTTGTGGACTGTATGGAATCTGGGAAAAGGACAACATTAATTTATTTGTGTGTAATATATCATGGGGTAGGTTAGAGTTTCCCCATTACACAATTGAAATAAAAAATTGGGACAGTAATAACATTGTTATGTTAAATGCAGCATTGAATAATACACATCTTTCTGTAGTATTTCTATACATATGAAATATATGTATATATTTCTATAGAATGTATGTACATATAGATACTATATGTATGTACATATAGATAATATACTTCTTTAGTGAGCTGAATTAAGGTAATGACTTAATTGACTGTGTATAGACATTATTTTGTCCAGTGTTTTATGCTGTCTCTGAAAATAAACTAGACTAGAGAGAATTAAATCATTAAAAGGGGAGCCCATAATATAGAGCTATCATCACTCAACTGCTTAAATACATTTTTTTTGGTCAACAGAATAGCTTTATACAAATTAATGGAAAAGATAATGTTTTCCTTCTCTGAGAACTTTTGTCATACAATGAAACATACAAACTTCTGGAAACAAGCTGTCTGAAATGTGCCAATTACTATTTTAAGCACTGGAGATATCAGAAACTCTGACATTTTTTTTTTTTTTTTTTTTTGTCACAGTTTATCTTTTTAGTAAATGCTTTTTCTCTTTAGGAAAAATGACAAGGAACACATCCCTGGTAGCTAACAGCTGTTATCATTTCAGTTTTACAGATGATGGATTTTCTTCTAAATATCCTCAGGGGTGATCTCTACTGTCAGTGTCTAGCTTGTGATCATCTTCTGAATTTGGACATGGTTGATAGAAATTTCCAGTGCCTTCACTGGGATGACTCTTTCCACCCCCTTAGATAAAGATTCAATGTGTTTCTGATAATACTGTAAATACTGTGTTTTGTGTGATTCAGTTGTGAAAAAAAAAAAAAAAAAACGAAAATGTATATATCCATAGACTTATTATTTATTTTTAGGAAAGGAGTAGGACAGGGGAAAAAATCTCTTCAGTCAAATGGAGTGGAAGGATATGTATTACAATTTGTTGCTTTCCTCATATACAGAGATTTTCTTTCTGATTTACCTTTATTGTATGTGTCTCTATTCTGATTACTTTTAATGCTACAATTAGGAATATAAAATGATGGGGAACACTTTGTCCTGTAATTTTAAAGGAAACAGAACTTTCAACAGTAAGTAATCACTTAGTCTATTTCCATGTCAAGAAAGAAAAAGAAAAAAAAAAAAAGAAAAAAAAGCTGTAGGTAAACTTGACACTCCAAATCATTTTCCTTAATGAAAGTACAGGCAGTATGCTTCTGTGACTAAAACGTATAGACAGAAGACAGAAGGGTCACTCTAGATTGACATTCTTCCTATAGTAAGAGATTTTGAATCCTTGCTCCAAAAGAGTTTTTAATTGATGAGAGTTCCTCTGAAGTCAATGTACAGATCCATTTGCAGAAATGTTTCTTTTTCAGCATTATTCTATTCTTAATGTGAACGCAAAACAAAACTGAGATGGCAATGACCATATACAGTCCACATTTCTTGCAGTATAATAGTGGAGAACAGGAAAAAAAAATCAAAAGAGCAAAATTCATTAAGTAGGAAAAAATTTCATTTAGTGGAACCAGAGGAGAAGTTTGGATCAAAAACACATGGAGAAAAGAGTTCAGAACAGCTGGGAATTCTTTAAGCTGTATCAATGGTCACAAGCATAAGCTATTTCAAGCAGAATAAAGCTAGGATAGTCACGACAGATCATCTCGTGTAGTTTCCAGCATCCTGAGATGTAAAAAGTAAAAATACTGAAAATTAAAGCTGTTTAGATGACCAAGTGTAAAATATATGTGTAAATTTTAAGTAATATAATGAGTTATGATGAGGAAAATATATTTAAAAATTCATTAGTTTGGAAATAGAGAAATGGCAGACAAGTTGGTCTGCTGTTCAGCACAAATGGAAAGATGGTGCTGAGAAGGCAGCTTGTTTAATGTACTTTTAATGCAGTCTTCACAAAATGAGTCAGCTGTGATTAGCTGGCTAGCAGTATCAAGGACAGAGTGATAAAACAGGGAAATAGCAGTTTAGAGAGTGCTTACATAAATTAGATGTTTTGAAATCAGTTGTGTCTGGTGAAATTCACACAGTTACCTAGAAAATAAAACCGTTTTCTATGGGAAAGCGTAGAAGATAAGGAAAGTTTTCTAGAAGACTAGAAGAAAAACAACAACAACAACTACAACAACTACAACAACAACAACAACAACAACAAAAACATTAGAAGGAAGTTTGGAAGGAAGACAGGAAGTTGTTATAATTCAATTAAATCATTTGTGAGCACTTGATACAAGGAGATAATAGCCAGTATGGAATTTCAAGGAATAAATGGGGTCAAAA